>NC_034189.2:30533533-31748533 GCF_002021735.2 Oncorhynchus kisutch
GTTACTATACTAACAAAGAACACCCACCTTGGACTTTTCTATCTTATATTGGCTCGGAGCAAAAAACATATTCTGTCCATGATTGCTCCATCATTTCCCCCTTAAGAAAGCATAAATTCAGAAGTGGCTGTATTCTTCAGGGATTCCAAATCATGATGCCCCCAATAGCCCTTTACACACACAAATTCGGAGTTACGCTCGAATCCATCCATCCATCCAAATTTCTCAAATAGAGGGAGGTAGGGGGGTTGAAATTCATTTTTTATACCTATCAATCTGTGCTGGGGGCGTAAATGTCAGACCTGGTGATATTGAATGGCAGCATTTGTCTTATTTTATTAGCCTGCGTTATATAAGGGGAGACCTCCTTACAGTCGACCTTTCAAAGTAGGACATTGCCAAGTTAATTTAGGATAACTCAAACATGTCCTCCTAGGCCGTCAGTGTACGTTTGACTGACTGACAGATTCAAACTTGGCTCAGTATTGAATCAGTGCATATTGAAGTAGAGAAGTTCTTCGGGAATACAAATCGCTCTTTTTTAAGACAAAATTGTGTGTTCTTAACCTACACACTCAGGTTTTTTTTTTTATAGATATCAATCAAATTCAATGCCAAGTCAAAATGTGATTTCAATCTTATAGGCCTAGCATGTTGCTGTTTGCGGCTTTAAAATAACTGCTACCGAGTAGACGTCTATTTCAAGGCATGTTCGAGAGCCGTCTTGATTGTGTTTGCAGGAGTGGGCAATTTCTGTCTTGACAATAGCATGGTATTGAAGAGATGTCTCCGGTAGACACTGCCAGGTCCCGGACAGCTGACAATAGGCTACCCAGTCACAAAGCCCACTCTTATGTTGTTTACATTGGCCTGCTCTGACTTGACCTCGGCCTTGCGAAGCTCAAAATATACAGTTGCAGATGTCAATGTCAATGAAACTAGGTTATAAACCTCTTCATTGCTGGGACAAATGCCGTGAATACACTGAAACATTCGAGGTTGACAGGCTACTAATACATATTATTTACACACTTTCGTATCATATATGACAATGTCAGGCAACAACACTAATCTAGTGGCACCGAGTGGGACAGAAAAACCAGCCTCCAGTGTGCGCGCCGTTCAAACAGGCTGTCATGATAATGTGCAGCCAAACAAAAGACAGGCGCATTTCTCCGCACCTAATCATGCCCTCTCTCTCACCAGTCGGAGCAGGACACACAATAGGAAAATAAGCTGTTGTAAACATATACCATATGCCTATCCTTTTAGATGCGCACTCGAATAATATTTTTTTTCTACATTGATTCAATGCCATGCGCAATGTTATGACGGAAAATAATTTACGCATGTATAGCTACTGCATTGAGAATAACTTGTGTCCGTTGGAATGGGGAGCCTTGGTGACTGGTGGGTTGTGTAGGCTACAAGCAGGGAACCCGAGATATCGCGACTAAGTGGAACCGGTACGGGACCGGTACTTACGCTGCTGTTCTCTCCAGTCCAGTGCACCATCGCCTGGTTGTGAGTAGCATCCCCTTTGAGCACGAACGAGCTGCTGAGCAGGGACACTTTCTCTTGGGATAGTGCTCTCCTGAAGCGCGGAGATTCCACGTCGCCGGCGTCCCCATCATTATCACCCAAGCCCGGTCCGAACACTCCGTTAACCCCGTCTATGCCTACAGCGCCGCGGCTGTCAAGCAGACGATCCCCGTCGCTCCGGTGTAAAACGCCGCTGTCACATAGCACGGGTCTCATCAATGACATCCAGGCGATAACCACGGCCAAGCACAGGTGCGCTGAAACGATTCCTTTCGGACGCAGAGATACCATGCTTCGCGCCATTAGGCCTATAGCGCTCATACCGCGGATACTGACAGAGACTGCGATGTGAGTGGAAGATAGATAGCTATACTGTCAGCGGAGAGAGAGGGATGGAGGGAGGGAAGCTGGGAGAGAGGGAGTGGAATTGGAGCGAGGGCAGACACTGGTAACAACGTGGTCGTCAATGTGTGCCAACTAGAGGACGCGAGCCGTGCACATAGCATGGGCGCCATCTGGTGACGCATCTCGTACTGCAAAAACATTGCTGTTTCTACGAGACTAAATTATTTGACTTGATCACTTCCCACGAGATTATATAGGCCTACTATCCTCGAAGATGGTGGATAAAAGACGATAGTTCACTCAGGCCGTTAAACATAAAAAAAGATTGAAGTTCCGTTCTGCTTAATGGGTGACTATCCCATTGGTGTGATAGCAGTTGGGTCTGGTCCTCTTTCCCAACTGCGATGTAACTTAAACATTACGATGATCATAGCAGATGCATCGTTATTTACGAGCCAATTTATTCCGTGTTTTCCAAACAAGCATGTAGAATGAAACTGTAAGTGCCACAGCCAAGAGCGTCGTTGGGGCCGTGTTCGGTTTTTCACGCGATCATGTTGGGCTAGCTGTCCAATTCCCAGGTGCTGAAATCGATGCCACTTGCGTCATAAGCAAAATCGACTAATAGCCCACATTTAATGTTAAACGTAAACTAGACCTATACATTTCGCAGAATAGTTTTTATGAACGAAAATACATAACACCATAATTAATTCATTTCAAGAATGAATTTCACAGTGCTTTAACACAAAGCACCAACATATATCAGTCTCAGTTTCCTTTTATACAGTAACTGACCCTAATCTACTGCACACACATATTTTTTTTTAAATCCGAGTTTCCCGGTAAAGGATACCCCCTTCACTGTGAGTCTGCAACGGGCTCCGTGATAATATGCACATCATATAGTCTACAACAACAGACTGAGCTGCCTGCGCAGGTTATGTTGGAGAGCAACAATCCATTGAATAGCAGCCATGCTTTATCATTGTTGTTTTGCTATCCTCTGACAATGGATTGGTGTTTATAGTGTTCCAGGGGTTTCAAAGTTGTCCGTCTGGACTCATAGACTAAATGTAATATAGTAAACATCAATCCGGGACACTCAAATTAGTATGGTACTGTGGGCCTATGTTATATTCTGTATGGTTACTTAATGCAAAACTAAAGTAGGTTGGTTTGGTGGGCATGTAACATGAAGGGCTAGCATCCCAAAGATTACAAGTTTGAATCTCATCAAGGAGAACTTCAGCATGTTAGCTAATTAGCAACTTTTCAACTACGTACTACTTTTATTTAGCTACTTTCCAACTACTTAGCATGTTGTCTAACCCTTCCCCTAACCCTAACCTTAACCATTTTAGCTAACCCTTCCCCTAACCTTAACCCGTTTAGCTAACCCTTCTCCTAAAGTTAAATCAAATCAAATGTTATTGGTCACATACACATATTTAGCAGGTGTTAATGCGGGTGATCCGAAATGCTTGTGCTCCTAGCTCCAACAGTGCAGTAGTATCTAAACATTTAACCTATCTAACCCTTTAACCTAACTCCTAAGCACCTAGACTTAAGCTTAACCCTAAGATTAACCCTTTGTAACTTAGTTTGTACATAAAGTTGCTGCTGGCGTCTCTTATGGCCGAAAAGAGCTTCTGGACATCAGAACAGCAAATACTCACCTTGAACTGGACAAAAAAAAATATTTAATGACTCCAACCCAAAGGATATACTGCTTTCCAGAGACCAGGCCCAAATCCCCGTCATTCGCGTGAAGAAAACACGGAAGTACAGAGGGAGAAGGTTGCGGGTCTTTGTGAGGATTCAGAAGCAAGGCAGTAAAGGGCCACTACCGTCGGTTCTATTGGCCAAAGTGCAATCACTGGAAAACAAACTCGATGATCTATGGTCGAGACAATGCTACCAACGGGACATTAAAAACTGTAATACCTTATCTTTCACCGAGTCGGGTCTGAACGACGACCTGGATAATGGAGCTGGCTGGGTTTTCCGTGCATCGGCAGGACAGAGCAACTACGTCTGGTAAGATGAGAGGCACATGAGAGGTGTGTCTATTTGTCAATAACTGCTGGTGCGCGAAGTCTAATATTAAATAAGTCTCAAGGTATTGCTCATCTGAGGAAGAGTACCTCATGACAAGCTGTAGACCATACTATCTACAAAGAGAGTACTCATCTATATTATTTGTAGCCGTCTATTTACCAGCACAAACCAATGCTGGCACCAATACCACACTCAACGAGCTGTCCTGTTTGGGCTAGGGGCCAGCATTTTCACTTTTGGATGATAAGCGTGCCCAGAGTAAACTGCCTCCTACTCAGTCCCAGATGCTAATATATGCATATTATTATTATTATTGGATAGTTTCTAAAACTGTTTGAATGATGTCTGTGAGTATAACAGAACTCATATGGCAGGCAAAAACTTGAGAAAAAAATCCAAACAGGAAGTGGGAAATCTGAGGTTTGTAGTTTTTGAACTCAGCCCCTATCGAATACACAGTGGGATATTGGTTATGTTGCACTTCCTAAGGCTTCCACTAGCTGTCAACCATCTTTAGAATGTTGTTTGATGCTTCTACTATGAAGGGGGGCTGAATGAGAGGGGAATGAGTCTGAGGTCTGCCAGCAGTCACACACTGGTCACGCGCATTTCACATGAGAGGTAGCTCTCGTTCCATTGCTTTTCTACAGACAATGGAATTCTCCGGTTGAAACATTATTGAACATTTATGATAAAAACATCCTAAAGATTGATTCTATACATAGATATGTTTCTACGACCAGTAATATAACTTTTTGGAATTTTCGTCCGACCTTTCCGCTGGAAGTTGCATGCACGTTTTGATTTGTTTACCAAACGCCCTAACAAGAGGAGGTATATGGACATACATTATGAACTTTATTGAACAAATCAAACATTTATTGTGGAACTGGAATTCCTGGGATTGCATTCTGATGAAGACCATCAAAGGGAAGTGAATATTTATAATGCTATTTCTGACTATTGTTGACTGCGCAACATGGCAGATATTTCTTTTGGCTGGCGGTGATCTAACATAATTGTTTGTGGAGCTTTCGCTGGAAAGCATTTTTGAAATCAGAAACTGGCTGGATTAATGACAATGTTATCTTTAAAATGGTGCCTTATACTTCTATGTTTGAGAAATTTGATTTATGAGATTTCTGCTGATTTGTATTTGGCGCCCTGCAATTTCATTGGCTGTTGGCGAGGCGGAACCCCGTTCCCAGACATGATAAAGCCACAAGAAAACAAGGAAATGCTCATCCAGAAGCGGTGCTCTTAGTGGCCGGAGACTTTAATGCAGGAAAATGTTTTACCTAATTTCTACCAGCATGTCACATGTGCAACAAGAGGAAAACAATCTCTAGACCACCATTACTCCACACACAGAGACACATACAAAGCTTTCCCTCGAGTTCCTTGGTGTCCACATCACCAACATGGTCCAAACACATGGGTCCCCAGATCCTCAAACAGCTGCACCATCGAGAGCATCCTGATCTGTTCAGCATCCGACGCAAGGCGCTACAGAGGGTAGTGCATATGGCCCAATACATCACTGGGGTCAAGCTTCCTGCCATCCAGGATCTATATACTAAACAGAAGGCCCCAAAAAATTGACAAAGACTCCAGTCACCCAAATCGTAGACTGTTCTCTCTGCCACCACACGGAAAATGGTTCCCGGAGCGCCAAGTCTTGGTCCAAAAGGCTCATTAACATCTTCTAACCCCAAGCTATAAGGCTGCTGAACAATTAATCAAATGTTCACCCGTACTATTCACATTGACCCCCCCCCCCCCCTTTTGTTTTTACACTGCCGCTACTCACTAATTTTATTGTGTTCGTTTTTATTCTATTTTTTACTTCAACTTATTTTGTCAACATTTTAACTCTATTTCTTAAACTGCATTGTTGGTTAAGTGCTTGTAAGTAAGCATTTCACGGTAAGGTCTACACATGTTGTATTCGGCGCATGTGACAAATAACATTTGATTTGATAACCCTAACCCGAGTCTAGCTAATGTTACCACCTAGCCACCTAGCTAGAAATCGTAACATATCAAACATTTAACAAATTTGTAACATATAGTACGTTATGCAAATGTGTAGCGTATTGTACGTTTTGCAAATTTCTAACATATAATACAAATCGTAATTCATAAAATATCTTACAAAGGGGTGATGGATATACAAAAATTAATACATACCATAAAAAACGTAACATATCATACAAAATGGAGTGTCTCGGGTTTACGCACAGAAAAATACGAAATGCTCTGAGACCAGGTTAAAGATCAGCTGTATATAAAACTAAGCTTGACACAATGATATAAATGCATATTTAACATTTACATAAGAACAAAAAAAGGACAGCAGGGTGAATAAATAGCCATTTCTATCTGGAGGTTTCTGTAACATTGCTTGGCTATTGTGTGAAGAACATGTAGAATATGCTTTTGGGAGTACAGACTGTACATCACATTTCTATCTGCAGGGTTCAGAATGATGTACCTGAGTAATGCCAAACATTTTCTATTGTAGCGTCTGGGCCTGCATGGGCAGCGCTATTGAGGTTATCTCCATTTTAGAATAGTACCTTTTCTTCTTCTTCACTGGCTAACTTTGCATCCCAACTAATTGGAATCCCCACCCAGGTGACTACTTTAAAATGGTGAAAGCCCTCAATGGCAACGTCCATACTAAAAATGGGTTATATCCATGATGATTCCTCTATCTATCTCAGTGGCAACAGGCACAACAGGCACAACTTCAATATAAAGCCATTTTTTTTTCAAAGTTGCCAAAATGGCACATGCGTCCACTTATATTAGCGCACTTGTAGCAACATAACCAGTATGAAACTTCTATTAGATCAAATAAACCTAACATAGCAAATTAGCAATTACATTTTTTGTTGACCAAATTTGACACTCTCATTGACCTCCATATAAAAATTCCTCACTTCGTGGGCTTTTGAACTGAGTAAAACCTCTCGCTTCACCTCTTCCTCTTTGGTAAGCACCTGGTCGCTAGCCTGGCCAGTATAATAATGTCTGGAATGGACCAAATGGAATGGCATCAAACCATGTGTTTGATGTATTTGATACAATTCCACCATTCCGCTCCAGCCATTACCACAAGCCCATCCTCCCCAATTAAGTGCCACCAACCTCCTTTGTTCCACATAGATCCAGTTATAAAGCACTGTACTTAACCCATGGTTAAAATACTGTAAACCCACAACTAACAACACTGTAGAGTCCCTGTACATGTAGATATGGAAAAGGTCATCTCTGTAAAATATTGATGACTGCCAGGTAGCCCTTGTCCTCCAATTTGTCTGTGGGCTAGTTTATTTTTGTTGGTTTAGAATAAATGGCGAACCACAGGCTATTTACCGTTCATGGATCAGCCGTTTTAGATGTCGCGTGACGTCTACGAGGAGCTGGAGGAGTTTGAATATTTGATGGTGTTGGACCTACTGCAGGGGGAGGGATGGAGGAGAGGAGGGGACAGGAGGAGGGGTGTGAGAGGAGTCCTTACACCCGAAGTCCTCGTATCCATTTTTTGTGTTACCAATGGGTCTTTCTCTATTTTTGTCATGCATTCTCTCTTTAGTGTTCTTTTCAGATTTTTTTTAACCTATATTTGTCCCTGCCTAGCCATTTAACTTCCCATCTACCCCTTATCTTTCCCTCTCCCCGTCTCTGTTTGTTTTTCTCATGCAAGAGAATACCACACACACAACACACACGGCATTGGGAGCACAGTGGGACATTACAGATGATGATGACCAACTGGGCACAGATGTAAATTGAACATAAATTCCACTTTGGTTCAATGTAATTTCATTGAAATTACGTGGAAACAGCGTTGATTCAACCAGTGTGCGCCCAGTGGGGGGTGTGTGTGTGTATATCTCTGTTGACCTCTGTTGTCAGCATCCTTGCCTCAAATTGCTGCTCCTAAACTGGGGCTAAAATGTAAATATTTGATACTGCTATAATTCGCTGCATACAAGAGCAGCAGGGGGAGGAAAATACCAACTGGGCTGGTATGAATACAAATTCTGGGATGCATGCATTGGGTCTTACAATAGGGCTGTCGTTATCGTTCTAATAAGTGAAAATGAAAAAAAAGTATACTGCTTACTGCTGCCTGCCTGGTGAAGATTTTAATGCTGAAATATATGTTGTTGTTTTTATTCATTAACACTTCATTGAACTCCCAGAGTGCCTGAATAGGCCTTACCTACCTCTTTCACATGAATCAAAATAACATCCAGCTTACCAAGACAGTTCATGGAGCAAGTGCTCCCATTTAACGCAGCATCTAGCGCCACGTTAGCTTGGTGCTTTTCTCAGTGGAGAGATGGGCCAAGGCCTGTATTCATAAAGCACCTCAGAGTAGGAGTGCTGATTTAGAATCAGTTTTACCTTTCAGATCATACTGAATAAGATTGCATGGACAGGTGGGACATGATCCTAGATCAGCAGTCCTACTCTGAGATGCTTGTTGAACACGGGCCTAGGGTTTCATGTTGGCAGCGGTGTGTGTTAATGTGATACAAGACCTCGGCATTCACCCCTAACTCTCATCACTGACTATAGACTCACACACTACACCGTCACAGTCAACCATCCCATGGCGTGTTGAAATATTTACAGAGTTTACATCACCAAAAGGTTATGCTATTGAACTTGGAGTGTGAGCACATACTACAGTGTCACTGATTATCACCATTGGTGTCTGTATGTCAGTGATTTTTATTTAGCTTGACACAATTATCCAATTGAATACAGCATAAATACTGTAGATTGGAATGCTGGTCTGGGTTGCTAGTCTGTTTGAGATTTTGCCAACTCCCTTTTCATTGCCATGCCACAAACAGTTTGGATGCAAGCTTTCTGAGTATTAGGTCATTTAAAACTTGTATTGTATTTTAGGTTTAAATTGGTAATTTCCACTTAGATATGTCAGACTTGATTTTGTGTATCAACGCCTACAAATTAAATGTCCATTAATTATAATCCACAGAATGTAATAATTTCCTGTTGCTGCAGGATTATTTTCCTGCTGTAGCAAACTATATCGAATTAAGATCCTACATCTGTGTTTCTTCTGATCCTATGTGTGTATGATACTATAATGTATGTATTTCATTTGATGGCCTGTTCAATACTAAAACCAAGAAACCAAATTTACATTGAAGTCAGCGCATACACGGCCAATATCACGTCATGTAAAATATTATAATAATAATAATATTATAATGACATTAGCAGATGCTTTTATCCAAAGTGACTTACAGTCATGCGTGCATACATTTTTACGTTTGGATGGTCCCAGGAATTGAATCCACTATCCTTCTTTTGCAAGTGCCATGCTATACCAACTGACCTACGGAGGACAAGATCTTCAACCCTGGAATGTCACCATATAATACTTCAGTGATAACATAGCCATACATTCCCATTCCCTAGCATGACCCATACACCCTTATTGGGTGCTAATAGTATTTCAAACACATTTTAATGGGATGTTCCAGTGAAGTAGTGAGGCTGACAGCGATTGACCCCTTGTAACCTGAGGAGTAATTACCTCAGTAGGCTAGTCTAAAACCAATCACCCCCTCACCCCCTCACCCCCCCTTTCCCGACACTCACTGGATCTCATCTACGCCGTGCGGCGGGTGTCTCATCAAGGGCCTCAATCTTCCATTAAGCAGCACACACTCGTTCTGTGTGGTGAGTAGTCTGTGTGTGTGCGTTTGTGTGTGTATCCCTGTGAGGACCGTAACCGTCCATTAAGTGGTGGGTCGTTCTCCCCCGGCCTCCCTCATTGGGGCTCCACGCCGCCACTGTCACGCTCTGTCGTCTGAGATTAAACACCACTAGTCTGATAACTAACCCCCCCCCCCCACACACCACACACACACACACACAACCACCCGTAGACCCAGTCATAGGAATTAATATGTCTGCTTAAGACGCAGGGTGTCTGCTTAGTGTCGTCTGTGGATATAATGTAGATGTGTTGGATGTGGATATAAAGTACTTGGTATCACGTTTTAGGAAAGACCCATATGCAGACAGTGTCAAAGTAACAAAAGTGTATTAGGGGGCAGACAAAACGACAGGCATAGGTCAGTAATCCAGATCAGAGTCCAAAATGAACTGGCAAAAGACAAACGGAGAACACAGGTATAAATACACTGGGGATAATGGGGAAGATGGGCGACACCTGGAGGTGGGTGGAGACAAGCACAAAGGTAGGTGAAACAGTTCAGGATGTGACAACTTGGGTATGCGAACAGTCACACACACCAAAAACACACTCTTTCTGACACACATCAAACTATCTCCTACTTCACATACGCACACACACACTAACACACACACCATAATAGGTGCACATGAGTGAAGGACCTTGGTAAGTGCTATGCTCACCCTGGGCATACAAAAGACCTGAGAGACAAGGCAGCATACAGTGAATAAAGAAAAAGTGCACCTAAGGCCCTTGAGCTACTTTTGGCATGTTCCCTGTAGCTGTAAAGGCACTGACTGGAAAGCATTAGTAGCCTCTGCTTCACACAAAGCAACCATTTAACTGCAACTAAGAATGTGAATATAGTCAACAGCATTATCTAACAGTCAGTTACAATAGCATGTCAATTAACCTTCTCAGGAGCTAAGAAACCCCACACTACAAAATTTGATGGATACGTCTCTTAACCATGTTTGAAAAGGAGAGGACCGTCTCAGCACTGTATGGGCATCATCTAGAGTAGGTATTTCCAAACTGGGGTACGCATACTGCCGTCGGGGGTATGCCAAATAAAAATGTGATGCACATTTTAAATGTAATATATATATATATATATATACATTTTTCGCATTTTCAAACAGTCCATTTATATTTTCCAACTGAGCTATACCAAAAATAAATTCAACCTTCTAGTGTTCAGCGAAATAACAGCACAATGTCAAATACAGGTAGCCTAGTCAAATGAACATCCAATTACATGAACTGTTACTCTCTCATGGGAATTCCACTAATGTAGCCATATCTAATGCTCACGTTGGCATCTGTACTGTTGGCACAAAAACCATGACAGGGAGACATAGTGGAGTGGTAAGGTGCGTGCAAGCAGATGCTCTCGACCCCACTTGGGTACACTGCAGCATCCACCGAGAGGTTCTTGCTGCCAAGGGAATGCCTGACAGCTTGAAAGACATTTTGGACACTACAGTGAAAATTATTAACTTTGTTAAAGCAAGGCCCCTGAACTCTCGTGTATTTTCGGCACTTTGCAATGATATGGACAATGACCATGTAACACTTTTACAACATACAGAAGTGCGCTGGTTATTAAGGGGCAAAGTATTGACACGTTTTTTTGAAGTGAAAGACAAGCTTAAAGTTTTCTTTACTGTAATTTCCACTTGTCTGACCGCTTGCATGATGATGAGTTTCTCACACGAGGTTTTTTCTTGCCTGAATGATCTGAATCTAGGATTACAGGGACTCTCCACAACTATATTCAATGTGTGGAACAAAATTGAGGCTATGATTAAAAGAAGTTGGAGCTCTTCTCTGTCTGCATTAACAAGGACATCACACAGGTCTTTCCATTATTGTATGATTTTTTTGTGTGCAAATGAACTCAAGCTTACGGACATTGTCAAATGTGATATAGCGAAGCACCTGAGTGAGTTGGGTGCGCAATTACGCCGGTACTTTCCCGAAACGGATGACACAAACAACTGGTTTCGTTATCTCTTTCATGCCCTGCCTCCAGTCCACTTACTGATATCTGAACAAGAGAGCCTCATCGAAATTGCAACAAGCGGTTCTGTGAAAATGTAATCAGAAGGCACTGCCAGATTTCTGGATTAGGCTGCGCTCAGAGTATCCTGCCTTGGCAAATCGCGCTGTTAAGACACTGATGCCCTTTGCAACCACATACCTATGTGAGAGTGGATTCTCAGCCCTCACTAGCATGAAAACTAAATACAGGCACAAACTGTGTGTGGAAAATGATTTAAGACTGAGACTCTCTCCAATACAATCCAACTTTGCAGATGTATGTGCATTCTTTCAAGCACACCCTTCTCATTAACCTGTGGTGAGTTATTCATATTTTTCAATGAACAAATAAGGTTTTATATGTAATATGGTTAAATAAAGAGCACAATTATTGATTATTATTATATTATTATTTGTGCCCTGGTCCTATAAGAGCTCTTTGTCACTTTCCACGAGCCGAGTTGTGACAAACTTACACTCATTCTTATATTTAATAAATGTATCGTATAGTGTGTGGCAGGCTTACAGTGATGGCAAAAAAACAACATTAAAGAGTGAGCTGGCCCTGGTGCTAGAGGGGGTACGCAGCTGGAGGTTGAGTGTTTGAAGGGGTACAGGACTATAAAAAGTTTAGGAACCACTGATCTAGAGCAATGGAATGCAAACACTGTATGTGTAGTTGTCACAGCTGTCGTAAGAACAGGACCGAGGTGCAGCGGATGTTGAGTTCCACGTATTTAATTCAAAGAGAAACTTAAACAAAATATATCAATAAACAAACAACTAAACGTGACTATGTGGTGCACATGCACAAACACAAAACAATATCCCACAAACACAGGTGTGAAAAATAGCTACTTAAATATGATCCCCAATTAGAGACAACGATTACCAGCTGCCTCTAATTGGGAATCATACAAAACACCAACATAGAAAATATAAACTAGAACACAACATAGAAATTATAAACTAGAATACCCCCTAGTCACGCCCTGACCAACTACACCATAGAGAAACAAGGGCTCTCTAAATTCAAGGCGTGACAATAGTAATAACGCAATGGAAATTTAGAGAGTTATAGCTGGAGTAGGGATGGTCAACTCATATGCATCTATTCTCAAGTGGGATATTTTCCACACCTTCCCATCCAGAACTCCCACTCAATCCAGCTCTTCCCTAAGGATACTACCAACCTCCTGTTCGCTATAGGACACTCCCACTATCACACCCCTGGTGTTCTGTGCCGTTGGTCCACGACAAGGGGAAGTAGGAACACCATCATTCTCTAACGCCACTAATTGTGACAGATCTGTTAACACCCAGCTAGGCAAACAACATCTTAATCATAATCAAGGGAGAGGGGGGGATTGGAGAGAGGGAGGGTGGATTTCATGCTTTTCTCTGTGCCTAGGGAGACTGGAGGAAATGACGCGATCACACTGACACATTTACCAGTGAATTTAGCCGCAAAGTTATCCCACACACAAGGTTAGATGTAGGTCGCCTGATAAGAGCCAAAACTCCTGTGAGGAAAAAATGCCAAGGAAGTTCTTACCAACGAGATCAAGTGCATTGCTCAGAGACTAAATTATTGGGATGATGTGCTTGTGGTTGAGGTTGAGGGAGATAGGGGGGAAATGTGGTACTTTGAGAATGTCTAAAACTGACTAATGCACTTTGCAGTAAACACAATGCACAAGGTGAAAATGTTCTGTGTCTATGAGAGCCCGAGAGGCCCAAAATGTGAATGAAAGCCAAATAATATAACACTTATGAAGGATTTAATGAGAGGGAATCCATCTTTATCCACACCACCGGGGAGTTTCAGAGACGGATTAACATTTAATGGTGCCGCAGCTTGGAAAGCAAAACAAAACTCTTACGGTCCCAAATGGAGACGGAAAAGGCATCTTTCCCTTACAAACATACACTGCAGTGGGACAATATGCCCAGCTCACACGCACATGCAGACACACATTGATGAGCTCTGAAGATAGCAGTGAGGACAGATGCCTCTCTCCAGTGGTGTTTTTACCATGTAAATCTTGGTGGGGCAAAAAATAAATAAACTGGGATGCATGCCAGCAAAGCTGCAACACAAAAAAACACTAAACAATACATGAATTGCACTATAACGGTGCCAAACGGTGCCAACAAACTTTTAGGGCCTACATCAAGGATCAAGCTGTCCCAACAGCAGTCCCAACATCTTTCCACTGCTACACCTGGCTGTCAGCAGAGCCTTGTCTGGCAGCGAAACAGTTCATTCAGCCTTTAAAAAAAAACAAAGCTGATATGGCTGACTTGCAAATGTGGTTTCTAATGTCAATTGAGATGTACAAATTATGGCATAAGGGGACGACAAGCGGCAATACGAGGCAATCCGTAATTTCGATTAAGACATTAATGAGCGAGCTAGGACGATCGTAGTAAACTGTTTGTTTAGCACTTTTGAAATATACAGCGACAGAATTCAGAACATGGGCCGTTCTTACAGTGTTCTCCCTGTACACCAAGTCAGAACCGCAGGATACATAAAGGGGGGATATAAGCAGACAATGAAAGCTGTTACAATATTCGATGATTACATTTCTCTAAAACAGGTCATAGGCTACATGTGTACCACCAAGTCAGAACAGTAGGTGAAATTAAAAGCGGTAAATATACCAAATTATTAGGGTGAGGCACATGGGCTACTAATATCTTACTACATAACACACACTTGGTATTCCATTCTTAGCAACAGTCCCTGGCATATTACAGCATTTATGCAGAAGTATACAATACACCTTGTTGTGCTCACTTTTTTAAATAAAATAAATAAATAAATGTACCCCCTTTTTCTCTCCAATTTCATAGTATCCAATTATTAGTAGTTACTATCTTGTCTCATCGCTACAACTCCCGTACGGGCTCAGGAGAGACAAAGGTTGAAAGTCATGCGTCCTCTGAAACACAGCCCAACCAAGCCGCACTGCTTCTTAACACAGCGCACATCCAACCCGGAAGCCAGCCGCACCAATGTGTCGGAGGAAACACTGTGCACCTGGCGACCTTGGTTAGCGTGCACTGACACCAGAGTCTCTGGTGGCACAGCTAGCGCTGCAATGCAGTGCCCTAGACCACTGCGCCATCTGGGAGGCCTTGTTGTGCTCACTTGAACAGGAAGGTGGCACCGCAGTCCTTCGTGGGCAAATTTTGTCATCAAAGTCTGGCATTCTTTGGATTTATGGTGCTTTCAAAACAACTGGGAACTCAGGAAAATAACAAGGCCGAATTATGATGACGTCATTGATCTTCAGGTCGTAACTCGAGAAAGAGGCCGGATTTATAATTTACAGTTGGATGACCGCTCAAAACTTGTTTTCCCAGTCGGAGCTTGTTTATTCCCGACTTCCCAGTCATCTTGAACTCACTGAAGTCAAGTTTTCGCAGATCTGAGTTAACAGTTGTTTTGAGTGCGGCATTTTAAACTTGGAAAAGAGCCCCTTAATCCCAGATTTGGGACCACACAGCCACTCCACTGAATAGCAGGCTAATGATTGCTTTGCAATGCTTGCAGTTAGCCACTGTCACTGATTCCTTCCAAACCACTCATTATTGAATTTTCGATTTCCAACTTGTTGTGTAATGTTTATGTCCAATGGCCGATGAGCACGGATACGTTTTATCTATCATTTCTCTTCATTATTTCTCTTCATATGACAAGGATTAAAAAATGATTTGCCAGTAGATTGTCGACTTGATTCAGGATGACTGCTAGCTAAGATTTTGAAAGTATGATGTTGACATGATCAGTCCAATCAAAGCTACTGTAGATATAACGTGATTTGACATCCTTTTATCTGTGGCCAAGGACCTTCTTGGATGGGCACTTCTAATGTAACTCTATGGTAGCACCCAAGGGGCTAGAATTTTCAAGCTCTACCCTTGGCAGAGACTTGGCGGTGACGTAGTGTCCCCATGAGTGACAGAACACTGAGCCAATCATGGAGCAACGCTCCATATTTTCTGCTGGCTTGCCGCACCACCACAGAAAGCACTGAGCTAGGCTGAAAACACCTGCATTTTGGAGCTGCCTTACTCAAGAAAACAAAAAAGAGACCATGTTTGTATGCGACTTTATTAACTCAATGATATATATGTTTTTTACATTGTTTTCAAAACTGATATGTGACACATATTAATGCCAAAATAACATGTAAAACAGGCAAGCCCCACCTGCCCTGAATGATGGGTCGCCACGGCCTCTCTCAAAGGAACAGCTCTCTTTTTGTCTTTCGCTTTATGTGGCAAAGAATTCAGTCAATAAAAGTAGAGATGGATGAATGTCTTTCTGTCTGTCATGAACATTCATCCAGACATGACAGAAATATGCACTGTCTTCCTAATGTATAAAATACATTCTCTCCTTCTGGGCACTTGACAAGAGGTTTGGGTGTTTCAATGCTGGACTACAGTAGAACTATAGCCTGCACATTTTATCGTTCTGTGGGACCAGGCCAGGCAGGTAGACTATGCTTCAGTGCCCTCTATTGACCATTCATGATAGAGTGTGTGGAGTTGTCTGTCAATCACAACAGAAATGTGTTTTTTTGTAACAAACAGAGGACTCACACCAAGCAACAGTAGCGATTTGACATGTACAAAGACAAGTGACAGCTGCTCCGCAGTGTTGTGACAGCCTTGTTAGTCTCAATGCAAGAGAATGAGGGGTTATGAAAGATTCCTGTTAATTGCTAATAAACAACGAGACCAATATGAAACTTGTCTCGCATCTTTCTGTTTGCATTAGAATTCCTTAAGATCTCGATGAAGAGTTAACTTAACAAACCCGCTCTCTCTTTACCCTCCATTTCAGGCTGCTCTACACTTCTCTCCTCTCTCTACCTGCCTCTTTGCCATCTCTCTCTCTCCCTCTCTCCTCCTCACTCACTCTTTCCCCCTCCCCCTGCATGATATCAGTCTTCTATTTCGGTGCATCTCTTCTGTCACCATCACTAACAGCATAGGAGCAGCAGCAAAGAGTGTCCGCAGGCCCCCCGGGGTGGTACAGTCACAATGACTATTCATGAGGACTAGGCCCTTAACCTAGAAAAGCACCAGAGTGGAAGAAAAACAAACTGTCTACCCACATCAACTTTGGAGAGTTGTCTGGAAATGGAGTAATGGCTAATGAAGTCAGGGAGGTATCAGAGGTCGTAAAACACAGACAGACAAGCAGGGATGAGGTCACTGATAGTGGGATAGTGAGTTCAATTCCCGGGACCACCAATATGTAAAAAAAAAAAATGTAAGCACACAAAGTTGCTTTGGATAAAAGAGCCTGCTAAATGGCATACATTACATTAGGTCTTCTAAACAGCATGGTCACAAAATGGTTGCCCTTAGAAATAGACAAAAAACAGCACAAACTGCACATGATCTTGAAGGACACTGAGCAGGTGTTAAAGGGTGCTTTTATACATTTCACCCACCAGTTAGGGTCCCCTATGGAAATACGGGCCAAAACTAGGGTTCCTACCCTGTCACACAATGTAATATATTGCATCAGTTAAAATGATTCTGTGCTGATCTTAAACAGTCTTTGATCCTGCATAAATGTTTCAATAGGCCCCCATTTGTTTCAGATGGCGGGGTCTATTTTCGGCTGGTGGCAGTAGAGTCAAACACGCATTCGTTTTCAATATCCACATGTAAAAAACGGCGCACTGGCCTTTTCCAGCCCTAACGCCAGGTTTGGCAATTTACTTGTGTAAAACCCAAGCCCTCCATAGGCTACCCTTACCCTAAGCTTACTATAATGAAGGCTGGTTCAACAGCAATCTGTCGTGGGTTTTTTATACAGATTTTATGATATTACATTTTACATGTATGTATTCATTGTTGTTGGAAAAAAAAAGATTGCTACTGTGAAAAGTTTGGATGTGCGTAAAACCCTCCATAGTCTGCATTGTTTTAATATTATATGCCCACGGAAACCAATTATGGTGCCTGTAACTGTATTTAGACATTGCCTCTTCAAAACACATTGTTGTTTCATTTTGTTTAGAATTTCATTCGAATTATTCATTCTCTTTTTAGGCCTTATCAATAACGAATTTAATCTTTCTTATTGACAATGTTGGGCATGTCCATGCTCAGCCATAATGAGCTTTATAATAGACTAAAATTGGATTGGAATTGATTCAAAGGCAATACATAAAAGACCATAAATACACAACTTGAAGCCAAAACATATTTAGCCATGAAGCACTTTCTGATTGGCCGGTGAGGGTCCAAGCTTCGAGACACCCGCAACTTGTTAATTCATCAAAACCCGTCTGTTTTGCGCCAACGCCAGCGGCAATAATTGTGGTTGTGAATACAACAAACATATTTCTGACACACCCCGGAACCTATAGCTCTTCTGCCAGTGCTTAGACATAACATTGCGTTAGGCTTGTTAAAATAGAGCCCGTAGAATGACATTTTTACCACAGGCATGAAAAGATAAGACGGGATGCTCATTTTGTCTTCCTATTTCATCTTTGTGACGAGAATGTGGGTGGGTGTCCCCCCTGCTAAAATTTCCTGCTCAGATCATGTTGGTGTTCAAAGAGCACACAAACACAAAAGTACATTGGTGAAGACATTTTAATGAGAGGAACCTAAATCTCTTTTACGGAGAAAGATGATCTTTCTATTTGGCCCCAGTACAGAGAAAGTGCAGAAATGGATCCTGAATTATATGAGCCACTAAGGTTTGCATTCTCTGGTTAGTGATGATTCATATAACCTTCTCAGGCAATTCAAAAATAATCAAGTAATTATCTTGGTCAATGCATTTGGAATTCTCCTTTAACTCATTACTAACATATAGTTATGCAAAATACCAGATCACTGCATGCCAGTTTGCATCTTTCTCATCTAATTCTAATGAACTGATACTGAAAATACATGCTGCTCTCAAGCCATAGACTGATATATAAACCCAACAGCTCTACACAAACGCTTACCCAGCAAACATAACTTACCCATTATCTCCATGTGGGTATTAGATGGGCAAGGTGGGGACGGGCTAGACCACACCAGGCCAACACAGACTAGCCCACAGCAATCCCCAACCTGATCTCATTATATGTTAAAAATATGTTACGAATTTGCAAACATATATGTTACGAATTCTAGCTAAGTGGCTAACGTTAGCTAGCTCGCTAACGGAGGCTAGGATAGAGGTTAGGGTTTAAGTTAAGGAGTTAGGTTAAAGGGTTAAGACTAAGGTTAGCTAAAAGGGTTAAGGTTATGTCACGTTCGTTGTACGGAGGAGACCAAAGCGCAGCGTGAGATGCATACATTCCTCTTATTTATTTAACGAAGAACACTTGAACACTTGAACACTTGAACACTTGAACACTTGAACACTTGAACACTTGAACACTTGAACACAACAATAACCCGAACATGACACTATATAATATAAGTGCCGACACAAGCAACTACTACATAGACAATGACCCACGAATTACCCAAAGAATATGGCTGCCTAAATATGGTTCCCAATCAGAGACAACGATAAACAGCTGCCTTTGATTGAGAAAAAGGCAGTTGAACTAGCTAGGCAACCATAGACATACAAAACACCTAGATAGTAAACAACTCCATAAACATACAAAACCTCTATACAGTACAAAACACATATATCACCCATTTCACACCCTGACCTAACCAAAATAATAAAGAAAATAAGGAATACTAAGGTCAGGGCGTGACAGTTTAGGGCAGGTGAACGGTTAGCTAACATGCTAAGTAGTTGCAAAGTAGATAAAAAGTAGTAAGTTGTTGGAAAGTTGCTAATTAGCTAAAATGCTAAAGTTGTCTTTAAGGAAATGTATTTCTTGCAACCTTCGGGTTTCCAACAAAGGCTAGCCTACACTAGCCCAGCATGGGCTAACCCACAACAAGCCCAACACAGGCTAGCCCACAACAATCCCACATCAGCCCAACAAAGGCTAGCCTACACTAGCCCAGCATGGGCTAACCCACAACAAGCCCAGCACAGGCTGGCCTGCACCAATCCCACATCAGCCCAACAGCCGTTTGTTCACCCGCACCAGCTTTAATTGCTAATACAACTGCCTGCAACTGCCTGACTATGTAAAATCTGAGGCCCGCACTCCACCCAGTGTTGAAAGCGTTCAACAAGGATGCTGGTCTATTTTGACTCCAATGCTTGCCACAGTTGTGCTAAGTTGGCTGAGTGTCTTTTGGGTGGTGGACTATTCTTGATACACACGGAAAACTGTTGAGCATGATAAACCCAGCAGTGTTGCAGTTCTTAACAAACTAAAACCGGTGCATCTGGCACACACTACCATACCCAGTTCAAAGGCACATAAATATTTTTTCTTACCCATTCACCCTCTGAATGGCACACATACAAAAGCCATGTCTCAATTGTCTCAAGGCTTAAAAATCATTCTTTAACTTCTTATGGCTGGGGGCAGTATTGAGTAGCTTGGATGAATAAGGTGCCCCGAGTAAACTGCCTGCTACTCAGGCCCAGTTGCTAGTATATGCATATTATTAGTAGATTTGGATAGAAAACACTCTGAAGTTTCTAAAACTGAATGATGTCTGTGGGTATAACAGAACTCATATGGCAGGCAAAAACCTGGGAAAAAATCCAACCAGGAAGTGGGAAATCTGAGGTTTTTAGTTTTTCAACTCTTTGCCAATCGAATATACAGTGTCTATGGGGTCAAATTGCACTTCCCAGGGCTTCCACTAGATGTCAACAGTCTTTAGAACCTTGTTTGATGCTTCGACTGTGAAGGAGGGGGGAATGGGAGCTGAATGAGTCAGTGGTCTGGCAGAGTGCCACGAGCTGAGTTAGCTTGAGTTCCATTGCATTTCTGAAGACAAAGGAAATCTCCGGTTCGAACATTATTGATGATTTATGTTAAAAACATCCTAAAGATTGATTCTATACTTCGTTTGACATGTTTCTACGGACTGTAACGGAACTATTAGACTTTTCGTCAGGCCTGCGGGTCATGAATTGGGATCACTGGGCTAAACGCGCAAACAAAAAGGAGTTATATGGACATAAATGATGGACTTTATCGAACAAATCAAACATTTATTGTGGAACTGGGATTCCTGGGAGTGCATTCTGATGAAGATCATCAAAGGTAAGTAAATATTTAGAATGTTATTTCTGACTTCTGTTGACTCCACAACATGGTGGATATCTGTATGGCTTGATTTGTTGTCTGAGCGCTGTACTCAGATTATTGCATGGTGTGCTTTTTCGGTAAAGCTTTTTTGAAATCTGACACAGCGGTTGCATTAAGGAGAAGTGTATCTATAATTCCATGCATAATAGTTGTATCTTTTATCAATGTTTATTATGAGTATTTCTGTAAATTGATGCGGCTCTCTGCAAAATCACCGGATGTTTTGGAACTACTAAACATAACTCGCCAATGTAAACTCAGATTTTGGAATATAAATATGAACTTTATCGAACAAAACATACATGCATTGTGTAACATGAAGTTCTATGAGTGTCATCTGATGAAGATCATCAAAGGTTAGTGATTAATTTTATCTCTATTTTTGCTTTTCTTCTCTCTTTTTGTGACTTTTCTCTGGGAAAAATGGCTGTGTTTTTCTGTGACTAGGTGCAGACCTAACATAATCGTTTGGTGTGCTTTCATCGTAATGCCTTTTTCAAATCGGACACTGTGGTGGGATTAACAACAAGTTTATCTTTAAAATGGTGTAAAATACATCATTTTAATTATGAGATTTCTGTTGTTTTGAATTTGGCGCTTAGCGCGATTCAAGCCATAAGAAGTTTTAACCTATCTCCTCCCATTCATGTACACTGACTGAACTAGAATTGTCTGGTGATATCAATAAGGGATCATAGTTTTTCACCTGGTCAGTCTATGTCATGGAAAGAGGGGCGAGGGGTGGGGGGTGTCCCCTTACATTCTGAAATTGATTTTTCCCATCCCTGTTTTATCATTGCAATGTGATTTAAATAGCGGCATTGGTGTGCTTTAGGACCATGCAGACGCCTCAGAGCGGGCTGGCAGGCTGTGTGAAGGCAAAGAGCAGTAGAGCAGAAACTGGCTACTCTTTAGTTTACTCATGTAGTTGGCAAGGTAACTGCTGTTTAACTTAACAGAAAAAAAACGTGTGTTTATTCGCAGTGCTGAGCTAGTATTGTAACTGACATGTACAGTAACGTTAGTTAATGTTTCATGCCCTCTCAACTGAGGTGAATGAATTAACTACACTAGCTAGAAGCTACCACCGCCAGGTCAGCTCTAGCCTCTAGCTTGCTATCTGTCAGATAGATGAATATGAGGTGACTATTGTTATTAACAGCTGTTGATTGTATGGAAATGTTTTGTAGCCTTTGTTTTGTCCTGTTTCAACAGAAGTAAATAAACTTGGATAGCTTGTGTCAGTTGATGTACCGTCCGGGAGAGAGCTGGCCAAAAGTTGTCTAACGTTTTGTTTTTCCCTCAATCACACTACACCTGAATCAAACATCTGCCAAAAGATTGAAGACCGATTTACAGATTTTTTTTTTCAGTGCAATGTGAGTTTTTATTAGTCAGTATGGCATGTAACGTTATTGATCTGTCAGTTTCCCTAGCTAATTCACTATTTTTCCCACTGACACAATAATAAACAGCTCAAAAGTTACAGGCTTCACTGTCATGGGGCACAGTAGATGTCTGGGACCGATTTCTTCATTCCACACCCGTCAGCACCCTCTGGCTTTCTGTCCAACTCGCTTCCGCAAGAACTGGTATCAAACCTATCCGCAGTCCCTCAATGTTATTTTAGGCGTATTTGAAGCAGCTTACTTGCCAGCCGTGATCCCAGCAATTGTTGCGCCCTATAGGCAATTTCAAATGCACAAAAATAACTTACGAAATATGTTAAATTACCAGAGATTCTCTCATGGCCCTTATATTAGCCTAATATAAGGGCCATGAGAGAATCTCTGGTAATTTAACATATTTTACTGGGCTATATCAGCCAATATGCTTAATGTAGTTTGAAGATAGCATAGTTGGAGAGACTTGCACATTCCCTTTATAGCCTACCTTTTAGGAGTGGGAAGATGTTCAGACGGAGAAATATAGGTGATCAATATTTATTTATAGGCAATGTAGTAAATTATAGCCTAATCATAGGCCTGTTTAGGAAGTACAGTGCATTCGGAAATTTAAAAAAAAACTTGACTCTTTCCACATTTTGTTACGTTACAGCCTTATTCTAAAATTGATTGAATTGCTTTTCGTCCTCATCAATCTACACACAATACCCCATAATGACAAATCAAACCAGTTATTTAGGTTTTTTTTTAATAAAAAATAAAAACGGAAATATCACATTTACATAAGTATTCAGACCATTAGTATTTGTTGAAGCACGTTTGGAAGCGATTACAACATTGAGTCTTCTTGGGTATGACACTACAAGCTTGGCACACCTGTATTTGGGGAGTTTCTCCCATTCTCTCATGCTCTGTCAGGTTGGATGAGGAGCGTTGCTGCACAGCGATTTTCAGGTCTCTCCAGAGATGTTCAATCGGGTTCAAGTCTGGGCTGGGCCACTCAAGGGCATTCAGAGACTTGTCCCGAAGCCACTCTTGTGTTATCTTGGCTGTGTGCTTAGGGTCGGTGTCCTGTTGAAAGGTGAACCTTCGCACCAGTCTGAGGGCCTGAGCGCTCGGGAGCAGGTTTTCATCAAGGATCTCTCTCTACTTTGCTCCACTCATCTTTCCCTCTATCTTGACTGATCTCCCAGTTCCTGGCCATTTAAAAAAAGCCCCACAGCATGATGCTACCACCAACATGCTTCACCGAAGGGATGGTACCAGGTTTCCTCCAGACGTGACGCTTGGCATTCAGGCCAAAGAGTTCAATCTTGGTTTCATCAGGCCAGAGAATCTTGTTTCTCATGGTCTGAGAGTTCTTTAGGCGCCTTTTAGCAAACTCCAAGCGGGCTGTCATGTGCCTTTTACTGAGGAGTGTCTTAAATCTGGCCACTCCACCATAAATGCCTGATTGGTGGAGGGCTGCAGAGATGGATGTCCTTTTGGAAGTTTCCCCCATCTCCACAGAGGAACTCTGGAGCTCTGTCAGAGTGCTCTACGGACAATTCCTTCAATCTCATGGCTTGGTTTTTGCTCTGACATTGCGCTGTCAACTGTGGGACCTTATATAGACAGGTGTGTGCCTTTCCAAATCATGTCCAATCAATTGAATTTACAACAGATGGACTCCCAATCAACTAATTATGTGAACATTTATTTCTGTTTTTTAATATTTAATAAATTTGCAACTAAAAAAATACAACCTGTTTTCACTTTGTCATTATGGGGTATTGTGTGTAGATTGATGAGAATTTTTATTTAATTTAATCAATTTTAGAATAAGGCTGTAATGTAAACAAATGTGGGAAAAGTCAAGGGGTCAGAAAACTTACAGTGCATTCTGAAAGTGAACTGCCACGTGATTCTCCGGCCATGTAGGCAATGAGACCATAGGCGCACTTGTACTCTCTCGCCCAACTAGGAGACATTGGCTACTGAAGTTTAAGTAGTGAGTGACACGAAAAATATGTTATTCGAATACAATAGGTAGGCTAACGCATACAAAGTAGAAAGAGGACCGTTTCCAAATAATCTGTGGAACAACAAAAATATTTTAATCCCAAAGCGATCTTTCTGACTGCCCACTCCCGCACGCAGAATTAAAAATCCAGACCGTGCTGCAATGATCTCTGTCGGACCCGCAAGTCCCGCAGGCAGCCCTCTAGAGCACAGTCAGTACACAACACTATGCTCATCATGTCTTAGAAGGATCAGATTATGACAGGGGTCCCAGCAGAGTCAGACAACCAGGGAAGAACAGTCTACGGAGCTCAGTTGAATTCTGCAAGATGTTAACAATATCAGTGAATGAAACAAAGTTCAATCTTGAATTGATGGCTAGACCTACAGGAGCTACAGGACAGCATTTTAAGCTTAATTGTTGATCCACTGATTATATTATTGTATAATGTAATGTATAAATGTACACCAAGGTAGTTCTTTGTCATGCCTTATTTTAGGAGGATCAGATGGTGAATGACCAAAGAGCTGTCAAAGGACACCAGAAACAAAATGGTAGACCTGCACCAGGCTGGGAAGACTGAATCTGCAATAGGTAAGCAGCTTGGTTTGAAGAAATCAACTGTGGGAGCAATTATTAGGAAATGGAAGACATACAAGACCACTGATAATCTCCCTCGATCTGGGGCTCCACGCAAGATCTCACCCTGTGGGGTCAAAATTATCACAAGAACGGTGATAAAAAATCCCAGAACCACACGGGGGGACCTAGTGAATGACCTGCAGAGAGCTGGGACCAAAGTAACAAAGCCTACCATCAGTAACACACTACGCCGCCAGGGACTCAAATCCTGCAGTGCCAGACGTGTCCCCCTGCTTAAGCCAGTACATGTCCAGGCCCGTCTGAAGTTTGCTAGAGAGCATTTGGATGATCCAGAAGAAGATTGGGAGAATGTCATATGGTCAGATGAAACCAAAATAGAACTTTTTGGTAAAAACTCAACTCGTCGTGTTTGGAGGACAAAGAATGCTGAGTTGCATCCAAAGAACACCATACTTACTGTGAAGCATGGGGGTGGAAACATCATGCTTTGGGGCTGTTTTTCTGCAAAGGGACCAGGAAGACTGATCCGTGTAAAGGAAAGAATGAATGGGGCCATGTATCGTGAGATTTTGAGTGAAAACCTCCTTCCATCAGCAAGGGCATTGAGGATGAAACGTGGCTGGGTCTTTCAGCATGACAATGATCCCAAACACACCGCCCGGGCAACGAAGGAATGGCTTTGTAAGAAGCATTTCAAGGTCCTGGAGTGGCCTAGCTAGTCTCCAGATCTCAACCCCATAGAAAATCTTTGGAGGGAGTTGAAAGTCTGTGTTGCCCAGCAACAGCCCCAAAACATCACTGCTCTAGAGGAGATCTGCATGGAGGAATGGGCCAAAATACTAGCAACAGTGTGTGAAAACCTTGTGAAGACTTACAGAAAACATTTGACCTCTGTCATTGCCAACAAAGGGTATATAACAAAGTATTGAGATAAACTTTTGTTATTGACCAAATACTTATTTTCCACCATAATTTGCTAATTAATTAATAAAAAATCCTACAATGTGATTTTCTGGATTTTTTTTCTCATTTTGTCTGTCATAGTTGAAGAGTACCTATGATGAAAATTACAGGCCTCTCTCATCTTTTTTAGTGGGAGAACTTGCACAATTGGTGGCTGACTAAATACTTTTTTGCCCCACTGTTATGTACTTTTATCCCAGCATGTCTTCAGATTCTCCGTTCTCCCTGTTTTTTGTTTTTTGTTTTGCTTGGAAAAGTTGATAGTGGAGACTTATCCGAAGAAAATGTGTAACCAAACATTTACAGTGGGTAAGAAATGCAGTCAATTAATTGTACGTCTGGTTACCCTCCCACAATGTCAAGTTATGTATCACTAAATATGATTTATTACAAAATTAAAGGGTATACTAGGCAACTTTCATAAAGTCTGGATGCCTTATATGGAAAACAGTACAACAAAGGGAGTCAGTATTGAAAACTTGCCAAGTCAGGGGAGATAACTATTCAGGCCATGCCTAGCTGCTGGGCTGCTCAGTCCTGGCCCTTGGGGTCTGCCGTCCTGTGGGTTGTCACTGTTGGTTTAGGGCGCTGCAGAGTGGTGGACCCCTAGGGACAGGACAGGGCGACCCAGCTATATTATGTGCAAGTAAAATAAACTCTACAGAACTATTAGGCCTATGAGATTAATTATATGGAATATTTGCTGTTTGTATATTAAAGTAGATTGGAATTGTATGTGGTATTTTTTGTGTTTTTTCTTTTGTTCCCAAACCTTTCACCTTTTAATAATGATCTTGATTACCTAGCTTGATGACTGGGCATTTTTGCTGAATTTTTGTTCAAAGACGGCATATTGGATTATGTAAAAATGCAGGCAATACTTTAGATGGTGAAAAAGATTCTGGGTGGGGACACAGACCCCCCACCCCCGCGCCAAGTTAATACCCCCTCAACTTCTAAAACCAGCGTGGTGCCCCTGCATTAGGCCATGTTTAGTTAACTAAATTGGAAGTTACCAAAGCTCTATCACAATTGCCGATCGGTTACATTGACGTAACAGTCAGATTAGGCTACTGGTTAAAATAATATATATAAAAACACTGGCTGTTGTTGACAACCATATTCGGTTCATATGCATATCATTATGTAGCCTAGTGGTTAGAATGTTGGTACTAGTAACCGAAAGGTTGCAAGATCAAATCCTTGAGTTGACAAGGTAAAAATCTGTCATTCTGCCCCTGAACAAGGCAGTTAACCCACTGTTCATAGGCTGTCATTGAAATTAAGAATTTGTTCTTAACTGACTTGCCTTGTTAAATAATGGTAAAAAAAGAAATAATAATATTTAATTCAGTGATTGAAGTTACAACCCCATCCTCAGCCTATTGGGAAACACAAGCACTTTTTACCTTGAAGTCAGATAAGAATAAGAGATAAAAGTAACAAGTAATTAAAGCAGCAGTGAAATGACAATAGCAAGACTATATACAGGGAGGTACTGATACAGGTTCAACGTGCGGGGGCACCGGTTATTTGAGGTAGTATGTACATGTATGTAGAGTTATTAAAGTCACTATACATAGATGACAGAGAGTAGCAGTGGTGTAAAGAGAGGGTGGGGGGGCACTGCAAATAGTCTGGGTAACCATTTGACTAGATGTTCAGGAGTCATGGCTTGAGGGTAGAAGCTGTTTAGAAGCCTATTGGACCACCATTCTGTTCTTCAACAGCACACCATCGACCACCGACAGCTCTGCACTTAGTGGGAAGTATTGCTTACAAGAGCCTTTTTGCCAGTCATTTTCCAGATTATGGATCACCTTGCAAAGAATGCGTCTCTTCAGCTATTCTCCTTAGTTGCTGCTCAGAAACAGGAAGTGACTCCATGACCATATCCACATGCAAGGCAATGTGGATGAGATGGGATAAATGAAAGGATGTGAAGACCCTCAGACCTGGGAAGAAGGAGATGATAGGTGACCAGGTTGATGAAACTCAGGATCTGGAATGGTCCTATGTAGCAAGCTTACGCAAGTCCAAGCTTCCGCAAGTCCACTCCAGTTTAGTGGTCTGTTGTGTGATGGCCATTTAAAGAAACACTGCCAATGATGAAGACTTGTAAAAGACAAATAAGTGCATGTGACATGAGACAGTTTCTCTTGTAAAAATATATGTATGATAGTACCAACTTTGTTGTCTTTATTTACAATGTATCACATTCAGTCAATACAAACTGAAATCCATGAGCATACAAAATATTAAATTCAATAGGCCTACACATACTTATAAAGAACATACAAGTAAACAAAAACTAAATCAGGAGCCAGAATGGTTACTGAAGCAATTGTCAGGAAGTCAGCATGTAAGCTGAACCATATTTTTTGGTAGCCTACATGGGGCCAATATTTTGCCCGCATTAGCCCACATCGAGCCAATTTTGGCATGTTTACTGGGAAAAGATGGAGTTATTTCAGGCAGAGTGAAGGATACCTACTACATATGGGCTGCCCACACTGGGCAAATGCCTTGGGCGCCAACGTGGAGCCGATGATCAAAGGCATGTTGGCAGCTTACATGGGGCCAATATTTTAGCCCGCATTAAGCTAAATAAAACACGCTGAGGTAAATAAGTACAGTAGCTAGCAATGTCAAAAAAACAGCTTATGCAATGTATTCCTATTTAACAACATTTTCTTATATAAAGACAAATATATAGTAAAGAAAGTGTTCTCTTTCCAATCTTTTCGGTCTTCTGAAGCAGTAGGTAGTCAGCTGGTAGTCACAGTCAAAAACACCATCCCTGGGGAGCAATTCTGATGTAACAAACTGCAATAATGCTGTGTTTGTAACCAAGTGGGAAGTGGGAATTTATACATATGACTGGGAAAAATCCACTTGAACAGCCCTCCAACTGTGGGAAACTTGTCTATCATCCAGATCTCCCACATGCTGACTTCTGATGTACAATACAATGCCCCATCTTGACAGTCAGATGCACTCTGAAGGCCACTTCTCATTGCCATAAAATTACTCTGATTTTTGTGCTAACGTTTTGCATCTGACAAACAATACCTGCTGCAGAGATTTTTTACAATCGTTCTTCTGTTGTTTTTTTTAAATTCTGAGCTACTCCTGTGAAGCAAAGGAAGGTCTTTGAGGTTTGTCAGTTAAGATGAACATTGCCTGGAGGAGTTTCAGACTAGTTGTATGAAATGTGTAATGGCAAGTCTCCATGGTTTGTTAACTGTAACGAGACATGCAGTACCGTTAAAATGTATTTCACCCCTTTCCGAATTTCTCTATTTTTGCATAATGGGACCCTTGTCGTCAAGAAAGTTCTACTTTTGACTCATCTGTCCATAGAAAATTCTTCCAAGAGTCTTGATGATCATCCAGGTGCTACCAGGTGCTTTTTTTTGTTAAACTTGAGCTAACTTTTTGAACAAGATGGGCTCCATCATTTCTGGCGAAAACCAAACGCTGCATTCCACAGTGAGAATCTCATACCAACGTTCAAGCATGGTGGTGGTAGTGTGATGGTTTGGGGATGCTTTGCTGCCTCAGGACCTGGACAACTTGCCTTAATAGAAGGAACCATGAATTGTGCTCTGTATCAGAGAATTCTACAGGATAATGTCAGGCCCATCCGTATGTGAGCTGAAGCTGAAGTGCAGCTGGGTCATGCAGCAAGACAATGATCCAAAACACACAATACAAGTCTACATGAAAATGGCTAAAAACCTACATGTTTCAATATTTGGAATGGCCTAGTCAAAGTCCAGACCTAATCCCAATTAAGACTTGAAACGAGGAGTTAATGCTTGAAAACTGACAAATGTTGTTGAGTTAAAGCACTTCTGCATGCAAGAGTGGGCCGAAATTCATCCACAGGGACGTGAGAGACTGATTAAACAGCTACAGGAAGCGTTTGGTTGCAGTCATTGCAGCTAAAGGTGGCACAACCAGTTATTGAGTGTAAGGGGGAAATTACTTTTTCTAACAGGGCAATTGGATGTTGCATAACTTTGTTAAATAAATATTTGTAAACTCAGGTTCCCTTTATGTAATATTAGATGTTGTTTGAAGATCTGATAACATTCACTATCAAAAAAGATATGCAAAAATAGAGAAAGGGGGCAAATACTTTGTCACATTGTGTTTAGTGTAAACTCTCACGGCTCCTTGGGGATAAAACATTGTTAAAGGGACAGACTTGCCGTCCAATTTTAAATTCAAGAGGAACGCTAGGTGGTGTTATATTTTTATTAGGAATTAAAAGCAATGTTCATATGCATATGTGATTATAGCCTCAGGCCAACTTACTGATCATCATCAGCATCACCACAGTAATCATCATCATTGCCCTATCCAGCCAACATTGTAATGACAGGGATGGGTTTGATACATCGCTGCCAAAAGTTACAAAATAGGGACAACCTTCAGTTTACAAAACAAACTAATTCTGTCCTTGGTCACGTGCAAAGTGTTCGACCTTAAACTTCACCTCAACCAAACTACAGGAAAACGTCATTCTATATACCACCGTTGATTGGACGCGACTACTAATTTCGTCTCTTTCTGATTTGTGATTGGCTCGACCTCACGGTCTTGCCGTTGGGGCTACTCGGCTCCTTCAGCTTGTGTTATCACTGAAAATGGCGAGCTGGTGTGTACGTGCTGTAAGACAGAGTTACTATGTTGCGGCATCGCCTTCATTACTAAGGTAATACATTGAGTGTGCTTTATAAGATGTTTGTTCAGATAATTGTAACGTTGTCGTTTGTAAAGTAACTAGCTAGCTTGTGTCATTTGCTATCACCCATGGCGCATGCTAGCTAAATAACTTTTCAACCTGTCATATGCTGCTTTCATAATGGGAGCACATTTCTTATAGGAAAGCAAACTGAATGAAATGTTGAACATAGAAATAGTTGAATCCTATGAAGCCGTTAAAATTCACTAGCATAGCTAACTCAATCTACTAACGTAGCTGGCTAGCTAACGTTAGCCAGTTAAACAACCTTGATTTCATGAACTAACGTTAGCAGGTTTAACGTTATGCTCAGCTAGTCACAATGCTGCCAAGTCAGATGGCTTACATACTAAAACGCCAAGGGGAGGAAACATTTAAGGCATGTGCCACCAATTAACGATTTGCCCGATGACGCATATACCATAAACTAGTTGCAACCATTGCTACACACTTACATTAATTTACAAGAATACCAATGAACTAAACTGACCACTGCGTAAACTGCTGAAGTTCTGTTGTGTATCTAACCCATTTCTCTCTGTTCTGTTAGGGCATCCCCGCGGCTCCTATGCACAGCAGCTCATCAGAAGAGTGGCCAGGGGTCGGAAGAGGACCAGAAGGCTGAGCTGAGCCCTGCAGAAAAGGCCTTGGTTGAGGAGAAGGGTCAGCTGGAGGAGCAGCTTAAGGAGGTCACGGTGAGTCTGGCTCCAGGGTGAAGTTTCCCTAGGTACAGATCTAGGATAAGCTTCCCCTCCCCCAATCCAACCTTAAGCATTAGGGGGAAACGCAACACTGGCCCAAGATCAGTGTCTAGGAGGGGGATCTTCACCCTACTCCTGGGTCACTCCACCAGCCACTACATAGACTCGGTTCCAACATCCATGCTAGCTCCATGCTAGTGGTACAGAGGTTAAGGCACTGCATCTCAGTGCTAGAAGTGTCACTACAGACCCTGGTTCGATTCTCGGCTGTATCACAACAGGCTGTGATTGGGGTCCCATAGGGCGGTGCACAATGGGCGCAGCGTCATCTGGGTTAGGGTTTGGCCGGGGTAGGCTGTCATTGTAAGTAAGAATTAGTTCTTGACTGACTTGCCTAGTTAAATAATAAAATAAAAACAAAATACTACCTAGAATGAAGCCTGATTACATTCTTAGTGGTATACTAGTATGGACATTGGAAGGTATACATAGACTCATATATACACTGTTGCTGTGATGTCATCCTGGCTGAATTCTTAAGTCAGAAGAGCTTTGAGAAAAATATCTGCTCATGGGGTCTCTGTATGGTCTCAGAATTAGTGTGGTTTTCTCGGTCTACAGGACAAGTACACACGCTCTCTGGCAGACATGGAGAACCTCAGGACGAGGAGTCAGAAGATGGTGGAAGACGCAAAGAAATATGGTGAGTTAATGTTTGCATATTTATTTGTCTCACCAGTGCATTGGACACAGCAGACAGACATACTTATAGGTGGTATTTTAATTTTGGTTCATTGACAGCAAGGAACACAGTATGACGTTAATATGTAGGTATATTGCATGATGTTGTGGTGTTCAGTCTATGTTTTCAGAATACAGAATGGATCTCTCTTTTCTTCCCACACCTATCAGGAATCCAAGGCTTCTGCAAAGACCTGCTGGAGGTGGCAGACATCTTGGAGAAGGCGACGGACAGTGTGCCCAAGGAGGAGGTGACCTCTCAGAAGAACCCCCACCTGAAGAACCTGTACGATGGCCTGGTGATGACAGAGACGCAGATCCAGAAGGTCTTCGCCAAGCACGGCCTGTTCAAGCTCAACCCCGACGGAGGGCAGAAGTTTGACCCCTATGAGCATGAGGCTCTATTTCACGCCCCCGTGGAGGGTAAAGAGCCTGGCACGGTCGCCATAGTAACCAAGGTGGGCTACAAGCTCCATGGGCGCACCCTCCGGCCGGCACTGGTAGGCGTGGCCAAAGCCCCTTAAAAAAAAGAGATTCAGTGTGACCGTGATGTTGTTTTTGTTGTTGCCTGGGCGACGGATCGCCTTGGGTACAGCAGGCTGGTCAGAGCCCCCTCCCCAACCACCTAACGTTGCCTCAGAGGCAGGAATCCAACTCGATCTGATATCGTTACCATGGACGACATCATCACACAGCCTGTTTTGACTGTGCATATTGACTCTCCACCCTTCTCCGGAAGTGTGCACTTGCTCACTCCCCGTCATGAATTAAAAAGCATTGGATTGGTATAAGCATTGGCTGGAGGGAGTTTACACTGTCTTTAAATCCATGACAGGGAGTGTGCAAGTTTATACTTTGGGAGAAGGGTAGATAATTGGGACAGAGCCCATGTATATGCCGGGAGCAAATATGTTTTAACAGAAGTAACACTTGTAATGGCATGTAGAGCACAGAACCAGTTTCATGCAAGTTATTTCTGTCGTATTTGTCATCGGGGTCAGATTCCATTCATCTCTTTGTCCAGTCATTGTAATTATTGTGTTATGGATGGGAGAATGTAATGGATCTCATTGATTATAGACAACTGTCATCACTATCATAACTCTCATACAATTGAATTTAAAATGACATTTTTGTCTTTGGCACAACTTAACCCTGTATATTGATGTTTTAGTATTGCTTCCAGGAACACTTACATGTACTGTATACTTAATGTTCAGAAATGATGTCTAGACAAATGGATTATTGTTCAGCTACAATAGTACAGTAGGACACTGACTGGCTGTCAAAATGAGTCAGAAATGCTCTGGTCAAATTGATTACAGATTCACCTGAGATAAGCAACATGATGTTGAACCTCTGACGTAATCATTCCGGACTTCACTGTACATCACTGCTTTGGCAGATGTTGACTTGATGGTCTAGGATAGATGGCATAATACCGATTTTTGAGTTTATCCAATAACTATTTGAACTGAACATTATAGTTGTCCTGTTGAGTGAGTGCCACAGCAGCATTTAAATAAACAGATTTACTTTGTATCAGAAGTCCCCTGATTTTATTGCTTTCCAATTTGACTATTACCCTGTAGGTAGAAGGCTTCATAAATGTAGAACACTCAAACTATCAGCGATATTACCACATACCTAACACCCGATGCTGTAAAAGTTAACCAAGGAAGCCATAGAAGTATAAAGTATTTGCACTTTTAATACAAAACCTACTATGTCCTGTGCAACCACAAAGAATGGGCCATCAAAAATTCCCCCTCAACATTTTCAACCACTGAATTGTCAACAAATGCTTTGACTTCCTAAGCATACTACTGATGCACATGAACAGTTTAACAGCATGCTACGACAACACACGCAAAAGGCTTAGAATGGTTCTCACTCGCATATTGAAGATTTGTTATAAAAAGTAACTGCAATAAAATACTGTACATTTCACAGGTCAGTATTAATATGTTCATTTTCAAATTCTTACAAAAAATCATGTACATTTGGTCAAATGTTTTTGCAGAAATAAAATAAAACCTTTCTCCCCACCCTCATAAAGTCTTGATGTTTAGAAACAATTAAAGTGAAAATCATTTTTAATCAAGCCATTTAACCAAAATGTACTACTTACATCATTTAAAACACTTGGCTTCACATGCAAAAACAGACAAAACACTCCAGTATGCTCATAAAATGGTAATGTTTCATAGAACAACAAAAGTGTAATTTTAACCACCTATAAAATATGTTATCTTTTGAACATAAATAACAGAAAAAGAGGCTGAAACAATTGAGAATGCCATCTACTGATGGGAAGCTTTAGCTTAACTGCGTTTCCCTCGGTCATGAAATCTGTGCCATAGGTAAAATGGTTTGGCACAGCAATGGCACACCCTGATTATTAAACAAGGCTATGGGAAGCAGGCTGTGTGTATTAATGTCTTTGAACTTTTTATAATGACAATGGTTGAAGTAGTTACTAGCTTTGACAGGAAATTAAATGACACTGACAATAGGCACTGTCAACTTTAGAGGTTCTCGCCTAGACTGAACTCTGACCTCTCATGCTGACTTCTTACCATAGCCCGGGTCTCATTCTGTAGGCACCAAATGGAAGACAATAGGGTGAAGCAGGGAGGGACTACCTGGCCTTGTCCAATAAGAAATTATTATTTCATGTTCTCTAATAAATATAACACTGGGCTGACCAGCCAGCTCCACCTCTGAACACAGGGCAACTGGCTCCCTGCAGCAGAAACAGCAGTGAGGAATGGGGCTTTCGTTTTATGGCAAAATCCCTATCAGTAAAAAGCGCCAAGATCCAAGAGTCAGTACATGGACAGGGAGAGGCGGAGGGTGTAAAATAGAACAAGAAGCAGCACAAAACTAAATCTATGCTTTGACAGATCGAGCTTGAACACTCCACTACTTCTTACGCCCACTCCTCGCTCTCCCAGCCTCAACCCCACTTTTGTATTCCAACTCTCCTCATCAACCGATTCAAAATGCCATTTACATTTAAATGGCGCTCTCCTGCCACCTCTCTGATCGACACGCACAAAAGCCCTCGACACCGCAGAGGAAAGTGAAAAGAAATCATAGATGATGCCGTTATGGTTCAAAAACAGTTGTTTTCTCTTTAAACCAGATAAGGAGTTAATCTAGTCTTTGATTGTAAACCGTGACAGTTTTTGCGACAAATAGAAATCTTCAGGTAGGCGATGCGAGAACCCAGGGGCCTTGTCAGTGTCTGGATACTTTCAAGCTTATGAGGAAGCATAAATAAAAAATATTGCTTTTATTACTTCTGTGGTATGATCAAATGTACTATGGTGGGGATAACACCAAGGCCTGTACGTGTGACAGAGGAGCCTGGTGGGAGGAGCTATAGGAGGAGCCTGTCCTCCGCTGGTCTGCGATCATTACATCTACTTCCCAGCGTCAAACTTGATACTCCTCAACACTGTTTCTCTACACCCAAACCACATTTATATCCCTGCAGTAGTTCACCTTGTCCATGTTAAAACAGGCTAACTGGACGTCAGAAAGATAAGGTGCCAGTGGACACTTCAAAGTACCTGTGCTGGGAACAAACACATTTGATGTCAATGGAAAACATCAATGTCTAACAGCAACCAAGCTTTTCTGAGGCAGTCGTCCCTTTACTCTACCAGATTATTCCTGCACTTTGATATTGTACTTGGCAAGGCCATTGTACTTGGCAAGGCCATGTGATGTGTACAGTAGCCTATATGAATGCTGTGACTGTAAAAAAATAAAAAATAAAAACAATGAACCAGGAAGTTAGATGGAGCAAATGTAGCAGGTCTTCAAAACATTTAAATATGACTTTACTCCCTTTGAATAAGTGACACACTGGCAAACAAAAACAGCAAGCAACCGGTGATAAGAAGACAATAATCATGCACCACATATTCATTAAGAAGTTTTAAAAAAACTGTCTGACAGGCCATCATACGGTTTTACACCATAACATCCAAACTGGCAAACATAAACCTGTGATGGAACAGGGTAGTAAAAAAAACTAGTGATAGCCTATATGCTCATTTGGCAAACAAGAGATTTTTGATTTGTGCTTAAGGATTGTACACATGTCATTGGTTAATGCCCATATATAAACATTTAAAAGTTCATACTTTTCTTATCTTAGTGAACAGCCTACTAGAATCAGAAATTGTGCAGGGGATGGAACAGAATAGTTGAGAAGTTAGGCTATTCCTCTCATAGTGCTAATTCTGAGCCTGCCATCCTAAGTTAGACAGCCACAAAGTTTTGACAAGAGTCAAAACGGGGATTACTGCAGTACTCTACGAGAGCGTTAGCTGCCAAATACTGACTCCTGTATGCTTTGCCGGCCTTCATCTCTTCATGGGAAGAATAAGATGATATACCCCCTGCGTTCCAGCACAGTGTGACTGTATTGCTGTTTGAATAGGCACTAACTTGTGCTCTCCAAAACTACATCCTGACCTAAAGGAAGCTAGCCTGGTCCCAGATCTGTTGGTGTTGTCTGGTCAATGACCATAGGAGTTGGCTAGACAGCACCAACTAATTTGGGACCAGGCTACAAAGAAGCTGGAGGCAAACTATATGTAACAATTTATACTTTGAGAACAGCTTTGAAGACAGTGTTGTCTGGTTTGCCCAGCAGCATTAGGCGATCCTTCACTGGAGTTTCAATACAAAGACCCTGTATCATCTACCCATACGAATACATTATCATTCATATGGATTCAAATGCAAAAATATATATCTGTTCATCCCTCCCCTGTAAATGGTATACAAACGTTATTTTTTTTAAGAAAGTGGAAATCCTTATTCTTTGCAATGTACATATTCACAAACAGTCCTGTGGTCGATGACGTTGGACAAAACGAGACAAAAGGTGGTAAAATCCAATAGCTTGGTCTATGTGGAGCTTACGAGTGCAAATCTCACATCGTTTCTAACAAGACACACGGAGACGCAACAATCCAACGGAGAACAGAGTCATGATCCTTCTGTAATCCTCAGTCCCCACAAACTCCATACACACATTGTTAGGACACTGCCCAGGTCCAGTTCCTACAAACCCGATGGACTGTTAGGACATGTCTCGGGATATCCAGCCGCTCTCTGTGAGGAAGCTGAGGATGCGTTTCTTGAGCACCTTGTCCAAGTAGCCTGGCAGGCGGCTTTTGGAGGTGATGCCCTGGCGCTTCTGAAGGTGGTCCTTGATGATGATGGTCTTGACGGTCAGGTAGCGCGTGGGGCTGAGGTTGAGCGTGTTACACAGCACCTTCTCCCGGTCCGAGAGCAGTTCAAAGCCGGACAGGTTCTCAATGGCCGCAAACTCGCCTTCCTTGCCCTCCTCTTTGATGGCGCCACCGCCCACTCCTACACCTCCCGCCCCTCCTCCAAGCCCCCCCCCTCCTCCCCCAGTGCCGAGCCCGCCGCCTCGGCCTGTTTTGGAGGTAGCCACACTCTTGTTCTCCTTGCGTTTCTCCCGTTTGTGCCGCGCCGACTCGTACTCGGCCGACTCGTCCAGTCGTGCGATGCCGTTGCGGCGGTATCGTTGCAGCTCTCGTACCTTGACTCGCAGCACGCGCTCCTTGTGTATGTTGTCAAAGAAGTCCTCAAACTCCCGCAGAGCCATGAACTGGCACATCCCCCGTAACTTGACCCGCTGCTCCTTCTCCTCCTTGGTGATCTTACGCTTTGGCACTGTAGGAACGGCTGCAGCTCCCGGCGTCACAATGGGATTGGTCAGCATCAGAAGGGTCCCCACTACTCCTCCTCCCACTCCGACGGCGCCAACACTACCCCCGCCACCTACAACTCCCAGCGTGCCTGGCTTCTCCTTGTCCTTCTTATCTCGCCCAAGGAAGACGGGAACCAGGTTATAGTCGCGGGCCACATTCTTGCGGCGCTGACGCTCCCGCAGCTTGCGCACGTACATGTCCACGTGCGCCCGCTTCATTTCAATCTCCACGTCTTCATCGTCGTAGTTGACTGACAGGCCGCTGATGAGCTTCTCTGCCTCCTGGTCATACTCGATTTCGTAGTCGTCGCGAAGGGGCATATAGCCCAGCTGCTGCTGCTCGCCCAGGGTCACGTCCAGCGGGGGCAGGGGGGTGGTGAGGCTGGGGGACAGGGGGGCACCGCTGGGACAGGTGTGGTCCGTTACCCGGTTGGGGATACTTTCGGGGACGCAGGCCTTGCCCAGGTTGCCGTGAATGTACATTCTGACGTAGTGGTCCATGACTTCCTGGGGGGTCCGAGACGCCCCCACGTGAGTGGCCATGTCCTCCTGAAAGACAACACACACACACAGGGCAGAGTGTTACTTGGGGGGATGCTTTTTTTTCTCCCTCATAAAATGCAGATAGTTACACATATAGGAATACATCACTGCAAGCATCTAGACAGACAGACACTGCATGCATTGCTATACATTATTACCATACGTGTGTTGAAATCCGTTGATAGGCGATACATACAACCTTTTAATAGATGACTAGCCTACATTAAACTAAACGTTTTCATAATGCAGTGCGGGTTTGCAATGTGCGGGTTTGCACATATATATGCACTATAACAATTTAGCTAGCTAGTTGTAATCAGGGCAAAAACAAGGTGGATTTCAAGGCTTGCAGAGTTGCATCGATATTGCCAACTCTCGACAGGACATGGCTGTCAGTCTGAAGTTGTCCAATGTATTGTCCAATGTATTCGGAGATACTCATGAAAAATAACACAGTCTAAGTTTATTAATTCACATTTAACCTATAACATTTTATGCCTGTGTTTGTATTCTAGCTAGCTAGCTATGAGACAAGTAGGCTATAAATTGAAATACCCAGTTTCCAAAGCCATATTGCTCGATCGCATCGAGTAGCGACTGCTCTTCCCTGCTAGTCCATCCTCCCTCCGCTTCGGGACCCCAGAGTGTGAAGCGCCCGCCGTCGACTTGCTGATAACCGTGCCATCGCCGATGATTACCGATTTCTGCACCCGCGGAGAAGCATTCCGGACACAGTTCGATATCTGGGCAGTCAGTACAGCGAAGTCTCAGATTCGTAACGTCTGCAAGGCAGTTTACGCAGTACTTCTTTCCTAGGTCGGCCATGTTGCTGGCTTCTTGCTTGTTGTTGGAAGCAGCAGTGTCGCGCGGGGAGGGCATGCGTACTGGAGTCTCACAACTGCGTCTCATTAATATTGATACGCTTGGCGCAAACGCCTGTGATTGGCTTACATGCTCAGTTCATTGACTTCATTGACATACTTATGTGATTTTCTAGCTTTTTTTTTGTCAGGAATACTACATTCCCATGGATGCGGAGGCAGAGCAACAAGACAATGACCCTGGGTCCAATCATATAGCCCTGAAAACACAGAGCTGAGGAACAATGAACAACTCCAGAAGACACAAGCTGTAGAGCCCTCGGAGGAGGGCAAATCCCCTAATGTTGATGACAGTAAGAATAAAGCTGATACCTCTGCAGATGAGGAGGGCGGGTTAGTGGAGTCTGATAAAGCCTCACCTGAACAGGAAACAGATTGCACCTCAACTGATGTTGCTTCCATTGCTCTCCTCGCCCCAACCTGGGCTTGAACCAGGGAACCTCTGCACTCATCGACAACAGTCACTCGCAAAGCATCTTTACCTATCGCCCCACAAAAGCCGCTGCCCTTGCAGGGCACCAATTGAACGTCACCGATTGACACGTTACTAGCGCGCAGCGCTAACTAGCGAGCCATTTCACATCAGTTACACTGAGACAGAGGGAGGGAACTCAGCCGCATTTCAGCCAGGCGCTAGAGATGAGTCACCCACATTGACACGTTACTAGCGCGCAGCGCTAACTAGCGAGCCATTTCACATCAGTTACACTGAGACAGAGGGAGGGAACTCAGCAGCATTTCAGCCAGGCGCTAGAGATGAGTCACCCACATAAGCAAACCTACCCACGAGCTAGACATTGAGGGAAAGGGCCCGGAGATGAAGCCTCTCTCCCGCGAGTGGAGTTTTACACTCAAAAATGGCGACGATAACGACGATGATGAAAACGGACCGGCCAAACTAGACCCAGGGACCCACGAGAGGGAGCTCCCGCAGTCCTGTTCAGGTTGAAGAAAAGTAAGGCCCCAGCATCGACTACGAAGACTACATTAACTTCTTCATAGACCTGCAGGTGGAGAAGGAGAAACAGAGCCAGGTCAGAGGTCAGCTCCGGATCAAGCGGGTGGAGTATGTCCGCAAGAAGACGGGTTACGACGCACGTCCTAAGTAGGAGAAGTCCGTGTCTGACCAGGAGCAGCGCTACCAGAAGTAAATAGCCATCATGGAGGACCTGAAGTGGTAGCACCGGCGTGACGTGGAGGCGGACAAGCAGCAGGCCGAGGAGCTGCGGCAGCAGAGCCAGGAGAAGGTGGATTGCAAGGAGGAGTTTGTCGAGGACCTGCACCTCATCGACTTCGAGCAGATGAAGATCGAGAACCAGGCATACAAGAACGAGAAGATAGAGGAGCGCAACAAGGAGTTCCTCAAACTGTGCAAGAAGATCACCAGCACTGTCCAGGTACTGGCCCACGTGAAGGAAAAGCTCCAGTTTGTGCAGATGGAGAACCAGGCCGACGAGGAGGCGGTGGTGGCCAGGACGTGCTGACCAAGACCAAGTAGGCCAGGGACGGCCTCCGCATGGAGAACCTGGCCTGCTGGGCAACGATACCCTTCTGAGGGACTTTGAGGAGAAGGTGCATGCCTCAGATGGCCTAGAGGAGAGGTACGCAGAGCTCTTACTGAAGTGTACCGGGGTGAAGGAGAAACTGGAGCACACCAAACATACAGCGCAGTGAGGGAGAGGAGAGGATACACGGGAAGACACGCTAACGAATAAGCGCACACACACTGACACACACAGGAATGAAAGAATGTGATCAAACACAATTGCTGTGATAGGGGAATATTTGTCATGCAAAATGACTTGCATGTTCATAAATGCATAAATACATTTATGAGTTATGTTTTCACATTTATAATAAATGTTCAGTTTATTCTACATGTCCTTATTCTATTATTTCTCAAAAGACCATAATAGGCTACAACCTCAGCTTTGATATGTACAGTGTGATTAGTGAAGCTCAATGATTCTGAATATGAAATGCTTTCAGTCACCTAATTAGTGAAAGACACCATTGCATCCAGGGGCGGAACTTTCATTGGGGATGGGGGGACATGACCCCCACCCCCACATTCTAAAATTGCATTTTTGTCCCCCCAGTTTTATTAATGCACTGTGATACTAAAAGCGGCATCGGTGTGCTTTAGGACCATGCGGACGCCTCAGAGCCCTCGGGTAGGTTGTTTGGCGGTTTCGGATGGCTGAATTTAGGACCACTTGGACCCGACAGAGCGTGCGGACAGGCTGTGTGAAGTCTGAAAGGTACAGTGCTGCTGTCTGCAGCTGCTGTCTCTGTGCGTGGTGAGCTTTTTCTCACCATGCACAGCAAGCTTTTCTCACCATGTAAAAGCAAGCTGAACAGAAACAATCTACTCTTTATTTGACTGATGTAGCTGGCAAGGTAACTGCTGTTTGACTACACAGAATAAAAAAAACATTTATTTCCAGTGCTGAGCTAGTAGTGTAACTGACATGTAACGTTAGTTCCAGTAATGTTTCATCCCCTCTACACTGAAGTTCTGTCTGAAGAGAATGAACTAGCTAGCTAGTAGCTACCACAGCCAGTGCATCTTTAGTCTCTCTATCTGTCAGGTAGCTGTATCTTAACAGCTGTTGTGTGTATGGGAATGTTTTGTAGCCTTTTTGTCCCATTTCAACAGAAGTAAATTCACCTGGCTAGTTTTCATCAGTTGATGTACCATTAGAGACGTCAGCTAGCTAGCTCACTGACTTTAGCTATTATTTTTGCCTCAATCATGCTAGACCTGAATCAAATTATGAAATCAACTGCCAAATGATTGAAGACTGATATTCTGACGTTTTTTGACAGCACAATGTGAGTTTTTATTAGAGTCAGTATAGTAATGTAACGTTATTGATCTGTCAGTTTCCCTAGATAATTCTCTATTTTCCACACTTACATGGTATAAATAGTTCTACAGACTACACTGCCATGGTGCACAGTCAGTATACAATACTATGCTCATCAAGTCTTAGCAGGATCAGATGGTGACAGGTGTCCCAGCTGTGTCAGACAGCCAAGGAAGACCCGTGTAAGGAGCTCAGGTGAATTATTTTGTATATTATAACAATCAGTGAATGGATACAAAGTTCCATCTTGAGTCGATGGGTAGGTCTACAGTCTGGGATCTGGGAATGATGGTCATTTCAATTATTCAACCATTGATCATATTATGGGATCATATAATGTATACAGTGCATTCGGAAAGTGTTCAGACCCCTTGACTTTTTCCCCATTTTGTTACGTTACAGCCTTATTCTAAAATTGATTAAATAATTTTTTCCACCCCATCAATCTTCACACAATGTCCCATAATGACAAAGCAAAAACAGATTTTAATACATTTTTGCAATTGTATTAAAATTTAAAAAAATGGAAATATCCTATTTACTTAGTACTTTGTTGAAGCACATTTGGCAGCAATTACAGCCTCGAGTCTTCTTGGGTATGATGCTACAAACTTGGCACACCTGTATTTGGGGAGTTTCTCCCATTCTTCTCTGTAGATCCTCTCAAGCTCTGTCAGGTTGGATGGGGAGCGTCGCTGCACAGCTATTTTCAGGTCTCTCAAGAGATGTTTGTTTGGGTTCAAGTCCGGACTCTGGCTGGGCCACTCAAGGACATTCAGAGACTTGTTCATAAAAAAGTTAGCTTATAACAGTGAAACTTTTTTTGTGGGATAAACATAAGGCAATTCTAGGTATTGTGGCATATTTGGGTTAAACTATCTCCAATTCAATGGAATTGCAACCCTCTGCATGCACAGTGCATTCTTCCATCACATGTGCAGTGCACTCTTCCATCATGTGTACAGCTGATTCTCAAGATCTTGCAAACTAATGAGATGCTATTGAGCCCACACTACTACACTTGGCTCAGAAGCCAAGGACTACATGCTTTCTGGTAAGTTTTTAATACGATACTGGGTGGGGTGAATATATTTTTATAAGACATACATAATTTTTTGTTAACTAGTAAATAGTAGGCTACAGCAAAGTGTGTTTAAATCATTTGTAACATGTTAACAATTTCTGCTAGTTAGTTTTTGCTACCATGTGGGTTTTAGCTTGCTTTAGCCTGCTAACTGAGGAGTGTTAATTCACCTGTTTCCATACATGTTTCATTTTAAAACATGTATCTTACAAAGGAGTTGTTTAATCTAACTGCTTAACTATTTATCTGTATATGGAATTGTATTTGCTTTTTTTACATAAAAAAAAATCTTTACAGGAAATTGCCACGGGCACTATCTGATGTGTGGAGACATTTCACTGCAGCTAATGTAGAAGGAAAAGCTGTGTACATTTTCAAATACTGTGCCAAATCATATGTAAAGAATGCAACAAAGATACAGAATCATCTGACCAAGTGCATAAAGTTCCCTCAGTGCTGACAACAAGCAACCTCTCACAAAAGTGGAAATTATGAATCAGGCACCTTATCGATAGCAACAGCTCATGGTCCTCCTCGAATCAGAAGTTTTATTGACTCAATGGAGGAATGTAGTCAGAGAAATGCTGATGAATGTCTTGCTCGAGCTGTGTATGCAACTGGTTCACCTCTGATGCTCACAGGCAATGTGTATTGGAAGAGATTTCTGAATGTTCGCCCAGCATACACCTCTCCAACCAGACATGCTTTATCTACTCATTTGCTGGATGCAGAGTTCAACAGAGTTCAAGTGAAGGTCAAGCAAATCATACAGAAACCAGACTGTATTGCAATCTTCTCTGATGGGTGGTCGAATGTTTGTGGGCAAGGAATAATTAACTACATCATCTCCATCCCTCAACCAGTATAGAGCCAATACACAAGGGACTACCCTCACATCACACCCCTTGGCTGTGCTGCTCATGCATTAAATCTACTCATCAAGGACATCATGGCACTGAAAAGAATGGATACACTCTACAAGAGAGCCAAAGGTGGTGTTGTCATCATATTTGACAATCTCCTGGAGGGGAAGGAGTCTCTCCAAGAAATGGCCATATCACAGTCTGCCGATATGGACAGCCCCATCATGAGGATTCTCCGATGTATTTTGGGAGAGAGTGGTAAAGCAGCCTGAAACTCCTGAAACCTATAGCAGTAGCCATTGCATGGATTGAGACAATGCCATCCTGACTGATGTTCAGACTCTGCTTGCAGATGTAAGAGAAGAAATCCGTACTGCCCTGCCCACTTCACTGTTGCTCCAAGCAGAGGAAACTGCGGTTTTGAAATACATCAAAAAGCGCGAAGACTTCTGCCTGAAGCCCAATACATGCCGAAGCGTACATGTTGGACCCAAAGTATGCTGGCAAGAGCATCCTGTCTGGTGCAGAGATCAAGAAGGTCTATGGTGTCATCACTACCGTGTCTCGCCACCTTGGCCTGGATGAGGGCAAAGTACACTACCAAGCAAGGGCTCTGGGATGGAGATGCAATATGGCAGTCGTGCCAACATATCTCATCAGCCACCTGCTCGAAGGGACTTTGTGGATCTGAGGCTTTTTCCCCTGTGGCCTCCATCATCCTCCTAATCCCACCAACATCAGTTGCCTCAGAGCACAACTGGTCCTTGTTTTAGAACACACACACCAAAGCACGTAACAGGCTAACGAATACACAGGTTGAAAAATTGGTGGCCATCCATTCATTGGTGGCTTTTTGAGTCTGACAATGAGCCATTCTCAACAAGGCTGGAAAGTGACAGTGAAGATGAGGCCTCAGAATCTGATGTTCAAGAGATGGACAGGGAGAAGACACGGAAGCCTGAGAGGAAGACAACCAAAGCTTTAGTTTCTAGACTATCATTTTACAGATATATGTTGAAAATGTTTTTGGGAGATGCGATAGATCATTGGGGATCATTCAATATTCCCTTTATTTTGTTGTTCAGAGTGAAATCATCCCATGTGAAGAGTCAACTAATTTAATTAAAATGCAAGTCATAACTAAATTGTTTAGTTCATAAAAATTTATATTGGAAGGATTTAATCATTTGCAATTATGTCTACTTATGATAAGGTAAAATGTTTATGTTTCTGTCTCCATATGATATGGTAAATATATCCAATGCAAAAAAACATCTACACTTAAATGGTATTAATATTAATTTGCATGTATTTCCGTTAATTTCCTTTAATTATCATATATTCCTGTTAATTCCCACAGAAGGTTTCCGACTCTGAATATTCCCCAAAATGTGCAACCCTAAACAGGACACACCTGAGCTCAATTTTGAGTGTCATAGAAAATGGTCTGAATTCTTATGTAAATAATATTTTTGTTGTTGTTATTGTTCTTATACGTAAAAAAAATTTAAAATAAAGGTTTGCTTTGTCATTATAGGGTATTGTGTGTAGATTGATGAGGAAAAAAAGAAATGTAATACATTTTTGAATAAGACTGTAACGTAACAAAATGTGGAAAAAGTCAAGGGGTCTGAATTCTTTCCGAATGCACTGTAAATGTACATGTTTGAATACCCAGTCATGTTCATATAATCTCAGATTACTGAAAAAATTAAATTAAATTACTGCAGTTATTAAATTACTGCAGTTTAAGACCATCCATAGAGCATACTATTATGCCAGTGAAACTGAATATCATGTAAAACACAAAAGGGTACATATTTGCATGTTATGATCTTGTGAAGACGGGCTGAATTCTGTCAGTGTCTTCTTTTATCAGCATGTCTACAGATTCCCCCTTTTCCCTGTTTTTGTTTGCTTGGAAATGTTGATACTGGAATATGGGGAAATCCCCAACAATATGGGGATTGTGGCTCAGATGCACAAGGCACTTTTCTCTCCAGAATGCATTCTCTCCCACCATTTCGTGGGTATTCATTGTTTCCCGTTATTGTGTGTATTTTTTGCTGTGTCTATCAATTCCCCATTACATATATCACCAGCAGTAGCCTACATTTGTCTGTAATTCCTATCATTTCTAATCTCCAATTGTGATGTCTACTTCCGCTCCTCCTCTCTGGTGCTCGCTGTCGCCAGTTGTCTCATCATTACGCACACCTGCCACCATCGTTACGCGCACCTGCGCCTCATGACACTCACCTGGACTCCATCACCTTCCTGATTACCTCCCTTATATCTGTCACTCCCTTTGGTTATTTCCCCAGGTGTTATTGACTCCGTTTCTGTATCATGTCTGTGTGTTTTGTGGTTCTTGGCGCTGTACTTGCTTTCTGCCTCCCAGTGTACACGTCACAGAATAATGCCTCACCAAGGGGAAGCAACAGGGATTTATTTTTACTGGTGACGTCGGGGTCCGGAGGGCTGCCAAAGCAACCGGGGAGGCCTCAGCTGGCTCGTCAGGCTTCTATGCCTCAGCTGGCTCGACAGGTTCTCAAGCCTCGGTTGGCTCGTCAGTCTTCCATTGCCTAAGCTCTCGGCGACGCCTCAGCTGGCTTGTCAGGCTTCCATGCCTCAGCTGGCTCGACAGGTTCTTACCTCCCCCTATATCTGTCACTCCCTTTTTGCTTCTTTCCTCAGGTGTTATTGACTGTTTCGTGTCTGTACGCTTTTCTTGTTTTGTTCTATTGATTTTAATTGGCAGTCCTGTACTTGCTTCCCGACTCCCAGCGTACACGTTACACCAGAGTTTGTTTGGTTAATGCATTCAAAATTGTATTACAAGTCATTTACTGTTCTCATTGTCGGCTTGGACATGTGTTTTGCAAAACTCAATCTATGCTACACTTGTGAGAAACATTTATTTTAATTTTTTTATTAAAGTTTTAATTTATTGATTGTCTTTTGTTTGAAATGCTCCTGTCAATTTTGAGTAAGGATGCACACCTGTGCATATAGAAGTATGACTAGTCTACTTGGCTGGCACACAAATGTTGTTCTATAAATGTGCCCAGTTGGGGATGTCTGCTTGCTTTGACTCTCCACCACTAATGCATGAGCTGTGGAGCTTCTCAATGTAATATTTCTTCACCTCAAACAGCAAGTAAACAAACTGTTTTTAGACTCAATTCAGAATGATAGTTCCTCAATGTATAGTATTTGAACAATAGTTCCAGCTCTCTTTTTGATAACCACTCAGCATGAAAGCGAAAAATGTAATGCTCTGATCCAGTGGAAACTTAAAATAACTGATTAAGTCTTATCCCTTGCACAAATAGCCTACAGCTGTGTCTGTCCTGAGCTCACTGGTGTGGGAAACTGGGGGCCCAGAATATTTTATACAACGTTGCTAGCGTGAAGTTCGCGTGACCAATGTAGTCAATGTGATTTTAAAGGATATTTTTGACCTGCAGGCTGCAATATTTGTGTTGGCTTTATGTAGGCTATTTTTAGATGGCAAAAGTTACTATTAGATTTGTATAATTTGACTATAGATTAACCACAGACAATGATTTTGAGAGACTATAAATTAAACTTCCACAAATGTGCATATGAAAATCATAACTAGGGCAGATTGGTAGAAATTGTAAGCTAAATTGGCACTCCAAATGGAGAAGGTTGCTGACCGCTGGTGTAGGCTATTACAGGCAACTTCATGAGCTTAATGGCAGAAGGCTCTTGATCTCTTGCTCCCTCTTGAGTCATTTGTGTCTTATTTAATCAAACAGCGTGCTTAAAGCATCAGACTAGGTCAGTACATATAACCTAGTTGATCTTTAAACAGGGTTTGTCTATGGAAAAATACATGATTAAAAATGGACCAATTGATACATGGTCAACAATATTTTTTTTGTTGTTGCCGGAGACGGCCCTAGTAGAAATGATATTTAGATGCCCAAAACAATTCTGAGGACCCCCAGGCCCACTGCCAGGTTATGCCCCCCCCCCCCAACTTCTAAAAACGAAGTTGCGCCACTGATTCCTCCGGCTCCCGAGTAGCGCAGCGGTCTAAGGCATTGTATCTTAGTGCTAGAGGTGTCACTACAGACACTGGTTTGATTCAAGGCTTTATCACAACCGGCCATGATTGGGAGTCCCAAAGGAATTGGCTCTGCGTTGTCCGGGTTTGGCCGGTGTAGGCCATCATTGCAAATAAGAATTTGTTCTTAACCGACTTGCCTGGTTAGATAAAATAACATCAGTTCAAGACTTATGTAAGCTATTCCAAAAACTATGACAAACTACCAGCTTTTTCTTATAAGAGAATCAACTATCCTCTGATGTTCAGTAGATGGCGACATTGTAAAGGAAACTATTCACACTATGAGTGAGTATTCTGCAAAGGTCTCTGATCAGTCATAAATCACTAACTGTCCACAGAGGAAAACCATATGTATTATAATAAGTAGTCTTACAACTAAAACGCAAAGAAAGTATTTACAACACCAGGTTATATTACAGTTGTCATGAAGGAAACAACGATACTCAAGATTGGTGGTAGAGAGCGCACTGAGCAGTTCATTTGCAATCACTTTAAGCGGTCATCAAAATGTAACATTTTTGATTTCACTCAGTGGTTTAGTTGCCCAGTTAGCAGAAATCATTTACCATTTACTTACAACTGTCTGCTGTGGAAATACTGTGTCATAAAGTACAACTTTTTCAGCATAGCATCATTCAGGAGGATGCATTGAAATTACATTTACTCAAGTGGAGTCTGACGATAACTGCAAATCTCTTCAAAGTTCTTTTGGCCTAGGGTTGGGTGGGGTCCACACAAATCTTCTGACCCTATTAAGTCAAACGTTCACAAAAGGAAGAATGTGGAAAACAAAACTCCTATAAAGGTGTTGTAAAACAAAGTGTGTGGTGAGTAAATGATGCACATCAATGAAGCTTACATAACCTCCAGGAAGTTGCAGGTTGGAGATGTGTACACTACAACACCGGAGATTAATTTAGTTATTCTTCCCTGCTCATTCTTGGCGCGCAGACAATCCCTGCATGATACCGAAACAGAGAGAGACACCTGATAAAATTTCCATTTATACATTCTTCCAGTAATGATTGGGTAACTTAGTTATTCTAGCACGAAAACAAGTACAGACATTTAGTTTAGTCCATGTTATCAATAGTGTAGGTAGGTGTAAAATGGCTTGTTTGGGTAGCAGCTACAGTGGAAGTCGGAAGTTTACATACACTTATGTTGGAGTCATTAAAACTTGTTTTTCAACCACTCCACAAATATCTCGTTAACAAACTATAGTTTTGGCAAGTCGGTTAGGACATCTACTTTGTGCATGACAAGTAATATTTCCAACAATTGTTTACAGACAGATTCTTTTACTTATATCACAATTCCAGTGGGTCAGACGTTTACATACAAGTTCATTGTGCCTTTAAACAGCTTGGAAAATTCCAGAAAAATTCCAGAATTATGTCATGGCTTTAGAAGTTTCTGAAGGGCTAATTGACATCTTTTGAGTCAATTGGAGGTGTACCTGTGGATATATTTCAAGGCCTACCTTTAAACTCAGTGCCTCTGTTTGACATCATGGGAAAATCACGCAGCCGTCATACCGCTCAGGAAGGAGACGCGTTCTGTCTCCTAGAGATTAACGTAATTTGGTGCGAAAAGTGCAAATCAATCCCAGAACAACAGCAAAGGACCTTGTGAAGATGCTGGAGGAAACAGGTACAACAGTATCTATATCCACAGTAAAACTAGTCCTATATCGACACATCCTGAAAGGCCGCTCAGTAAGGAAGAAGCCAATGCTCCAAAACCGCCATAAAAATGCCAGATTACGGTTAGCCAAATATCACTTTTGGCACGTTTCAGGTGTAAGTGGTGTATTTTCTAAAACTTAGTACCAAAGTCTAAACTGATAACACTTGTAATGCCCTCTGTCTTATCTTCAGGACCTTTGATTGAGCATTAAGCAGTTGAACACATCTTTAACCCCTGAGTCATTCATACAAAAGTTTTACGCAAAATACAATGAGAACATTTCACTTAGTCACCAATACATCAGATAATGATAGGCTCACCGTTTAGTACTTTTAACACTTAATCCAATAGCAAAAAATATATGATATACTACTCAAAACTGATCTTTTTGAAGTGTTGATGGAAGGAATAATAGAGGGCAAATACCATTTTCCATATAGTATTTAGCTATGTACCAGTATGAACTCTACCAAGACAGCTTCTCAGACTAGCAGGAGCTGATGGGGGCGTGGCTCAAGGAAGTCTTCTGGATGCTCTTGGGATGTTGACACTAGGTGGAAATATGTCGAAGAACTAAATCTGGTCCACACTTGTACAACAAACATCAGCACACCACACCACAGCATGACACTGAACCCTGACAAGTGCAAGGTCCTATCAGGGACCTTCACAGGAAATCTACCACACCATCCTAGGAGGATACTTCAGTTATACTGAGGCACTTAAGACCCTGTCCCTAACACGGCTTCAAGACGGACACAACTCTGCACTGACTTCGCCTCCTAAAATCTCAATTCAGACTAGCTACCCCCTGCCCAATTCACAGTGACAAGCAGGAACACCCGCAGCCAAAACAAACTGACTCGACTAAGTCTAGACTCTAAGTCTAGAACTGAACGGTACATTAGGTCACCAAACCCATGAGTTCCTTTAGGACAGCAGGACATTATGGATTTAAAGACTTGTACTCTTATTGTTTGTATTTTGTTGCTCTTATCCATTAATATTTTATATGCTAATAGTTTTCAGTTTGTATTGACTGCTGTAAATGTAATTTAAAAAAGCTTGAAAAAGGACACATTTTTTCAAGTTTACTGTAAACCAATTGTATGTTTGTATCCAATGTAAAGTTTGAAGCATGTTGAAAAAAACTGTCTTACAATTTCAGTGTCCTTATACAGTGCATACTGTTAGTAGAAAAAAATAATCAGATATAGGTTTTATTGTGGCAGTTATCAAACTATACACTCTTTGGCCAGTTAATTAGATACACCACCCTGTTCACAAAAATGGTTAGCTCCTACAGACAGTGAGTAAGGCAGGCAGGCAGACAGGCATCAAGTGGGCTTAACCAGTGACCTCTCACAGAAACGGACGGCCTTCTGAGCTTTTCACGCACAACAGTAGGATTTACCGAGAATGGTGCGACAAACAGAAAAGCATCCAGTCAGTGGCAGTCCTGTGGGGGAAAACAGCTCGTTGTTGAGATGTCGAAGGAGAACAACAAGAATTGTGCAAGCTAGCAGGCGGGCCACAAACAGGCAAATAATGGTGCAGCACAACAGTGGTGAAAATTGGAAAAAAGTGATTGAAAAAAAACTGCAATAAAACTGTAATACCAAGACTATTTAGGATAGATCAGGTAGACTTACTTTGACCTGAGGTATTATCAGTGTCCCTGTGGCCAATAAAGACAGACCCATCCCTTAGTCTCTCTGATTGACTCTATAGCTAAAATGACACTGATGATCGAAGATCTATTTGAGTTAATAAGAATAGCAACCAGCTTATATGGCTATGCCATTGTCAGCCCTGTGCCCATAAACGTGGGCTTCACTAAATGTGCGGTTTGAACTAAATAAACATTGCAGGATTTCATAGATAAGGTTACATACTATGATGGATATAACAAAACTAAAATGACACCCAACATGCTGTATAAAAAACAAGCCATACAAAATGGTAAGATTGATCAAGAGCCTGTTGGCTCAGTATTGTTCATACATGCTAAATGTCTGTGAGAGAAGAAAAAGTCAAAGCTTATAAAGAAAAGTGATACAATGTATAGATAAGAGTTAAATTATGAAAATCCAACAAAAGGGCTTACCAAGAAAAACTTCCAAAGGGTCTTCCTCAGAGTGAACTAACAATTGCACTTAGCTCCTATTTATAGCCTAGTGGGGGACACAACAATGTAAAAATAAAAATAAAGTCTAGTTCAAGGTAAGGGCTTTTGTAATCGAGTTGCCTTGATTAAAAAAAAATCTCTGTGCCACCCTTTCACAGACACTTAAATATCCCCTATGTATGTACTTTATTTTAACATGGCCTATTGATCATTGCCTATTGAACATGGCATACACATAAGATTTCCAAGATGGCGTAGCATATTTTTCTTCACATTCTTTTTCATATTTATCGTAAACCTCAACTTCAAAATAATCTCCTGCAACCCCCCTCACCCAATGTGGTGTGGATTTTGTTTTTTTCCCCCTAAAGTATTTCTATTTACCTCCAAACTGGAATACATCAGCTGAAGCTAGCTAGCTAACCGCTATCAGTCAGCTAACCACTGCTAGCGGTCATCAGCGAACCTTTAGCTCAGAAAGCTCTCGCCAGTTCGTACAACGCGTTTCAAACCAGAGCATACCCAACGTATTTTTCTCTCCATATACATGGATTCCAACCCCAAACCCTGAACCTTTTCATCTGGATCATGGCAGCTAGCTAACCGCAACCCGGGATGACTACTCCTGGCTAACGTTTCCGTCCCGGAGCAAGCACCAACTAGCCTGGAGCTAGCCCATGCTAGACCCATCTCCCGGCTAGGGCTCTTGGGCTACTCCTGAAGCCCACTCTACAGCTAAAATGTCCGGACCCCTTCTACTGCCGGTACGGGGCACGGAACCCCGCCGATCTTTCACGACTGGAATAGCGACATAATCTGCCCGAGGATTCCAACAGGCCCCTCAGGCGCGACGTCCCGTGAAGGCCCATTCTGCTAATTGGACTGTTAGCGGATCCAACTGCCAGTTTCTTGGACCACTATAACCATTTTGCCAATTGGATTTGGACCCCTCTGCTACTTGGAACCCTACTAATTTCACGATTGGTCTATCGACGTCACCGCACGAGGAGGCAAAAACAGACTTTCCCCCATCGCGACGTCCCTCTAAGGCCCTTATGTTAGCTTGCTAGCCCCGGCCTGCTAACTGCCTGCCCCGGCCTGCTAACTGCTTGCCCCGGCCTGCTAACTGTCTGAATCGCCGTGTCCCCAGCCAGCCGAAATACTCACTGGACCCATACGTGATGCATGCCTCTCCCTAATATCAATATGCCTTGTCCATTACTGTCCTGGTTAGTGATTACTGTCTCATTTCACTGTAGAGCCTCTAGCCCTGCTCAATATGCCTTAACCATGTTGTTCCACCTCCCACATATGCGATGACATCACCTGGTTTAAACCTCTCCAGAGACTATATCTCTCTCTTCATTATTCAATGCCTAGGTTTACCTCCAATGTACTCTCTTCCTACCATACCTTTGTCTGTACATTATGCCTTGAATCTATGCTATCGTGCCCAGAAACCTGCTCCCTTTACTCTGTTCCAAACGTGCTAGACGGCCAGTTCCTATAGCCATACCCTTATCCTACTTCTCCTCTGTTCCTCTGGTGATGTAGAGGTTAATCCGGGACCTGCAATGCCTAGCTCCATTCCTACTCCCCAGGTGCTCTCATTTGTTGACTTCTGTAACCGTAAAAGCCTTGGTTTCATGCATGTTAACATTAGAAGCCTCCTCACTAAGTTTGTTTTATTCACTGCTTTTAGCACACTCTGCCAACCCAGATGTCTTAGCCGTGTCTGAATCCTGGCTTAGGAAAACCACCAAAAACCCTGAAATTTCAATCTCTAACATTTTCCGCCAAGATAGAACTGCCAAAGGGGGCGGTGTTGCAATATACTGCAGAGATAGCCTGCAGAGTTCTGTCTTACTATCCAGGTCTTTACCAAAACAATTTGAGATTCTACTTCTAAAAATGCACCTTTCCAGAAACAAGTCTCTCACCGTTGCCGCTTGCTATAGACCACCCTCTGCCTCCAGCTGTGTCCTGGACACCATATGTGAATTGGTTGCTCCCCATCTATATTCTGAGCTCGTGCTGCTAGGTGACCTAAACTGGGACATGCTTAACACCCCGGCCATCCTACAATCTAAGCTTGATGCCCTCAATCTCACACAAATGATCAATTAGTCTACCAGGTACAACCCCAAATCCGTAAACATGGGCGCCCTCATAGATATCATCCTAACTAACTCGCCCTCCAAATACAACTCTGCTGTTTTCAACAAAGATCCCAGCGATCACTACCTCATTGCCTGCATCCGTAATGGGCCTGCGGTCAAACGACCACCCCTCATCACTGCCCAACGCTCCCTAAAACACTTCAGCGAACAGGCCTTTCTAATCGACCTGGCCGGGGTATCCTGGAATGACATTGACCTCATCCCGTCAGTAGAGGATGGCTGGTTATTCTGTGCAGCTGTATTCATCGACCTGGCCAAGGCTTTTGACTCTGTCAGTCACCACATTCTTATTGGCAGACTCAACAGCCTTGGTTTCTCAAATGATTGCCTCGCCTGGTTCAACAACTACTTCTCTGATAGAGCTCAGTGTGTCAAATCGGAGGGCCTGTTGTCCGGACCTCTGGCAGTCTATGGGGGTGCCACAGGGTTCAATTCTCGGGCCGACTCTCTTCTCTGTATACATCAATGATGTCGCTAACAAAAGTTTCTCAATACTTTGTTATATACCCTTGGTTGGCAATGACAGAGGTTACATAACAAAGTATTGCGATAAACTTTTGTTATTGACCAAATACTTATTTTCCACCATAATTTGCAAATAAATTAATAAAAAATCCTACAATGTGATTTTCTGGATTTCTTGTTCTCATTTTGTCTGTCATAGTTGAAGTGTACCTATGATGAAAATTACAGGCCTCTCATCTTTTTAAGTGGGGAGAACTTGCACATTTGGTGGCTGACTAAATACTTTTTTGCCCCACTGTAATTTAAAACTTTTTGTCACTACATGTCAAAGTAAAACAGTTATTCTAAGCAGAGCTGACAATGAAGTAGGAACCGGAGTTTATACATGTTCAGATTGTGGTTACTTGAATCTACTCTCAGATGGCCTTCATGATCCTGTCAATCAAAGGCTCATCTGGGTTGGCACAAATGGAGTAGTTTTTTTGTGTGATCAACCTGGAAGAGAGACAATATCAAAATAAATATCACTACTGTAGGTGTAGTGTGTGTGTGTGTGTAAAATATGTATGACAAGGAAACTTCTTTTAGGCTACATACATGACCCCCTTATGAGTGCAGTCAGATCTGGTCATTTCATATGCCACAATTCATTGTTTGGGGATTCTTCTTTGGTAATACTGGAAACAGCATTCACCAGGAACATTTCCATCTGTATAAAAAGACAATCTGTCAGTTTCCTATACTTTTTCTGACATACTATAAGTCAACATGGAATCTTTCACTTCAGCTCATAATGCAACAATTTCCCAAAACAAACAAAAAAAAAGCTATTTTGGTCTCACCAATGTAGACATGTTCGAATATATGCAACTTAAAAGTTTAATATCACAAAATTTCAGCCCGAAAGCTTTTGGACATCAGAGCAATATTGAGGGAATCATATTTGACTCACATGATAGGTAAGATATACAAAGCCTTGCAGATTGTCAATTAGATAGGCTCTCTCTTAGAAGAAAACAACTGATCTAGGAACAAGATCGAGGGAAATTACTCTTAATCCAGTATAAACTCTTGTTTAGAATTTATTATAAGAGACAAAATTCACAAATTCTACAGCACAACAGCAGAGTCAGGTCTTAAGTGTAAAACAAATCAATAATTCATGGCTTCTGGGAGCGCTATAAAGTCATAAAAGTAATGGGTGGAGTTAGAAATTTGGCTGTCAGAAGTTTGATTAAAGGTAAACTTACATTGTCAATCAAATCAAATTGTATTAGTCACATGCTGTCACGTCCTGACCTTAGTTTTCTTTATTATTTTGGTTAGGTCAGGGTGTGATGAGGGTAGTATGTGTGTTTTTGTATTGTCTAGGGTTTTTGTATGTCTAGGGGTTTTTCTAGTCTAGGTGTTTATATGTCTATGGTTGCCTGGATTGGTTCTCAATCAGAGGCAGCTGTTTATTCGTCGTCTCTGATTGGGAACCATATTTAGGCAACCATATTCCTAGGTTTATCTGTGGGTTATTGTCTTTGTATAGTTGCCTGTGTCAGCACTAGTGTTTATAGCTTCCCGTTCGTTTTATTGTTTTGTTAGTATGTTTAAGTATTCTTCGTTTAATGAAGAGGAATGTAATTCTCATCCCGCTGCGCCTTGATCTCCTCGTTTTGACGAACGTGACACATGCGCCAGGTGTAGACCAACAGGTCTTACAGTGAATTGCTTACATACGAACCCCTAACCCACAGTGCAGTTTTCAAAAAAATAAGGATAAGAACAAGAGACAAATGTACAGAGTCAATGTGCAGTGGCACTGGTTAGTTGAGGTAGTATGTACATGTAGGTAGAATTATTAAAGTGACTATACATCGATGACAACAGAGAGTAGCAGTGGTGTGTGTGGGGGGGCAATGCAAATAGTCTGGGTAGCCATTTGACTAGATGTTCAGGAGTCTTATGGCTTGAGGGTAGAAGCTGTTTAGAAGCCTCTTGGACCTAGACTTGGCACTCCAGGACCGCGTGCTGTGCGGTAGCGGAGAGAACAGTCTATGACTAGGGTGGCTGGAGTCTGACAATTTTTAGGTCCTTTCTCTGACAACACCTGGTATAGAGGTCCTGGATGGCAGGAAGCTTGGCACCAGTGATGTACTGGGCCATTCGCACTACCGTCTGTAGTGCCTTGCGGTCGGAGGCCGAGCAGTTGCCATACCAGGCTGTGATGCAACCAGTAACCACCATGCTCTTGATGGTGCAGCTGTAGAACCTTTTGAGAATCTGAGGACCCATGACAAATCTTTTCAGTTTCCTGAGGGGGAATACGTTTTGTTGTGCCCGCTTCACGACTGTCTTGGTGTGCTTGGACCATGTTAGTTTGTTGGTGATGTGGACACCAAGAAACTTGAAGCTCTCAACTTGCTCCACTACAGCCCCATCGATCAGAATGGGGGAGTGCTCGGTCCTCTTGTTCCTGTAGTCCACAATCATCTCCTTTGTCTTGATCACATTGAGGGAGAGGTTGCTGTCCTGGCAGCACATGGCTAGGTCTCTGACCTCCTCCCTATTAGGCTGTCTCGTTGTTGTTGATTAGGCCTACCACTGTTGTGTCATCGGCAAATGTAATGATGGTGTTGGAGTCGTGCCTGGCCATGCAGTCATGAGTGAACAGGGAGTACAGGAGAGGGCTGAGCAAGCACACCTGAGGGGCCCCTGTGTTGAGGATCAGCTTGGCGGATGTGTTGTTACCTACGCTTACCACCTGGGGGTGGCCCGTCAGGAAGTCCAGGATCCAGTTGCAGAGGGAGGTGTTTAGTCCCAGGGTCCTTAGCTTAGCGATGAGCTTTGAGGGCACTATGGTGTTGAACGCTGAGCTGTAGTCAATGAATAGCATTCTCACATAGGTGTTCCTTTTGTCCAGGTGGGAAAGGGCGGTGTGGAGTGCAATAAAGATTGCATCATCTGTGGATCTGTTGGAGCGGTATGCACATTGGAGTGGGTCTAGGGTTTCTGGGATAATGGTGTTTATGTGAGCCATGACCAGCCTTTCAAAGCACTTCATGGCTACAGATGTGAGTGCTACGGGTCAGCAGTCATTTAGGCAGGTTACCTTAGTGTTCTTGGGCACAGGCACTATGGTGGTCTGCTTAAAACATGTTGGTATTACAGACTTGGACAGGGAGAGGTTAAAAATGACAGTGAAGACACTTGCTAGTTTGTCAGCGCATGCTCGCAGTAGACTGGTAATCCATCTGGCCCTGCGGCCTTGTGAATGTTGACCTGTCTAAAGGTCTTACTCACATCGGCTGCGGAGAGCGTGATCACACATTCTTCCAGTACAGCTGGTGCTCTCATGCATGTTTCAGTGTTATTTGCCTCAAAGCGAGCATAAAAGTAGTTTCTCTCATCTGGTAGGCTCGTGCCACTGGGCAGCTCTCAGCTGTGCTTCCCTTTGTAGTCCGTAATGGTTTTGAAAGCCCTGCCACATCCGACGAGCATCAGAGCCGGTGTAGTATGACTCTATCTTAATCCTGTATTGGCGCTTTGCCTGTTTAATTGTTCGTCGGAGGGCACAGCGGGACTTCTTAGAAGCTTCCGGGTTAGAGTCCCGCTGGCTTCTGGTTGGGGTATGTATGTACGGTCACTGTGGGGACGACATCATCGATGCACTTATTGATGAAGCCAATGACAGATGTGGTATACTTCTCAATGCCAGTGATGGAGTCCCGGAACATATTCCAGTCTGTGCTAGCAAAACAGTCCTGTAGCTTAGCATCTGCTTCATTTGACCACTTTTTTATTGATCTAGTCAGTGGTGCTTGCTGCTTTAATTTTTTGCTTGTAAGATTTGCCAAATGGAGGGCGAGGGAGAGCTTTGTATGCGTCTCTGTGTGTGGAGGATAGGTGGTCCAGATTTATTTTCCCTCTGGTTGCACATTTAACATGCTGATAGAAATTTGGTGAAACTGATTTAAGTTTCCCTGCATAAAAGTCCCTGGCCAATAAGAGCGCCACCTCTGGGTAACGGGTTCTTGTTTGCTTATGGCTCATTCAACACTATCTTAGTGCCAACCGCTGACTGAGGTGGTATGTAAACAGCTACGAAGGATACCGATGAGAACTCTCTCGGTAGGTAGTCTACAGCTTATCATGACATACTCAACCTCAGGCAAGCAATAGCTCGAGACTTCCTTAAATATCATGCACCAGCTCTTATTTACAAATAGACAGTCCGCCACCCCTTGTCTTACCAGACGCCGCTGTTCTATCCTGCCGGTATAACCAGCCAGCTGTATGTTGATATTGTCGTCGTTCAGCCACGACTCCCTGAAGCATAAGATGTTACAGTTTTTAATGTCCTGTTGGTAGTTTAAATCTTCCCCGTAACTCATCGATTTTATTGTCCAAAGATTGCATGTCTGCTAGTAGAATTGAGGGAAGTGGGGGTTTATTCGATAGCCTCCAAATTCTCAGAAGGCAGCCCACTCTCCGGTCTCTCTTTCTCCACCTCTTCTTTACGCAGATCACGGGGGTCAGGGCCTGTTCTCGAGGGAGCCGTATATCCTCCGCCTTGGGCTCGTCAGTCTTGAAAGAAGAAAAAGGATTCTGCTAGTCCGTGGTGAGTAATCGCAGTCCTGATGTCTAGAAGTTATTTTCGGTCATAAGAGACAGTAGCGGCAACATTATGTACAAAATGAGTAAAAAAAAAAAAAAAAAGGTTTAACAACGCAGATAAATGAAAAAAAAAAAACAACTATCGGTTGGGGGCACGTAAAACGTCTGCCTTCTGCTCCGGCGCCATTAATCCGTCTATGTGCATATTTCAAGACATGGCATATGAGGGTGCTGTGGGATACCCAATGGTGTGGACCAATATTTTTTATCAAAATCATTGAGGAAGAAAAGTATCTACTTAAAAACTGGAAATCAAATGATTCTCCATCACTACGAGAGAACATGAATCAAAATGTACTATTATTTAAATATCGAAAAGGTGTGTGCTACGGAGAAAAATAGAACAGTGCAATTTGAGGCCATATGGCAGAGCGCTACACGCACTGGAAAGTTCCAAGGGATGCAAGATGAGTGTGGTCGAGACATATGTGATACGTAATGGTTGTGGTGGGAACATGTGTGTCCGAGCAGGTATGATGTCATTGATGTTTGTTGAAATGTGTGTGTGTGTGTGTGTGTGTGTGTGTCTGTCTTTTGTTCATGTATGGCTGTTGTTTGATAAAAAAATAATAAACCAGTTCCACTGCATTTAAAAAAAAAAATGTTCCCCTCTAATCAGGGGGACCGATTTTAGACCTGGAACATCAGGTGGGTGCAATTAATTATCAGATAAAACAGAAAACCAGCATGCTCCGGACCTTGTTGGGTTAGAGTTGAATACCCCTGCTCTACACCACCTTTGGCTATGAAGCGGTTTCCTGGCGATCACTTGCTCTGCAACTATGGAAAAACAATGACAACACACAAGTAGTAGAGATAAAAAAGTTAACATGGGTCAGTCAAGTTAACCGGTATGAATAGATCATTTATTGAATAAAACAGTAGTTATATACAGCTCCAGTTGACCTTGCTACCCTGCCACCCAAGTCCAACTCGAGTTCAATACAACAGAAAAGGGTCCATTGGAAATGTCACACATTAAAACAAGAGGACATAGTCAAACTGACCAATCAAAACAAAGCATAAAAAGCAGATTTACTACAAAAAAAGTACAAAAAAAGGTATTCAATCATTTAAAACAGGGGCCATTTATACTTACCAGGTTGCACTTCTGTGATATAAGGTGTGTTCACATGCTATCGGAGTTGCCGGAAGCTCTTCAAAAGCACATTACACACAACAAACACACATACAAGGATCCTCGATGGTCACGCGTGAGGGACACTGATAACAGTAAGTACTCAAGACAAAATAAAAATCGTAAAAACATGGGATAAATTGCCCAAACGACAGTGTGAAACTACAGGGGTGAAACTGCACGAGGTGACAAGAATGATTGTTATTTTTTATTGCAGTACTGCAGTGTTCACCGCAAAAAGGGAGCAGGGGGAATGGAGTGCATCCGTCCTCGTACAGTGATCTGAATGTCTACGTGCACAGGGGGGTGAGGAGTGATCCCCAACAGCCAAAGGGGATCACTAAATGCTTGGGGGCTCTGGAGTACGGAGCGTTCTGTACAGTACCTGCATTTGGACCTAGCCTCCAATACATTCAGAATCATCTACAGAGGAGTTATCTTTTTTGGCTGGTGGTGGTGGTGGCTGCAGACATGAATGCAGTCGTAGGATCTGTGAACTGAACACCACACCACACCAAAGCATTCTTGTTGAACAACTCTCTCCCATTGAGCTCACACCTTCAAACCAAGGCTGGTGTGTTCCGTTAGTTTGAAACGGGGTAAATCAGAGCTCATGACTCAGGTCTTTCAGCTACATGACGAAAGGCATTACGGGAACAGGGAACATACAGCGTGCAATAGACCTGAGCCACTCTGCTCCTCACCAAGGAGTAAGACCTCAAATAGAGGAAGGGTATACTGAGGCCAAATAGGGATACCAGCATTTTCAATAGTAGGGACACAGAAGATCCTCAGCAATCTCTTTTCGTTTCCGGAGTCTTCTATTGCACACATTGCAAAACACATTCGGTGAAGCAGCTTCAAAATCAAACCGTTACATATATTAAGATATGACACTTCAAATAGAAACAAAGAAAACAGAATAACTCCTTGATGACAAATGAAATGTGCAAAAAAGAAAATAACAGAATTTTTTTTTTGACCGATATGGTGTGTGTGTCACACACAACGACACAGAAGATTCTCATAATCCACCTTAGCTGTTCCAGTTTAAAACCACTTTAGTGTATGTGTAGGACATCATTAAATATCACTTCATTTATTTTCCCAGGTAGCTTATTTCCTCTTTGAAGAGGTTTGGTCAAATGTTTCTTTAAAAAGTGAACCGTAACATTGTGGTGCCACAAACAATACTACATACAAAAAAATAATGGCTATTTGTTGTATTTCTGATGAATCTTCAGAAGAATAAAAATCAATTCACTACCCCCTCTTTTCAAGACGATGAACAGTTGTCCCCAAATCAACCCCCCACGGCTTCTCCTTGGGAGTCTTTACGTCATAGAATGGTATGGAAACAAATAAAAACAAACTAAGAAACAGCAAACAAATTAAAACCACATTGAAACCACATCAAACCAAACAAAAAAAAACTAAACAAAGGCTAACAGTAAAAATCGCAGCTGATTTGTAGGAATGACCAACGGCAACGGAGGCTGGGAGTAGAGGTAGAAAGGGAGGAGAAAGTGAGAAAGAGGAGAGACACAGGGAGTTAAAAAGTGAGAGAAAGAGGGAGGAGAGATCAAGAGGAAAAAGAGGAACTAGCATCCGTGCTATAGACATTTGGGTTGTGTACAGTACATTCGAGAGCATCCTTCGTCTGCCCGGTTCGATTTGGGGAAGGGGGACAACATGTGTTGAGGGGGTATCATAATAAATCCTCGTACCCCCTTACCCCAGTCCTTTCCAGACCTCCAGTGTCTGTGCTCCATGAACCAGGTCCAGGGGGAACACAGTGGCTGGTTTTCCCCATCTGTGAGCCTGGGTAGGTCCATGCCAGGGAGGGCATGTCTATCTGGGGCCCAGAGGGCAGCTCTCACACACAGCCTGGCCTGGGCTCGTCTAGTGTTTCATACGGTCAGGTGGAGTACTGGATCGGAGAACAAGCTAGTGTCCGTGTCGTTTTGCTCCTGGTTAACTGGACTCAGCGCTTTAGGACTGGACTGTTCCGCTCCTGCAAGGCCTGAAGAACCTGAGGACGCCAAAAGGAGGAAACAAGGAAATATCAGTCATGTTAAGCATGGGGCATGGAGTTCATGCCATACTCAAAAGGAAGAAGCATGGTGTGACCTCATCTATTCAAATCACATAGGAAAGGGCTTCCAGGAAATTCCATCAAGCCTCATTCTTTAGAATGCTGGACATAGGCAGTGGTGCTAACCAACAAAGCACAAACCTAGTGTCATCTCACCTGCCCCCATTTCCTGTTCTTGCTTGTCATGTGGACGGCGTGGATGTGTGAGAAGAGCTGGTCGGGGGAGATGTGGTCGGGCAGGCGGGTGAGGAACTGGGCGTTGTGGATGAAGTCCATGCGGGTCAACACGTCTTCGTATAGGCGCAGGATGCCCAGGGCCACCCGGAACAGGAACTCGTCACCGTCGCGACAGAACACGTCCCACACCCGACATGCCAGGTCCAACGGCAGCGACCTACTGTACAGGGTGAAGATCCTATAGATGGATAGAGAGATACTTTATTTGGTTACACCTTTCCATATTGAAGCATTGAGGTCCAAAAGGTATCATATAGACAGACAGAGGCCTGACGTTATTTTCACACCCAAACACATTCACGGGCGTGAGTAGTCCATCGAGACATGGACGCAAACACACCAAGCATACGCTGACGAGCACAAAACCACACACAGTCCAATGCACAAAAATATAACAATGAGCAAGAAGAGAGAGTGAGAAAGAGAATGCAGATAAGGACAATGGCATTTGAACAGATAAGGCTCTGTAAATCAGAAAATTCTCAAACTATCTACGGATTAAATGCCTTTTCCTGGGTTGCTTTTGGTTTGTATGGGATTTATTGACATGGTCCAATAGCTTATGTGCAGTGCTTCTCTCTTGACTTCCACCTCCCCCTCATCTCTTAATCTGTGTATAAGCAACTGATGTGAAAAGTGGCAGCTGTGTGGTGAGAGCACGGGGCGGGGGAGGACACCCCCGGTAAAGCCACTCACACGTCCGGTCTTCTCAGTACACAATATAAAGGGCAAAAATTACAGAGAAAAAAAGTACCTTACAAAACGTGCCAATCTTTTAATCATATCTTTTTTCACATTCGTAAATGGTAGGTGATCTTTCATTTCATTTACGTGGCACAAAAAGACAGATTGTACACATATTTTACATGAGCCAAAAGGACTAAGAGAGAAAAAGAGAGGGAGAAAGAGATGGGGGTCTGACTTACCAGTCAATTAAATAAATATCGGGGGTCAAGTTGTTTTCTTTGAAATGTACAAACAGCTTTGGTAGGTTTTCTTCAAAGAACACTTCAAATGCTGCAAAGTACTTCAACATCTGAGGGGGTAGAAGCAAGACGAAACAACCGAGTCAGATCGACCACATAGCCGGGCTCTAAGAGCTATGACTCAGACAAATGTAATAACGTCGCTACCGTTGCCAACAGGGTGCTAAGTGCTATGGTTGCAGTGTTGTATTGTACAAATCAGTGCTAACAGGGTGTGCAGGCTTTTGTTCCAGTCCAGCCCAAACACCAAATTCAACTAACTGCGTGTGTGTGCCTGCCTCTGTCTCTCTCGCTGTGTGTGTGTGTGTGTGTGTGTGTATGTATGTGTGTGTGTGTGTGTGTGTGTGTGTAACTAAACTGTACTCACAAGGCTGTGGTCCACTCTGAAGAAGGCCATCTGACAGGGCTTGTTCAGCAGGTTGGCGAAAGCTATGAAGGCGTCCGGCGTGTCCAGGTTGAGAATCAGCACCGCCGCGATGAACGACATGCCCTGCACCTGAACCCCCAGGGAGGAACAGGTGTTAGTGACTATGTTACGTGTATGATCGTCGTGCTACATTGCTGTAGCTATGTTGATATACTGTATCTCAGGACTGTGTACTCAAATATGAACACACGAGATAGTGTGTTAGTGATGTTTACGGTTATGGTAGTGGGGTGGTGTTGGTGACATTTTATGTTAAGTGTTAGTGGTGGTGTTCATGACTGGTGTTAGGAGCCTTACTACGAGGACTACCGTAATTTATGGACTATTAAGCGCACCTGAATATAAACCGCACCCACTGAATTATAAAAAAAGATGTATTTTGTACATAAATAAGCCGCAGGTGCCTACCGGTACATTGAAAAAAATTAACTTTACACAGCCTTTAAACGAAACACGGCTTGTAACAAAAATTAAACAGTAGGCTACCAAGAAAGTCATTGGTCACCATCTTCCTCCTCCTGTGCACTGAAACCACTGAAGTCATCTCCTTCGGTGTCGGAGTTGAATAGCCTCAGAATTGCTTCATCCGGTGTTGGATCGTTTTCATTGTCGCTCTCGTCACTTTCATCCGGAAGCAAATTCCCCGCTGAGCCCATGCTGCCCCTTCAACACGCAGCAGTCCAGCCTTTCGAAACCCGTTGAAACCCTCCACGCTGTCAGGACCCACTGGCAGACTTGTGAAGGATTTCTCCCCACTTGTCATCCAAGCCTCCCACTGAACACGGAGCGCCACCTTAAATGCACGATTTACACTGATGTCGAGTGGCTGCAAATACTTTGGGCCATCTGCTTTTCTTCCCGCTGAAAGCTTTTGTTGTCTTTCTGCACTGAGTCAGTTCCTAACGCTGCTGTTTGCAAAGTCTTATCATCGACTCATTAAGGCCAAGCTCCCGTGCAGCAGCTCTATTTCCTTTTCCAACAGCCAGATCGATCGCCTTCAACTTGAAAGCTGCATCATATGCATTTCTCCGTGTCTTTGCCATGATGAGGGTGACAAAATTACTACCGTAATCAGAATGATGGGAAGTTTGAGCACGCTCGATTTACATCACATTATGTGACGGTGCTCAGTTTTTTGGCGGCATGAATCTTGTGAAAACGGGAAAAATCCATAAATTAGCCTCGTCATTGTAAAAACCGCGAGGTTCAAAGCGTGGGAATAAAGTAGCGGTTTATAGTCCGGAAATTACGGTAGTCATAATGAGAAGGGGAAAAGGAGATTATCTAACACTTAACCCGAACTCTCCATCTATCCAGAGGCCTTCAATCTATCCTAAGGCCTGACATATGGGGTCAGTCCAGGGCTGTATAGTACAAAGCAGGATCAATGAGTTAGCCAGCTAACTTTCAGAAAGAACCAGAAATAACTGTTCGATTTTCTGGTTCAATAAGAAAACTAAACGTATATACATTTTTGGTTGTTGAGTCAATTAGACCATGTCAAGGTTATTTCAGAACACTTAGGCCAGAGGCTAACTCATTGATCTTGCATTATATAATACTCCTCCAGACGTCAAGATGCATTTCTCTGTAAACACACTGTGTGCCGTTTCTCAGCATGGGTGTGGTGCAGCCACAGTAAACATGTCTAGAGTAGGGTACACTGACTTAGAGGCTTTGACCACATACTGTCAACTCGTATCATTAGACTCAAAAGGCAATAACAAACGAGCTGAAAAGTGGGCTTAGCAATCTGATAGTTCTAATGTGTGGAAGGTTCCCGGGAGCATGATGACGAATTCAACCAAACGAGATCGAAACAGTTAGGTCAGTGCGGCAGTGGAATACACAGATGTAAGCACATAAACATACACACAGAGAGAAAGGGCCAGGTGTGGTGGGCAAATATCTCAGAAAGGTTGGACTAATCTTGTTGGCGCGATGGAGGCCTGCTGCTGGTCTATCAGACTCTACATATACTGGCTGTTATGTAGAGCAGAGCGAGGCTGTCCCCCAAATTACAACCCGTTCCCTATATAGTGCACTACCTTTAACCAGGGCGCATAGGGCTCTAGTTAGAAGTAGTGCACTATATAGGGAATAAGGTACCATTTGGGACAAACCCCTAGGCTAACGTATGACTCTTTGTTCATAGCCTAAGACAGTGCTTTTCTATGACCTTACACAATAGGACTGAGATAGAAGGAACGGTTTCTGATTAATCCCTTATCGTGTGTGGGCCCTTGTGCGTCTGACGAAAAGGCATTAAATACTGAGACACTTCACATACACATAAAGGCACAGGCGTAGACCAATGAGGAATTCATAAAGTGCGTGTGTGTGTACTTACGTAGCCAACGTCTGGCCTATAGCAGGTGTATGCTCCCAGGATGCTGTGCAGCATGTCGTAGTATGGCCCTCCCTGTCCAAACACAGGAGGAATTTTAACACCTTAAATTCCTTTAGACTATCTGCTAATTACCATTGAAAACAACAGAAGGAATACTAGGGTGTCTTCTCTGACATTTTCAATCTCGCCTTGTCTCAGTTTGTAATCCCAACGTTTCAAGCGGACCAGCATCGTCCCTGTTCCCAAGAGCTCCAAGGTAACCTGTCTAAATGACTATCACCTTGTATCACCCACGTCTGTAATTATGAAGTGCTTTGAAAGGCTGGTCATGACACACATCAACACCATCATCCCAGACACCCTCGACTCATCCCAATTCACATAGAGCCCCAACAGATCCACATATGATGCTAGTTCAATTGCACTTCATACTGCGCTCTCCCACCTGGACATGAGGGGAAATAACTGAGAATGCTGTTCATAGACTACAGCTCAGCGTTCAACACCATAGTCCCCTCTAAACTCATCACTAAGCTGGGGACCCTGGGACTGAACACCTCCCTCTCTAACTGGATCATGGACTCGCCTGACTGGACGACCCAAGGTAGTGAGGGTAGGCAACAACACCTCTGCTACGCTGACCATCAACACAGGGGCCCCTCAAGGGTGTGTGCTTAGTCCCCACCTGTACTCCCTGTTCACCCATGACAGAGTGGCCACGCACGACTCCAACAAGTTCTGACGACAACGGTGGTAGGACTGATCACAGACTGCGATGAGAAAACCTACAGGGAGTTGGTCAGAGATATGGCAGTGTGGTTCCATGACAACAACCTCCCTCTCAACGTCAGTAAGACCCGTAAGACAGGATAAAGAGGGCAGAGCATGCCCCGATCCACATTGACGGGGCTGTAGTGGAGCGGGTCGAAAGCTTGAAGTAACATGGTCCACACACACCCACACAGTCGAAAAGAGTGCACGACAGTGTCTCCTCACCCTCAAGTGGCTGAAAAGATTTGTCAGCTGCACCATTTGTGAGCAGCTTGACTGACTGCGTCATCGCTTGGTATGGCAAATGCACCACCAATGACCGCAAAGCACTACAGAGAGTGATGCGGACGGCCCAGTACATCACTGAAGCCGAGCTCCCCGCCATCTATATCAGGTGGTGTCAGAGAAAGGGACGAAAAATGACCAAAGACTCCAGCCACCCAACCCACACTGTTCAATCTGCTTTCGTCTGGCAAACAGTACAATGAGTATCAGCTCTCTGACCAACAGGCTTAAAGACAGCTTCTACCCCCGAGCTAAATAGTTAATTAATGGTTACCCAGATTATCTGCACTGACCCCATCTTGCACTGACTCTACGCACACTCACAATACTATATATACACACACTATATACACACACACACTCCCACAAAACCCACACACATTCACTTACACTACACATACGCACACACGCATACCGACAACACATGCACACCAATTCATTTAATTTCATCCACTGAATAAAGTGCTCATCTATAGAGTTCATATATTATTATTAAATAAACCGTTGTGGTGGTTGTTCTGCCACTGACCTGTTGGAAGATACAGAGGTGTGGGAAGGTTCTGGAGATGTCCAGTTTAATCAGCTCCAGACTGGCCTCTCTGTCCGCCAGGGACAAACTTGCATCTACACATGCGCACAGACAGACACACAGACAGAGACAGACAGGAAGGTTAGAAGAACGTGTTAGAAACACACTGAATGATTCAACAATCACACGTTTCTTTTAGCCAACTCTCAAGTTCTGTAACCTTCTGTAGGCTATTTTTAGAATCAATGTGAGTCCGATTGAAATCCTCCACCATTTGTAAAGACAGGTCAAACTTTTCCAATTGCACTTTAGAAAAAGGGGATAAAGAAATGAAAGTAGTATATTTTTCCTCTCTCTCCCTTGTACTCCCAATAAATCAAATCAATCACTACCTTCAGTCTCTGGTTCAGTGGGTGGTGCAGTAGGCATAGATTTCCACTTCTCCCTTGCCCTGGCCAGACAGATGTTAAACAGCTCTGTGGACAAATAGAATACATCACAACTTTATTACACACACAGACACAGACACAGACGTTCGCACACACACACACAAAATAAAACCTGCCCTTGAGCCAATTACCATTGGAGTAAATCACAGACGGGGACTACGCCAATGACAGTAATCCTATAAAAAGCCTTCTTTTGCAGCACATCAAGCCTGAATACATTCTCAAGGTCTTCTCTCCATTATCAAAGACCTATGCAGTGTCTCAATGGCGCTGTGCTTATCTACTGACCTCCTCCTAGACCTGGCGTTGCCCTCTAGTGAGGAGTAATTGAATCTGTGTAATGAGATATTTCTACATAATAGACCAAGGCAATTTTGGACACAGACCAGGCCTCATTCACAACCCTGAATCACCTTGTGATGACGTTAGCAAAGTTGTAGTCGGCTCTTTATGGAAGAACAGGAGACTTCACAGACCGATATCGTCTCTGCATTATGAACCCTAACTAGCACCAGCCATGCGTCGCCCACACGGCCATGGATAGATCGAGACTGTGGAACAGCGGCAAGAAACTCAGATGGACACTTCCGATTGAAATCCTCATGATTTGTCTTTCTTTCTGTAGAACTCTGGCGGGAAGGCCAACGAGTCGAAACTTGCTGGTTTGTACACAATAAATAAGCTTTCCTATCAACTTCCACTGTCCTCTGAGAGTGTCTGAATCTGTAGTTACACCTCTGATTATTTGCCAGAGCAATAGATAAACGCATTCATATTCTGTTGAGGTATACATGTAGATCAATGGCCCTTGGTTTCAGCGCTGGGCTGAATTTGAGAAAACATTTTTGTGCCCCCCCCCCCATCTTGGCGGTGTAGGGAAATGTTTGCATTTTTAAAGTGATTTTCCTGCAATTCTATGCATTTTGCCATGCATGGCTAATGTGTTTTTTTGCACAAACATAAACAGCTAAATCAATACGGCTAAATTCCTTTTATTTTGGTAAATTTTTAGTTCTCAAAGAACATCTTATAAAAATGTATATATATCTAGATATCGATATATGTTTTATACATACTTTTAAAAACTTTTAAAAATCAGGTTTTAGTCATTTAGGTTTACACAAAAATTGTTTTTCCATCCTGAAAATTCATTACAAAAACACTGTGTGAACATAAATAACGCTTAGACAGCCCGCCCCAAGAATAAAATAAAAAAACTGAAAAATCCATGTAGGTAGACATAAGAGGGAGAGACATAGGTTGATTAGGATGCCATGTAGCTCAGCTCAAGACTGGCCTTATCTGCAAGTCCCTCAGGGCTTTCACCTCAGTAGTGAAAATGTATGAGAAAGAGTGCACACACACACAGCAAGTCTGTGTGGAGCTATTAATATGAAGATCCCAGTGAAAGTGAAGGCCACAAATTTGCGTGTGTGTGTGTGTGTGTGTGTTGGTGTGGGTGTGTGTGAGAGAGAGTGTGACGTGCGTGTCCAGCTGAGTCAGGTGACCTCATTGGGATGCAGTTCGTTCTCGTATCAGGAGAGCATTCAGCCGTGTACCTTCACTCTTCAATCTATCTTTGGCATTGTAATTGAATACCAAAGACAAACCCCTGTGTGTGTCACACTGACACATGATCCCATTAGGTTTGGCTTGCCACAACCAAAATGGGCCACCGGAGGGGGTGGTTTTTCCAATGACTCACACTGAAAAGAAGACCTCCGGTATTATTATTATTATAGTTTATTTCCTTTATTTAACTAGGCAAGTCAGTTAAGAACAAATTCTTATTTAGGCCTACAGTGAGAGGTGTGTCTTACCGTGGGTGATGTTGAGCTCGTTGCCCACCGCCAGGCTCCAGACCTTGCCCCTGACACTTGGGGGCACGCCCTGCCACCAGAGCTCCCTGACCCGCCGAGACGTACACATGGCACTCCAGTTGGGCAGAATCTCCTGGTTCCAGGTCTGGGCGGCGTTGCCGATGCTCTCCTCCAGCTTGCACCTGTCCTCCAGTTGCTTCCTCCTCTTCTGGGCCTCCTTGAGATCTACAGAGGGAGGGAAGAGAGAGTGTTAGACAACCATATAATAGAAATATGTGGTCCTCTGTAGCTCAATTGGTACAACATGGTGCTTGCAACGCCAGGGTAATTGGTCTGATTCCCGGGACCATCCATATGTAAAAAATAATAATATATTGCACGCAAGACAGTAAGTCACATTGGATAAGTACATCAGCTTTATACTATACATTCGAATTATGATATTACCATATACAGTTGAAGTCGGAAGTTTACATACACCATTTTGCCACAACTTTGGACGTATGCTTGGGGTCATTGTCCATTTGGAAGACCCATTTGAGACAAAGCTTCAACTTCCTGACTGATGTCTTGAGATGTTGCTTCAATATATCCACATAATTTTCCTCCCTCATGATGCCATCTATTTTGTAAAGTGCACCAGTCCCTCCTGCAGCAAAGCACCCCCAAAACATGATGCTGCCACCCCCGTGATTCACGGTTGGGATGGTGTTCTTCGGCTTGCAAGCCTCCCCCCCTTTCCTCTAAACATAATGATGGTCATGCCCAAACAGTTCTATTTTTGTTTCATCAGACCAGAGGATATTTCTCCAAAAGTATGATCTTTGTCCCCATGTGCAGTTGCAAACCGTAGTCTGGCATTTTTTACGGCGGTTTTTGAGCAGTGGCTTCTTCCTTGCTGAGAGGCCTTTCAGGTTATGTCGATATAGGACTCGTTTTACTGCGGATATAGATACTTTTGTACCGGTTTCTTCCAGCATCTTCTCAAGGTCCTTTGCTGTTGTTCTGGGATTGAGTGGCACTTTTCGCACCAAAGTACGTTCATCTCTTGGAGACAGTACGCGTCTCCTTCCTGAGCGGTATGAAGGCTGCGTGTTCCCATGGTGTTAATACTTGCATACTATTGTTTGTACAGATGAACGTGGTAACTTCAGGTGTTTGGAAATTGCTCCCAAGGATGAACCAGACTTGTGGAGGTCTACAATTTGTTTTCTGAGGTCTTGGCTGCTTTCTTTTGATTTTCCCATGATGTCAAGCAAAGAGGCACTGAGTTTGAAGGTAGGCCTTGAAATACATCCACAGATACACCCCCAATTGACTCAAATGTCAATTAGCCTATCAGAAGCTTCTAAAGCCATGACATAATTTTCTGGAATTTTCCAAGCTGTTTAAAGGCACAGTGAACTTACTGTATGTAAACTTCTGACCCACTGGAATTGTGATACATTGAATAATAAGTTAAATAATCTCTCTATAAACATTTGGAGTGGTTGAAAAACAAGTTTTAATGACCTAAGTGTATGTAAACTTCCGACTTCAACTGTAAGAATTACAGTGCATTCGGAAAGTATTCAGACCCCTTCCGTTTTTCCACATTTTGTTACATTACAGCCTTATTCTAAAATGACCCCCCCCCCCCATCAATCTACACACAATACCCCTTAATAACAAAGCCCAAAAATCTTTTTTCAAAAATTTCTGGGAAAGGTACCAAAACATTTCTGCAGCATTGAAGGTCCCCAAGAACACAGTGGCCTCCATTTTTAAATGGAAGAAGTTTGGAACCACTAAGACTCTTCCTAGAGCTGCCCGCCTGGCAAAACTGAGCAATCGGGTGAGAAGGACCTTGATCAGGGAGGTGACTATGAGTGGTCAAGACAGAAGGATTTTTAAGAGCAATGAGGGTGAGGGATATCATTTTTTTGTTTTTAAATGGCCGGATTTGATCCAGATGAATACATATAAATACACACCTCTCTTCTTCGCCTGGGCCACCATCTGCTCATACTGTTGTCTGTGTTTCTGTGCCTCTTCTGCAGGCTTGGCTGGCAGGTTACTGCAACACAACAGAGAGTGAGGTTTGAACATGGTCCCTCACATTATTCATGGTGGGGTATTAGAGGAGAAGAAAGGCAATGAAAATGAGTGAGGGGGGGTTGGAAAGGGAGAGAGAGACAACATACTTCTACCACCATTTTGGCACAGACACCACCTTACACTTGCACCTCTAAATATTCTACAGGATTACAGCCACAAACACCTTCTCTACTGAAGAAAGAGAGGGGCATTAAACTTTCAGTAGCCTCTCTCTACTATCAACTGTACCTAGCCCACCTCTCTTATAAGTTAGGAAACCATATGGGCTAGGCTGGTATATGTGTGAGTGTGAGAGAGAGACAGAGCGCTGCTAATAGGTTCTCTCTACATGGTCCTGCTGCACTGCAGTTAGAGAGAGAGAGAGAGAGGGGGGGGGGGGGGCAGGGGTATGTAAAGGAATAGTGCTGAGCGACTAGTGCTTCTTGAGGTCGGTTTGGTTTTCCTTTGGTTATTACAAAATAATCACAGTTTACAATTTAAGTTCCGAAATGTTTTCTTCAAACCGAGCCGAAGAGTGAAAATCATGTTTTTCATCAAATTGGATGATATTTAGATTAAACCAATTCACAGTAGATTGACCCAAGTATTAGAAATGACTGTAGCTGGTAAATTGACAAAATTGATCATAAAGTTACTGGTCCCCTCCCCCAATGTCAAACGCTTGGATTCAGGAGACAGGCATTACTTCCGTCACTTCTGTCATTATGTAACGTCATGTAAATTGTAACTAATTAAAATATGTAACGCCCAGTGCTTTACTCGGACTGAAATAGGTACCGGTACTCATTTTGGGTGCCGGCACGGTTAATATTTAGGTGCAGGAGCTTCACAATACTGTTGACCTAATACTCTATAAAGAGGAACAGGAGTTCAAGCAGTAGAATATTTTAGGTGCCGGTACTCAAGTCAAGCAGTGGTAACGCCTTAAAACTGTCACCACATGTACGCATCACAGGGCTTTGCTTACAAACAGTTAGTTACATGGGTGGTAACTAACCCTTTTTCATCTGTCTTGTGACTTAAAGCAAGCAAGCTACTTACCAGCATACCGGAAAAAGCACACTGTGCAGGGTACTGGATGTCATAGTGTTAAATTTAACGTTACACTATTTTCAGAAGAATGAAGACATCCGAGAACAGTGGCTGCTTTTTATTCCGGACGGACAGGCGGCACCACATTTCGAGCATAGTTACTTTATCAATTGAGAAGAACATTCCATGGGTCTTGCCAGGAAGCTAATCCTGAAGACGGATGCTGTACTGTCATTAACAGTGGATCAGGGGATCTTGCAAGCGCTGACCATAGTACAAGTATCAGAGTTTGATGAGTCTGACACGGTGGCTGTAACTGTTTTGAATTGTGAACGGAATATTGTCTGTAAAACACTTGATAGTCACTATATGGTTTTTGTTCTTCCATCCCTAAACCCCCTAAACCCCCTACAGTGAGGGAAAAAAGTATTTGATCCCCTGCTGATTGCCCACTGACAAAGAAATGATCAGTCTATAATTTCAATGGTAGGTTTATTTGAACAGTGAGAGACAGAATAACAAAAAAATCCAGAAAAACACATGTCAAAAATGTTATAAATTGATTTGCCATCAAGGAAAATGCTATGTCTGGTGCAAACTCAACACCTCTCATCACCCTGAGAACATCAGCCCCACAGTGAAGTATGCTGTGGGGATGTTTTTCATCGGCAGGGACTTGCAAACTGGTCAGAATTTAAGGAATGATGGATGGTGCTAAATACAGGGAAATTTGTGAGGTAAACCTGTTTCAGTCTATCCAGAGACTGGGACAATGACCCCAAGCATACTGCTAAAGCAACACTCGAGTGGTTTAAGGGGAAACATTTAAATGTCTTGGAATGGCCTAGTCAAAGCCCAGACCTCAATCCAATTGATAATCTGTGGTATGACTTAAATATTGCTGTATACGAGCAGAATCCATCACACTTGAAGGAGCTGGAGCAGTTTTGCCTTGAAAAATTGGCAAGGATCCTAGTGGCTAGATTTGCCAAGCTAATAGAGACATACCCCAAGAGACTTGCAGCTGTAACTGCTGTAAAAGGTGGCTCTACAAAGTACTGACAATAAAAAATGTTTTGCACCTTCAAAATGGTAGGCATGTTGTGTAAATCAAATGATACAACCTCCCCTAAAAATCTATTTTAATTCCAGGTTGTTAGGCAACAAAATAGGTAAAATACCAAGGGGGGTGAATACTTTCGCAAGCTGCTCTATATCGTGCATTCTTTTGTCTCTTCTCTCCCTCTACAGACAAGTAGGCGTGCAATAGATTATAGTCGTTGTAGTTATTTACCACATTTTCTGCACTAAACTATGTAGAAAATTGGCCTGTTGGAAACTCCAACTCCCTACTACATTGCACAGTTCGGGCTTGGTCTGATTTCTCTCTAGAGAAAGTACACATTGAGAGCACAGAAAAAAAACGAACCGAATGGAATTAAAATAATAGAATGAATGTAGGTCAATTAGTTGTTTAATCACCCCATATAGAACCAAATCAGTCGATATAATCGAGAACAATCACCAGAAATCAAGTGATATGAATCAGACAAGTTGGTCAGGTTCAAATCAACCTATCATATCGTAATTTCTGAGTAGGCGGTAATGACATTTTTCATTGTGCTGTAACTGAAACTAGAAGATCTTCTGACATCCTTTCCCTTCGCCAAAGGTACGGAAAAAAAAGTGTTTTTACCCTGGGATCGCTCGCTAATATGACCCATAGGGAAGAACATTTCTTGGTTGCAATTCGATCTACAGTACATCTAACACCACGATATGAAACGTTGATTTGAACCTTCTGACCAACTAGTGAGTCAGGCGGCATCCCACTTTCTGATTCATATCGCTTGCTGATTATAGTTGTCGATTATATTGACTGATTTAAACCATCGGGCGGTTTAAAAACCTCCGAACACATAGGAAACTGTTGAACGTGAAAAACCCAGCAGCGATGCAGTTCTTGACACAAACCGGTGCACCTTGCACCTACTACCATACCCCGTTCAAAAAGGCACTTAAATATTTTGTCTTGCCCTTTCACCATCTGAATGGCATACATACACAATCCATGTCTCAATTGTCTTAATGCTTAAAAACACTACTTTAACCAGTCTCCTCCTCATCTACACTGATAGAAGTGGATTTAACAAATTTCATCAATAGGGTATCATAGCTTCACCTGGACTCACCTGGTCAGTGTATATCATGGAAAGGGCAATGGTTTTGTATACTGTGTGTATGAGAAAAAGGAAAGAGAGCGACCCATCCAAGACACCCACCCTGAGGGCAGCACGGCAGAGATCAGGGAGAGAGCTGGGCTGGTCTCATATTTATCATGGCTAGACAGTCAATCCCATATGTACTCAGTACAACAAAAGGGAAAAGCCATTCGGATCCATGACTCAGAAGAAATGCCGCTAACTCCTTCCTGCCTCAGTGATAAGCTGCTCTGTTCTTGGTGTGTGTGTGTGTGTGTGGTACTTACGCAGCGCAGTCCTCCAGTGTATAAGTGTGTTTCTGTGCATACACGTGGGTGTGTGTGTGTGTAGGTGTGAGGTACGGCCACATTGTGGTCCTCCAGTGTGTGGTACATACGCAGGGCGGTCCTCCAGTATAAGTGCTGTGGTGGAGAGGGGTTCAAAGTCCAGATTCTTCCTCACACTCTGTCTAGGAGACGGGGGACTGTGGCCAGGTCCATCTCTGCTACTGTTAGTTTCATATTCCTAGGACAGACAAAACACACACACACACACACACACACACACACACACACACACTTAACACACGTACAGTGGAATATCATGCGTCACAAGATAAATTGGTTTCATTTGCCAAGGTCGTATCTGCCACTTTTAGTTTCATAGTCCTTTAGACAAAAACCGCATGCGCGCATACCAATATAGAGCAGAGTAGAGTCTGGTGAAGGAAAAAAGCTAGCTGTCTGACATTCACTTTCCTCTAAAGACCTTTATTTTGTTTCTCGGTCCATTCACACACACACACACACACTTATTTTTCTTCCACACCCCCCTGCTAGAAGCGTGACTACAGCCCTTTGGCCCTTAGCGGCACCTATCTAATGAGTGTGTCCCCGTCACGCCTCCTGCGCAGCTCAGAGTGGGGCGCGAGACATCCTGACCATTAGCCCTCCAGGCATGGGAGCATTTAAACACTGACAGGGTTTTCCTTCGGGAAATATTCGAATATACCAGACATTTAAGAAGTTGACCGGACCCATATGCATTGGTTGTGTAACATGATTAGGGCGTCCACCTACGGTTCACAGAATGACAGAAATCACATTTCGCTTATGGAAACTCATCTTAACAGAAAATGCAACACGGATACATCAGCGTGCTCCATTCTTATTGAATTCCGATGAACAATGAGTTTAGCCTGCTACATTCTCTGGCACCTCCCTCCTGTCAGCATTGGTCTGGACATGACAGACTGTGGCCAATACGCATAGGGTATCACCTACACTTTGACATGTAGGCTAATTAACTATGTATTTACATACACTTATGTTTTTCTTAACACGTTAACACAACAGCTAGCGTTTTTCAGGTTTCAAATCAATTTGACTAGCAGATTGGGCACCTCTTGAAGGCCAAATGGCCCTGCCCTTAAAATCCCGAAATACCAGGCCTGGTCAGACGTCTTTTTTATTGGTCTGTTTGTCAGTGTCAGCAGAGTAGTCTACCTTGTCATTTATGTCGTATTAAAAAAAGATTCTGCTAATGTCTCCAGTCATAGAATGTGTAGTAGAATTGAAGGAAGTGTGTTTAAAATGCCAACATTTCCCTGTGCATAGGAGAAGAAACATAGGCCTATAGCCTACTCTAAGCCACTACGCGCTGCACTGAACACTTTTTTGCGAACAGTGTTTTATTTATTTTTGCCTAAATTATGACTATCTAATAAATCACTTTAGAAATAGAAGGCTGTTATCTTGTCTGCAAATACAAGGATGGAATGCTTTATTATAAAGGTGCATTTCTATGGTGAAAATTGTGAAATTTAGCTTCCCTAAATTTGAAACCCATGTGCCGCCTATGCCCACATTGACTTTTCCTCAGAACAGCAAAATGTCAATCTACTATCCCTCATAGGAGAAAAGCTGACCTATTCTGTTGGTCAGCATGTCTTTCTGTGCGAGAAAGTAATAGCCTATTCCAAACAGACTCTGGGACAGTTGTGGGTCAATAGATCCCAAATTCATTCAACCAGTAAGCCTAGGCTAAATCCCTTTTTTTTTTGGTAAGCAATGAGGCTCATGCAACAAATCAGAACATTTAGCATACAATATTAATTCTTCACATTATAAGCGCAGCAACGCGCACGAGGCAGTAGCCTACGCACAAATGTTTGTTAATAATGCAATTAGCGGCAAAACACAATTTGTGACAGATTGAAATATCTGTTAGAAATTGAGAAAGACGGGAGCTCTAAATATGCAACAACTAGCATGAGTCGCTAATGTGACTAGGAGCTTGTGCATTTGGCTACTGTACAATGAGAAAGTTGATTTGAAAAAGGCTACAGGCTTCAATGGCATATGGAAGTCTTCGTAAAATAATTGCCTGCACGTTTGGTTAGATTTTGGCTTGGGCTACTTCGAAGAAAGGTAAGACATAATATAATGAGGTAAAACCTTCAGGTTTCAAACAATTGAGTATAAGTTTTCAAAATGCATACTGCCTCCAGCTCATTGCAAAGTGGTGTGTGTGATGCCCTGAAGCTTGCATAGTTGCCTATGCACTTGAATGACAAGCAGTTGGAGAATTCCAAGCAGTTAGAGTTGTCCGTGGACACTTAAGGAACAGCAATGTTGAGTTTGTTTCATTTGGTCACCTCACGAAGGACAGGAGACACACACTACTGTTTCTTTGTTGGTATACACTTCTCAATTATGGGTTTGCATCTGAATGTTGTATAAAATAAATGATTGAGAATAAATTATTTTGGAAAGATAATGTGATCTTAGTCTTCTAAATTATAAAAAATTTTCATAGTAACTTAGGATCAGTCAGTGGCCACGCACCCGTGAGCACAGACATTACACGGCATCCTGGAACGCCCCCTTTTCTACTCCAGTATGAAACCCACTTCTGACAAAATGTACATTAGACCAGAAAACATGGAAGCTGTCGCTACATGTTGAAATGGTTATTAACTCTACCAAAGAACGTGGAGATCATCCCCATGTAGAAATGGTTAAGAAATCTACAAACTAAAAAACAATCATTCAGACTGCAGCTGTGTAAATACTTTAGTCTGGTAAACGCATCCGATCTAAGAACAATGGTACTCAGAAAGATCCATTCTCTCAAACGACTGAATGGTACTCTGACGTATCCATTATAACAAACTACAACTACGACAGACTGAGCTCTGGTGGACAAACCAGAGACTTTCTGTTGATCGACTATCCAGCAGATGGACCGGCGATTGCAGGGGGACAACAAAGGCATACACCCGTAAATATGTAAATTGCTATTTCTTTTCGAATGAGTGGTTGTTCATGTTCAAAGTATGATCATTTCCATTAGTGTAGTGTAGTCAACGTGGGTCCACTGAGATTCTCGCTCTTGAGCTGGCCCCACCCCTTTCCTTTGTCTACCAAGCCGTCATATCGGCGTAGCCCACTAGGGACTTTTGAGTGTATCAAGTCAGTGTGTTTATGTAATTCTGTGATTGATTAGTTAGTAAATAAATAATTAAGTCAATTTGTTTCATCGCTGATTCTTGATGCTAGGGTTAGTGCAAATATCCAATGGTTTCCAACATTCAGGAATGACTGAGGAGGTAATAAACCATTAATATTAGACTAATCAATAGGAAAATATCTGAAGAGTTAAATTTGGGAAATTGCAACTATAAACAACATTTTCCCGTGGTGCCCCGACTTCCTAGTTAATTACACAGAGAATTGATTTGATAATATTACTGTCTTCACATTTAATGATAGCCTGTTGTCGTAGCATGACTAATGGAAACTCTGGTGTGTGTGTGGCCATATAGCACAAAAGACTACAGGACTATCCTGCAGTCTACAGGATCCGGTTAGCTCTGTGTTGGTGCTTATAGCCATAACATTGATTAGCCCAGTCATCCTGTTTCTGTAGCGTGAGGCAGCTTGATGTACAATTACACCCCCTGGACGCTAGTCTATCACAGGGCCTTACCCACAATCTATCTCCTTAATGCTGAGTGCCAAGTAGAGATACATCGGGGTCCCATTTTTACAGTCTTTGGTATGACTCGGCCGGAGTTCAAACTCCCAACCTCTGGACAGACACTAACTATAAGGCCACTGAGTTGGTTTAGGCGGAGTTCTCGGAGTACAGTGTCCTATAGAGAGTTATATAGAGAGCTATATAGAGAGAGAGAGGTGGTGACACAGAGAGCGGTAGAAATAAAAGAGAAAAGGAGTGCGCAATGGATGGCAAAAGTGAGATGGATTGGTGGCCCACCCAAGTCCATGTGGTGTATGCTAGACAGGAGTTGAGCTGGTGATTCAGAGATACAGTGCCGCGAAAAACTATTTGCCCACTTTCTGATTTTCTTTATTTTTGCATATTTGTGATACCGAATGTTAGATGTTCAACCAAAATCTAATTATTAGACAAAGAGAACCTGAGTTCACAAATAACCCCAGATCTTAAACCAAAACCTAATATTAATGGGAACCTGGGTGAACAAATAGCACAACAATGAGATACTTATTTAATTAACAAAGTTAAGCAACACCCAATTCCCCTAGGTGAAAAAGTAATTGCCCCCGTACACTCAATAACCGGTTGTGCCAACTTTAGCTGCAATGACAGCAACCAAATGAACGACATGAGTCCCATTATGCCTGGCGAAAACCAAACACTGCATTCCACAGTAAAAACCATACACTGTTCCAATGGACAAGCTTGATGGTGGTCGTGTGATGGTTTGGGGATGCGTTGATGTCTCAGGACCTGGACGACTTGCCATGAATTCTGCTCTGAGAATTCTAACGTCAGGCCTTCTATCTGTGAGCTGAAGCTGAGGTGCAGCAACACAATGATCCAAAACACAACAGCAAGTCTACATAAAAATGTCTAAAAAGCAACAAAATTGAAAGTTTTGGAATAGCGTAGTCAAAGTCCAGACCTAATCCCAATTGAGATGTTGTAGCAGGACTTGAAATGAGCGGTTCATACTTGAAAACCCACAAATGTCACTAAAAAAGCAGCTCTGCATGTAAGAGTGGACCAAGATTCCTCAACAGTGACGTGAGAGACTGATCAACAACTACAGGAAGCATTTGGTTGCAGTCATTGCAGCTGAAGGTGCCACAACCAGTTATTGAGTGTAAGGCGGCAAATAGTTTTTCACACAGGGGCATTGGGTGTTGAGTAACTTTATAAACAAAATAATGATCTCATTGTTGTGTTATTTGTTCACCCAGGTTCCCATTAATATTAGGTTTTGGTTTAAGATCTAATAACATAACATTGAGTATCAAAATATTCAAAAGTAGAGATACTTTTTCACAGCACTGTAAGCCTGTGGCTGCTCAGAGCAGGGCACAGGGCTGCTCAGAGCAGGGCACAGGGCTGCTCAGAGCAGGGCACAGGGCTGCTCAGAGCAGGGCACAGGGCTGCTCAGAGCAGGGCACAGGGCTGCTCAGAGCAGGGCACAGGGCTGCTCAGAGCAGGGCACAGGGCTGCACAGAGCACGGCACAGGGCTGCTCAGAGCACGGCACAGGGCTGCTCAGAGCACGGCACAGGGCTGCTCAGAGCACGGCACAGGGCTGCTCAGAGCACGGCACAGGGCTGCTCAGAGCACGGCACAGGGCTGCTCAGAGCACGGCACAGGGCTGCTCAGAGCACGGCACAGGGCTGCTCAGAGCACGGCACAGGGCTGCTCAGAGCATGGCACAGGGCTGCTCAGAGCACGGCACAGGGCTGCTCAGAGCACGGCACAGGGCTGCTCAGAAGAGGCAGTTGGTACTACACAGTGGTGACTGATTGAAAGGACACAGAAGGGGGGGGGGGACCACTAAGAAAAGGGAGTCCCAAATCTCTCTCCATCTCTCCCTGAGTTCTGTCGGCAAGTAGGGAGGAAGCCTTGCCTGCTAGCCAGGGGATGGGGGAGAAGCCGTGAGCCTGCACTACTGAGAGAATGGGAGGAGGGGAGCGGAAGAAGGGTGGTTGAAATCTCACACCTCTTCAGCGGCATTGCAGGTGCCACTAGCAAGGTGAAATGAAATTCAAGCCGTGTGAGTGAGTGAGAGAAAGAGGGGAGATCACATCCTGTTGTGATTGGGAGTCCCGAAGAGAGGCACACTATTGGCCCAGCGTAGTCTGGGTTTGGCCATCATTGTAAATAAGAATTTGTTCTTAATAACTGACTTGCCTAGTTACATAAAGGTAAAAAAAATAAAAATCTAGCATTTCACCCCTACAGCTAGGATGTCATAACAGTAATCATGAAATCCTATAGGGAGATTGGCTTTAGCACTTTTAGAGGCTCAGGTGGCAACGGTATCCCAGGGATACCTGTCTCCAGGGAACATGCATCATTACGCCAAGGTTTCAGATCTATGGTTTCATTAACTTTCTCTCATTTCCTGATGATGTAAGTGGCTCGGTGTGTCTGTTTGCATGCCTGGCCATTCTGCCTTGTTCCATTTATTTATTTATTTTATTTCACCTTTATTTAACCAGGTAGGCTAGTTGAGAACAAGTTCTCATTTGCAACTGCGACCGGGCCAAGATAAAGCATAGCAGTGTGAACAGACAACAGAGTTACACATGGAGTAAACAATTAACAAGTCAATAACACAGTAGAAAAGAAGAGAGTCTATATACATTGTGTGCAAAAGGCATGAGGAGGTAGGCGAATAATTAAAATTTTGCAGATTAACACTGGAGTGATAAATGATCAGATGGTCATGTACAGGTAGAGATATTGGTGTGCAAAAGAGAAGAAAAGTAAATAAATAAAAACATTATGGGGATGAGGTAGGTAAGATTGGGTGGGCTATTTACCGATAGACTATGTACAGCTACAGCGATCGGTTAGCTGCTCAGATACCAATTTCAAACATCTGCTGAGGGAGATAAGTCTCCAACTTCAGCGATTTTTGCAATTCGTTCCAGTCACAGGCAGCAGAGAACTGGAACGAAAGGCGGCCAAATGAGGTGTTGGCTTTAGGGATGATCAGTGAGATACACCTGCTGGAGCGCGTGCTACGGGTGGGTGTTGCCATCGTGACCAGTGAACTGAGATAAGGTGAAGCTTTACCTAGCATGGACTTGTAGACGACCTGGAGCCAGTGGGTCTGGCGACGAATATGTAGCGAGGGCCAGCCGACTAGAGCATACATGTCGCAGTGGTGGGTGGTATAAGGTGCTTTAGTAACAAAACGGATGGCACTGTGATAAACTGCATCCAGTTTGCTGAGTAGAGTGTTGGAAGCTATTTTGTAGATGACATCGCCGAAGTCGAGGATCGGTAGGATAGTCAGTTTTACTAGGGAATAGAAAGCCGACTCTAGATTTGATTTTCGATTGGAGATGTTTGATATGAGTCTGGAAGGAGAGTTTACAGTCTAGCCAGACACCTAGGTACTTATAGATGTCCACATATACTAGGTCGGAACCATCCAGGGTGGTGATGCTAGTCGGACGTGTGGGTGCAGGCAGCGAACGGTTGAAAAGCATGCATTTGGTTTTCCTAGCGTTTAAGAGCAGTTGGAGGCCACGGAAGGAGTGTTGTATGGCATTGAAGCTCGTATGGAGGTTAGATAGCACAGTGTCCAAGGACGGGCCGGAAGTATACAGAATGGTGTCGTCTGCGTAGAGGTGGATCAGGGAATCGCCCGCAGCAAGAGCAACATCATTGATATATACAGAGAAAAGAGTCGGCCCAAGAATTGAACCCTGTGGCACCCCCATAGAGACTGCCAGAGGACCGGACAGCATGCCCTCCGATTTGACACACTGAACTCTGTCTGCAAAGTAGTTTGTGAACCAGGCAAGGCAGTCAAGAATATGGTGATTGACAAGAGTCGAAAGCCTTGGCAAGGTCGATGAAGACAGCTGCACAGTACTGTCTTTTATTGATGGTGGTTATGATATCGTTTAGTACCTTGAGTGTGGCTGAGGTGCACCCGTGACCGGCTCGGAAACCAGATTGCACAGCGGAGAAGGTACGGTGGGATTCGAGATGGTCAGTGACCTTGTTTGTTGACTTGGCTCTCGAAGACCTTAGATAGGCAGGGCAGGATGGATATAGGTCTGTAACAGTTTGGGTCCAGGGTGTCTCCCCCTTTGAAGAGGGGGATGACTGCGGCAGCTTTCCAATCCTTGGGGATCTCAGACGATATGAAAGAGAGGTTGAACAGGCTGGTAATAGGGGTTGCGACAATGGCGGCGGATAGTTTCAGAAATAGAGGGTCCAGATTGTCAAGCCCAGCTGATTTGTACGGGTCCAGGTTTTGCAGCTCTTTCAGAACATCTGCTATCTGGATTTGGGTAAAGGAGAATTTGGAGAGGCTTGGGCGAGTAGCTGCGGGTGGGGGCGGAGCTGTTGGCAGAGGTTGGAGTAGCCAGGAGGAAGGCATGGCCAGCCGTTGAGAAATGCTTGTTGAAGTTTTCGATAATCATGGATTTATCGGTGGTGACCGTGTTACCTAGCCTCAGTGCAGTGGGCAGCTGGGAGGAGGTGCTCTTGTTCTCCATGGACTTCAGTGTCCCAGAACTTTTTGGAGTTAGAGCTACAGGATGCAAATTTCTGCCTGAAGAAGCAGGCCTTTGCTTTCCTGACTGACTGTGTGTATTGGTTCCTGACTCCCTGAACAGTTGCATATTGCGGGGACTATTCGATGCTATTGCAGTCCGCCACAGGATGTTTTTGTGCTGGTCGAGGGCAGTCAGGTCTGGAGTGAACCATGGGCTATATCTGTTCTTAGTTCTGTATTTTTTTGAACGGAGCATGCTTATCTAAAATGGTGAGGAAGTTACTTTTAAAGAATGACCAGGCATCCTCAACTGACGGGATGAGGTCAATATCCTTCCAGGATACCCGGGCCAGGTCGATTAGAAAGGCCTGCTCACAGAAGTGTTTTAGGGAGCGTTTGACAGTGATGAGGGGTGGTCGTTTGACTGCGGTTCCGTAGCGGATACAGGCAATGAGGCAGTGATCGTTGAGATCCTGGTTGAAGACAGCGGAGGTGTATTTGGAGGGCCAGTTGGTCAGGATGACGTCTATGGGGGTGCCCTTGTTTACAGATTTAGGGTTGTACCTGGTGGGTTCCTTGATGATTTGTGTGAGATTGAGGGCATCTAGCTTAGATTGTAGGACTGCCGGGGTGTTAAACATATCCCAGTTTAGGTCACCTAACAGAACAAACTCTGAAGCTAGATGGGGGGCGATCAACTCACAAATGGTGTCCAGGGCACAGCTGGGAGATGAGGGGGGTCGGTAGCAGGCGGCAACAGTGAGAGACTTCTTTCTGGAGAGAGTAATTTTTTTAATTAGTAGTTCGAACTGTTTGGGTATGGACCTGGAAAGTATGACATTACTTTGCAGGCGATCTCTGCAGTAGACTGCAACTCCTCCCCCTTTGGCAGTTCTATCTTGACGGAAAATGTTATAGTTGGGTATGGAAATCTCAGAATTTTTGGTGGCCTTCCTGAGCCAGGATTCAGACACGGCAAGGACTCAGTGTTCTGAGTGATGGCATTTAGAAAAGGAGAAACTAAGCAATAAGTAGGGATGCACGATATATCGGTGAACATATCGGAATCGGACGATATTAGCTAAAAATGCCAACATCGGCATCGATGTCTAGTTTAATGTGCAAAACCGATGTCAAAGCTGACGTGCATATCTACATAAATGTAGGTACAGGCCATAATGACACCACGTAAAATGTTGCGCTACATGTGAACACAGTATCCCTAACCTATCCCACAATGTCTGCTGTGTGGAGCGAGCAGTCAACAAGGCGAGCAGTCATTTGAAAGAGTAAGAACATTTCAGCGAGACAACTCAAAAAGGCCAAATCCATTAAAGCAAAAATAATGGAATTCATTACCCTTGAAAGTCAACCGTTCTGTCGTGGGTGATGTTGACTTCCGCCGACTGGTCAAGCACTGGTACACACTACAAAGGGAGCTATTTTTCAGATGTTGCCCAACCGGTGTTACACAATAATAGCTTCAATGCTATTAGCTTCACGACATACATACTATGGAATGCCATTTGGGTCTTTGTGTGTAAAAAAAAAAAATACAGTAGCACTGTCAGAGCTGTCCAAAAAAAGTCTGCAAACAAGCAAACGTCGGCCACGAACAATGTTTATAATACCGCATTGGTAATAAAGCATCTTTTGTTCAACCGCAACATCTGGGGTAGCTAGCTTTAGCTTGGTACCTAGCTAGCACCAATACAACCAGCCTGAAAATGATGACCAGTAAAAACTCATTTTCATTTTCATTATTTTTCGTCATTTTCGTCATTTTCATTATTCTTAGCAATGATTTAGGAATCCTTGTGAGTAAGTATTAGCTAGTTTGTCACTTGTTGTTCGTCAATTGAAATTGAACTTCAGTTCATGAAAATAAATAGCTAGCCAGCTACTTAACCCTGTTGCCCAAAGCTAACGTTATAAGCAGCCAGCGAGTTTCATCTGGCTAGTGAGGCTCAACCGGACATGGTTATGTGTTGTGAAGCTAGAAACAATAGTGGAATTTGCCGTTTGCCTTCAAAATAAAAGTATGCCATTGACAGTGATGAAAATTAATACAAACAGTCGAATTCTGCCATACTTTTATTTTGAAGGCTAACCGCAAGTCCACTATTGTGGCTAATCCTTATTATGGCTAGCTTCACATAGATGGGTCTAACCACCATTAATCAAGTAAAAACTCTCTTATAAATGACGGTTATTTTAGATGACACCTAGCTATATATTAGTTAGCTAGCTAACTATAGCTACTGACACAGATGTCGTTTTGCTATGTTTTTTGGGAAGAACATTGATTGCATCCATACATCCATGAGCTAGCTAGCTTTTTATTTTTATGACCAGCACTGTAGGTGCGCAAAACAACTTTACCAGCATCATAGCATACGTATCGATGAATCGTTGTGACATGAAATACAAGTGATAGTTATTACACATTGATTACACTATGTAAAAAAAATTATGAACGTGTTACATGATTATGTGACGTGCAGGTCCTGATTGGTCAACAAGCTTATTTCACACGTCAAATAGTGTTATCTACTGGTCATTGTTTCTTTTATGACACGCAAAGATCCAAACGGCGTTCCATAGCAAAGGCCCAAATGACGTTCCATAGAACTCTTGGTTGAGAATGAAACGACTGAACAATGAAACAGCAAGTAAGTGAAAGAAATAGATTTTGATTATGTTTTACTTGTAATGGGGACATAGGTAAATGCTGACAAAATAACGTTTTGGTCAGTGTGGTGTGTGTAACCTTTATTTAACTAGGCAAGTCAGTTAAGAACAAATTCTTATTTACAATAAAGGCCAGGATGACACTTGGCCAATTGTGCGCCACCGTATGGGACTCCCAATCATGGCCGGATGTGATAAAGCCTGGATTCGAACCAGGGACTGTAGTGACGCCTCTTACACTGAGATGCCGTGCCTTAGACCACTGCGTCCATGTGTGTGTGTTAACTATTTAACTGTACTAGAATGCCTAAAAGGCCACCATTTTTTATATCGGTTATTGGTATTGTTTTTTTTTTGGCAAGGAAAATATCGAATATCGGTCAAAAATGTCATATCGGTGCATCACTAGCAATAATCAAAACAGACAGTACAGGGTCTAGTGATTACTAGGGCTGGAAATTGATAGGGCCCTCACGATACGATACTATCAAAAGTAGGTTCCAATACGATATGTATTGCTATTCTCATGATTCTATAGGCATTGTGATTCGATACTGCAGTTTTATTGCAATTTGATGTTCCAAACATATTGCTCATATGCTGCAGAGAGACAATGTAAAATGAGTTTTGATAAATCATGGAAGTGCTGAAAACATGTTAGAGAAAAAGCAGGTACAACCAACTAGCGCTAGCTAACGTTATCTAGCAAAAAAAGGAGATCAATAAAGTTATACTGTAATAGTCTACTACCACACAGGACAGAGGAATACAATTGAATGGTTTTTGTGCAACCATGAAAAAGAGCACTTTTCATTGAGTTCAACATCCCCTAGGTCGAGCGCACATGCAGACCATTTACTGCACTGGGTCAGGATTGAGCACTCTACATTCTCCTTCCTACTCCCATGAAGAGAGGTTAGAGAGACTCAGAGGGTGTGTGTGTGTGTGTGTGTCAGAGTGGTCTCGGTCTGTGGGCTGTTTGCCATTTGTGAAAACCGAAAAGAGCACTCAGCCTCTCCCAAAGGAGCAGAACATCACTCCAGACCGACACCCAGGAGGTAGGCAGGACCAGTCTGAGCCAAGACAGTGACAGTCAACACACTGACAGTAAACAGCCTACCAGCAAGACAATAATAATCCTATCAAATCACAACCTAAACATACCTATCGGTGAGCTACAGCTACTGTATAAAAGGGGAGATCGTGAAATGACATCTCTCGAGAGAGAACAACAACAAAAGACCCTTTGTGTCACTGATGTAATGGACTGACAAAAGGGCGGACAATATTTTGACCAGCAATCACGGTCTACAACCCACAGAGCTGCAATCACTGTCTACAACCCACAGAGCTGCATGCAGAATTGTGTTAGAGAGCTAAAATTGAGAGCTATGAACATCATAAAGCTACTGCAGAGTCGTCAAACACTGACTAAAAGAAACACGCCCATCCTTCCTCTGAAATGAATCTGCTTTATTTCTCTTCAGTTGGGAGAGACAAATAACAAGGAAACCCCTTGACACACTTCTTAGCAGGGAACACGCCGTCTCCCAGGCATGGCATTCCTGAGCTGCACTGAGCTGAATATTTCAGCACTTTCCACGTGTCATGCCTTCCCACGGACCACAGAGAGGGCGAATAGACAAAACACCAGACACTTCTACAGGGGAAACATGAGTTTGCAGAAAAAGACAACGTTGTTGCATTTCACAGGAAGATCGGTCAGCAGAAGCTTTAAAAAGAAACGACACACATACTTCTTCACCTAAGAGAGATGAAGTCTCTTGCTCACTCCATCATTCCTTGTCTTTCTACTCCATAATTTCTCCTACTGTCAGACGGGGAAAGAGACGGTAGACTGCTGTGCTCGCCCCCTCATCCTCGAGCTGACACACACACACACCACACACACATACACACGTCAGCTCACTCACCATGAGCGCTGCAGTTCCGTAAAGACACCCAGACCAACCCGGGGGGGGGGGGGGGCTAAACTTCACAAACCGTCATGGCTGCTCCCGTTGGCCCGGCTACAGCCCACACAGAGGACGAGGATGAAGAGGTCAGGGGGACAGCGGGCCCGCCGATGGGACACACCCCGAGCTGGAGCTGATGCATCAGCGGCAGCATGATACCGCTCTCTCTCACTCCCCTCCCTCCTTGCTTCTGTCCTTCCCAGCACACACAATGACGCTACACTGAGAGGCCACGCGTCAGTGCAGAACACAGAGGATCCGATCTCTCTTTTCAGTGTGTGCGTGTGTATCGGCAAATCAGCACTGCCGTGCTCTATTGTTCACCGTCGCTGCGCTGAAAAGGAGCACACTAAATCTCCTGTGCCCAGCCAGGCACTCTAATTAATCCCAGATTAATTGATACAGGATCCATTTCTCATCCAATTCTCCTCTCTGCTATAACAATCCATCTTCTCTGCGCTCTAACAGAGATGCCTTGGGTCATGTGCTGTGGAGCTTTTTTCCCCCTCCGCTCTTCTCCCCCTCTCTATTTCATTCCTCCTCGCTCTCTCCCTCTCAAATTATAGCCAGTTCTCCGTCTAGCCTCAGAGGAGGGCGGCCCAGGGATAAAGGGGGAACAGGGATTGGCTGACTCCCAGTTGATTGACAGCTAGATACCGGTGGGACAAGGAGGGCTATGAAACATACAGGAAATCCAGGACAATACAGAACACTCCCACTGGGAATATTGTTTACAGTGTGAACTATATTAGTCTGAATTAACAAAGAATGTTCATGTGGGTTTAAATTGAAATCAACCACTCCTGGTTGTGAATAAATAACATTTCCTGTAGGCAACCAGTGACTGTTTCTGGGGGATGAAAATGATCACGTAGGCTTCACCGCCCCTCAGACATATTACCAAGAGAAATATCCTGACTTACAACACCGGAACGCTGAGAATTAGAAAAGAAGAGTTCGACAGTTGAATTACAGCCTATAGTGTGACAGTGCAATAAAGCAGAATAAATAGAGCAGTAGACGAATAAAACAGAAACTCATTAGTCCTCTTCCATGGGACATTCGGCCCACCCCCTGCCACTAGGCAGGGCTTGCCATGGCGAGACAATGGCTTCCAGGCAGGTGCTGAAAATATAGCCATCTGAGACCAGGCACCAGGGATAAGGTTACCACCGCAGGAGATGAGAATGCCTAAGGCTAGATTGGGTTATACAGAGCTCACCTGGCTAGCAGGAGGACTCCAGTTTCTGTCCACACCCACTGAAAGGATCGAATGGTGGATAGTGGACTATAGTTGTAGTCAAGTGACTCAAGTGACAGGTAATGTCGTCACCTCATAGTTGACACTATCACAGGAGTTGGATACAATGATGGCAAATTATGGTAAAACTTAAAGCAGGAAAGTGGTACAATTTCAAACCTGGGTCAACTCAGACCCACAGGCTAATAGTAAAGCTTTGTTCCTGAAGGCAAACAGTCAACCCTAGAAGTTCCTGTTTCTCAAATTAGACACTCTTATGTACCTTTCCTTTAGCTCAGTTGTGCACTTGGGCCTCCCACTCTTTCTATTCTGGTTAGGGCCAGTTTGCACTCTTCTGTGAAGGGAGTAGTACACAGCATTGTACGAGATCTCTAGGTGGTGTGGGGGCTGTGCTTTGGCAAAGTGGGTGGGGTTATATCCTGCCTGTTTGGCCCTGTCCGGGGGTATCATCGAATGGGGCCACAGTGTCTCCTGACCCCTCCCGTCTCAGCCTCCAGTATTTATGCTGCAGTAGTTTGTGTGTCGTGGGGCTAGGGTCAGTCTGTTATATCTGGAGTACTTCTCCTGTCTTATCCGGTGTCCTGTGTGAATTTAAGTATGCTCTCTCTAATTCTCTCTTTCTCTCTTTCTTTCTCTCTCTCAGAGGACCTGAGCACTAGGACCATGCCTCAGGACTACCTGGCATGATGACTTCTTGCTGCCCCCAGTCTACCTGGCCGTGTTGCTGCTCCAGTTTAAACTGTTCTGCCTGCGGCTATGGAACCCTGACCTGTTCACCGGACGTGCTACCTGTCCCGGACCTGCTGTTTTCAACTCTCTAGAGACAGCAGGAGCGGTAGAGATACTCAATGATCGGCTATGAAAAGTCAACTAACATTTTCTCCTGAGGTGCTGACTTGCTGCACCCTCGACAACTACTGTGATTATTATTATTTGACCCTGCTGGTCATTTATGAACATTTGATCATCTTAGCCATGTTCTGTTAATAATCTCCACCTGGCACAGCCAGAAGATGACTGGCCACCCCTCATAGCCTATTACTAGCCTGTTCAACCTCTGTTTCATGTCGTCTGAGATTCCCAAAGATTGGAAAGCAGCTGCGGTCATCCCCCTCTTCAAAGAGGACACTCTTGACCCAAACTGCTACAGACCTATATCTATCCTACCCTGCCTTTCTAAGGTCTTCGAAAGCCAAGTCAACAAACAGATTACCGACCATTTCGAATCTCACCATACCTTCTCTGCTATGCAATCTGGTTTCAGAGCTGGTCATGGGTGCACCTCAGCCACCCTCAAGGTCCTAAACGATATCTTAACCGCCATCGATAAGAAACATTACTGTGCAGCCGTATTCATTGATCTGGCCAAGGCTTGTCTCTGTCAATCACCACATCCTCATCGGCAGACTCGACAGCCTTGGTTTCTCAAATGATTGCCTCGCCTGGTTCACCAACTACTTCTCAGATAGAGATCAGTGTGTCAAATCGGAGGGTCTGCTGTCCGGACCTCTGGCAGTCTCTATGGGGGTGCCACAGGGTTCAATGCTTGGACCGACTCTCTTCTCTGTATACATCAATGATGTCGCTCTTGCTGCTGGTGAGCCTCTGATCCACCTCTACGCAGACGACACCATTCTGTATACTTCTGGCCCTTCTTTGGACACTGTTAACAACCCTCCAGGCAAGCTTCATGCCATACAACTCTCCTTCCGTGGCCTCCAATTGCTCTTAAATACAAGTCAAACTAAATGCATGCTCTTCAACCGATCGCTGCCTGCACCTGCCTGCCTGTTCAACATCACTACTCTGGACGGCTCTGACTTAGAATACGTGGACAACTACAAATACCTAGGTGTCTGGTTAGACTGTAAACTCTCCTTCCAGACCCATATCAAACATCTCCAATCCAAAGTTAAATCTAGAATTGGCTTCCTATTTCGCAACAAAGCATCCTTCACTCATGCTGCCAAACATACCCTTGTAAAACTGACCATCCTACCAATCCTCGGCGATGTCATTTACAAAATAGCCTCCAATACCCTACTCAACAAATCGGATGCAGTCTATCACAGTGCAATCCGTTTTGTCACCAAAGCCCCATATACTATCCACCATTGCGACCTGTACGCTCTTGTTGGCTGGCCCTCGCTTCATACTCGTCACCAAACCCACTGGCTCCATGTCATCTACAAGACCTTGCTAGGTAAAGTCCCCCCTTATCTCAGCTCACTGGTCACCATAGCATCACCCACCTGTAGCACGCGCTCCAGCAGGTATATCTCTCTGGTCACCCCCAAAACCAATTCTTTCTTTGGCCGCCTCTCCTTCCAGTTCTCTGCTGCCAATGACTGGAACGAACTACAAAAATCTCTGAAACTGGAAACACTTATCTCCCTCACTAGCTTTAAGCACCAACTGTCAGAGCAGCTCACATATTACTGCACCTGTACATAGCCCACCTATAATTTAGCCCAAACAACTACCTCTTTCCCTACTGTATTTATTTTACTCCTTTGCACCTCATTATTTTTATTTCTACTTTTCACATTCTTCCCCTGCAAATTTAAAATTCCAGTGTTTTACTTGCTATATTGTATTTACTTTGCCACCATGGCCTTTTTTTTGCCTTTACCTCCCTTATCTCACCTCATTTGCTCACATCGTATATAGACTTGTTTATACTGTATTATTGACTGGATGTTTGTTTTACTCCATGTGTAACTCTGTGTCGTTGTATGTGTCGAACTGCTTTGCTTTATCTTGGCCAGGTCGCAATTGTAAATGAGAATTTGTTCTCAACTTGCCTACTTGGTTAAATAAAGGTGAAATAAATAAATAAATAAGCCTGGTTCCTCCCTAGGTTTTGGACTTTCTAGGGAGTTTTTCCTAGCCACCATGCTTCTACACCTTCATTGCTTGCTGTTTGGGGTTTTAGGCTGGGTTTTTGTACATAACTTTGAGATATCAGCCATATAAATAGATTTTACTTGATTTGATGAGTTTCAGAAGAAAGTGCTTTGTTTCTGGCCATTTTGAGCCTGTAATCGAACCCACAAATGCCGATGCTCCAGATACTCAACTAGTCTAAAGGACAGTTTTATTGCTTCTTAATGAGCACAACCGTTTTTAGCTGTGCTAACATAATTGCAAAAGGGATTTCTCATGATCAATAGCCTTTTAAAATGATAAACTTGGATTAGCTAACACAACATGCCATTGGAGTGGAGTGGTGGTTGCTGATAATGTGCCTCTGTATGCCTATGTAGATATTCCATTGCAAATCAGCCGTTTCAATCTACAATAGTAATTTACAACATTAACAATATCTACACTGCATTTCTAATCAATTTGATGTTCTTTTAATAGCCAAAATAAGTGCTTTTCTTTAAAAAAAACAAGGAAAATTCTAAGTTCCCCAACATTTTTGAACAGTAGTGAATATACAGTACCAGTCTAAAGTTTGGACACACCTACTCACTATTTTCTACATTGTAGAATAACAGTGAAGACATCAAAACTATGTCATGTAGTCATGAGAGATTCTTCAAAGTAGCCATCCTTGGCCTTGATGCCCGTTTTTCACACTCTTGGCATTCTCTCAACCAGCTTCATGAGGAAGTCACCTGGAATGCATTTCAATTAACAGGTGTGCCTTGTTAAAAAGTTAATTTGTGGCATTTTCTTTCCTCCTTAATGTGTTTGAGCCAATCAGTTGTGATGTGAGAAGGTAGGGGTGAAATACAGAAGATGGTCTTTTACAAATAGGGCTAAGTCAATATTATGGAAAGAACAGCTCAAATAAGCAAAGAGAAACAGTCCATCATTACTTTAGGACTTTCAAGAAGTTTGAAAGTTTCTTCAAGCGCAGTCGCAAAAAGTGCTATGATGAAACTGGCTCTCACGAGGACCAGGTTACCTCTGCTGCAGAGGATAAGTTAATTTGAGTTACCTGCACCTCAGATTGTAGCCCAAATAAATGTGTCAGAGTTCAAGTAACAGACACATCTCAACATCAACTGTTCAGTGGAGACTGCGTGAATCAGGCCTTCATGGTCAAATTGCTGCAAAGAAACCACTACTAAAAGGACACCAATAAGAAGAGACTTGCTTGGACCAAAAAACACGAGCAATGGACATTAGACAGGTGGAAATATGTCCTTTGGTCTGGTGAGTCCAAATTTGAGATTTTTGGTTTCAACCACCGGGTCTTTGTGAGACGCAGAGTAGGTGAACGGATGATCTCCGCATGTGTGGTTCCCACTGTGAAGCATGGGGATGGAGGTGTGATAGTGGGGGGGGGGGGGGGGGGGGGGATGCTATTCTGGTGACACTGTCTGATTTATTTAGAATTTAAGGCACACTTAACTAGCATGGCTACAACAGCATTCTGCAGCGGTAAGCCATCCCATCTGGTTTGCGCTTGGGACTATCATTTGTTTTTCAAGAGGACAATGACCTCCAGGCTGTGTAAAAGCTATTTGACCAAGGAGAGTGATGAATGCTGCATCAGATGACCTGGCCTCCACAATCACCCAATCTCAACCCAATTGAGATGGTTTGGGATGAGTTGGACCGCAGAGTGAAGGAAAAAAGCAGCCAACAAGTGCTCAGCATACATGGGAACTCCTTCAAGACTGTTGGAATAGCATTCCTCATGAAGCTGGTTGAGAGAAGACCAAGAGTGTGCAAAGCTGCCATCAAGGAAAAGGGTGGCTACTTTGAAGAACCTCAAATATAACATTTTGATTTTGTATTACACTTTTTCTTCCCTATTTGCCATCTATTTTTAACTGACTACTTTATTATTTCATCCTATGGTGTGACAATTGAAATGAGAGAATTACATGTTTTTCACCATGAGAAAACATAAAAATCATAATGGAACATGTGGTAAGTGGTAAGTGATCTCCGCATGCCCCACTAGTAGGTTTGCAGATCTAGAAAAGGTTTGTCAAAATTAAACGTAAATATTATTTTAAAAAATGAGAGAACAGACACTTTGCCTTTAACTAATTTTGGCCTTTAATGCAGGGCCGACAGACAAGTTGTTTACTTTTTCTTTACTGAAATTGCAACCAACTTTCTATGTCTTGTTTACGTTAAAAAAAGGAACGATATTCTGGAGATGATTTTGTTTCAAATAACCGAAAGTGAGCGATTGTAATCTGAAAGGGGAAAAGGCCATTCTTGAACATGGGTTGAGACATTCTTACTAATTTGTTAATAAAGCCAGTTTGTCATTTAGAATTATTGATTTATGTTTTTATCGTGCCAGAAATCAAAAGCCCACCGTGCCTATTTTTCAAAAATCGTCAGTCCACATGTCAAGTGAAATTCCCCCACCCTATTTACCCACATTCTCTCTTAACTCCAGGACCACTGACAGTTTGTTGTTGCCTGATGCAGGACTATAGTGCCAGAGGAAAGACTCTCAGATTGAAAATGCCTCCATTAATTGCTACAGTTTAGACTACCAACTACCGATAGATCAACTCCCCCTTGTGATTGTGTGGGGCAATGACAGAATGCCACCATCTACCACAAACAGTAGTAGCATAAGCTCGTAACTTTTAAAGGATGTACTGACATGTGTAAATGATAGATGCAAAACACACGCGCACACTACATGTTAATATTTAAATGTATGTACACTTTTGTCTGTAATGTCTTTTTCGTTTTGTGTCGGACCCCAGTAAGACTAGCTGTCCCCATTGGCGCCGGCTAATGGGGATCCTATAAAATACAAATAAAAAAACATGACCCGGAGTCTTGCTTATAAGTATGTCATTAATTTGAACATTATTCCAATGTTGGCCTCTCTGATCCAATTATGATCGAAGTAATTGTTTGAAATTGTGATGTGATAGGTCTTTTTTTTTTACTTGTCCATTTGGACAACTTAAATCTACAGTGGGGCAAAAAAGTATTTAGTCAGCCACCAATTGTGCAAGTTCTCCCACTTAAAAAGATGAAGCCTGTAATTTTCATCATAGGTACACTTCAACTATGACAGACAAAATGAGAAGGAAAAAAAATCCAGAAAATCACATTGTAGGATTTTTTATGAATTTATTTGCAAATTATGGTGGAAAATAAGTATTTGGTCAATAACAAAAGTTTCTCAATACTTTGTTATATACCCTTTGTTGGCAATGACAGATGTCAAATGTTTTCTGTAAGTCTTCACAAGGTTCTCACACACTGTTACTGGTATTTTGGCCCATTCCTCCATGCAGATCTCCTCTAGAGCAGTGATGTTTTGGGGCTATTGCTGGGCAACACGGACTTTCAATTCCCTCCAAAGATTTTCTATGGTGTTGAGATCTGGAGACTGGCTAGGCCACTCCAGGACCTTGAAATGCTTCTTACGAAGCCACTCCTTGGTTGCCCGGCGGTGTGTTTGGGATCATTGTCATGCTGAAAGACCCAGCCACGTTTCATCTTCAATGCCCTTGCTGATGGAAGGATGTTTTCACTCAAAATCTCACGATACATGGCCCCATTCATTCTTTCCTTTACACGGATCAGTCGTCCTGGTCCCTTTGAAGAAAAACAGCCCCAAAGCATGATGTGCCCACCCCCATGCTTCACAGTAGGTATGGTGTTCTTTGGATGCAACACAGCATTCTTTGTCCTCCAAACACGACGAGTTGAGTTTTTACCAAAAAGTTATATTTTGGTTTCATCTGACCATATGACATTCTCCCAATCTTCTTCTGGATCATCCAAATGCTCTCTAGCAAACTTCAGATGCGCCTGACATGTACTGGCTTAAGCAGGGGGACAGGTCTGGCACTGCAGGATTTGAGTCCCTGGCGGCGTAGTGTGTTACTGATGGTAGGCTTTGTTACTTTGGTCCCAGCTCTCTGCAGGTCATTCACTAGGTCCCCCCGTGTGGTTCTGGGATTTTTGCTCACCGTTCTTGTGATCATTTTGACCTCATGGGGTGAGATCTTTCGTGGAGCCCCAGATCGAGGGAGATTATCAGTGGTCTTGTATGTCTTCCATGTCCTAATAATTGCTCACACAGTTGATTTCTTCAAACCAAGGTGCTTACCTTTTGCAGATTCAGTCTTCTCAGCCTGGTGCAGGTCTACAATTTTGTTTCTGGTGTCCTTTGACAGCTCTTTGGTCTTGGCCATAGTGGAGTTTGGAGTGTGACTGTTTGAGGTTGTGGACAGGTGTCTTTTATATTGATAACAAGTTCAAACAGGTGCCAATAATCCAGGTAACAAGTGGAGGACAGAGGAGCCTCTTAAAGAAGAAGTTACAGGTCTGTGAAAGCCACAAATCTTGCTTGTTTGTAGGTGACCAAATACTTATTTTCCACCATATTTTGCAAATAAATTCATAAAAAATCCCACTGTATATTTTTCTTGGCCGCCAATTATTTTTACTTGTCCCGGACTAGAGGACAAGCGTTAATGTCGAGCAGTGTGGTCTGTTTTCTCTATCTGTGTGTGTGTGTGTGTGTGTGTGTGTGTGTGCGCGCTCGTGCATACCTTCTGTATTTTCTGGGGGTGTTTCACTGAGCACTCTCTAGGGAGGACTTTCCCAAACAGCTTCCAGCCCGGGTCCTTCTGCTCCACTGGCCGAGTGTCCTTCACTTTCTTGACAAACAGACTCCTGAGAGAGTGAGGGAGCAAGAGAGGGAAGACAGAGGGGAAGAGAGAGAATAGTGAGGAACAGAGAAAGATAGAGAGAGAGAGTGAGAACATGTAAATTAAGACATTAAAACCCAGAGCCAAAGCTGAACACACACTGGCTCAATCCACTAAGTCACCCGAGGCGGAGAACAGCGACAATACAAAGGCTGGCTGGCGTTTGTCCATGAGATAAGCGCACAAGCGGAATTCACAGATTTAAAACACAAAGCCACACCACAAGCCAGTTGGCAGTTAAAGACCCAACAATGTGAAAAGCGGAGCAGTCCAGGCCAGGGACAGAGCACTGGGCTACACTTCAATTTAAAATACAACCTTGACAAAAAGTAGGCTAGAAAGAGCACAGCGAAGAATCTAATAATCAATGTGTTTGGCATTAAAGATGGAATCTGCATTAGGGGAAGCAGCGCCTCTGTCCGTTCCAGCACCTTTGTTATTGTTTTTATTTTGTAGACTAAACAGAGGTGAGGTGCGTCAAGCAGCATGGTTACAAAGAATTATATTATATACAATTATATCCTCTAGTATATTCTGCTGTTCTATCGTGCGTATCGTGTTTGTTGTTTGCAGTAACTTATTTGCTGTTGTAATATCCCAATGGACATGGCAGTTTCACCATTGAGTTCAGCTTTAAAGCAAACTGTACCGTCATTGACTCGGTTATTGTTGTCTTTATTGTGTTATTACATTGTTTTTAACTTTAGTGTATTTAGTAAACCTTTTCTTAACTCCATTGTTGGTTATTAAGGGCTTCTAAAGTAAGCATTTCACAGTGTTGGACTCCGGGGGTAAACTTTGAACATTGCTATACTCAGAAGTATAGGAACATTAGTTCCAAAAGAGACATGAGGGGCGGAGCCATAATGAAGCTTGGGAGGAGCTGAGTGCAGGGAACACGATCGCATGTGGCGGTACTGATAAGGGGAGGAACCGTTTCAGGCCCATTCAGCTCCCTGCCCAGCAATAATGATGCAATGTTTAGAGATAAGGAGGAGACTCCACCCAAGGCGGGGTATGGATACTACAACGGGGGAAACAGTGTCTGTGTCTGAATTACAGCTGTATCGACCAATTGGGAAGAAGTAAACTTGGTTAATCTTCTCTAGTGTCTGATGATTTCATCTCTGTACGTGAAACAGGGATCAACATTACTGGTTAACCGTTTACTGAAAACGTGTCTTATTCAATAGAGGAAACGTTTTCACATGTTCCTTTGGACAACCGTTTGTAGTACCATCTAGACAATGTAGGCTAACACAGGGACAGTCAGAACAGTATGTTTAGCTTGGGTGGATGATGTTTAGAACTGAATGCAAATGGACATAATAATGAACATGGCCATCTCATTCAGATAGGGATACTGCATTCATTTCTCCATCAAGACAGGCTATGGTGCAGGATTCACAAAGAGACAATGGACGGCTTCAATTAAAAACTCGAATAGAGAGTGAAAAAGCATGAATAAAACATCTGATAAACGAGCCAACTTCCTCAACGTTACGAGAGGTGACGTAACGGGCAGATACATTGAATGACACTAGCCAGCTCATTTCCTGCTTTCCAGTGGAGTAAGCTTGTCTTTTCTACTACTAGCCTAAGTGCTACGCAATCCATAAGGTTACGGAAGCTGAACCTTTCGAATCAATGGATTTGCAGAGGGCAAAGCAATTCAGGATAAGACATCACGGCACAGGATATTGGCTTATCTCATGACTTTTTGTTGTTGACACAATTCCTTTTGAAAAAGGGAAAATGTGTGAATATTTGGAAAGTTACTATGAGCATAAATGGCCACCGCAAAGGGTAAATGTAACAATCTCACTGGATTACAGAATCCTAAATCCACTACCTATACAGTATGAAGCATCTTGACTGTGGGAAAATAACATTAGGCCACCTTACAGTACATTTTAACACAAAGCATATGCCTTTTTGGAACCCCATTGACCACACAGTGAAAAACAGTATACTGCCTGCCTACTGACCAACAGCTCCCTAATACCTGCTCCCTGACACTCACACAGAGCAACAAACACACACACACACACAGCTGGCAACTGTTGTGTACGTATTATTGAATTAAAACTACAGAGTGAGTTACACCAGAATCTCAACAGAGAGACTCTGGAGGATACAAGTCAGTGGTCAGAGAGGGACTGCTGTTTGACATGACCCATTATGACCCATATCCCTTGACCCACTCACCCCCCCATGGAACCCATCTCGAATGCTTTCAAAAACACAGGATAGTAGATTGACTGAGATACAGGACCGAGGCTTGCATCTTCCCATTGAAAAACGTGTCCCTACTTTTACAGGCTATCCAAGTGTCTAAGGGTGTATACACTTGTGCCTGCCTAATGGTTGCTTGGACCAAAAAGACAAAGACCAGAAATTAGCCAATGAGTTGTTAGTCTGGGCTTCTACGGGCTCTGCTTCAAAGTACCCTGTCGAGATACTGCACGAGACAAACAGAACTCAAAGCCTGAAAGCCAGTTCAAAGTAACCGACAATGACACTCAGATCTCCTTCATGGGAAATAAAATAAGCGGCAGAGGGGCCTGCTATTTCTCAGAAGGCAGGGGAGGGGGGGGAGCATTGAAGTGGATGATGTGAGGAAAAACTGAGAGGAAAAGAGGCAAAGACAGAGATTACCGTTGGCACCAGTCATTTTGAGTCTCAAAACTGTAACTCAAAACTAAGGCTAAATCTCAGAAACAATCTACAATGAGAAAGGGGAAATATCTGAAAGTGTGTCTATAAAAGCTAGCCTGGCCAACCAGATCGACCACTGCAGTTGCCAGTCGCCATTGTCCGACCTCACAGCCTAGTGAGGTAGCCAGGCTATATAGAAGCTCCAGGGCAGTGCCTGAATCTGAACATTCTTCGCCTTCGAGAAATAGGTCAAACTCCGGTAGTCCCAGTAAAGGTCCCATGATCGTTATCTGTGATCTGCCTGACCTTTTCTGATGACCATTCTGGGTCCAGTGAGCCCACCCAGTTGCACTATTGGACGCTGTGGTGACATGGCATGTTATGGACACTGTGTAACCTGCATCTAATAGACCCATCATTGCGGCCTACAAAAGGATGTAGTAACTTGAGCCGAATATATAAGCCTAGCCTCTGGTACTTGACCTTAGATTAATCCTTTCAATGGCTCACATGTTGACAAATGCGTTACATAATCAAAACAAGTTCCAGAGGTTCAGACTGCACCTTTGCTAACCTTTAAAGATGAATAAAACATGAATATCTAGAGAAAGACCAGCGAGGGGCAAATGTATAACCAGTACGCACAAAATCTTCCTTAAATCCGATTTTGCCTTATATATGACATATGGTCTTGGGCCTAAACGAGAAACGTTTCGTGTTGAGTCTATCAGACCACCAAAAGTGTACGCACAGCAGGGATCGAGAATACTGGACCATTGGTATGCATACTATTAAAATTGTCAACACATTAAAATGAATATAGGACCCGTACCGGAGACGAGTCGGCTGGGAACTGTGAGGAGGTGGGCGTTAGGGCTGAGTGTTCCCCGCAGATGGTGGTTTCAGAGCTACGTAGCCATGTCCCATTTCCCAGAGGAAAATAATTACACAACCCTCTGTTCTTTCGCTCCCAAGAGTTAATCCTTTGTGACTTTTCCAACCTTCATTAAAAGCAAGACTCGGCAAAATTACGTTGACACGAGCAGCACCCGAAAATACTGAGACGAGCAAGATACTGTGTGAGAGCAAAGTCTTGCATCGGTGCACGTGCAACGGGTTCGTTTCACGCGGCTCACAGCGTGTTAGCCACGGCACCAGAACAGCAGAGGAGTTGAGAACCGCACATCAACACTTTTAGTTGTTGCTGAAATTGACCGACTATGCTGTTTCATTTCGGCATCTATGTCATATCGCCGTCTACCTTTAAAAATGTCAGGAAGGTAAACATGAAAGATGTGTCGCCTAACAGTAATGTGCACTAGGGGCTGTGTAAATGGAAAAACTTGGTTGGTGGTGGGTCTCTCACATCAAACAAAGAGCAGTATGGCTGCTGGTTCTCAAAACACAGGGACAATAAAAAGCCTAGTGCCCGGGCCAGAACATGAATCATGTTAGTTTGTGTGTTTATGGCTGCAGCTGTGTGCGTTTCTAATTAGCAATCTCAGGCTCTGAGGCAAAGTCCACGATGTTATGGTTCTGACAAGAAGCCAAACTTGAGAAGGCCCTCCTGTCAATTTGGCAAATATGGAAATATTTCAATTGAAACATTGCAATGCAGTGAACGAGCAATGACATGCATTCTTCAAAAGTGATTTTGATGATGGGAGTGAAAAATGATAACACAACTTGAATTTTAGGAAGCAGTTTTTCATGAGACGTTGACAACGTATGGTGCAACTCAATGCAAACGTACTCTGTGTACCACTCCTCTCCGATCCCTCTAACCTCGGTCCCAGTCTCCCACCAGGCTCTCCCTTCATCCCTCTGGAGGTAGTGCAAACCGGGATGAAAGCACAGGGAAGTGGGTGTGCACTATAGCACTGTATCAGTAGCCCAGGTCTGGCATGTAAATATTACATTTACTTACGCAACACCAGGCCCAGCAGACATTGTTATGACGCTGTTAAGTAACGATTTGTCAGAGAAGAATATTGTTGGGTCAAAAATAAATATTACAATATACAACCAGACAGGCACATACATTTTTTTTTATTTTTTACAAAAATAATGCAAAAATAGAAACATTGCCTGCAATGCTGAATCTAGATTAGAAAGCAGCTTGAGGAGCTGTGGACTCGTCGTTATTGTAAAATAACATTTGTTCTCAATGACTTATCTACCTACATACCTAAAGGGAAAATTAATCAATAACTGAAGAGAACTAAGCACTATAAACACAGTCTTAAACAGCAGTAACTTCCGCTGTGATAAAGGAACTTAAATGGGGAAGTTCAGGGGTGCAAGGGGCACAGCTGGGCACTGACTGAAACCGTCACAGAGCAAAGTTAGCTAAGTTTGCTAATCTTTCCTATTAGCTAAAACACAAGATTTTGACTATAACCTAGGCCTATTTTTCCTTTTTCCTATTAGCTTACCACAAGGAAACTACGGATTCACACTTGGTTGGTTGTAATCATTTGCTTTAGTAAACATTACAATAAATAGTCTGATGTGGAGGGGCAGATTCTACAAGATTTTCTGTACTCAGTATTCACACGTGAATAATGTAGGCCCTAAGCAGTAAAGAATGTAAAACGTTTCAGAAAAGTTTTAAAAAGCAGACAAATCCCCAAAGTGTGTACCAGAACTGCTTTAAACACAACAAAACACATGACCGTCAGAGCAGTAAGAGAATATTCAGAACTTCAAGTACTTGTTCCCCTTTCCAGGCTGTGTCATAATGACACCTGGTACACACAATCACACACTTTGCCTAAACAGAAAACCCTCCAGGCCTCATAACCACTCACATGGCAGAGTGTTCTTTTTGTGTCAAGCGGGAAACAACAGACTAGTACCCAGGCTAAAACATTCCAGTCCTTATATTCCTCGTCATATGCCACACACATACACACACACTACACTCCCAGTGTCATGTTTAGCATATCACAGTGGAATGCTAGCAGAAATGGACTCGTATCCAGGCTAGGAAAACAAATGGGTAGAAAACAGAAATATAGCCCCTAGATAACTTCGAAGTGATGGTTTGTTTTTTCTAAAGCCAGTGTATACTACACACTGAAGGAGGTCAGAATAGCCCTCTCGTACACACAGACCTGTCAATGAAGAGGAAAGTGAAGGGGCAGCCATCCTGTCTGTGTGCCAGTGCAAAACCACAACAATTTCTCCACTGTCCAGAGAGAGAAATTCTTCAGATCCTCAGCAAGGCATCTGTTCGCTCTCAGAATCCCAGAGAGAGAAACTCCTTAGTATGAAGTAGAGCCTCTCATTCAGTCAAGCCTGAGGTCCATAGTTGTATTCAGTAGGATAAAAGAGAAAAGTATATATATTTTTAAGGGATAGAGACACCCACAGCTGAGACGTAACCCTGTGTTCTGTGTCATTCAGATCCTACCCACAGCCCACTCTACCACCAACACTGCGTAAGAATGAAGGAGTTTGACTGAGAACAGGGGAGGGGAAAGAGAGAGAATGTATGTGTGTAGACAGAGAAAGTGAGTGTGTTAAGTGCAGAAAGAGGATGTGTAACCACACACACACACACACACACACACACACACACACAAGAGCGAGAGAGCAGAGTAATTGATTGGAGGGAGCAGCAGAGAAAAGTGGTTGGCCCCAGTGCCTACAACACGTGTGTAAACTTGAATAAACCTTGACACAAAGCGCATGCTGTTGTCACCACGTGCGCTGGTCAAACACTGGTTTGGCAAGCTAGTTTGAAAGTAGTGATAGTCGTGATAGGAAGGCAACTAAGATCTGAGGAAAACAAGCGGCATTGCAAGTAGGGGAATTTGTGTACGCAAAGGTGAAAATAACCAACCACCTGCACCGAAACAGCTCAGCTGTGATGGAGAGGGATGTAAAACCAGCCATTAAAACTCTTTGTTGAACTTTTAACAACAGCTTCATAAACTTCAGAGTGGGTTATGGTAATTCCGTCAATGGCCATAGTCCCATACATGTACTCACTATTTTAAAATAGGCCTAAAGCCTCAGACACACCAAGAATATTCAACCTTTTTGATGTGCACATAGCACAGATAGTATGCCGATCAGCCTCATTAAAATACTCCAGGCCACAACTGGAGGTATAGGGGGCAGCATTTTCACTTTTGGATAAATAGCGTGCCCCATTTTCCCTGGTTTATGGCCAAGTGGGATGCACGCATTCCCTATACCATAAGAAGTTAAGCGAGGTTTGGCTTGTGCCTGCTGTAGACAGCCAATGTTAGCTAACTATCAATCTGTGCTACTGTTGTTAGCTAGAATTTGTAGTAAGCCCTTGTTGATACCAAATGATGGTGAATAAAACGAAGATGTCCCGGTCTGCTTATATGGGGTGGCTCTCCCATAGGCACCAATGTAGCAGCTGGGTCTAGTCTGCTTCGTTCATTGACTGTAATGTAACCCCCCAAAAATTAGGGAGAGCGATGTCTCGCTTTCTCTTCCGACACATGGAATAAACATACATACAGTCAATAACACAATAGAAAAAAGTATATGTACAGTGTGTGCAAATAAGGTAAGATAAGGGGGGTAAAGGCAATAAATAGTCCATAGTGGCGAAATAATTACAATTTAGCCATTTAAACACTAGAGTGATAGATGTGCAGAAGATGAATGTGCAAGTAGAGATACTGGGGTGCAAAGGAGCAAAATAAATGACGGTATGGGGACGAGGTAGTTGGATGGGCTGTTTACAGATGGGCTATGTACAGGCTCAAATCTGTAAGCTGCTCTGACAGCTGATGCTTAAAGTTAGTGAAGGAGATAAGTCTCCAACTTCAGTGATTTTCACAATTCGTTCCAGTCATTGGCAGCAGAGAACTGGAAGGAAAGGCGGCCAAAGGAGGAATTGGCTTGGGGGCGCCCAGTGAGATATACCTGCTGGAAAGCGTGCTACGAGTGGGTGCCGCTATGGTGACCAGTGAGCTGAGATAAGGAGGGGCTTTACTTAGCAGAGACTTGTAGATAACCTGTAGCCAGTGGGTTTGGCAACGAGTGTGAAGCGAGGGCCAACCAACGAGAGCGTACAGGTCGCAGTGGTGGGTAGTGTATGAGGATTTGGCGACAAATCTGATGGCACTGTGATAGTAGAGTAGAGTGTTGGAGGCTATTTTGTAAATGACATCGCCGAAGTAAAGGATTGGCAGGATAGTCCGTTTTACGAGGGTATTTTTGGCAGCATGAGTGACGGATGCTATGTTGCGAAATAGGAAGCCGATTCTAGATTTCATTTTGAATTGGAGATGCTTAACGTGAGTCTGGAAGGAGAGTTTACAGTCTAACCAGGCACCTAGGTATTTGTAGTTGTCCACATATTCGAAGTCAGAACCGTCCAGAGTAGTGAAGCTGGACGTGCGGGCAGCGATCGGTTGAAGAGCATGCATTTAGTTTTACTTGCATTTAAGAGCAGTTGGAGGCCACGGAAGGAGAGTTGTATGGCATTGAAGCTCATCTGGAAAGTTGTTAACAGTGTCCAAAGAAGGGCCAGATGTATACAGAATGGTGTTGTCTGCGTAGAGGTGGATCAGAGAGTCACCAGCAGCAAGAGCGACATCATTGATGTATACAGAGAAAAGAGTCGGCCAGAGAATTGAACCTTGTGGCACCCCCATAGAGACTGTCAGAGGTCCGGACAACAGGCCCTCCGATTTGACACACTGAAGTCTGTCTGAGAAGTAGTTGGTGAACTAGGTGAGGCAATCATTTGAGAAACCAAGGCTGTTGAGTCTGCCGATAAGAATGTGGCAATTGACATCATAGTCAGTCTTTTGATAAAGTGAGGTAGGATAGCTAACGTTAGCGCAGCTACCTCATTAAAATGTACTTAGGTCGTAGATCCTGCGTGTGTATTGTGTATTGTCTAGATACTGCTGGTTATGTAACATTACCATTTGATAATGCTAGCGAGGCAAGCTAACCAGCTACAGGCTAGCCATGTTGTGCTCCCCCCTTTACTGTAACACACATTTTAAAATTCATTAACATTGCGATTTTGTGTCACTTAACTACACAATACACCATAATTTCAGTGGAATTTTGTGTGTAGATTAAAAATAAATTAAAAGCTGAAATGTCTTGACTCAATAAGTATTCAACCCCTTTGTTGAAGCCTAAATACGTTCAGGATATATATTTTAAAAAGTGTGCTTATCAAATCAAATTCTGTGTTTTGATTTTCTTCATAACGACCCAATCTCTGTACCCCACACATTGTAATCGTAAGGTCCCTAAATTGAGTAGTGAATTTCAAGCACAGATTCAACCACAAAGACCAGGGAGGTTTTTCCAATGCCTCACAAAGAAGGGCACTGATGCTGAATATCCCTTTGAGCATTATTAATTAGGATTTGGATGGTGTATCAATACACCCAGTCAAAGATACAGGCATCCTTTCTAACTCAGTTGCCGGAACGGAAGGAAACTTGCTCAGGGATTTCACCATGGGGCTATTGGTGATTTTAAAACAGTTAGAGTTTAATGGCTGTGATATGAGAAAACTGAGGATGGAGCAACAACATTGTAGATAGTCCACAATACTAAATGACAGAGTGAAAAGAAGGAAGTCCGTACAGAATAAAAATATTCCAAAACATGCATCCTGTTTGCAACAAGGCACTAAAGTAACACTGCAAAAGATGTGTCAAAGAAAGTAACTTTACGTCCTAAATAAAAAAACGTTTGGGGCAAATCCAACAACACGTCCCGGAGTACCACTCTTCACATGTTCAAGCATTGTGGTGGCTGCATGTTATGTTATGGGTATGCTTGTCATCGGCAAGGACTAGGGAATTTTTGGTGATAAAAATTGACTGAATACAGCTACATGTACAGGCAAAAATCCTAGAGGAAATCCTGGTTCAGTCTGCTTTCCAAATGACAAATTCACCTTTCAGCAGGACAACGACCTAAAACCAAATCTATACTGGAGTTGCTTCCCAAGATGACGTTGAATGTACACTTTTGACTGAAAATCTATGGCAAGACTTGAAAATGGTTATCTAGCAATGATCAACAATCAACTTGACAGAGCTTGAAGAATTACAAAAAAACTATAAAATGGGCAGACATTGTACAATTCAGGTCTGCCTTTGCAGACCTTTATCTCTTAGAGATAAAATATTGACTCAGTGTGTATACTTAATGTAAATGAGATCTGTATTTAATACATTCGCAAAAATATCGAAAAACATTTTCACTTGATCATTATGGGATATTGTGTGTGCTATTTTAAAAAATATATATATTGTCAATTATGGGATATAGTTTTTTTTATTAATGTTGCGTTGTTGGCGGTAGGTGCAATTTATTTAGAAGCCCTGCACACCGGATAGGGAAAGTGTTCCCATTTTGAACCATTTAATTTGTCTGAAAATACAAACTCCGCCTACCCGGACGGACCTGGAGATCTGTGGATCAATTGAGTGCGCCTGCTGCGCTGGTCAATCGGATTGCGCCAATCACCATGCCTATAGCTTCCACAACCCCTGCCACAGCAAAAGTTTGATACTAGCCTACGTGTCGAGCAATCCCGTATCCGGGAGCGTAATTATAGCCTCAAGCTCATTACCATAACGCAACGTTAACTATTCATGAAAATCGCAAATGAAATGAAAGAAATATATTCACTCACAAGCTTAGCCTTTTGTTAACAACACTGTCATCTCAGATTTTCAAAATATGCTTTTCAACCATAGCTACACAAGCATTTGTGTAAGATAGCTAGCATAGCATTAAGCCTAGCATTCAGCAGGCAACTTTTTCACAAAAACAAGAAAAGCATTCAAATAAAATAATTTACCTTTGAAGAACTTCGGATGTTTTCAATGAGGAGACTCTCCGTTAGATAGCAAATGTTCATTTTTTCCAAAAAGATTACTTGTGTAGGAGAAATCGCTCCGTTTTGTTCATCACGTTTGGCTCGAAAATGCAGTCTCTACAACGCCGAACTTTTACCAAATTAACTCCATAATATCGACAGTTACATGGTAAACGTTGTTTAGAATCAATCCTCAAGGTGTTTTTCACATATCTATTCGATGATAAATCATTCGTGGCAGCTGTGTTTCTCCTCGAAGCAAACGAAAAATACACGCAGCTGGAGATTACGCAAAAATTGCAACGGAGGACACCAAGCCTGGTAGATGTAGTCTCTTAAGGTCAATCTTCCAATGATTTGCCAACAAATACGTCACAATGCTGTCGACACCTTGGGGAAACGACAGAAAGTCTAAGCTCATTCGTGACTCATGCACAGCCATATAAGGAGACATTGGAACACAGCGCATTCAAAATCTGGGGCACTTCCTGTATGAAATTTCATCTTGGTTTCGCCTGTAGCATTAGTTCTGTGGCACTCACAGACAATATCTTTGCAGTTTTGGAAGCTGTCAATTATATGCATAGTCGAGCATCTTTTCGTGACAAAATATCTCGTTTAAAACGGGAACGTTTTTTTATCCATAAATTAAAAGAGCGCCCCCTATATACAAGAAGTTAATAACTTCTATAAAACCATGACCAGAGAGAAACTGTCACAGAATACAGCAAAGAGCTGTTTTTATGAGTGAGTTCAAGTCTTATTCAGCACTGTTTAACAGTTTTTTTTTCAACTATAAAAAAAAACATGGAAGGGCTTCTCTCTACTTCCACTCGCGCTGCAGCTGCAATGAACGAGTAGCAAAGTGTATCGATAGCCCTGCGTTTTTATTATTATTAGCAGCTCATCAGGTCTATTTTAATATTTCTAATATCTCTGGTCATAGGAACAACATGAATTTGTGCACGAGGCGGATGAGGTGCGACTCAAGTTTCGCAATCAGGTGGAAGACTGTCCCCTCTCTCTGGTCAGTCTCACTGGATGAAAAGGTGAGACTAAGTCCCTACGCTGAGGCTAATGCCGTGTTCAAAACAACTGGGAACTCGGATATCTCAAACTTCAGTGCATTCAAGGAAAAAGGTGGTCCGACGGGGAACATTTTTTTGTTGACCGGTCATCCAACTCGGAATTCAAAGTTGGAAACTGTATCATCTTTCTAGAGCTCCGAGCTGAATATCACTGATGTCATGATTTGACCACACTTGTCTTGAAACCACCATGACCATCAGATGCAGGTACCATTCATCCAGTAAAAACCGTGCCTCGCAAGTGCTACACCAGCTGATCTATTTTGCTATCAAATTTTGAGTTTGGAAAAATGATATGGTCTAAGATTGGCAGGCCAGGTCTATAGCCAATATGCTTACTGCACAAACCTAATTCCAACCGAACTGTTTTTATTAGGTCAATGTTACGTTTTTTTTTAGAGCTCATGTTTAAAAAAAAATCTGAACGGTAGGTCTCAGCTTGATTCATGACTGCAAAAGTGATTTTGATTTGGAAAAAGGTTGGTGACCACTGGTCTAGATACTGTTGGTTATGTAACTATCATTTGATTTCCACTAGTTACCACAGCCACAAAGTCTGGCTATATCATAGACATTCACAAAAACAAAAATGTGCTTTTTGGTCTTAATTTAAGGTTAGGTAAAGTTACCAGTTAGGTTTAGAATCACATTTTAGGAAAATACATTGCAGAAATAGGCAGGTTGATGCCTTGGTAACTAGTGACAACCTAAAATTAGATTCATTGTTACTGCCCTGATGACTTCATCAACAGTAATGTGTGTGATGAGAAGTTGCATAAAAAAAACACCCAGTTTGATAAACTAGTAGGTTAATTACCAAACCAAGCACATACAAGTAGTAGAGTCAATGTGGTTGTGCAGAGCATTATCAAAAAAGCTTTGTCCTTTCTTTATAACAAAATGCAATTTACCACTTGGCTGTCTATTATATCACCCTGTCACAGACCATTCCAGTCAACACCACCTCATAAGATGAGGAAGTATATTGTTTGAGGGTTGCCTGCTGCAGTTGTTCGAGAGACGTCCACTTTGCAGCCGAACATGCACTATAGAGAAGCCCGGCAAGGCAGCACTCATCACGCAGACATACCCTCGCTGTGAGCATTCCTATAAATGGAACAGGAAGGACACTATAATCAGGTTGGTGACATTGGACCTGGTCAAAAAGGTCAAAACATTTGAGTTCAATCATGCTGTAAGCAACAACAAAAAATAATTACATTGAAATGGTTTGGGATGTGTCAGGCCGCAGAGTGAAGGAAAAGCAGCCAACAAGTGCTCAGCAAATGTGGGAACTCGTTCAAGACTGTTGGAAAAGCATTCAAGGTGAAGCTGGTTGAGAGAATACCAAGAGTGTGAAAAGCTGTCATCAAGGCAAAGGGTGGCTATTTGAAGAATCTTAAATATAAAATATATTTTGATTTGTTTAACACTTTTTTTTGGTTACTACATGATTCCATGTGTTATTTCATAGTTTTGATGTCTTCAGTATTATTCTACAATGTAGAAAATAGTCTGAATAAAGAAAAACCTGTGTTCCAAAACTTTTGACCGGTAGTGTGTTTGAAAAGATTGAATCCCATCGAGTCCGTGGGAACCTGGGACTCACCAGGCAGAGCGAGGAACGGAGGGTGGTGGCAGGGAAAATTCAGCCATCTTAGTCACCAAATGTTAAGTTTGAAGGACAGAAGTGACCACAGGACCACAGATAACTGGGAAAGTCTGTGTGACAGCGTGGAGAGACAGCTGACCAGAGGGAATAGACCCCCACGGGGGCTGTCATGGGCTAGCTACCCATGTTGGCAGTCTCCGACGCTGCTTCAGTATGTTGGAGACTCCCGCTAAGTGCTACTGAAAGTCAACAAAGGAACATACCCCTAGAGCCTGCGAGAGCTGGGGCTCAAGATGGCTCAACGACTGATCACACGGCTACGGACCCAGGAACGGAAACGACTACGAGTAGGAACACAGCACATGAGACAACCATAACAGCAGCAGGACACACACTTCAGGTGTGCAGCTGTGGTTGGGAGAGAGTAACATCGGCAAGGGGGTTAAGGATCCATCAAGGGAGGAAAAAGGTGCTTGGGAGAGCAGAGACAGGGACCTCGCATTGAGCCATACTTCTTATGAAGCAGCCAGTCAAATCAGTCGAATGAAGCACAGCGACGGGACGTAAACCAAAGTTCGCAGAGCATCAGCACCCCTGTAACGAAGGAGGATAACACAAGCACAGAAATGCCGGTGGTTGAACTCACCCAACCACAGAGACCTCTAAAAGAGGAAAAGATCAAAGGGCACAGACCGAGTGTGAAACAATCAACAACGAGATCAATCCTGTCTCGGAGCGCAAAGGACAATTCCTTCGACCTCATGGCTTGGTTTTTGCTCTGACAACTGTGAGACCTAATATAGACAGATGTGTGCCTTACAAAATCATGTCCAATCAATTGAATTTACCACAGGTAAAGCTGTAAAAACATCAAGGATGATTAATGGAAACAGCATGCACCAGAGCTCAATTTCGAGTCTCATAGCAATGGGTCTGAATAGTTAAGGTATGTTTTAAATTTTTTTTTAATACATTTGCAAAAATGTTGAAAAACATGTTCTTGCTTTGTCATGTGGGTATTGTGTGTAGATTGATGAGGATTTTTATTTATTTAATCCATTTTAGAATAAGGCTGTGATGTAACAAAATGTGGAAAAAGTGAAGGTGTCTGAATACTTACTTTTAGAATTCATGAGATAGATGTCCTACCCTACCCCTTTCAGATAATACATTAAATGCAGTATGAGCCTTATATTTAGCTACATAATGATTGGTTATGCATAATAAGTGTCTAACTTACAGCCTCTGTCTCTTGCGCAATACGCACACACCTGTGCTCCGCTGGCCTCCTTAAAAACGCTCTTTAGCTCTTGGAGTCCCATGTAAGACAAGCTATACTACAAAAGCTTGCTGGACGTTATTTTTTTCATAGCATTTCTTATACCAATACACTATTCAAAGAGGGACACAAGCTCTTGTTTGCTGATGGGTAGTTTGAAAGAGGAGCAAACGTGTGATTGCGGTAGGCTAATGAAGTTATTTATGCAGACCCAAAAGCATTCAATCTTCGTGAAGAGAAGTGAAAGCCTTCAGCATCTAATTCTAGTCCTATATCATTCAAGGATGTCATTAGAATGATGAAGCTAAGGACAACGAAACTTCATTCATTTATCTGTTGAAAGCGAGGAAGGAATGAAGCAACAACCGAGAGAAAGGAGGCAGGCTAAAAACATTAGGGGATGCGTCAGCCTACTAATGATACAATAGGCCTTGTTATATTTCAAAATGAATATCAAACTCGCTCGGCTATACTCGTAACTTTGTAGGCCGCATGTTAGGGCTGGGCAATATGGCCAAAAAAATCATGTCACAGTATAAAAAATGTTTTGAGATGGTATGATGTTATTTGACAGTATTTTAATGTTTTTGAATCATAAAAGTACTAAATTAGCTTCAAATCAACATTTTATTGGTCACATACACATAGTTAGCAGATGTTAATGCGAGTGTAGCGAAAAGCTTGTAAGAAATAATACATAAAAATAAATACATGGCATACTTCCCTAAGGACTCGAAGCGAGGCAACCATTTATTAAATACTATATCTCTCGACACATTGATGAAAATAGTAATGGCCTCTAAACCTCCAAGCTGCATACTGAACCCTATTCCAACTAAACTAAACTACTGAAAGAGCTGCTTCCTGTGCGTGGCCCTCCTATGTTGAACATAATAAATGCCTCCCTATCCTCCGGATGTGTACCAAACTCACTAAAAGTGGCAGCAATAAAGCCTCTTGATAAAGCCAAACCTTGACAGAGAAAGTTTTTTTTTATTTTTTATAATTTTGCACGCCCAATTTTTCAGTTTATGATTTGTTAAATTTTTGGGAAATATCCAATAAATGTCGTTCCACTTCATGATTGTGTCCCACTTGTTGTTGATTCTTCACAAAAAAAATACAGTTTTATATCTTTATGTTTGAAGCCTGAAATGTGGCAAAAGGTCGCAAAGTTCAAGGGGGCCGAATACTTTCGCAAGGCACTGTATATTAATCAAAATATAATGTTAACTTTCACTGCTACGCGGACGATACACAGCTGTACATTTCATTGAAACATGGTGAAGCCACAAAATTGCCCTCCCTGGAAAACATAAGGAAGTGGATGGCGGCAAATGTTTTACTTTTAAACTCGGACAAAACAGTGATGCTAGTTCTAGGTCCCAAGAAACAAAGATATCTCCAGTTTCAACTGTTCTGCCTGCGGCTATGGAACCCTGACCTGTTCACCGGACGTGCTACCTTGTCCCGTACCTGCTGTTTCTCGACTCTCTACCGCACCTGCTGTTTCGAACTCTGAATGACCCGCAATGAAAAGCCAACTGGCATTTACTCCTGAGGTGCTGACCTGTTGCACCCTCTACAACCACTGTGATTATTATTATTTGACACTGCTGGTCATCTGTGAACGTTTGAACATCTTGGCCATGTACTGTTATAATCTCCACCCGGCACAACCAGAAGAGGCCGCCACCCCTCATAGCCTGGTTCCTCTCTGGGTTTCTGACTTTCTAAGGAGTTTTTCCTAGTCACCGTGCTTCTACATCTGCATCGCTTGCTGTTTGGGGTTTTAGGCTGGGTTTCTGTATAGCACGTTGACATAGGCTGATGTAAAAAGGGCATGATAAATACATTTGATGGATCTCTGTCAGCGCCAGGTGTGTATGAGTAGTGCATGACCCTAGGGTGGCAACACAAACATTAAGTCATTTTAATGGGTCTTTCTCCATTCTGATTGTTAAATAATTTTTGGTTGAATTGGTAAATTTCTCATTTGCGATCATTTCCAGACTGCCACGTAGAGCGGCACGTTATGGGCAAACAATCTAGGCCTTATTTTTCACCAAATGTTACAATTGTGATTTGACTTGCAATTTAGAGTAAAACATTTGGGTGAACTGTTGGAATCATGGAAATATAATGATTATTCAAAATCTTTAGTTAGAATATAATAGCGGCCATTTTGAATACAGTGTTGGTTGACATGACAACAAATGAAAATGCCAGGGAGGAGTTATTGTGACAGGGTAGGAACCAAAGTGTTGGTCAGTGTTTCCTAGGGGGCCTTATAATCTTTGGCTACATGTAATGTTCTCTTAGCTACTTCACATAGCTAACATTTTTGCTTAGCGCATTCCCCTTTGATTTAGAAGATACTGTTGCACAAACATGCTGATTTAGGTCTAATAACGTTTGCTCTGACTCAGTACATTCATTAGCTAGTTAGCTAACTAGTGATTAGCATTAACAGGCGAGCAAGATTTAGGCCAAACTTGCTGAGAAAAGACAAACTAGCTGTTTGCAAATGTAAGAAACACAAACTAATAGTGTAATTATAGACCACTAGTGGATTTATACTAAGAAGCCAAGTGAAAACAACGTTGTTGCATGTGCTGCATTGACCATGCAGACTGAACGCAAGTGTCTCTTGGTCAAGGAACAACAAATGCGCTCCTTGACTGATTGATATGGGATGGGGCTAGGCATGTGTGGAAAGGGGCACTGAGAGAGAGCAGACTGAAGTAGCGAAGTAAACTATAAAAATGGAGGTATTACATTTAACAAACCGAACATTTAAATACCGGTTTAGAAGGTAAAGTAAAAACCCAAACCAGTCAGCGCATAAATACCGGTATATCGTAAAATACGGTATATCGCCTGGTTTTATGGGTTGAACAATGTATTATATGGACTGGAATTATGCACAATACAGAAATACGGTCCACACTCAAAAATAGTTGAATTAATTTACCCAAGAGAGCATATAGCGAGCTACATCAACAGGCTTTTCTGTTTTACCTACTGTAATGTGCTGTAGCCGATATCATACACTACATGACCAATAGTATGTGGACAACCATTCAAGGTAGTGAATTTGGCTTTTTCAGCCACACCAGTTGCTGAAAGGTCTATAAAATCAAGCACACAGCCATGCAATACTGAAGAACTCAGTGATTTTCAACATGGTACTGTCATAGGATGCAGCCTTTACAACAAGTCAGTTCGTCAAATATCTGCCCTGCTAGAGATGCCCCGGTCAACTGTAAGTGCTGTTATTGTGTCCATGCAGAAATGGTTTGTCGAGATCGGTGTGGAAGAAATTGAGTGGCCTGCACAGAGCCCTGACCTCAACCCCATCAAACACTTTTGGGATGAATTGGAACACCGACTGCGAGCCAGGCCTAAACGCCCAACATCAGTGCCGGACCGCACTAATGCTGAATGGAAGTCCCCGCAGCAATGTTCTAACATCTAGTGGAAAGCCTTCCCAGAAGAGTGCAGGCTGTTTTAACAGCAAAGGGTAGGTGGCCTTCTCCATATTAATGACCATTATTTTGGAATGAGATGTTTGATGAGCAGTTGTCCACATACTTTTGTAGCGTATATGTACTGGATAACGGCACAATCATTTGGGCTTGGAATCATTCAAATGTCTTTCATAAAGGGCTCATGAAACGTATTAAATGTATGGCTCATCAGGCTCATTTAGTATCCAGACATAGGCCTATTTCTATGCTTTATAATGCTTGGAATGACACTTACAGTTTTGCAGAGAAATACTGTGTTACCTGGCAGAAAAGTGATTTAATCTCGGGATGGAACATTTGTAAAACCAGCAAAATATTCAACCCTAATCGAAACAGGAATAGTGTCTTTCACTATAGGCTGTTAAAGACCTGTAAATGTGGCTCATTTGGCCAATAACCCTTGTTAATTGATGGCGCTGGCTGCGTGGGCGGACGCCCTAATGGGTTACGCACCCAAATGCGGTTACGCACCCAAATGCATATGGATGACCAGTACATTCCTCAAATATCCAATTAAAATCTCAGAAACCCTGGTGTGTATATGCACTTGTGTGTCTCTGTGTCAAAAGATGGTATCACTGGATGAGGTGTGAGAAGGTTTGGGTTTTACTACAGAGGAAACTACACTGCTCAAAAAACAAAGGGAACACTTAAAACAACGCAACGTAACTCCAAGTCAATCACACTTCTGTGAAATCAAACTGTCCACTTAGGAAGCAACACTGATTGACAATGAAGGTCACATGCTGTTGTGCAAATGGAATAGACAACAGGTGGAAATTATAGGCAATTAGCAAGACACCCCCAATAAAGGAGTGGTTCTGCAGGTGGTGACCACAGACCACTTCTCAGTTCCTATGCTTCCTGGCTGATGTTTTGGTCACTTTTGAATGCTGGCGGTGCTTTCACTCTAGTGGTAGCATGAGACGGAGTCTACAACCCACACATGTGGCTCAGGTAGTGCAGGTCATCCAGGATGGAACATCAATGCGAGCTGTGGCAAGAAGGTTTGCTGTGTCTGTCAGCGTAGTGTCCAGAGCATGGAGGCGCTACCAGGAGACAGGCCAGTACATCAGGAGACGTGGAGTAGGCCGTAGGAGGGCAACAACCCAGCAGCAGGACCGCTACCTCTGCCTTTTGTGCAAGGAGGAGCAGGAGGAGCACTGCCAGAGCCCAGCAAAATTGATCATCGGAAATCTAGTGCAAAGACATTTTAGAAGCAGTGCCTCTATAGCCAACAATGGACACTTATTCATTCTTCATCACGCAGTCTTCTAAACCCCCGACTCCGTTTAATGCCAAGACAGACGAACTGCACACACGAGCAACTACACCCACTCAAACATAACTGGTGACTGTTTGATTACCAAGATTGTGCAAGGGTACCAATAAGGATACTGGGGATATAGGCTAGCCACGGAGCTACATGTGAAACACCCCTGGCCTAGACTATACTGTACACAGGGCAGGCAAGTTGACGGAACCCGACTCTGCGTGTGTCGAGAGGTGTGAGTGAGCTTTTTGAAGTTAGCACAGCAAGTTTGAGCAATGTTTTTCAATAATGTGGTATAGCTGTACAGAAAATATGGGGCATGTGTTTACTGTAAGCACTGAATCTTACGTATATCTGCTATGTGTAACTCAAATTTCTTATAAAAACAGTGCACTATGTCAATGGGGGATTTGCATTGAAATTGGTTTACACACACTGTCAAGATCACAGTGATAACCTTCACTGTGTAGACATATTTAATCTTACCGGTTGAAGAAGCTAGCCAGTGGCCCCAGCATCTTGGGCTTGCCCTCATCCTCTGCCCCCGGACCCATGTGTCTCCGCCGCGGACTCCGCAGACCCCCGCCGATATCACCGCCTGGCGACAACGACAGTGCCACGTCTGAGAAGTGGCCGTTGCCGCCATCGTCAGTCTCCATGGTGACGATGGCGCTGGAGTCGGAGGTGACCATGAAGTCCAGGATGTCCTCGTTGGACGCCGACAGCGTGGCAGAGAGCTCCGTGCTCAGACTCGACACGCTGCACACAGAGATGTCGTCGCTGCGGTTCAGGGCTCTGCCTCCCACGCCACTCATCCCCATCGCGATGACTCCCACACCAGCGCTGGACCTGGGGGCGGGGCTGAAGAGGCGCACCAAGTCGTAGCTGCTGCGGGGGAAGGTGGAGGACTTGCGGAGGCCAGCGCTGTCTCCAGACTGGTCCAGAGAGAGAGTAGCGGGGCCCTGGTCGTGGTGGTTCGACCCCAGGGTAAAGCCACTCTCTCCTGGGTGTGGGTGGGCGTGGATGTGCTCAGGGTGGTTGATCTCCAGGGTGGGGATGCCAGAGTCCTGGGAGGCCAGGCTGTTGCAGTCCTGGTCATCATGGCCCCGCTGGGGGCTGCCGTAGTGCTCGGCAGAGGCCTTATAACTGGGCAGGGAGTGCTGGGTGAGGGGGGGCTTGTTGTGCTCATGGTGGTTGTGGAGGTCTGGGCTTAGTTGTGCTGTGGAAATGGGGTCTATGCTGACCATGCCATTCTTCATTATGGTTCCTCCAGCAGCATCTGGAACGAACAAGGAATTAATTGAAACATAGCCGTTATAGGGACGAGAGTCTCCTACTAGTGATAATGTCATATAGTAGAGTGATGGTTGTCTGGATGGCCTCTAAATGGCCAGGTACAAATGTTTTCACAAAAATAAATTTAAAAATGTTCATATTGTCCTTCGGCGTGACATTTTTCAAACAACATTAGCATACAGTTTAATTAATTGAACCAACTTTGGTTTGACAGGTCAGCAGAGCAAGAAAGTCATGCTCCGTAACCTAACTACTGAGGAAAGGTAGGGCTAGGACAGAGATTAGGTTCTCTGCTGACAAATCACTGACTCAGAACCCACCTCCCCATTGGCCAGGCCATCAAATAGCAGTAACAATGGAGCAGAAACACACAGGGAAGTGAAAGATGATCCGGACAGTAACCAGGCTGAAACTGAAACCCAAAAGCAGCCTGAAATCTGAACGGACCTCCTGTACTGTGTTCCTGCCTGGACTGCAATAAATAAGCGAAGACTGTACATCAAAGTCCAGGCTACAGAGATGTGTCAGACACCCCCCCATTTCATAATACAGGGGAATCGGAATTAGAAGATGAGGGAAATTACATTAATTGGGAGAAATTGCTTTGAAAGTGCTATAAAAAATGTATTGGATTGACAAGCTTCTAAAAACCTATTTTTACCACAGTAAAACTAAAAGTACAGTGTAAAGCGGCAGAGTACCGTCAGTGTCATTGTGTGGATCTGAAGGAAACTGTGACAAAAGATCTCAGTTCCCATAAGTTTAACATCTCCTGAGCAGAACTGGAAGAGACACTATGCTGCCGCCGGGTGTGTGTGGGGGGGGGGAATAGATATACTGCCCCTGGCACAATACTTGTCACCAAGTGCTACAAGAAAAAGGGTCAAACATAGTATGAGAAAATAAAGATTATCTGGCAAAAACAATAGGCTACCTGCTGTACATATGATTGAGAACTAAATCAAATTCCTTAATAATAGCAGTTTCCCACTGACTAAACTGACCTAAAGCCCCGGTCAGCTTTAACCTGGTCAAGAGTTTGTCATGTGAGTCTCAGTTGGACTTGGCCCCAAGACAGGCTGGAAACAAGGAGCGGGGAGAGACAGAAGAAAGCAGAGCGAGATAAATAGACAGGTTGTCACTGAGCTAATGAAGTACATGCTTCTTTTAATATCTAAACCTCACACCTGGCAGAAAGAAAATGAATCAATGTTGTCATGGCAAGGGATGTTATCACTTATCATCCCAGAGTCGGACAAGTGGTAAAATCATTTTTATAGGAATTCAAAATAACATGTCAAGCGTAATCTGTATTTGGTAAGAAGCTGAAATGACACTGCATTTTGTCTTCATCTCCTCACAGTAGTATTTTTGTTAAGATGTCATGCGTATGGCAATTCCTACTCCTGGCCGGTATGTGAATGATTGCCATAGTTCCTGAAAGTAGTACAAGCCTAGTCTGTTTCCTGTGTTTGGTTTAGTGTCGCGGGAAGGCATGGACACATTCCACATTGCATAGAGAAGAACACTATCAGCGACTAGGCTACACAAACAACAATGCTTAAGATAATAAAGACTAGATGCTACACTTCCTCTCTGTGATATATTAAGCAACTCTACTAGAGAGAAAGAGAGAGAACAAAATGGTGTAATAAAACGTACCAACGTAAAAGGGATTCCGTGTACGCATAAATACAGACAGTGCGACTAAACTGAAGGTGACAATGCTGGACACAGACTGAAGACTGAGTGGAGCTGAATGAGTCTAGGCCTGCTCACTTTGACAAGTGTGAATCCTGCATCACACCACTCAACACACCCTGAACACACATACCTAGTGCAAAATTGCATTGTTCTCATTATTGCTGGAGATGTAATGAATAGAGACTAGAAACTCGTGTTGCGTTACAGTGGTGTGTATTCATGGATGCCAGTGGATATCCCAAAATATTTGACCAATAAAATAATATATACAGTACCAGTCAAACGATTGTAAAAAACTACTCATTCAAGGGGGTTTTCTTTATTTTGACTATTTTCTACGTTGTAGAATAGTGAAGACATCAAAACTATGACATAACACATATGGAATCATGTAGTAACCAAAAGTGGTAATCAAATCAAAATATATTTTACATTTGAGATGCTTCAAAGTAGCCACCCTTTGCCTTGATGACAGCTTTACACACTTGGCATTCTCTCAACCAGCTTCACCTGGAATGCTTTTCCAACAGTCTTGAAGGAGTTCCCACATTTGCTGAGCACTTGTTGGCTGCTTTTCCTTCACTCTGCAGTCCAACTCATCCCAAACCATCTCAATTGGGTTGTGTTCGGGTGATTGTGGAAGCCAGGTCATCTGACGCAGCACTCCATCACTCTCCCTCTTGGTCAAATAGCCCGTACACAGCCTGGAGATGTGTTTGGTCATTGTCCTGTTGAAAAACAAGTGATAGTCCCACTAAAAGCAAACCAGAAGGGATGGCGTATCACTGAAGAATGCTGTGGTATTATTTAATTCTAAATAAATAATTGACTGTCACCAGCAAAGTACCCCCACACCTTCTACTCCATCCTTCACAGTGGGAACCACACATGCGTAGATCATCTGTTCACCTACTCTGCGTCTCACAAAGATACAGTGGTTGGAACCAGATTTCCACCGGTCTAATGTCCATTACTCGTGTTTCTTGGCCCAAGCAAGTCTCTTTTTATTGGTGACCTTTAGTAGTGGTTTCTTTGCAGCAATTTGACCATGAAGACCTGATTCACACAGTCTCCTCTGAGATGAGAAGTGTCTGTTACTTGAACTCTGGGAATCATTTATTTGGGCTGCAATTTCTGAGGCTGGTAACTAATGAACTTATCCTCTGCAGCAGAGGTAACTCTGGGTCTTCTTTCCTCATGAGAGCCAGTTTCATCATAGCGCTTGATTATTTTTGAGACTGCACTTGAAGAAACTTTCAAAGTTCTTGAAATGTTCCATAGCGACTGACCTTCATGTCTTAAAGTAAAGATGGACTGTCGTGTCTTTTTGCTTATTTGAGCTGTTCTTGTCATAATTTGGACTTGGTCCTTTGCCAAATAGGGCCATTTTCTGTATACCACCCCTACCTTCTCACAACAGAACTGATTGGCTCAAATGCATTTAGATGTAAATTAATTCCACAAATTAACTTTTAACAAGGCACACCTGTTAATTGAAATGCATTCCAGGTGACTTCCTCAAAGCTGGTTAAGAGAATACCAAAAGTGTGCAGAGCTGTCTTCAAGGCAAAGTGTGGCTACTTTCTTGGGTTTCTACATGATTCCATGTGTTATTTCATAGTTCTGATGTCTTCACTATTATTCTACAATGTAGAAAATAGTACAAATAAAATAAAAATCCTGGAATGAGTAGGTGTGTCCAAACTTTTGACCGGTACTGAATATATAAAATCATGTATCCTCTGTCTCTATGTTTTTATATTTTTCAGTAAATTCACCAGTGGCTGAATCTCAGTGGATAAATAATCAGAGTGAGGGAAACAGCGCCCCTCTGTCGCAATATGTGTAGCCTATGTGTCATATGCTGTCTGGACTGAAATAGTATAACATGCTGCTGCCATAGCATTTGATTGATTAATGTCAGCAAGCATTTGGCCTCCCTTGATAAAACAATTATAAAGAAATTGCCAATCAGCATTGAACTGAGCTCAACTTTGGGTTGTCCTGGTTCAGCAAAACACCCCCCAAGGGTGGCTAGTTTGGATTTGGCTTCACACCAATCAAATCACATTTTAAGCAAAATGTCATTTTTGTTTCTCATCTGCTTGTGTTGATGTCCTGCAGTTGCTAGCATGCTAAATCAGGCCTTTCCTAAGCCATGGATGGAGATGGGGATTTAGCTCGTGGTTTTGACTTAATTCTCTGTACAGGCCAATGATTATGACACCAGTTCTGATCTAACCATTACTGAATGTTGTGCCATTGGCCTGAGACGATTGAAGTTCAATACATAGCCTAGCCCTTTTAGGCTCACATTAACTAGCTATAGCTAACTTCGCTGGTTCATTGTTGCCCATGCGATGAAGTTAGGCTACCGAGCTAAAATGCTTGCTAGCTTACGACAACAAAAGCTAAAAACGTACAGTATGACAGAGCCATAGACAGTTGGCCAACACAAAAGAGGATGGCATTAGCATTCAACTAGTCGGGAAAGTTAAAAAAATAAAAACACACAAAAATCACCTCTGCATGCGCGCACACACACACACACACACACACACACACACACACACACACACACACACACACACACACACACACACACACACACACACACACACACACACACACACACACACACACACACACACACACACATCAGTACCATGTACAGCGACACGATATTTAGCAACATTGATTGGGCTAAATTGTTTTCAGTATCTTTAAGTTTGTTTTCAGTATATTAAACTAAGTGTAGACTTGATTTGATTATGTTTAAAATGTTTAAGTTGAAATGGTGCTGAAAGTGCAGTACTCCTGTTGTCTTTGTGCTGACTTGTGATAACTCTGTGGTTCTTGTTAATAAACTGTTGAAAACATGAACTTGCTTGACCATGTTGCAGGTCATATAACTCTTTCTTACATGAAATATGTTATTTGTGGAGTTCACCGGACAGATGTTGGTCTCCAGTTGTGATGAAACAAACATGTGTAGTTGAATTTATTCCGCCATAGTGTGACTTCTTTTTGTTGTCACGGCCTTATTGGATATCACACTGGCATATGAACGAATTGGTTATAGAGCCAACAACGCAATTATCATAACATCGGTTGAAGTATGGATTCTTTACTGGCTTGGCTTCCTCAGTGATTTTACCCACGCACCACTACTGTTGAGTTAGACTGTCACTAGAGGAAAACACAATTAGGTTCTTCCAACCACAATGTATTAAGTTCAATACATCACCATTGAGTGACAATCACTATGAATTTATAATCATTTGCAACTGCACTTTCATTGCCAGTGCATTGTGTCATAGGCAATTATGTCATTATGAATAAATAGGCTACTGATTTGCATATCACCCCACCTGTTGCTCCAGCTCCACTACTAGCCTGAATCAAAATGCCAAAAACGACAGTCTACCTACCACTTCCTCTCCGGTTGTTGGTCCCCTCCGTGGAATGTGCCATGTTGATGCTACAGGTGGGCTGTCGACGGGTCAGGTTGCTGTCGGCTCCTCGATCGGACCATGATGATACGTTGCTGCAACTTACTTAACCTCACGTCCGCTCTAAGCATAGCTTGATGTTTGTTTACAGAGGAAAGTGACTGTTAAGTACGCTTTTAGGACTCATTGACACACACACACGTCATTCAGCCGTGATAGGTAAAAGTACGAGCCGTACGAATGTGTCATTTTGGTGGCTTAAAAAGTGCCACAAATGCCAATCATGTCAACTTGGCAAACGACTCGTTCACGCGATTGCCAACGTCTCAAATGATACGCTGCGTCAGTTCTATACGCTTCCGTTTTCCATTATTAAAGCCGATAGTGTTGCTCAAACGTTACAACAGAGCATTAAAGAACTACACAATCTGGATTGGTTTATATTCTATGAAAAGACACTAGGTAAGTTTATCCGGTCTTTGTAATAACATACCTGTCTCCGTGCATCCGCAGCCATTTTAAAATAAACTTACCGAATTGAGCGCAATGTAATCGAGCCAAGAAAACGACTGCGTCGATGACTTCACCTGTCAGCCGCCAAGGCGTGAATAATCGTCTCATTGTCTCCATCCAATGTCACCATCACTAACAGGACAAGTTTCTCAAAAGTGGTCAACTTGTGGTAAGTTGAACATTATGGTAAATTGAGTCCTTGTTAGAATGTTATATTAGGACGCCAGATGACAATGAAAACAGATGGTGTTCTATGCATTTATATTGTGACACATAGCTGCTATTCTGTATTGGACGTAATGCAATGTGGGGTTTTCGATTATTTTCACTGTCTCCACATATGCAGAATTTAAAGTCAATCACTTTCATATGACCACATAATGTATAAAGTGTATATTTCAGTACAGCAATTCAAGAGCAAATAAAAGTAGTTGCAATATATTTGACCATAGACAGATGACAAGGCTGTACCATTTATTAGGACTATTGTATCTGTATGTAGCAGATCGTATCTGCCCTCTGGTTTCAATGTGGAGCCAGGAAGGAGACTAATACTGCCTTCAGTGTAAAGATACACTTTCTCAAGATATCAAATTCTTTATATTAATATTCTCTACAACTATTATGCCCATTAAATTATAACACTGAACTAATGGCAAAGCATCCTTAAGTACAGTGAACATTGTGCAAATAAGACATGAACAGAACCTGAGGTGATTTGGTTTATACCTTTATTAGATGTTAAAAAAAACTCCAATGAAAAAAATAATTTACTCGGGGTGTACATGAAATTAAAACAATACAACCACTTGACACAGTTGGGAGAAGGATGAGGGAGTAAGGTATGGGATGAGCTGGGATGAGAGGGTGTCATCTAGTGGAAATGAAGAGACAAGGAAAACTGGTTTTCAGTGCTGGATATGCTGTTCTTCAGACCACAGTACAATCAAAACTCAATTTGTTAAACCTTTTCAATGTAGTTTCAAATGCACTCTCACTTGATGCATTTTCTCGCCAAACTTTTTTCTTCTCAATATATAAACAAAACCTTACCATGGAAGAACATAAAAAGGAAAATACATGGGAGTTTGAAGGAAATGCATCTATTTAAGTGCTTTGTGACTCAGTCTCATATCCACACTCACCATTTTTCTATTTTTATTATCACTTCTTTAACCTCACCTGTACTTATTTTATATAATTAGAACCTGTTTTATCTATTCAACTTAAAGAGATGGTGTGATGTTGGCATGCTGCTTTTATTTTAAAGACACTCCATAACGGTTGGGTCTTTATTTTTTCAGCTCTCACTCACTCAAAAATAACTTTTCATGCTGAATTAAGTGAATTTCCCCCACATAAGCTTAAATGTTTAAGTTTACATGCGCCAAGATATTGCATATGACCGAGGGCCATGAAAAGGTCATCCTCACATTACTTATGCAATCTCAAATTGCTCGGCCAGCTTCAAAAGTTAGCTCTAAAACTAAGTGCTGTACAATTAACTGTACAAATCTTGGGATTAATAAACACGTCAATTTTTTGCTCAAATAAAGTTTCAGTACTAAATTAATGCTTGAATGAAAGTACTGATGCACTGCCACATACTTGTTTTCCACCTACTTTAAAAACAAATGTTTAGTATTTAAGTATTCCTGAGTGACTGACAACTGTCTAAATAAAATAAAGAATTGAAAGCAGCCAGAAATTTTCTGAGCAGTCTTTCATTCATGTTTCGATCGGTTTAACACAAGTGAAGAACATACAATAAAGTATGGGGCAGACACTGAGGCCCTGGCAAATTGAAACAGTTTGCTATTGACTTTGCCAAACCAACTCAAGATACCACTGTCCATTAAGAGGTCTATGAATAGTAAAAACCTAGGATCAATGACAGTGCTCACACTGTGCCTTGTGACAGTGCATTTAAACCCGTTTGTGCACATGTTGTTGGCAGACATTTTGGACATGGGGGCATGGTAACAAACATTTGTTGCCTGTGCTTCAATTCCTAAGTCTTCTGAGGGCGAAAATATTCAACCAGTTCTTGCCCCCCCCAAAAATGGTATATGGACTAATATTTTGAAAGGGAAGGAGGGAAACAACAACCTGAAATAACCCCCTGCAGGGATATAAAGATATGCACAACGCATTTAGTCTAAATATGTGATTTAATAGTCAATGCACAGGCCACAAAAACAATCAATCCAACATCTTAGGGCCTCAAATTAAACTTAGTTTGTGCACTTGCACTTACGAGGGTTTGGGGCACAAATATATTTTGCATTTCTCTTGGTAAAGATCTAGCACACAATGTCATTTTGAACAAATGTCTGTACGTGTTCAATGCAGACACACACGTACGCACACATAAAAAAGTGAGACATTTTTGGATACTGGATACTGTATACCAAAAATAAAAGTAAAACACCCCTCTAAATAAAAATGTAATATTTTCGTACTTCGGTGGAATGATGTAATTTTTGGTTGATCACCTTTTCCTCTGTTTTATATTACACTTTTCAGTTAAGTAGTGTCAGCATACATTTTTTATTTATTGCCTTTAATATCCTGCTTCTGCTGTAGACCTTACAGTCCAATGAGCATAGTGATACTATATTCTTGTAATACAGTCTGAATTTGTTGCCACCTGATAACAATATTTAAATCAAATACCTGTAACTATTTACTAGAATTGTTATTACAGGCCAGTTAACTTACTAGTTAAAATAAAAACTTACTAGTTCTTAAAATAAAAACCAAGCCCACATAAAGTGAGAACCATCAGCAGTCAATTATTTTGCTTTTCTTTTTTTCTCTCCAAAATATCCTTCCACTCTGCCTCAACAAACAAAACTACAGGATCTACAGATCACGGCCACAATATCGATTTTGCAACAGTAATTCATAGCACCAATTGTTTGTACTATGGAGTTGATTTTGATTGCACCAAATCGGTGCCTCTGTAGAGGATGACTGTAATTAAATATTTTTGCAAAGAGCCATTACTCCCCAAATTGAACTCAAACGTGCTTTTTTCTTTTTTTGGAAGTTTTGTACTTTTTTTTTGTGCCTCAAACCATACTACCTACGTCTACTACTAAGGTTCTGAAAAACTGACAACCACCCTTCTAAATCATACTAATTTAGAGCAACTTTGCACACTTCTGGGGGGGGGGGGGGGGGGATCCTTGATACAGATTTTTCAGAGGAAAGATGCACACATTCTTTCTCTTTCCACATTCAGAAAGGCACCCATGCTACCAAAATAAACTATTATTGCACTCAACTCAAAAATCGCCACATTCTTCCTTCACTTTCTGAATGATAGGGGTGGAGAAAGAAAAAGAGGATGCTATCGCGGTGCTTTCATACAACGTTATGAAGAGCGACATCACAGTCAATTCATGGAAATTGTAGCAGTTACACTAGTAAAGAAGGAATGAGACTAGTAGGACAGGCACAACCATTTGGACACCACAACTACCAGTATCCTAGTTTAAAAGCAAAAAGAAAGCTGGAGAAACCGATGGAAGGAAAAACAAGATAGTCCCTTATATCTAACTGTGACTAATGAAGATTATTAATGTCTGGAAAAATCAACTAAAGCAAATCTATGTATGCATGTATTCAGATATTGCATCACAAAGACATGTAGAACTTTTTTTTTTAGTTTTTTAGTTTTTCATATTTTCACTCTTTTGTTGTAGTTGTTGATTACATACGATTCAAGTTAGTAAATGAAAATCAGCAGGGTTGGGATGTGGTGAGGGGTTCCTCTGTCCAGAAGCCTTTGGTTTCCCGGTCCTGAGGTCTCCCCTATATCTGCTAGTAGAGGTGCAGTCAAACGAGAAGAGGTTATATCCTCTCGACAATAGGCTTACACTCCACAGAGCTAGTTATCAGATGTTGTTGCTTCCTGCAGGAATAAAGACATTGGGTGAGAAAGATGGCGTCCAGTACAGTGATACATTTTAATATTTGTAATTCAGTTTAAACTAAGTAGTTGCATATAAAATGACAAATTCATGACCCATCTGCATCTGTCAGGACAAACGAAAAAAATCTAAAGCTTCCAAATTTAAAGCAATACAAATGAAGTAATCCCAGCCATAGGCCCAAGATATATTTACCCTAACTCTGATTGATCATACCTGTACACTGAGATCCGGGGAAAAGGGGGGAACAGAGTGTGTTCTGCCACCAGCACTCATCTTGCTGGCTGCCAGTTCCTCCCTGTCCACTAATATTTAATAGAGGGAACTAAAAAGAAGAAAGGCAAGGTATTAGTCTAACGCAGGGGAAACTGTTTCATTGTAAAAATGTAAAGTCTCTTCTGATCCAACCCACCTAGACATTCTTAAGATTCTTACCTCATGCAAATCTTCAATGAAGTCATAGGTTTTCCCATATGTGGGACACTGACCAGCCGCTGCACATTTGCAGGCTTCCTTCTCTCTGCAAGATTCTTCCTTCTGAATCTGATTGACTGGGACGTCCATCCGTCCACTTGCCATCAATGTTGCTGCTCCTGCTGCGGCTGCCATTTCGCAGTCTAAGCAAATCTCTTGCTCAGTGATTGGCAGAAGGGTGCTAGAGCCCTCCTGAGAATCCAGTGAGGTCTGGGCACTCTTCTCCATGCCAGACTTCTTCAATCTGGGCAGGAACTTACCAGATTCCAGTTCTGACTTCCCGTAGCAGGGGCCCTCGTTTTCTGCGTCCTCCTCTAGCGGTTTGAGGTCTGCCTGAGGGTCATCGAAGACATCTGGCAGGGCCAGGAATGGAACACTCTTGTCCTCTTCTTTCTCAGAATCAGCCTCCGACTCACTCCTTCCACCGGGCGACAGCTCTGAGGCGGATATGGGTCGGAAGTGAGTCCTGGGGGAGATGCGGATGGCCCTGTACTGGGTGGTCTGGTTGATGCCGTATAGCCGTGGGTGGAAAGCGTCGTTCTCAGAGTCAGAGCACAATATAGACTTGGGCTTGAACCCCGGGCTGAACGAAGCCATGTCCTCAGGCTCGAAGGAGCATTCTACGTGGAGGACTTGAGAGAACTGATTGTTCAGATCGAAGGACGCAAACGGGTTGTCGAGTCCTGGCTCCTCGCCTTGGAAGCCTACACAGGATCCGAGTAAATCTTCATGGAAGATTAAAGAAAATCCCTTATTCAAACCTTCCCCACCTCCTTTAGTAGCCTGGTCGCTCTGCTCGAAGGAGACCAGGGGCCTCCAGAAGGGCTTATGGCCAGGGTCAAAGCAGCTGCCCGTATTCATGAACACGTCTGTACCAGCAATGGTGACCACGTCTGAGGCAGAGGCGGCAGCAGCGGCACACTGTAGCAGGCTGCCTCTCGCGTCGCCAGGCGGCACCACAGCCCAGTCCTGATCACCACTGAATGTCTTTAGCTCTCCGTACACTCCTCCCAGGATGAACGATGTGTTGTCTTTCTCAGGGTTCACGTTCCAGGGCTTGGACGGCGTCATGTAATCCCCGGAAGCATTAATCTTCGAGAGTTTGTTTTTGGCCAGGAGGGCCTGCTGTTCATTCTTGCCTTCCCACAGGTGGTACTCAGAGTGCTGCACTGCCTTCTTCAGAGACCCCTGGATGGGACCAACTTCTTTTACCTGCACGTCAAGACAACCGCAGTGGTAGCTGCTCGACTCTTTGGAGAACAAGCCCTCGCCTGGCTTCTCTCCTCCTAGTGATAGTTCAGGATCTCCATCTCCGATAGCTGTCCAAATGTCCTTTATTATCCCTGAGCTGTAGTTGTCACACTGTTGGTTTGTGTCATGCGAAAACATGCCAGCATCATACTGTTCTAACGCTATCCCACAAATGGACTCCAATTTAGATTTCTTTGCGAAGGTCGGATTGGACACTGTGCCAACATTGGCCTCATCGCACTGACGACCGGTGTCTTCTTGTAAAAAGTCCAGGATTTCTTCCTCTAGGTATGTACCAGAGATGGGGAGGATTATACAATTAATCTCTTCATTGCCAATTAGAGCGGACTCCTCTGTATGAACATTTATTTGCTCATTGTCTGAACGCGTCTCTTCCGAATGGGACCATGGACTGCAGGTTCGGGTTGAAAGGTTTGAACAATGTTCAGTTTCATCGAAGGCACTATTTTTGGTCCAAATTAGCAAACGAGACTGCTTGTTACAATGTGGTTCTAGACAGCTACTTGAATCTGTGTTGTTTTCTTGACCGACGGTGAGTGAGTCGCAGGGAAAAGAAAGAGTGGGGCTATCGTACTGGAGCTCAAAAAGAGAGAAGCAGGAGTTGTTCAGACCAGACGCTTCGCTCGTGGCTTCTGGAAGATGAGGCTCCTCCAAGTTTCCAGGCAGAGTGCTGATGGTGAATGTAACACCGTCCAAAGCGGGGGAGAGCTGAACGGGTGAGTCCCCTACAAAGCTTTCTCCATCTTTATCTTCAGAGCTAGAGGATGAATAACATCCCCAGATCTGAGCCATGTTTTCCAAATCCTGCATGAAGAACCCATCAGCTGCCAAAGTTTCCTGACAGTCCACCCTTATTGCACTTTCCCCTTGCAGCTCAAGGCCATCTAACACTAAACAACATTCTGTCTCAAAGTCTCTTTGTTCTTCGCTCTTCTGTCGAATCATGCTCAAGATCCGACTCTCTTGTACTGAGTCTGAGGCACTAGGATCCAATATGGATTGATAAATATCGACTTCATAGAAGTGAGTGAATTCAGACAGATGGTCATCATCTAAATCTCTACTATCCTCAGGCGGAGGGAAGCTTGAGGTCCCATTGAGGTCGTTAGCCTCCTCATTTGAGTCGCCTGGCACCTCAACAAAGTGCCCATCCACAAAGGTTCCCGCTGCCAGATACGCCCTCTGGAAGCTTGTGTTGGCAATGTAGATGCCTTGCATTCTCTCAGACAGCCTTTCAAAGTTAGCGGACATAGTCGAGTCGTCTGGAGAGTCCACCTTACTCCGGTACTTTGTTTCCAGTTTGCTCTTTCTGCTACTGAAAGGTACATAATACTCTGTGATGGGCTCTGTGTACCACAGGGGCTCTTCCATGTACTCCTTTTTGTTGCTGGCCTCAGCTCCGGACTCCTTTGCGTCCCCCCAACCTGGATATTTTCGAATCTCCTTCAGCGGCCTGTTCCCCTTTTTGTAGAGCTGTGTTTGCCTTGCAGAGCCTCCAGTGGTGCTGCTGCTGCTGCCGCCTCCAGCGTTCCTGCGCCCCTCTTTGTCAATGGCCTGCAGAGCCAGTTTCACTTGTCCTCTGTTGCGCCCCCGCTTACTCCTGCTGCCCGCCTCGGACTTGTGCCTGATTCTGACTGCTTTCCTGCTGGAGATTTTGGAATCGCCTGGGTTCCCGCTGGAGCTCGAGCCAGCCTCGCTAGAGCCAGAGGACCAGGAGCGAGGTCGATACTTGCACTCTGACCTGTGCCTCGCCTGCCTCTTGCTGTGAACGGCAGCTCGGTCCTCCGCTGTTGCGCCACCATGGTATCGGTTCTCTTTCTCCTTCTTGCTGCGTCGCTGTTGGGCTCTCTTGCTGGTTGGGTTAGTGGTAGTGCTGCATGCCTCAGGGGTTCTCTCATTAGCAGCTTCACCATCGCTGTTGCAATCTTTTGGGGAGGAGGTGTCAGTGCTGGTCTGCGGGGCTGCAGAGGATGATGAGCCAGAGTAAGCGCTGGCTTTAGCTTTGTTCCACACAGTCATGATCTCTTGGAGACAAACAGATCCCTCTGACAAAGGAGGAAAGGCTTCATAATACCTGCAACAACGAGAGAAAATGTTGTTAATTAAGACATAATAAAATGAATAAGCACATGTTTAATGGGCATAAAACTAAATCAACTAGTTCTGCCAGCTACTCAGGACAGTATTATTGTGGTTATGGGTAAAACATTTTTTTTAAACATACATTTCCACCTGGTCCTTTGAGGAAGATGACTCAACTTGTTCAGGAGACTGAGATCCATAAGATTTGTTGAGCGGTTTTTCTTCTGTGAAGAATTATAAACAATATGATAAGAAGTGTCATCATTGAAGTGTTTTTATATTTACTAGGGCATACACATGTATAAACCCAAGATACAAACCTTTCTGTTTGTTTTGGATGTCCTTGAGTTTGGAGCAAAGCTCCTCGACCAGGCTCTCAATTCCAGAGTTCTGTGTAGAAATAATTAGGGAGAATATGTAACATCTAGCAAATAATCCATTGAAGAGAATGAATATTAATAAAACATTTGCATCAGACCATTCATAAAGTGATGGGATGTATCCATCAATAGCACTTAGGGGTTTGAACATATGCTTTTTTCAAAGGCAAACTTTGACCCCCATTGTAACACTGACTAGAGGGTATTAACATAGGGCTGACAGAAGTCTAACCAGCTGACTGTCGGCACGGGCATGCTCTACCATGACCGTGTTAAATCAGTGTTTCCATTAGCGGCGGCTGACGGCTAATCACGGTTACACACACAGATTTTCAACCGGCTACATTTTTCAGATTAACTAGACTACTTTTCGTTTTTTTTGTGTTGTTTTTACCTTTATTTAACTAGGCAAGTCAGTTAAGAACAAATTCTTATTTTCAATGACAGCCTAGGAACAGTGGGTTAACTGCATAGGGGCAGAAATACAGATTTTGTACCTTGTCAACCGTTCGGTTGCAAGTGCGGTTAACCACTAGGCTACCCTGCCGCCCCATTTAAAAGTTTCAATTCGATAGGTTTGTCGAGCCCTCTCCAACTAGAATGAACGATTTGCATATTCTAGCGATCTATTGATAGGATAGGCGCCTGTCAGTCACAAAGCGAGCGATGACTGGGAAACGCAGCAGAGACAAAGCGAGAGGTTTCACTCTCGCCAAAATAAGCCCAATATGTTTCGATGGGCTTATTTTGGATCTAAGCATGTCGCCTCCCGCTTTGGGACAACAACTCCCATTTTTAAAGCGGAGACATGAGCATCTCGTAATTTTGTACAGATATCTGGTTGCAGTCGAATTTCTTTACGTGGAGGAGGGAGAGAAAGCATGATGCTCGTGAATTGGCACGTCCCATGTAATGTAAGTGGTAACGAGGAGTCAAAATCCAATTAATTTTCTTTCAAATAGCCAGCCACGTGGAGTCGTGGTGCCAAGTAGGGAATTTGTTTGTTGATTGACAACTGAACAGCAAGTGTTGACTAGTTTATAAAAAAGGTGTCAAACTGACTGAATAAGGTTGTTCTCCTATATCCCTTTGCCATTCATATATCATGCAACGTGGTTATATGTCCATGGTATAAGTCCACGGGATACATAAACCAAAGGATATATTTTCCTAAAATGTTGGGGCTTGCCAGACAGTGACGCTAAAGTGAGTGACTCATATTCGTCAGTCTGAGTGTAGCCTACCAAATTGCATCAGTGGGGGGGGGGGGATTCTTCATTTGTCTTCCTAAATTGCATAGGCTACTGATAGGCCTGGGCTTTTTGGCAATTATCTGCTGATAAATTATGAAGCTGGTAACTCATCACTGCAGGAACAATAGGTAGTGGAGAGCCTCATTTTATAATTAGGGCCCTCACAGAAACCAGGCATTAAAACAGAATTCAACAATATTCAAAAGTGCATTAACTTTAATAGGGAATCAACTAAATGTATTAATTTGCACAAGTTTATCATACGACATGAACAAAATGTGTTAGTGATTCGTATTTCTTGCAACCTCTGTGTGCAGTACTCAAGTCTGCCACTTTGTGAAGCTGTTAGCGATGATGCTAATGTAAAGTCTTCTGGTAGATGGGAAGGCTTTCCCAAAAACCTTTTCAATTAAAGCTGCAATATGTAACTTTTTGGGTGATCTGACCAAATTCAGATGGAAATGTGAGTTACAGATCTGTCACTATAAGTCTATAAGAAGCGGTAGATCAGTTATTTCTATGCTTACCATTCTTACCATTCTTAAATTTTGTTTTTGAATCTTATTTTCGGTTTTGTATACCAGCTTCAAAAAGCATAAAATACAATCTTTTTGGTTAAACAGCCTATTGCTAGGTGTGCGCTTGAATTAAAGGGTAACTACTTTTTTTTTTTTTTATCACAATTTTGCAGATTTTCCCCAGACCTCAAACATGGTCTACAGGGTGGGAAATTAAACACCTGCTGAACATTCGCCACAATGTATATTTCACCAGACAAGTTCGCGGGTGGTCACTCAGCATTTGGGAACAATTTTTGTTTCAATCCTAAACTCAAATGTATAAATTGGTCAAATTGACATGAAAGGCTGGTAGAAGACAGAGAATATCATCTGACAGACACTGCGATGCAGCGCCCTCGACCACTGCGCCACCCGGGACGGACTGTTGATTCCTTGATGTTTAGTTGTACAACAGTTTCTGTTTTACTATGGTTTCAAATTATTTAATTTAACACAGTTAAAAGACAGGTCACAAATTAAAATTGAGCAATATGCACCATTACTTCTTACGAGTAACACGTGTGTTTTAGTTTAAAGTGTAATGTTCTCTTACTTTGAAAATAGTCCTGATCATATCGGCCTAGACAATATCCAAAACTAACATCAGTGAATTCATACATTTTCAGTCATTTAAAGTTGTATACAGTGGGGCCAAAAAAGTATTTAGTCACCCACCAATTGTGCAAGTTCTCCCACTTAAAGATGCGGGCCTGTAATTTATCATAGGTACACTTCAACTATGACAGACAAAATGAGGAACATAAATCCAGAAATTCACATTGTAGGATTTTTTTATTAATTTATTTGTAAATTATGGTGGAAAATAAGTATTTGGTCAATAACAAAAGTTTCTCAATACTTTGTTATATACCCTTTGTTGGCAATGACAGAGGTCAAACGTTCTGTAAGTCTTCACAAGGTTTCCACACACTGTTGCTGGTATTTTGGCCCATTCCTCCATGCAGATCTCATCTAGAGCGGTGATGTTTTGGGGCTGTTGCTGGGCAACACGGACTTTCAACTCCCTCCAAAGATTTTCTATGGGGTTGAGATCTGGAGACTAGCTAGGCCACTCCAGGACCTTGAAATGCTGCTTACGAAGCCACTCCTTCGTTGCCCGGGCGGTGTGTTTGGGATCATTGTCATGCTGAAAGACCCAGCCACGTTTCATCTTCAATGCCCTTGCTGATGGAAGGATGTTTTCACTCAAAATCTCACGATACATGGCCCCATTCATTCTTTCCTTTACATGGATCAGTCGTCCTGGTCCCTTTGCAGAAAAACAGCCCCAAAGCATGATGTTTCCACCCCCGTGCTACACAGTAGGTATGGTGTTCTTTGGATGCAACTCAGCATTTTGTCCTCCAAACACAACGAGTTGAGTTTACCAAAAATATATAGTTTGGTTTCATCTGACCATATGACGTTCTCCCAATCTTCTTCTGGATCATCCAAATGCTCTCTAGCAAACTTCAGATGGGCCTGGACATGTACTGGCTTAAGCAGGGGGACACGTCCCTGGCGGCGTAGTGTGTTACTGATGGTAGGCTTCATTACTTTGGTCTCAGCTCTCTGCAGGTCATTCACTAGGTCCCCCCCGTGTGGTTCTGTGAATTTTGCTCACCGTTCTTGTGATCATTTTGACCCCGCGGGGTGAGATCTTGCGTGGAGCCCCAGATAGAGGGAGATTATCAGTGGTCTTGTATGTCTTCCATTTCCTAATAATTGCTCCCACAGTTGATCTCTTCAAACCAAGCTGCTTACCTATTGCATATTCAGTCTTCCCAGCCTGGTGCAGGTCTACAATTTTGTTTCTGGAGTCCTTTGACAGCTCTTTGGTCTTGGCCATAGTGGAGTTTGGAGTGTGACTGTTTGAGGTTGTGGACAGGTGTCTTTTATACTGATAAAAAGTTCAAACAGGTGCCATTAATACAGGTAACGAGTGGAGGACAGAGGAGCCTCTTAAAGAAGTTACAGGTCTGTGAGAGCCAGAAATCTTGCTTGTTTGTAGGTGACCAAATACTTATTTTCCACCATAATTTGCAAATAAATTCATAAAAAATCATACAATGTGATTTTCTGGAATTTCTTTTCTCATTTTGTCTGTCATAGTTGAAGTGTAACTATGATGAAAATTACATGCCTCTCATCTTTAAGTGGGAGAACTTGCACAACTGGTGGCTGACTAAATACTTTTTTGCCCCACTATATACACACACACACACACACACACACCTGTTCTGAAAGTCTGCAACACCACTAAGCAAGCAGCACCATGAAGACCAAGGAGCTCTCCAAACAAGTCACAAATTTGTGGAGAATTACAAAAAAATATCCGAACCTTTGAACATCCCATAGAGCACCATTTAAATCCATTATTTTTAAAAATGGAAAGAATTTGGCACCACAACAACCCTGCCAAAAGAGGGCCATCTTCCAAAATTCACAGACCAGGCGGGGGGCATTAATCAGAGGCAATAAAGAGACCAAAGATAACCCTGAAGTAGCTGCAAAGCTCCACAGCGGAATTTGGAATATCTGTTCATAGGACCACTTTAAGCTGTACATTCCACAGAGCTGGGCTTTATGGAAGAGTGGCCAATAAAAGCCATTGCTTAATGGAAAAAAATAAGCAAATACTTTGTTTGCCAAAAGGTGTGTGGGAGACTCCCCAAACATATGGAAGAAGGTACTCAGATGAGACTAAAATTGAGCTTTTTGGCCATCAAGGAAAACGCTGTCTGACGAAAACCTAACACCTCGCATCACCCCGAGAATACCATCCCCACAGTGAAGCATGGTGGTGCAAGCATCATGCTGTGACAGTGTTTTCATCAGCAGGGAGTGGGAAACTGGTCAGAATTGAAGGAATGATGGATGGCGCTAAATACAGGGAAATTCTTGAGGGAAACCGGTTTCAGTCTTCCAGAGATTTGAGACTGGGACGGAGGTTCACCTTACAGCAGGACAATGACCCTAAGCATACTGCTAAAGCAACACTCGAGTGGTTTAAGGAGAAACATTTAAATATCAAAGCCCAGACCTCAATCCAATTGAGAATCTGTGGTATGACTTAAAGATTGCTGTACACCAGCGGAACCCATAGAACTTGAAGGAGCTGGAAGTTGTGCCAAGCTTAGAGAGAGAGACCCCAAGAGACTTGCAGCTGTAATTGCTGAAAAAGGGGTCAATACAAAGTATTGACTTTGAGGGGGTGAAGTCATGCACACTCAAGTTCAGTTGTCGTCTTATTTCTTGTTTGTTTCACAATTAAAACTATTTTGATCTTCAAAGTGGTAGGCATGTTGTGTAAATCAAATTATACAAACACCCCAACAATCCTTTTTAATTCCAGGTTGTAAGAAAACAATAGGAAAAATATCAAGGGGGGTGAATACTTTCACAAGGCACTGTAGTTATATCTTTCTACACAATATCATAACACATTTTTCCAGTCAGAGGTAAACTCAACAAAGGATTCAATTATTTTGCTGCGTATTTCAGATGGAATCAAGGCATTTATAAATGTATCAGAGGCCACCAAAATAGAGCTCCTGCAACAACAAGAGTACATAGAGTAGCCGGTACCTGGCCGGCTACTCTATGTACTTGTGTAAAACACTGGTTAAATTTAGCTAAGAGGGAAAAATATTGTGAGAGAATGACTAAGCATAGCCCAAACAACCACCTGTCTTTCCATCAAAACACTTACAAAATATCAGGCATTAGACAAAGTTCTGACACCTACTTCTTCCTTGTACCTATTGATTCGCTGAACAAAGATGAAGTGATCTGTTTTGCTGTAAAAAAAATTATAATAAAAAAAAAAAAGTAAAGTCCTGCAACGATCAGGTCTATAAAAATAAATCCATGTCAAAATGCCTCAACAGACCAGTAGACAATAGACACCATCATAAAAGCAACTGCATTCGGTGAGGAGTGCTATATATTGAGGGCCGGATTAGTAAAAAATGTTTTACATTTACACACTCCTTCTCGCACTCTTTCTGACAGAAAGTGACGTTCCTTACCATGACGCCCAGTAAAAATAAAGCTAAGTTTCTCCCCTGGTCCTGTGTTTCCTCTTGCATCATTGTGTTAATGCCGGTCAGCTGACGGGCAACACGCACACACTCTGCTCTCTGTGCTGCAATCCTGTGCAGCATGTGCTGGTAAAAAAAAAAAAAAAAAAAAAAAGACTGCAGAGTCCAGTTCCCAGAGAGCAGCACACTCCTCCTCTACCTTGCAGACCCTTCCCCCTATACGCCCTCCAGCTCTATCCCGTCCCTCACAAGCTCGCTCTACTACGGGCTGCTTTTGATACTATACTACTGCCAACCAACCGCTAAGGAAAATGTCTGACATTTTGGGGGGAATTTTGCTTGGGAAAAGGGCACAGACAGAATATAATGCAGGTTTATTAAACTGTGCACTCGCTTACATGCATTGACACCTCCGCAACGTCACACATAATATTATCTCAATACTGAGTGTAACAGTGTAAGTGCACATGGGAGTCTTTCACTGGTTCACAGTTCTTCACTTTGCTGACCTCAATCCAACATTGCCAGTAAACACTCATTACATCACACTGGCTATGAAAATCCTGGAGAGCAATCACAAAATAAGGCTGGTCAGTCTTATTCTAAAATAGATTTTTTTAAATATCCTCAATCTACACATAATACCACAATGTTGTTTCCATTGATCATCCTTGAGATGTTTCTGGACTCCAATCAAGTTGTACTTATGGTAATTTCAATCGATTTGACATGATTTGGAATGGCACACACCTGTCTATATAAGGTCCCACAGTTGACAGTGCATGTCAGAGCAAAAACCAAGCCATGAGGTGGAAGGAATTGTCTGTAGAGCTCCGAGACAGGATTGTCGAGGCACAGATCTGGGGAAGGGTACCAAAACATTTCTGCAGTATTGAAGGTCACCAAGAACACAGTGGCCTCCATCATTCTTAAATGGAAGAAGTTTGGAACCGATAGTCACTCTGAAGGAGCTCCAGAGTTCCTCTATGGAGATGGGGAACCTTCCAGAAGGACAACAATCTCTGCAGCACTCCATCAATCAGGCCTTTATGGTAGAGTGGCCAGACGGAAGCTACTCCTCAGTAAAAAAGACAACAGTCTGCTGTGAGTTTGCCAAAAGGCACCTCAAAAGACTCTCAGACCATGAAACAAGATTCTCTGGTCTGATGAAACCCAGATTCAACTCTTTGGCCTGAATGCCAAGCATAACATCTAGAAGAAACCTGGCACCATCCCTACAGTGAAGCATGGTGGCAGCATCACGCTGTGGGGATGTTTTTCAGCGGCAGGGACTGGGAGACTAGTCAGGAGAGGGAAAGATTAACAGAGCAACGTACATAGATCCTTGATGAAAACCTGGTCCAGAGCACTCAGAACCTCAGACTGGGGTGTAGGTTCACCTTCCAAAAGAACAACCCTAAGCACACAGCAAAGACAAAGCAGGTGTAGCTTCGGGACAAGTCTCTGAATGTCCTTGAGTGGCCCAGCCAGAGCCCGGACTTATAAAACAATTTCTAGAGTGTTGGAAGGTTCCAAGGGTACAGTGGTCTCAAGCATTTGAGAAATTGAAACTACCCAGAGCTGGCCATCCAACCAAACTGAGCGACCAGCCGAGAAGGACCTTAACCAGGGAAGTGACCAAGAACCCAATGACCACTCTGACAAAACTACAGAGTTTGTTGGCTGAGATGGTAGAACCTGTCAGAAGGACAGTTTATAGCACTTCACCAATCTGGGCTTTATGGGAGAGTGGCCAGATGGAAGCCACTCCTGAGAAAAAGGCACAACATAACAAAAAGTGGAATAAGGGGTATGAATACTTTCTGAAGGCACTGTACATGCTTCTGCCATTCTTCAATGGCTCAACATATTCAGCTTTGTAGCTTACAAGCTGGTGTGTGCCATAACTGCTGTACTAATCATCATTATATGCAACTGCTCCTGAATATTCAAGCTTCAAAGACTCAAAGTGAAATATATAATTTCAATTTCTCAGGAGTGCATGAGCAATGCTGTGAGTAGACTACGCATACAAAAACATGGGGTGAAGAGATGTGGCGACACTGGAGTGAATGGCACTTACTTCATCAGATGCTGAACGCAGACATTGCACAGCGGCTTGCTTCTTTATCTCCTCCAGACTTAGGTCCGTCCCTCCTCCTTTCTTCTTACTCTTGCACCATTTCTTCCCAGTTCCCTTCTCCCAGCCCAAGATGTCATTTTCCTGCACACACACAATTCCTCCACATCAGTCATTTAATGGGACAGCTGGTCTAAATAGGAAAAGGAAATGCAAGTTTTAGAACATTGTAAATGTAAGAAATACAAGACGGCTTTAAATCAATAGGTTAACTTACAATCACCTGACTCATAATGAATAAGAAACAGAACCCTCTTCTTCATTGGCTATGTGTATGTTTAGTTTAGTAGGATCCCCATTAGCTACTGCACATGCAGCAGCCACTCTTCCTGGGCTCCACATAAAATTTAAAATACATGACAAAGTACAGAACATACTGCAGGCGTGCTACAAAGTTTCTCCCTGCAGGCGGTCACTGAGTCCGAGGTACTAAAAGAGCTCCTGAAAATTGACCCCCAAAAAACATCTGGGTCAGATGGTTTAGACCCTTCTTTAAGGTTGCTGCCCCTATCATTGCCAAGCCTTTCAGACCTTTTTAACTGGTCTCTCCTTTCTGGGAAGGCAGCCACAGTGCATTCTTTATTTAAAAAAGGGGGAGATCAAGCTGATCCGAACTGTTATAGGCATATTTCTATTTTGCCCTGTTTATCAAAAGTGTTGGAGAAACTTGTCAATAATCAGCTTACTGGCTTTCTTGATGTCTATTGTATTCTCTCTGGTATGCAATCTGGTTTTCCACTCAGGTTATGGATGTGTCACTGCAATCTTAAAAGGTCCTCAATGATGTCACCATTGCCCTTGATTCTAAGCAATGTTGTGATGATATTTTTATTGACTTGGCCAAAGCTTTTGATACGGTAGACCATTCCATTCTTGTGAGCTGGCTAAGGAGTAATGGTGTCGGAGGGGTCTTTGGTCTGGTGTGCTAACTACCTCTCTCAAAGAGTGCAGTGTATAAAGTCAGAACATCTGCCGTCTCTGCCACTGCCTGTCACCAAGGGAGTACACCAAGGCTCGATCCTAGGCCCCACGCTGTTCTCAATTTACATCAACAATATAGCTCAGGCAGTAGGAAGCTCTCATCCATTTATATGCAGATGATCGTCTTATACTTTGTGTTAAATATCTCTACAACAAGCCCTCTCTACTCTTAACCTTGTTCTGAACACCTCCAAAACAAAGGTCATGTGGTTTGGTAAGAAGAATGCCCCTCTCCCCACCGGTGTCATTACTACCGCCAAGGGTTTAGAGCAGGCCTGGGCAATTATTTTCCATGGAGGGCCACATTAGAATATATTTTTGCCATCGCGGTCCAGAATCATATTACAGGATTATACATCATGTGTATGACTGTTGACAGATATCTACTGTAAATCACATCCAGATATGCTATTTAATTTTACTTTTTTAACATCCACAGAAATAAACCATATCCATGTTCTCCTTTTGGTAGGTATTTTCATTATTAAACATGCAATGAACTACATGGAGGGAAAAGTATACTGTGCATTCAGCACCACGGACAGAACTCTTGTTAACGGGTATGCACAAAAACATAGGAAAGAGTGAGCTCAACATTACATTTAAACTACTCAATCAGTGTGAGGAGTGAAGTCTCTGATGGGCATTGACTAGAGCAGTGAAGTCAGGTATAGTTTCTGACATCGCTATGCGGAGGATTGCTGAGAGTCAGTAAGAGAATCTTTGTCTTGACTTGTTATATTTCATCACTGAAAATGTCTGTTCACATACATGGGTTGACCCAAACAGTACAAACATCTTCTGAGCATGACTCCTAATCTTTGGAAAGTTTTGTTCATCGAGAGATGCATAGAACCTCATCAGTGACATTGTTTTCCAATCACTGCATCAGACTGAAGATCGATAAGCTTAAATTGCAGGTCAGTGGGAGCGTTATCCACATTGAAGGTGAAAGGAGAGAAAACCAACAGCATGTCATTTTCCAACACTTTGAAATCCTCAAAAACTCCCTGTTCAAAGCATACAGCAGCGATGTGTACTTCTCCCGCTGGTCATCTGATAGGGAACAGACTAGTAGTGGAAGGTGGGTGAGATTGTTGGCTTCTACTTGGCGGGTCAGGGGGAGTAATTTTCCCTTGAAGGCTTTGACAAGGCTGTACATCTGATGTGCAAAAGGCCCTTCCCTTGTAGTTTGGAATTCAGTTCATTCATGGAGGGCCATGATGTCCACGGTGAAGGCAAAATCATCCAACCATTCTTTCTTGCAGTTGAGGGAAATCCACATTTTACTTTCATTTGCAAAAACTCAATCTCCGACTTCAGGTCCCACACCCTTTTAAGCATCTTCCCCAAACTCAGCCATCTCACGTTTGTGTGGTAGGGGAGATCTGCATGACCCGACTGTCTCTTCCAACAGTGAGACAAACTGTCTGTGGTTTAAAGATCAAATCAAATTGTATTTGTCACATACACATGGTTAGCAGATGTTAATGCGAGTGTAGCGAAATGCTTGTGCTTCTAGTTCCGACAATGCAGTAATAACCAACAAGTAATCTAACTAACAATTCCAAAAAAAACTACCGTCTTATACACAGTGTAAGGGGATAAAGAATATGTACATAAAGCTATATGAATGAGTGATGGTACAGAGCAGCATAGGCAAGATACAGTAGATGGTATCGAGTACAGTATATACATGAGATGAGTATGTAAACAAAGTGGCATAGTGGTTAGTGGCTAGTGATACATGTATTACATAAGGATGCAGTAGATGATAGAGTACAGTATATACAGTGCCTTGCGAAAGTATTCGGCCCCCTTGAACTTTGCGACCTTTTGCCACATTTCAGGCTTCAAACATAAAGATATAAAACTGTATTTTTTTGTGAAGAATCAACAACAAGTGGGACACAATCATGAAGTGGAACGACATTTATTGGATATTTCAAACTTTTTGAACAAATCAAAAACTGAAAAATTGGGCGTGCAAAATTATTCAGCCCCTTTACTTTCAGTGCAGCAAACTCTCTCCAGAAGAGACTGGGCGGAGCAGTTGCCGTACCAGGCGGTGATACAGCCCGCCAGGATGCTCTTGATTTCGCTCTTATGAGGTTTACCATTTTATTGGCTGTATCCACAACATGGCTCATTTTCAGGACACATTTACAGAGCACCTGATGAATAATGCAATGCAGGAAAATAATTTTTTGATCTGGGTTCAGCTCAGCTCCTTGATCTTGTATCCTTTTCAAAAAGGCCAAAGTTTTTCTGTCAAGTTTGGGCACCCATCAGTGGTCACACTGGATAACTTTTCAAAACTCAGTCCCAGCTTTGCCACACACTTATTAACCTCCTCCAATAAATCTTTCCCTGTGGTTGTGCTCTTCATTGACTGCACTGAAGCAAGCTCCTCTGTAATTTCCAAGTCTGGGATTACGCCTTGTAAGAATATCAACAAATGCGCAGTGTCACATCCATCACTCTCAACCAGGGCCAAGGAGAAATAGGTGAAATCCTTTACCTTGTCTTTCAACTGTTGTTCCATATCCCCTCATTGTCCTCAACACGCTGTGTCACTATTATTCTTGACAGGGAAACATTTTCAAAACAGCTCTTTCTTGTCGTGGCAAAATATTGCTGCAGAGTAAATGAAACATTATTTAATGAATTCACCCTCAGTGAATTATGTTTTACAATTTTGTGGGATAGTACATAGCTAGCTCTCGCAATTCCATCGTTTGCTGAATGCAGTTTTGTGAAAAGTCCTTGCTGCTTCTGCAACTGAGAAACCAACTCTTTCGATGCACTTGCCCTCTGCTCAGAAGACATATTCCTATATTTCTCTGCATTAGAGGTCGACTGATTATGATTTTTTAACGCCGATACAGATTGGAGGACCAAAAAAAGCAGATACCGATTAAAGAGGCCGAATTTTTATTTATTTATATATATATATATATATATATTTGTAATAATGACAACTACAACAATACTGAATGAACACTTATTTTAACTTAACCTTTTTGGGATAGGTGGCAGCATTTTCACTTTTAACACAGATCTTCAATATTCCCAGTTAAGAAGTTATAGTTATAGGACTATTTCTCTCTATACCATTTGTATTTCATAAACATTTGAATATTGGATGTTCTTATGGGCACTTTAGTATTGCCAGCCTAATCTCGGGAGTTGATAGGCTTGAAGTCATAAATAGCGCTGTGCTTCAAGCATTGCTAAGAGCTGCTGGCAAACGCAGGACAGTGATGTTTGAATGAATGCTTACGAGCCTGCTGCTGCCTACCACCGCTCAGACTGCTCTATCAAATAATAGACTTAATTATAATATAACAAAACATACAAATACAAGCCGTAGGTAATTAATATGGTCAAATCCAGAAAATATAATTTCAAAAACAAAATGTTTATTTTTTCAGTAAAATACGGAACCGTTCCATATTTTATCGAACGGGTGGCATCCCTAAGTCTAAATATTGCTGTTACATTGCACAACCTTCAATGTTATGTAATAAATATGTACAATTCTGGCAAATTAATTACAGCCTTTATTAGGAAGAAATGGTCTTCACACAGTTCGCAACGAGCCAGGTGGCCCAAACTGCTGCATATACCCCGACTCGCAAGAGAACACAATTTCCCTAGTTAAAATTACCTGTTTTTTTTTTTTAATATACAGTTGAAGTCGGATGTTTACATACACTTAGGTCGGAGTCATTGAAACTCGCTTTTCAACCACTCCACAAATTTCTTGTTAACAGACTATAGTTTTGTGAATGACAAGTAACTTTTCCAACAATTGTTTACAGACACTATAGTTCAATGTATCAAAATTCCAGTGGGTCAGAAGTTCACATGCACTAAGTTGACTGTGCCTTTAACTTTTTATGGCTGCAGGGGCAGTATTGAGTAGCTTGGATGAAAAGGTGCCCATTGTAAACAACCAGCTCGTCAGTCTCAGTTGCTAAAGATGCATATTATTATTAGTAGTGGATAGAAAACGCTGACGTTTTCAAAACTGTTTGAATTATGTCTGAGTATAACAGAACTCATATTGCAGGCAAAAACCTGAGAAATTCCACTTCCTGTTTGGATTTCTTCTGGGGGTGGCAGATTTTCAACCTAGCTCTCATTGAAATTAGTGAGATATGGATGAGTTTTCACTTCCTACGCCTTCCACTAGATGTCAACAGTCAATAGAACTCTGTCTGATGACTAATGTGAAGGGAGGCTCAAATGAGACAGGAAATAGTCATGAGTTGACCATGCTTTCACTATGCGCATTCACAAGGTAAGGACCTGCGTTCCACCGGTCTTTTGAAGTCATTCTAATTCTCCGGTTGGAACGTTATTCAAGATGTATGTAAATAGCATTCTAAAGATTGATTCAGTACATCGTTTGACATGTTTCTACTGACTGTTACGGAACTTTTGGACATTGTCACGTTATAGTGGACACGCTTTGACTTTGGAATTGTTTACCAAACGCGCTAACCAAAGTAGCTAATTGGACATAAATAACGGACATTATTGAACAAATCAAGCATTTATTGTGGACCTGGGATTCCTAGGACTGCATTCGGATGAAGTTCATCAAAGGTAAGGAAACATTTATCATGTATTTTCTGGTTTCTGTTGACTCCAACATGGAGGCTAATTTTTCTATTGTTCCGAGAGTTTCTTTTTCTGCAAAGTTTTTTTGAAATCTGACACAGCGGTTGCATTAAAGGAGAGGTATATCTATAATTCCATGTGTATAACTTGTATTTCTGTTGAATCATGTGGCTATGCAAAATCACTGGATGTTTTTGGAACTAGTGAATGGAATGCTCCAATGTAAACTCAGATTTTCTGATATAAATATGAACTTTATCAAACAAAACATGCATGTATTGTGTAACATGAAGTCCTATGAGTGTCATCTGATGAAGATTATCAAAGGGTTAGTGATTCATTTTCTCTCTATGTGCTTTTTCTCTCGCTCTCCCTTTGGCTGATAAAATTGGCTGTGTATTTTAGTGAGTTGTTGGTGAGCTAGCATAATGGTTTGTGGTGCTTTCCCCGTAAATCCTATTTGAAATCGGACACTGTGGTGGGATTAACAAGACTACCTTGAAAAAGATATAAGACACATGTATGTTTGAGGAATTTTAATTATGAGATTTCTGTTCTTTTGAATATGGCGCCCTGTACTATCACTAGTTGTCGTTATATCACTCCCGGTAACGGGATCTCAGCCATAACAAGTTAAACAGCTTGGAAAATTCCAGAAAATTGTCATGGCGTTAGAAGCTTCCGATAATTTACATCATTTAAGTAAATTGGAGGTTTACCTGTGGATGTATTTCAAGGCCGACCTTCAAACTCAGTGCCTCTTTGCTTGACATCATGGGAAAATCAAAAGAAATAAGCCAAGACCTCAGAAAACAAATTGTAGACCTCCACAAGTCTGGTTCATCGTTGGGAGCAATTTCCAAAAGCCTGAAGGTACCACGTTCATCTGTACAAACAATAGTACGCAAGTATAAACAAAATGGGACCACGCAGCCATCATACCGCTCAGGAAGGAGAAGCGTTCTGTCTCCTAGAGATGAACGTACTTTGGTGCAAAAAGTACAAAACAATCCCAGAACAACAGCAAAAGGACCTTGTGAAGATGCTGGAGGAAACAGGTACCAAAGTATCTATATCCACAGTAAAAATGAGTCCTATATAGACATAACCTGAAAGGCCACTCAGCAAGGAAGAAGCTACTGCTTCAAAACCACCATAAAAAAGCCAGACTACGGTTGGCAACTGCACATGGGGACAAAGATCATACTTTTTGGAGAAATGTTATCTGATGAAACAAAAATGTAATTGTTTGGCCATAATGACCATCATTAAGTTTGGGGGGAAAAGGGGGAGGCTTGCAAGCCGAAGAACACCATCCCAACCATGAAGCACTGGGGTGGCAGCATCATGTTGTGGGGGGGCTTTGCTGCAGGAGGGACTAGTGCACTTCACAAAATAGATGGCATCATGAGGGAGGAAAATTACGTGGATATATTGAAGAGAAACATCAAGACATCAGTTAAAGCTAAAGTTAAAGCTTGGTCGCTAATGGGTCTTCCAAATAGACAATGACCCCAAGCATACTTTGAAAGTTGTAGCAAAATGGCTTAAGGACAACAAGTCAAGGTATTGGAGTGGCCATCAAAGCCCTGAACTCAATCCTATAGAAAATGTTTGGGCAAAACTTAAAAAGCGAGTGCGAGCAAGGAGGCCTCGAAACCTGACTCAGGTACACCAGCTCTGTCAGGAGGAATGGGCCAAAATTCACCCAACTTATTGTGGGAAGCTTGTGGAAGGCTACCTGAACCATTTGACCCAAGTTAAACAATTTAAAGGCAACGCTACCAAATACTAATTGGGTGTATGTAAAAGCTGGAATAAAAATAACTTAACTATTATTCTTATATTTCATTCTTAAAATAAAGTGGTGATCCTAACTGATCCAAGACAGGGAATCTTTACTAGGATTAAGTGTCAGGAATTGTGAAAAACTGAGTTTAAATGTATTTGGCAAAGGTGTATGCAAACTTCCGACTTCAACTGTACTTGTGTATTGATTTTAAGAAAGGCATTGATGTTTATGGATAGGTACATTAGTGCAATGACAGTGCTTTTTTTGCCGCGAATGAGCTTGTTAAATCACCCGTTTGGCGAAGTAGGCTGTGATTCGATAAATTAACAGGCACCGCATTGATTATTTGCAACGCAGGACAAGGTAGTTAAACTAGTAATATCGTCAACCGTGTGTAGTTAACTAGTGATTATGTTAAGATTGATTGTTTTTTATAAGATAAGTTTAACGCTAGCTAGCAACTTACTGTGGCTCCTTGCTGCACTCGTGTAACTGGTGGTCAACCTGCCATGTAGTCTCCTCGTGGAGTGCAATGTAATCGACCATAATCGGCATCCAAAAATACAGATTGTGAAAGTCGGCCATGCCAATTAATTGGTCGACCTCGATGCTTCGTTTGAAGTGTCGGGACAAGTTGTAGTCTTTCAAGACAACAATGCCTTCTTTGCACACTCTTTCCCTGATACCTCAACACAGAAATATTTCGATGTCCACTCTTACTGGAACACCCTACATTCGTTGTCTACTTTCCTCATCTTTGAAAAACTAGCTACTATTTGCAACTGTGACGTGTGTGTCAGCCTCAGTCACTGTCTGTCCTTGTGCCGTTGTTATTTATGTGTGCCTTCAAAAAGAAATGTCCCGCAAGCGGTGGGCGTTACATCATTACACAATGGTGGGTATTCATTGAGCTTTAAATTTGAATAACAAATATGTTTTTCTAAACTTTATCGCAAATTATTTTATCTGAGCATGATTCCGCGGGCCACTTTGAATCAGTTCACGGGCCGCATATGGCCCCCGGGCCAGCCTTTGCCCAGGCATGGTTTAGAGCTTGAGGTAGTCACCTCATACAAGGACTCAGGAGTATGGCTAGACGGTACACTGTCCTTCTCTCAGCGCATATCAAAGCTGCAGGCTAAAAGTTGAATATAGACTTGGTCTCCTCTGTAGTAAATCACTCCTCTTTCACCCCAAATGCCAAACTAACCCTGATTCAGATGACCAGTCTACCCATGCTAGACTACAGAGACGTAATTTATAGATCGGCAGGTAAGGGTGCTCTCAAGGGGCTAGATGTTCTTTAACATTCGGCCATCAGATTTGCCACCAATGCTCCTTATAGGACACATCACTGCACTCTATACTACTCTAAACTGGTTCTCTGTGTATACCTGTCACAAGACCCACTGGTTGATGCTCATTTATAAAAACCCTCTTATGCCTCACTCCCCCCTATCTGCGATATCTATTGCAGCCCCCATCCTCCACATACAACACCCGTTCTGCCAGTCACATTGTGTTAAAGGTCCCCAAAGCACACCCATCTGAGTCACTCCTCTTTTCAGTTCACTGCAGCTAGCGAGTAGAACGAGCTGCAAAAAGAAAAAAAAAAAACTGTCCATGTTTGAGTCTTTGAATGAAGATTAACTCAAACTGGACCGTTATATTCATTCAAAGACTCAAACATGGACACTCGTACTGACAGTTGTGGCTGTTTCGCGTGATGCATTGTTGTCTATACTTTTTTTGCCGTTTGTGCCATTGTCTGTGCCTAACAATATTTGTACCATGTTTGTGCAGCTACCATGTGTCACTACCGTGTTGTTGTCATGTGATGCTACTGTGCTGTGTGTCTTTGGTCTCTCTTTATGTAGTGTTGTAGTGTCTTGTCATGGTGTGTTTTGTCCTGCATTCTTAATCCCAGCCCCCCTCCCCTCAGGCATCCTATTGCCTCTTGGTAGGGAGTCATTGTAAATAAATGTGTTCTTAACGGTTTAATTATTACCAGACATCAATATGGTACAGTTGATCTGTGTCAAAACCACATATAAAAAAATAAGACATAGGCTACCTCTCCCAATCTTCACAACAAATTTGTCAATATGACTTGACCATGATAACTGACTATCCAATGCTAGGAGTTCAACTTCTTCAACAGTTTAGGGCTAAGAGAATGCTTTGAACCAAATACAATTGTTTTTGTATTTCAGAACAGTTTATTACCCATTCTGACACTAACTAACTCCTTGCCAAGAGTCTGTGCGCTCACTGGCTGTAGGTGCTGATGTATGCTGATGATTGCACAAAGACAAGTGACACATCATTTGAAAAACAGAGAAGATTAACTTGACTTTTTCCACATTTTGTTAAATTAGCCTTATTCTAAAATGGATTAAATAGTATTTTCCACCCTCAATCTACACACAATACCCCATAACGACAAAGCAAAAACAGGTTGACATTGACAATTTATTACAAATTTAAAAAATTGAAATAAGTATTCAGACCCTTTACTCAGGACTTTGTTGAAGTACCTTTGGCAGTGATTACAGCCTCGAGTCTCCTAGGGTCTGACGCCACAAGCTTGGCACACCTGTATGTGAGTTTCTCCCATTCTTCTCTGCAGATCCTCTCAAGCTGTGTCAGGTTGGATGGGGAGTGTTGCTGCACAGCTATTTTCAAGTCTCTCCAAAGTTGTTAGATCGGGTTCACCACTCAAGGACATTCAGAGACTTGTCCCGAAGTCACTCCTGTGTGTTCTTGGCTGTGTGCTTAGGGTTGTTATCCAGTCCCTGCCGCTGAAAAACATTCTCACAGCATGATGCTGGAACCACGCTTCACCATACGGATGGTACCAGGTTTCCTCCAGACGTGATGCTTGGCATTTAGGCCAAAGAGTTCAATCTTGGTTTCATCAGACCAGAGAATCTTGTCTCTCATGGTCTGAGAGTACTTTAGGTGCCTTTTGGCAAACTCCAAGCGGGCTGTCATGTGCCTTTTACTGAGGAGTGGCTTCCGTCTGGCCACTCTACTATAAAAAGGCCTGATTGGTGGAGTGCTACAGAGATGGTTGTCTTTTTGGAAGGTTCTGCCATCTCACAGACGAACTCTGTCAGAATGACCATAGGGTTCTTGGTCACCTCCCTGACCAAGGCTCTTCTCCCCCGATTGCTCAGTTTGGCCGGGCAGCCAGCTCTAGGAAGAGTCTTAGTGGTTACAAATGTCTTCCATTTAAGAATGATGGAGGCCAATGTGTTCTTGGGGACCTTCAATGCTGCAGAAATTTTTTGGTACCCTTCCCTAGATCATTATGGGGCATTGTGTGTAGATTGATCAAATAGTTTTTCCCCCTCATCAATTTTAGAATAAGACTAACATAACGTAGAAAAAGGGAAGGGGTCTGAATACTTTCCAAATGCACTGTATACGATGTTAGAGAAGCTCCCATTGAAGAATACTCAGTTCTACTGGATAATTAAATCTCCAACCATGTGATGGCAGGTGATGTAATGCCATATCAAGTGAGTTTCTTTCAATAACAAATTATGATCAATAATATCAAAGGCTGCACTGAAATCTAAAAATACAGCTTTTGGCCAATCAGTCATCAGAGTCACTGCAGTACAAGTTGAAGTCAGTAGTTAACTTATTAGAAAAATAGCATTGTATTTGTTCAAAACAATTTTCTCCATCAGTTTACTGAGAACAGGCAGCAATGAGTGTTTTACTATTTTTAGGTAGTGGAATTACTATAGCTTCCTTCCATTCTGTGGATACACACAGTCCTTTAGGCTTTTGTTAAAGACACGGCAAATAGGGGTGGCAATACAGTCTGCTACCATTCTCAATAGTTTGCCTATCTAGGTTGTCTATACCTGGTGGCTTATTATTGTTGATGGATAACAATAGTTTTTACACACAAACTTGACCAAATTCAAACGCCAATCCTTCCATCATATTTGAATATTGAAGATCTAATAATGAGAGTTCACTGTTCAATGTAATTTCACTTCAGTTTGTCCTCTTTACCAGTGAAAGTAATTGAAATTGTCTAGTTTCCGGAGAGGAAGGAAACTGATCTGGGATTTCACTATGAGGCCAATAGTGATTTTAAAACAGTTAAGAGTTTAATGACTGTGATATGAGAACTGAGGATGGATAAACATTGTAGTTACTTCGCAATATAAGCCTAAATGACAAAGTAAAACTAAGGAAGCCTGTACAGAATATGCACCCTGTTTGCAATAAGGCACTAAAGTAAAATTGCAAAAAATGTGGCAAAGAAATGTACTTTATGTCCTAAATCAAAAAAGTCTTATGTTTGGGGCAAATCCAACAACACATCACTGAGTACCACTTCATATTTTCAAGCATGATGGTGGCTGCATCATTTTATGGGTATGCTTGTCATCGGCAAGGACTAGGGAGTTTTGCACAAATCCTAGAGGAAAACATGGTTCAGTCTGCTTTCTAAACAGACACTGGGAGCAAATTAACCTTTCAGCAGGACAATAACCTAAAACATGGCCGAATCTACACTGGAGTTTCTTACCAAAATAGTTAAGTTAGGTCTAGTTCCATTTTTTCTGAAATCGGCTTGAAAATCTATGTCAAGATTTGAATGGGCTGTCTAGCAATGATCAACAAACAACTTGACAGAGCTTGAAGAATAAAATAAAGTGCTCATGTTGTACAATCCAAATGTGCAAAGCGCTTATAGGAATTATCCAGAAAGACTCAAAGCTGTAATCGCTGTCAAAAGGTGCTTCTACAGAGTATTGACCCAGGGGTATAAATTAGATACACAACATTACCAACTGTTTGAGATTAGGCCTGGCTCGCAGTTAGCATTCCAATTCATCCTAAAGGTGTTCGATGGGATTGAAGTCACAGCTCTGTGCAGGTCATTCGTTCTTCCACACAGATCTTGACAAACCATTTCTGTATGGACCTTGCTTTGTGCACGGGGGAATTTTCATGCTGAAACAGGAAAGGGCCTTCCCCAAACTGTTGCAAGCACAGAACCGTCTAGAATGTCATTGATGCTGTATTGTTAAGATTTCCCGTCACTGGAACTAAAGGGCCATGAGAAACAGCCCCAGACCATTATTCCTCCTCCACCAATCTTTACAGTTGGCACCATGCATTCGGGTAGGTAGCGCTCTCCTGGCTTCTACCAAACCCAGATTCGTTCATCAGACTGCCAGATGATGACGCGTGATTAATCACTCCAGAGAATGCATTTCCACTGCTCCAGATTCCAATGGCAGCGAGCTTTACACCACTCCAGCCGACGCTTGGCATTGGGTATGGTGATCTTAGGCTTGTGTGCGGCTACTCAGCCATGGAAAGCCATTTCATTGAGCTCCCGACAAACAGTTGTTGTGCTGACGTTGCTTCCAGAGGCAGTGTTGCATCCGAGGACAAACGCTTCAGCACTCAGCGGTCCCATTCGCAGCTTGTGTGGCATACCACTTTGCGGCTGAGCCATTGTTGCTCCTAGACGTTTCCACTTCACAATAACAGCACTTACAGTTGACAGGGGTAGCTCTAGCAGGGCAGAAGTTTGACCTTACTTGTTGGAAATTGGCATCCTATGACAGTGCCACGTTGAAAGTCACTGAGCTCTTCAGTAAAGGCCATTCTACTGCCAATGTTGATTGCAATGGCTGTGTGCTTAATTTATACACCTGTCAGCAACGGGTATGGTAGAAATAGCCAAATCCACTCATTTGAAAGGGTCTCCAAACATTTGTATATATATAGGTGTATCTATTTAATTTAATACATTTCTAAAAACATGTTTTCACTTTGTCATTATGGTGTACTGTGTGTAGTTGGGCAAAATAAATAATTATATTTAATCCATTTTGAATTCAGGCTGTAACAAAAATGTGGAATAGGGGTGGCTTTCCTTGTTATCATCTCTGATTCAGAGGGGTTGGGTTAAATGTGGAAGACATTTTGGTTGAATGGATTCAGTTGTGCAGCTGACTAGGTATCCCTTTTCACTTATTTTCTAAATGTTATGATCACTAGAACTTATATTGCTTTAACCAAGTGGGGGAACTAGAGACCATCATGTTTAACAAGACAATGTTACTGCTGGAAACCCACCTGATCCTGCAGGTCGTAACTGTCGTGCAGGAGCAGGCTGAGGACGTAGCGGGTGTAGATCATGGCATCAATCCCGCACTTCTCCAGCTCCTGGCCCAGCCAGCTCTGCACTGGGCCCAGCGAGTGGAGCAGGGACATCTCAGAGGTGGGCAGGGGGCCAACTGGGGGGTGGGGGCGTGAGAAGCTTACAGGAGCAGGACCGTCGCTCACTGGACGCATGGGAATCTTTAGGTGTTGACCATTCTGAGGTGGAGCGGCATTGTGACAGGTGGATGTGGAGAGGCAGTAGTGGGGCGGTGCGGAGAGAGGGCAGTAGAGCCTATCTGGAAGGGGGGGATTTACTCCAGCAGGACGAACAAGAGGGAGTCTACTTGCAGAGACATGTAGGGGGCTGTTTTTTTTATGTTTTATTGCCTTGAGCAAGTAGGGATATTTACTCGTCAGGCATGGCTTTAACTGATGAAAGCGATCAGCTGCTTGGCAAAACACTTAACGTGTTTGCGCATCAATCAGAGGGGATCATGTTGGGCTGCGGCTTACTCCACCGGCACAACCTGAAAGAGGAAACAGACTTGCGTCACTTCTCTGGGTTGCATTTAAATGTTTCACAAGGTGTGTTCTGTTAAACTATGATATAGGCCCTAGACTTAGAAGACTTACAAAGAACACAAAGCAGTTGCTCACAACATACTTCAAAATAAAATGGCTTGTTGACCTTCAATTATTGGTTACTACAGGCCTTATCTCCCACCCTGCCCAAGTGCATATCTACAGGCAGTCTGTCCCCACAGATGGTTTTTAAAAGAGCAACTGCTCCTAAAAACAAACTTGTCATTTAGAAAATAGTCTGTGGCATCAATATGAGTCTGCAACATTTATTATACTGTCAAAATTGACTACAGTGTAAAACGGATCATTTTGGTCATAAAGTCAGTCTTGTCCTTAACTGAGTTGTGAGACTTATGGTCGTGACGTCATCACAACGTAAATTAAGGGTGGGTTTGGTTTCAATCCTGCCCACATGACAACAGCACACAAGAAATCATTAATTTGTGCAACTGCACTCAACCGGATCATAATGCCCTATGGGGCTAGATAGAGACCATCAGTAAATTACACAATGTACATGGGACAATATGTTAACTCCAAATTTCAGTGGCTTAACTTCAAACCAACTATAACATTTTAGAAATGCATATTAAAGAAAATTTGAGAGCATGTAATGAGTGGCCTAAAAAATAAAATAAATAAAAAGTCTGCAACATTTTGACAGCCCCCGATCTTGCCCCACTAATTGGTTAAAGGATTTGCCTAAGTCTTCCCAGCTGCGAACACACACAAACAAATCAACTTGCGTTTGAATCCAGTCATGGCAGCTAGCATTTATTAAATAAACCAAATATAAAACAAGTCCCAATCAAGAAGTTCAGACACCCTTTACAATGTGTTCCACTAGCGCCAGCTTCCGGCTGAACAACCGGTTACACAAAATTTGAGGTTACGGTAATTGGCCAGGCCAATGTACACGGGGGGGGTCATAAAAAGGGAGATCACAATTCTGTTGGATATGATTCTTAATAAAAACCTATTTGAAACAAGCCATTACACTTCGTTATTATCAAGGCACTTCATTATTATTCAAGGTATTAAGTAAATATTTAACAAACGCCATGTTGGAGAAGATTTGTCATATTTTTGTAATGACAACATTAACAGAGTCAAAATTAAGATATGCTTTTCTGCATTACATTATTTTAATCAGATCCTATTTCGACGCACAAAACCATTCAAACGAAGTCCGATGTGTTTTCTCCCACGTTTATATTGTAGAATGTCAAGACCTGCTGCTGCGGTCATTCGATCATTCTTCAAAGCAAGGATGCTGTAATGTGAGAAATAATGTAGCCTAAGGTACTGAAAATAGGCCTTTTACAAGATTAAATCACAACAGGAGCATTTGATTCATATTTAAACAAATTGAGTCCAGAAAGATTTCTAAAGTAGCCTGTCTGAATGAACATACAGTTGAAGTCGGAAATGTACATACACCTTAGCCAAGTACATTTAAACTCAGTTTCACAATTCCTGACATTTAATCCTAGTAAAAATTCCCTGTCTTAGGTAAGTTAGGATCCACTTTATTTTAAGAATGTGAAATGTCAGAATAATAGTAGAGAGAATTATTTATTTCAGATTTTATTTCTTTCATCACATTCCCAGTGGGTCAGAAGTTTACATGCTACCAAATACAAATTGAGTGTATTGCCTTTAAATTGTTTAACTTGGGTCAAACGTTTTTGGGTAGCCTTCCACAAGCTTCCAAAAATAAGTTGGGTGAATTTTGGCCCATTCCTCCTGACAGAGCTGGTGTAACTGAGTCAGGTTTGTAGGCCTCCTTGCTCGCACACGCCTTTTCAGTTCTGCCCACAAATGTTCTATAGGATTGAGGTCAGGGCTTTGTGATGGCCACTCCAATACCTTGACTTTGCTGTCCTTATTAAGTCATTTTGACACAACTTTGGAAGTATGCTTGGGGTCATTGTCTATTTGTAAGGCCCATTTGCGACCAAGCTTTAACTTCCTGACTGTTGTCGTGAGATGTTGCTTCAATATATCCACATTATTTTCCTTCCTCCTGATTCCATCTATTTTGTGAAGTGCACCAGTCCCTCCTGCAGCAAAGCCTCCCCCTTTTTCCTCAATCAATACACAAAGTATATATTTTTAAATCTGCATATTTAGCTAAATGTAATCTAGGTTAGCAGGCAATATTAACCAGGTGAAATTGTGTCACTTCTCTTGCGTTCATTGCACGCAGAGTCAGTGTATATGCAACAGTTTGGGCCGCCTAATTTGCCCGAATTTGACGTAATTATGAAATAACATTGAAGGTTGTGCAATGTAACAGGAATATTTAGACTTAGGGATGCCATCCGTTAGATAAAATACAGAACGGTTCCATATTTCACTGAAAGAATAAACATCTGTTTGAGATGATAGTTTCCAGATTCTACCATATGAATGACCTAAGGCTCGTATTTGTGTGTTATTATGTTATAATTAAGTCTATGATTTGATAGAGCAGTCTGACTGAGCGGTGGTAGGCACCAGCAGGCTCGTAAGCATTCATTCAAACAGCACTTTCGTGCGTTTTGCCAACAGCTCTTCCCTGTGCTTCAAGCATTGAGCTGTTTATGACTTCAAGCCTATCAACTCCCGAGATTAGGCTGGTGTAACCGATGTGAACTGGCTAGCTAGTTAGCGGGGTGCGTGCTAATAGCGTTTGAAACGTCACTTGCTCTGAGACTTTGAGTGGTTGTTCCCCTTGCTCTGTATGGGTAACGCTGCTTCGAGGGTGGCTGTTATCGATTATTGGAGGACCAAAAAAACGATACCGATTAAATCGGCCGATTTATTTGTAATAATGACAATTACAACAATACTGAATGAACACTTATTTTAACTTAATATAATACATACATAAAATCAATTTAGCCTCGAATAAATAATGGTTTAAATAATGCAAAAACAAAGTGTTGGAGAAGAAAGTAAAAGTGCAATATGTGCCATGTAAAAAAGCTAACGTTTAAGTTCCTTGCTCAGAACATATGAAAGCTGCTGGTTCCTTTTAACATGAATCTTCAATATTCCCAGGTAAGAAGTTTTAGGTTGTAGTTATTGTAGGACTATTTCCCTATATACCATTTGTATTTCATTAACCTTTGACTATTGGATGTTCTTATAGGCACTTTAGTATTGCCAGTGTAACAGTATAGCTTCCGTCCCTCTCCTCGCTCCTCCCTGAGCTCGAACCAGAAACACAACGACAACAGCCACCCTCGAAGCAGCGTTACCCATGCAGAGCAAGGGAAACAACCACAGGCTCAGAGTGAGTAACGTTTGAAACGCTATTAGCTCGCGCTAACTAGCCAGCCATTTCACTTCGGTTACACCAGCCTCATCTCAGGAGTTGATAGGCTTGAAGTCATAAACAGCGCAATGCTTGACACACAACGAAGAGCTGCAGGCAAAACGCACGAAAGTGCTGTTTGTAAGAATGTTTACACGCCTGCTTCTGCCTACCACTGCTCAGTCAGATTATACGCAACGCAGGACACGCTAGATAATATCTAGTAATATCATCAACCATGTGTAGTTAACTAGTGATTATGATTGATTGTTTTTTATAAGATAAGATTAATGCTAGCTAGCAACTTACCTTGGCTTACTGCATTCGAGTAACAGGCAGTCTCCTTGTGGAGTGCAACAAGAGGCAGGTCGTTATTGCGTTGGACTAGTTAACTGTAAGGTTGTAAGATTGTCAGCTCGGGGGAGCCAATGTGAAAATCTGTCGTTCTGCCCCTGAAGGAGGCAGTTAACCCCCCCCCCCCCCGTTCCTAGGCCGTCATTGAAAATAAGAATTTGTTCTTAACTGACTTGCCTAGTTAAATAAAGTTTAAATTTAAAAAAGGAGTAAAAAAAAAAAATTATCAAAAATAATTTACATTTTAAAAATATATTTAAAAATCGGTGTCCATATATACCGATTTCCAATTGTTATGAAAACTTGAAATCGGCCCTAATTAAATCGGCCATTCCGATTAATCGGTCGACCTCTAACACACACACACACCAAAAAGTTATTTTGTTATTTTATTTGGCCCCCATTACCAGTAAAACATCATCAAAACCTGTTTCTTTCACTTGCTGTGCTGTTTTGTTGTTCAGTCATCTCATTCTCAACCAGGATTTCTATGGAACGCCGTTTGGGTCTTTGACGTATAAAATAACACAATTTGACCTGTCAAATAAGCTTGTTGACCAATCAGGACCTGAATATGACCGCACGTCACAATTTAACACGTTCATACATTTTTTTTACGTAGTTATTACACTATCACTCGTATTTCATATGTCACAAGGAATCATTGATACGTATGCTATGATGCTGGTAAAGCTGTCACGCGCACCTACAGCTCTGGTCATAAAACATTTCAAAAACCTAGCTAGCTCATGGATGCAAACAATGTTCTTCCCCAAAAACATAGCAAAACGACATAATCCGTTTCAGTAGCTATTTGATACACTGCCGATTTTGCAGGTTTTTCTACTTACAAAGCATGTAAAAATTACAAACCTCTACATGCTTTGTAAGTAGAAAAACCTGCAAAATCGGCAGTGTATCAAATACTTGTTCTTCCCACTGTATATACTGTACTCTATACCATCTACTGCATCTTGCCTATGCCGTTCGGGCATCACTCATTCATATATTTTTATGTACATATTCTTATTCATTCCTTTACACTTGTGTGTATAAGGTAGTTGTGAAATTGTTAGGTTATATTACTTGTTAGATATTACTGCATGGTCGGAACTAGAAGCACAAGCATTTCGCTACACTCGCATTAACATCTGCTAATTATGTGTATGTGACAAATAAATGTGATCGTTTGTGTCGCACTGCTTTGCTTTATCTTGGCCTGGTCGCAGTTGTTCTCAACTAGCTTACCTGGTTAAATAAAAGTGATGTCTTGATTCAACAGGTCTGGCAGTAATCAGGCCTGGGCGTGGCTAGTGAAATTCAACTCAGCTTTCCAAAAAATGTGATTAACCACAGTAAATTCACAATTTAACAAGGGGGGGCAATTACTTTGTCACATAGGGCCATGAAGGTTTGTTTAGCTTTTTTCCCTTAATAAATAAAATGATCACTTAACCCAAGTAAACACAAAATGCAGTTTCTCTTGGTGTAATATTAAAATGTGTTTGATCTGAAACATTGAGAAAAATTTGCTAAAAATATGAAATCACGAAGGGGGCAAATACTTTTTCACAGCACTGTATATGGAATAATATTTTCCTAGTATTGGACTTAATAGACAACAATGAACACATTATGGAAGATAGCTTTATTTTATTTGTAGATTTATAAGGCTTTTGATACAGTTTAACATTTTATTTTTGAAACTTCAATTTTTTTTGTTTTTAGTCAATATTTTCAAATTGTAATTAAGACACTTTACAAGAATTGTAACAGCGCTGTTAAATTATCCCATGGAACTTCAGAGATTTGACAGACGCGGAATTAAACAAGGATGACCAATTTCTCCTTATTGGTTACACAAGTTATCGCACTTCATATCAATAAGGATAGTTTTAGGGGTATTCAGATACAAGATAAAATGTTCACAATTGGCTGACAATTTTTTTTTAAAGATCATAACAAAGTTAGAGTGTATTAATGCCTTCTCACATGTACCTGATTTATCTCTGAATATTAGGACGTGAATTATTTGCGTTGAAAAGATGTGACTTAAACTCAGTATGTAATATCCCTGTAAAAGATTTGATCACATATCTTGGTATTAAAGTTAACAAATATCAGATAGAAAGGGCCAACTGAAATTTCTCTCCTATTGTAGAGACAATTGGAAATTAATGTAACTCCTCGTTATTAAGAGATATTTCTTAATCTGGACATGTACTTCTGTCAAAAGCTGAAGGTCAGTCCAGATTAGTTTATACCTCCCTTGCCTTGGATGTTCCTCTGTCAGTAACTAAAATGGTTGAAACTAAATTATTCAACTACATATGGAGGAAAAAAAACAAATTATTTAGGAAAAGCGGTAATATGTAGTACCCAAAATGAGAGAGGGTTGAATGCTCTGGATTTTAAAACCTCTTAATATAATCTTTCAGATCAAATGGATACAAAACTATTTAAGAAATACATTTTACATTTGGAATATAATCCCTAATTTAATATTCCAACAAATTGGTGGTCTAGAATTCTCACTCAAATGCAACTTTCATAAACAAGTACTTCTAACTTAACCTCATGTACAAACCATAATTTTCCTGGAAAAATTTAAAATTTAAATACAAAAACAAGTCTTTGTTTTTCCAGAACTGGTTTGACAACAGCATTATCTGGGTTAAAGGGGTGGCAGGGTAGCCTAGCAGTTAGAGCGTTGGACTAGTAACCAGAAGGTTGCAAGTTCAAAACCCCGAACTGATAAGGTACAAATCTGTCGTTCTGCCCCTGAACAGGCAGTTAACCCACTGTTCCTGGTCCGTCATTGAAAATAAGAATTTGTTCTTGCCTAGTTAAATAAAAGGTAAAAAATAAAAAATATATTTAAAACAAATTTGAATAATGATGGACAAGTATATGATTATCCAGATTTCATGAGAACACACAATGTTACATTCACTCCTGATGAGTTTCAAATCGTTTTAGAGCTGCCCCTAAAGGTGATATTCTTCTTTTGGGAGAATATAACAATACTCCATGTGAAAATGTTGAGGATTTTCCATAAAACGAAGTGGGAGGAGAACAAACCCTTCTTCACATTATTTAAGATAACATTTAAAATTCTACTTTGAAATTATAAATGTAAAAACAAAAAAAGCAATACGCACCATAAAACTGACATTTAAAATGCATCTTGATTATGTTAGGTTTATGTACTCTTGTTTGTATATTTCTGTTTTTGTATTTGTTTTGTTCATAATAATAAAATGTAAAAAATAAAACCTCTTGCTCTGAACAGCACAGCCGATCTAACGTTGGGCATGCACTATAGATTCTACGTCACTGTTATCCTATGGTTTGTTGATGTCAATCTAGCTAGCGAACAAATGACAGGAGACACAGTCTGTCTGGCTGGCTGGCTTCAGCAAACTTCCTTGACACTAAAAGGTGCCTGGCTAGCTAACTAATGGTAGCCATGGATTCTTCTGCATGATAGCTAGCTAGCTTAGTTAGCCAATGTTCACATTAACCAATGGGGGATAGTAAGTCAGCTGATAATCATAAAACTAGCTAGCGATATAGGACTTTTCTTACGCGGTAGCCATTTCATTAGACACTAACAAAGCTAGCCAACCCTAGCTAGACGCACCTTACACATTCGACTAGCCAGGGCTATAGCAAACGTTCAAAATTCCCCTAGCATTAGATAGCCACAAAGTTTGTAGCTAGCAGAAAATTACGGTAACACGTTTCCTTGAAAGGAGCAAATGTTAACTTAACCAATGTTTGACAGCCAGTGGCCGTCCATTCGCTCAAATGGCGACCGCTAGCTAGCTAGTTAACGGAACTAACCTAGGATACTTAACGTAGCTACAGTAACGTTAGCGAAGGTAGCTAGTTAGCTTTCCACATCCAGTAATAAACGCCTATAGATGATTGATCTACTGCTTAGGGAATTTATTGGGGTAACGGTAATATTTAGAATTGTATTTGAATGACATTGTCACTGTAAACTTGACGCAGTTCTCGCTAACAGTAGGCGTGTGGGCAGATGACCGTTGACTGCTGCTATGATGGTGGAATTACAGAACGCGGTTTCCCATTTAACGCCATTGTACACACTGGCTCAAGTCACTTCCCTAAAGTTAAACGATATGACAACATTAGTAATCCATACCATTTCGGGAATTTAGTGTGGGGAAGGGGCCAACATTGGAACTGAGTAGTCCCATCAAAACACTGCAAAGTAACAGTACAACATTCCGACAAAAAAAAAAAACTGTTGTGAAACGACAGAGGAGGAGCGGCTGACTGACCTAACCCGGACCTGAGACGTTTAAAAAAAAAAAAAATACATGCGCCACGAATTCTCACTATGTAACGTAACTTGAAATATAATGCGCTTTTTAGTAAACATTATTATAAAGATATTGTTTCCTTACCTGCCGTTACTTGAAGTAAAGAGGAGAAGAGGGGGAGTGGTTACTTCTCTCCCGCTGCGTTCCGAGCTCGCGCTCCGGAATCCTCTGCAGTAGCATCACTTATCATGGACGCCAAACGGCAACCGCGACAGCGCTGTTTTCAATGCCGATATTTCGACATTACATGAATCTGACGACATTACGGCTCTGACGCGAAGGACCTCCCCCTCTGAGCAATGGCTCCTTTTGATCCAACATGTCGTGCATATAGGGACAGTTTCATAGCGAAAGCTTCCGCCCCATCAGTCTCCAGGCAACAAGGCGAACCTCTACCATCCTACAACCAGTAGGATTTATTCATCCACTCACGATTGCATCAGAATGGCAAATAGTACGTCTCTCAAAATGTGAGTTTATAAGCAGAGGTGTAAAGTGCTTAAGTAAAAACATGATGATGTACTATTTAAGTAGTTTTGGGGGATATCTGTACTTTACTATTTATATTTTTTACAACTTTTACTTTACTACATTCCTAAAGCAAATAATGTACTATTTACTCCATACATTCTCCCTGACACCCAAAAGTACTCGTTACATTTTGACAGGAAAATGGTCCAATTCACGCACGTATCAAGAGAACATCCCCGGTCACGATGTGACGGACTCACTAGACACAAATGCTTTGTTGTGTGTTGGAGTGTGCTCCCTGGCTATCCGACAATTTTTTTTAAATAGTGCAGTCTGTTTTGCTTACTATGAGAATTTTTAAATGGATTATACTTTTACTTTTGAAACTTCTTATATTTAAAATCAATACTTTTAGATTTTTACCCAAGTAGTATATTTTACTGGGTGACTTTCACTTTTACTTGAGTCATTTTCTATTAAGGTATCTTTACTTTTACACAAGTATGACAATTGAGTACTTTTTCCACCACTGGAAATAAGCCAATATCCAAAGTGACAAATTAATCCACTGCTTTTGGTGGTATTTGTAAAACTTGGCATTCTGAACACTAATTTAGAGGTGCAACTCAATTGCCTTGAAGTTAAAACTAGGCCTAGTTGTGCTTATACTTTCTTCTTTTTTTAACAAATCAAAAGTAATTGTGTTGCAAATCTCATTCTCATTGTTTTTGATTTTTTTGTTAAATTATATAATAAAACATGGCCTAAATTCATTGTCCTGAAGAGGGCACGGCAGAGCCTCTTCTCCCCCACCTCAAAGCACTACAGAGGGTGGTGCGGACTTCCCAATACATCACTGGGGCCGAGCTCCCTGTCATCCAGGACCTCTATATCAGGCGGTTTCAGAGGAAGAGCCATGGGTGTAAAGTACTGAAGTAGGAGTTTCAAGTATTTTTACATAAGTTGTTTTTGGGGATATCTGTACTTTACTTTACAATTTATATTTTTGACTACTTTTACTTTTACTTCACTACATTCTTAAAGAAAATGTACTTTTTACTTCATACATTTTCCCTGACACCCAAAAGTACTCATTACATTTTGAATGCTTAGCAGGACAGGAAAATGGTCTAATTCACACACTTATCAAGAGAACATCCCTGGTCATCCCTACTGCCTCTGATCTGGCGGACTCCCTAAATTGTGTTGGAGCATGCCCCTAGCTATCCGTAAGTAAAAATAAAAAACAAGAAGCGGTGCCATCTGGTTTGCTTAATAAGGAATTTGAAATTATTTAATATTTTACTTTTGATGCTTACGTATATTTTAGCAGTAACATTTACTTTTGATACGCTTTTGATATATTTAAAACCAAATACTTTTGGACTTTTACTCAAGTAGGATTTTACTGGGTGACTCACTTTTATTTGAGTCATTTTCTATTAAAGTATCTTTACTTTTACTCAAGTACGACAATTGGGTACTTTTTCCACCACTGAGAAGAGACATTTTTTCAAAGACTTCAGCCACCCAAGCCAAAGTATACTGTTCACTCTACCCAGCCAGCACATAACGTTCTGAGAACCCAATGTTTCTTAGAACTTTGTGAGAGAGGGGTTGTCCTATGGTTATTTATTTTGCGTATAACTTTCCCACAATTTTCAGGGAATGGTGCAGGATAGTTGCTAGGCTTCGGAACCTTCTCAGCACATTTAAGGAACTTTACAAAAAACATTATTACTTTAACAGAAGATTTCCTAAAAGTTAGAACAGGGTTACATTTCAATTACATTTTGGCAATGTTCTAGGAATGTTCTCCAACAATCTCAAATAGTTCAGAGAATGTTAAGAAACAACATTCATCTGTGGGAATTTCAGTACTTCAGCATAATGTTTCCTACAGGTTTCCTCATGGTTCCATTTACATTCATGTTCTCAAATTTGTCTTAAGAAACAATCACATTTTATTGTCACATGCGCCGAATACAAACAGGTGTAGTAGACCTTACCGTGAAATGGATTATCTACACATACTGAGCAGCTCATGTTAAAGACAGATGCGTACTACAGTACATGGCATACCAATCCAAACTCATCTCTAGGCATGTCCAGCCCATCCATTATCTCAGCCAATCATGGCTTCACTGTACAAATATAAAGACTCAAAACACCATGATTGTGTAGTGAAACCATGAAAAGTAGTGCACCAAAAGCTGAGATCTGGTGTTTGGATGATGTTTGAATGGAAACCCCAATGTAAGTGTTATGATACACAGAAAGTGTTTTAAAACAGAATAGAAGTACTCTGAAACAAATAAAATCTATTTGTATTTGTCACATACTCCTGTAACAGTATAGCTTCCCCTACCTGGGCTCGAACCAGGGACTCTCTGCACACATCGACAACAGCAACCCTCGAAGCATCGTTACCCATCGCTCCACAAAAGAACAACTACTTCAAGGTCTCAGTGCGAGTGAAGTCACCAATTGAAATGCTATTAGCGAGCACACCGCTAACTAGCTAGCCATTTCACATCGGTTACACTCCGAATACAACAGGTATACAACAGACCTTAACATGAAATGCTGACAAACAGTTAAGAAAATATTTAACTAAATAAACGAAAGTAATTTTAAAAAATTAAAAAAGTAACAATGAAATAACAATAATATACAATATACAGGGGGTACCGGTACTGAGTCAATGTGAGGGGGTACAGGTTAGATGAGGTAATATGTGTATATGTAGGTAGGGGTAAAGTGACTATGCATAGATAATAAACAGCGAGTAGCAGCAGTGTAAAAACAAAGTGTGTGTAATGTAATGTAAATAGTCCGGTTGGCCATTTGATTAATTGTTCAGCAGTCTTATGACTTGGGGGTAGAGGCTGTTAAGGAACGGTAGCAGAGAGAACAGTCTATGACTTGGGTGATTAGAGTCTTTGACAATTCTTTGGGCCTTCGTCTGATACGCCTAGTATATAGGTCCTGGATGGCAGGAAGAATGGCCCCAGTGATGTACAACATTGTTTCACCCTTCACCCTCGCATCTTATGCAACCGATCAGGATGCTCTCGATTGTGCAGCTATAACTTTTTGATGATCTGGGGACCAATGCCAAATCTTTACAGTCTACTGAGGGTGAAACAATGTTGTTGTGCCCTCTTCACGACTGTCTTGGTGTGTTTGGACCATGATCGTTTGTTAGTGATGTGGACACCAAGGAACTTGAAACTCTCCCTTCGATAATTAATGGGGGCCTGTTTGGCCCTCCTTTTCCTATAGTCCACGATCAGCTCCTTTGTCTTGCTCACATTGAGGGAGAGGTTGTTGTCCTGAAACCACGCTGCCAGGTCTCTGACCTCCTCCCTATAGGCTCTCTCATCGTTGTTGGTGACACTGTTGTGTCATCAGCAAACTTAATGATGGTGTTGGAGTCGTGCTTGGCCATGCAGTCTTGGGTGAACAGGGACTACAGGAGGGGACTAAGCACGCACCCAAGGGGCCTCAGTGTTGAGGATCAGCGTGGCAGATGTGTTGTTGCATACCCTTACCACCTGGGGGTAGCCTGTCAGGAAGTCCAGGATCCCGTTGCAGAGGGAGGTGTTTAGTCCCAGGGTCCTTAGCTTAGTGATGATATTTGAAGGCACTCTGGTGTTGAACGCTGAGCTGTAGTCAATGAACAGCATTCTCACATAGGTGTTATTTTTGTCCAAATGGGAAAGGGCAGTGTGGAGTGCGATTGAGATTGCGGATCTGTTGGGCGGTATGCGAATTGGAGTGGGTCTAGGGTTTCTGGGATGATGGTGTTGATGTGAGCCATGACCAGCCTTTCAAAGGACTTCATGGCTATCGACATGAGTGGTAGTCATTTAGGTAGGTTACCTTTGCTTTCTTGGGCACAGGGACTATGGTGGTCTGCTTGTAGGTATTACATACTCGGTCAGGGAGAGGTTGAAAATGTCAGTGAAGACACTTGCTAGTTGGGCCGGCCATGCTCTGAGCACAAGTCCTGTTAATCCGTCTTGGGAATGTTGACTTGTTTAAAGGTCTTACTCACATCGGCTATGGAGAGCGTGATCACACAGTCGTCTGGAACAGCTGGTTCTCTCATGCATGCTTCAGTGTTGCTTGCCTCGAATCGAGCATAACAGGCATTTAGCTCATCTGGTAGGCTCGTGTCCCTGGGCAGCTTGCAGCTGGGTTTCCCTTTGTAGTCTGTAATAGTTTTCGAGCCCTGCCACATTCGACGAGCATCAGAGCCGGTGTAGTAGGATTCATTCTTAGTCCTGTATTGACGCTTTGCCTGTTGGATGGGTCGTCTGAGGGCATAGCGGGATTTCTCACATTACTCTGTTGGAATTTCGTTACTTCAGCATAATATTTCCTACAGGTTTCCTTGTGATTCTATTTAAAGTAATGTTCTCAAATTGTTTCAAGAAGGTTAAGAAAACTTCCCATAAAAACCACAAGAAAACTTTAGTAACATTTAGAGAACGTTCTGATAATGTTATTTAAAAGCATATACTGTATATTCCGTTCTCAACATCAGCTGGCAGGTGTAAGATATGTAACCCCTTCCCCGAAAACACACCTCCCCTCTCTTTGCTGATCATTGTTTCATGCTTGGGGTGTTGCATCCATTCTGTGGCACACTTCATCTGCTTCATTATCTTAGAGATACCAAGGGTCTTAAGTGTGAGGGTGTTGTTGTCATTGTCAGACTCAGGGTCTAAAACACATCAAGAGGAAACCCATTCAAAACCAATGAAATACTGAATTACTACCACCCATACTAGGATGGTGTAGCTCCAGCAACACAACCCAGTAGATATTGACTCTACCAGGGGTCTCTGAGGGTAATCAACAAGGAAGTTGTGGCTTTTCTGCATGGACGAGCAAATTATTTTCTCTCGCTCTGCTGGCCCTGCAGTTAAACAATAGTGTTGTATTTATTGTCTCTTTCCTAGACATAAACAAAGCAAAAAAAGAAACGTCCCTTTTTCTTTCAAAGATAATTCATAAAAATCCAAATAACTTCACAGATCATAATTGTAAAGGGTTTAACACTGTTTCCCATGCTTGTTCAATGAACTATAAACAATTAATGAACATGCACCTGTGGAACGGTCGTTAAGACACTAACAGCTTACAGACGGCAGGTCACAGTTATGAAAACAGGACACTAAAGAGGCCTTTCTACTGTCCCTGAAAAACACCAAAAGAAATATGCCCAGGGTCCCTACTCATCTGCGTGAAAGTGTCTTAGGCATGCAGGAAGGAGGCATGAGGACTGCAGATGTGGCAGTAAATTGCAATGTCCGTATCTGTGAAACGCCTAAGACAGTGCTACAGGGAGATAGGACGGACAGCTGATCGTCCTCACAGTGGCAGACCACATGTAACAACACCTGGGTGATGGTCAGATTCACGTTTATCGTCGCAGGAATGAGCATTACACCGAGACCTGTACTCTGAAGCGGGATCGATTTGGAGGTGGAGGGTCCGTCATGGTCTGGGGCGGTGTGTCACAGCATCATCGGACTGAGCTTGTTGTCATTGCAGGCAATCTCAACACTGTGCGTTACAGGGAAGACATCCTCCTCCCTCATGTGGTACCCTTCCTGCTCATCCTGATATGACCCTCCAGCATGACAATGCCACCAGCCATACTGCTCGTTCTGTGCGTGATTTCCTGAAAGACAGGAATGTGAGTGTTCTGCCATGGCCAGCGAAGAGCCCGGATCTCAATCCCATTGAGCACGTCTGGAACCTGTTGGATCGGAGGGTGAGGGCTAGGGCCATTCCCCCCAGACATGTCTGGGATCTTGCAGGTGCCTTGGTGGAAGAGTGGGGTAACATCTCAGAGCAAGAGCTGGCAAATCTGGTGCAGTTCATGAGGAGGAGATGCGCTGCAATACTTAATGCAGCTGGTGGCCACACCAGATACTGACTGTTACTTTTGATTTTGACCCCTCCTTTGTTCTGGGACACATTATTCAATTTCTGTTAGTCACATGTCTGTGGAACTTGTTCAGCTTATGTCTCAGTTGTTGAATCTTGTTATGGTCATACAAATATTTACACATGTTAAGTTTGCTGAAAATTAACAGTTGTCAGTTTTTTTGCTGAGTTTGAGTTGGCTAGCCAGCAGCAAGCAAGGAATAAGAACTTTGCCACTGAGCATGGCATGGGAACATAAAAGAAGAACGACAGGGTTGCGTCCATAAATATTGAACAAACAACTGGGTCGTGTCTATTGCAACCCGCAGAGGGACTCTCCGTAATGTACAGAAGGAAGGTGTTTATCCCTTACTTATCATCCTGCCCTGGAGGCCCAATATTATCTCTTTTGGCATAGTGCCAAATTGGCAACAGCTACTGTGTCTCAGAGCCATGACATCTCACTCAATGTTTCACTTCCACACCCTCACATCACTGCATGTTCTTGTTCCTCTCTCTCGCTAGCTTGCTCTCTTTCTCTCTCTCTCGCTCTTTCATTTCATAAAAATGTGTCATTCCCCACGCAAACTTTATCATCAGCTGAACTGCTTGACGTGTAAACAACCTGTTCTTGGAAGGTCATACCTTAGCATTATTTGTTAGTTAGTTAAGATTTTTTCTATCCTAATTGAATTAACTTCCGGCACCACAGAGATGGCTGCCTCGCTTCGCGTTCCTAGGAAACTATGCAGTATTTCGTTTTTTATGTGTAATTTCTTACACTGTTACCCCAGGAAATATTAGGTTTTATTACATACAGTCAGGAGGAACAATTGGATATAAGAGCAAAATCAACTCGCCAACATTACGACCAGGAAAACAACTTTCCCGAAGCGGATCCCCTGTTTGGTCCACCACCCAGGACAATGGCTCAGATCCCAGCCGGCAACACCCAAAACAACGGCGCCGCAGAAGGGGCAGACGTAGCGGTCTTCTGGTCAGGCTCTGTAGATGGGCACATCGCCCACCGCTACCGAGCATACTACTCGGCAATGTCCAGTCTCTTGCCAACAAGGTAGACGAAATCTGAGCAAGGGTTGCCTTCCAGAGAGACATCAGCGATTGTAACGTTCTTCACGGAAACATGGCTCACTCGGGATACATCAGACTTGGTACAGCCACCTGGTTTCTTCACGCATCGCGCTGACAGAAACAAACATCTCTCTGGTAAGAAGAAGGGCGGGGGTGTATGCCTTATGATTAACGAGACGTGGTGTGATCATAACAACATACAGGAACTCAAGTCCTTTTGTTCACCTGACCTAGAATTCCTTAAAATCAAATGCTGACCGCATTATCCACCAAGATAATTCTCTTCGATTATAATCACAGCTGTGTATATCCCCCCACCCCCAAGCAGACACATCGACGGCCCTGAAATAACTTAATTTGACTCTATGTAAATTGGAAACCACATCTCCTGAGGCTGCATTTATTGTAGCTCAGGATTTTAACAAGGCTAATCTGAAAACAAGGCTCCCTAAATTTTATCAGCATATCGAATGCGCGTCCCGGGCTGGTAAAACCCTGGATCATTGTTATTCTAACTTCCGCGACGCATATAAAGCCCTCCCCCGCCTTTCGGAAAATCTGACCACGACTCAATTTTGTTGCTCCCAGCCTATAAACAGAAACTAAAACAGGAAGCGCCCGTGCTCAGGTCTGTTCAACGCTGGTCCGACCAATCGGATTCCCCGCTTCAAGATTGCTTCGATCATGTGGATTGGGAATTGTTCCTCATAGCGTCAGACAATAACATTGATGAATACGCTGATTCAGTGAGCACGTTTATTAGCAAGTGCATCGGTGATGTTGTACCCACAGCGTCTATTAAATCATTCCCCAACCAGAAACCGTGGATTGATGGCAGCATTCGCACAAAACTGAAAGCGCGAACCACTGCTTTTAATCAGGGCAAGGTGACCGGAAACATGACCAAATATATGCCCTCCGCAAGACAATCAAACAAGCTAAGGGTCAGTATAGAAACAAAGTAGAGTCGCAATTCAACGGCTCAGACACGAGAGGTATGTGGCAGGGTCTACAGTCAATCACGGACTACAAAAGGAAAACCAACCCCATCGCGGACCACGATGTCTTGCTCCCAGACAAACTAAACAACTTCTTTGCTCACTTTGAGGAAAATACAGCGCCACTGACACGGCCCACTACCAAAATCTGCATGCTCTCCTTCACTGCAGCCAACGTGAGTAAAACATTTAAACGTGTTAACCCTCGCAAGGCTGCCGGCCCAGATGGCATCCCCAGCCGTGTCCAGCATGCTGGTGGTGTGTTTACGGACATATTCAATCAATCCTTATCCCAGTCTGCGGGTTCCCACATGCTTCAGGAGGGCCACCATTGTCCCTGTTCCCAAGAAAGCGAAGGTATCTGTGCTAAATGACTATTGCCCCGTAGCACTCACTTCCGTCATCATGAAGTGCTTTGAGAGACTAGTAAAGGAACATATCACCTTCACCCTACCGGACACCCTAGACCCACTCCAATTTGCTTACGGCCCCAATAGGTCCACAGACGACAAAAATCGCAAGCACGCTGCACACTGTGCAACTGGGTCCTGGACTTCCTGACGGGTCGCCACCAGGTGGTGAGGGTAGGTAACAACATCTCCACCCCGCTGATCCTCAACACTGGGCCTCCACAAGGGTGCGTTCTCAGCGCTCTCCTGTACTCCCTGTTCACCCATGACTGCGTGGCCATGCACGCCTCCAACTCAATCGTCAAGTTTGCAGACGACACTACAGTGGTAGGCTGGATTACCAACAACGATGAGACGGCCTACAGGGAGGAGGTGAGGGCCCTCGGAGTGTGGTGTCAGGAAAATAACCTCACACTCAATGTCAACAAAACAAAGGAGATGATAGTGGACTTCAGGAAACAGCAGAGGGAGCAGCCCCCTATCCACATCGACGGGACAGTAGTGGAGAAGGTGGAAAGTTTGAAGATCCTTGGCTTATACATCACGGACAAACTGAAATGGTCCACCACACAGACAGTGTGGTGAAGAAGGCGCAGCAGCAACCTCAGGAGGCTGAAGAAATTTGGCTTTTCACCAAAACCACACAAACTTTTACAGATGCACAATCGAGAGCATCCTGTCGGGCTGTATCACCGCCTGCTATTGCAACTGCTCCGCCCACAAGAGTAAGGCTCTCCAGAGGGTAGTGAGGTCTGCACAATGCATCACCGGGGGCAAACTACCTGCCCTCCAGGACACCTACACCACCCGATGTCACAGGAAGGCCATAAAGTTCATCAAGGACAACAATCACCCGAGCCACTTCCTGTGCATCCCGCTATCATCCAGAAGGCAATGTCAGTACAGGTGCATCAAAGCGGGGACCGAGAGACTGAATAACAGCTTCTATCTCAAGGCCATCAGACTGTTAAACAGCCATCACTAACAGTGAGTGGCTGCTGCCAACATAGTGACTCATCTCTAGGCACTTTAAACAATGCCACTTTATATAATGTTTACATACCCTACATTACTCATCTCATGTTTCTACTGTGCTCTATACCAACTACTGCATCTTGCCTATGCCATTCGGCCATCGCTCATTCATATATTTTTATGTACATATTCTTATTAATTCCTTTACACTTGTGTGTGTATAAGGTAGTTGTTGTGAAATTGTTAGGTTCGATTACTTGTTAGATATTACTGCATGGTTGGAACTAGAAGCAGAAGCATTTCGCTACGCTTTGCATTAACATCTGTTAACCATGTGTATATGTGACAAATCAAATTTGATTGGATTTATTACCACACTCTGAACGGTCATGGTATTGTTCCTAATATATTGTAATGTCTGTGGCAATGACTCTGATTTCTACAACACTCACTTTATTATGTAGGGGATTTTAATGAATGTTCTGTGAAGGCCATTAATCAAACGTGTCACCCTCAATAAAGCGCCATCGTTGCCATTATGTCACCATAGCTGTGTTTATATATGACATCATATGTCTTAGCCTACTTACAGTAAGCGTTGGCACCGGCAGGCAAGCTGCAGGTAGCTTGTATCCATGCCCTTGTTTGTGTGACACACTTAAGTGACACTAATTATTCCACAGTATTCAAAACGACTGCTGCTCTTAAGTGACCAATGGGAGACCCGAGCTACTCATACTGATGTCTACAGTCGACTAATTCCAGCGTCCCCTTGAAGGGTCTCTGGAGAAAAGATCCTGCCTCCCAATATGTTGTGCTGCTGTCCTGACTGCTGTGGGTGTAGTGGTTCTGTTTGTTTACCAGTTTGTGTTAGTGTGTGTGTGTGTGTGTGTGTGTGTGTGTGTCTGTCTCTGTGTGTGACCATTTTCACCTCCTGTATTACTTATCCCCCCTGTTCCTTGCTCTCTGTCATCTTTTGCTGTTAACATGTTGACATTTCTCGCTGTTGTATTGTCTCTTTTCTCCCTGTCTCTCCTTTAGTACCCCAGCCTTTATTAACAATAAATATAATTCTATGTAGGCTGTCACGTTCTGACCTTAGTTCATTTGTTTTGTCTTTTGTTTTAGTATGGTCAGGGCCGGAGTTGGGTGGGTTGTCTATGTTAGTTTGTCTATGATTTTCTATTTCTGTGTTTGGCCTGGTATGGTTCTCAATCAGAGGCAGCTGTCAATCGTTGTCCCTGATTGAGAACCATATTTAGGTAGCCTGTTTTCCATTGTGTTTTGTGGGTGGTTATTTTCAGTCTTAGTGTGTCTGCACCAGACAGAACTGTTTCGGTTGTGTCTTTGTTTGTTATTCAGTTCTCATTAAATAAGATGAACACTTACCACGCTGCGCTTTGGTCCTCACCTTCTTCCCATGACAGCCGTTACAGAACCACCCACCAAGAAAGGACCAAGCAGCGTGGTAACGGGCAGCAGCGGCCGGAATCGCAAGACTCCTGGACATGGGAGATTTTGGACGGCAAGGGACCCTGGGCACAGGCTGGGGAATATCACCGCCCCAAGGCTGAGCTGGAGGCAGCGAAAGCCGAGAGGTGGTGGTATGAGTAAGCAGCACGGCAGCGAGGTTGGAAGACCGAGAGGCAGCCCCAAAAATGTATTGGGCAGGGGCACACGGGGAGTGTGGCGAAGTCAGGTAGGAGACCTGCGCCAACTTCCCGTGATTACCGGAGAGCGAGAGGGACCGGGCAGGCACCGTGTTATGCGGTGGAGCGCACGGTGCCCCGGTGCGCGTGCATAGCCAGGTGTGGTACATTGCAGAACCTCGTATCGGCCGGGCTAGAGTGGGCATCGAGCCAGGTGCCATGAAGCCGGCTCAGCGCATCTGGTCTCCAGTGCGTCTCCTCGGGCCGGTGTACATGGCACCAGCCTTACGCATGGTGTCCCCGGTTCGCCAGCACAGCCCAGTGCGGGCTATTCCACCTCGCCGCACTGGCCTGGCTACGGGGAGCATTCAACCAGGTAAGGTTGGGCAGGCTCGGGGTTCAAGCGCTCCAGTGCGCCTTCACGGTCCGGTCTATCCGGTGCCACCTCCACGCACCAGCCCTCCGGTGGCAGCCCCCCGCACCAGGCTGTATCTCTGTCTCCTCCCTACAGGTGCTCCCGCCTGTCCAGCGCTGCCAGAGCCTTCCTCCTGTCCGGAGCTGCCGGGGTCTCCCTCCTGTCCGGAGCTGCCGGGGTCTCCCTCCTGTCCGGAGCTGCCGGGGTCACCCTCCTGTCTGGAGCTGCCGGGGTCTCCCTCCTGTCCGGAGCCGCAGCCCCTCAGTCCAGAGGCGCAGCCCCTCAGTCCAGAGGCGCAGCCCCTCAGTCCAGTGGCGCCCTCTACGAGGGTCTTCAGTCCGGGGCCCGCTGCGAGGGTAGTGCCACCTAAGTGGGCCAAGACTGAGGTGGAGCGGGGTCCATGTCCCGAGCCGCCGCCGTAAGAAGGCCCACCCGGACCCTCCCCTTTAGAGTCAGGTTTTGCAGCCGGAGCCCGCACCTTTGGAGGGGGTACTGTCACGCCCTGGCCATAGAGAGGCTTTTTATTCTCTAGTTTGGTTAGGCCAGGGTGTGACTTGGGGGGGCATTCTATGTCCTTTTTTCTATGTTTTGTATTTCTATGTCTTGGCCTGGTATGGTTCTCAATCAGGGACAGCTGTCTATCGTTGTCTCTGATTGAGAACCATACTTAGGTACCCTTTTCCCCCACCTGTTTTGTGGGAAGTTAACTTTGACTTTGTTCAGGGCACATAGCCCAAAGCTTCACGGTTTGGTTTTGTTCTTTGTTTTGTCGGCATCATTTTTAATAAAAAGAAAATGTACGCTTACCATGCTGCAGTAGAATGGCCTGTACTGAAGAGCTGTGACATTCAACGTGGCACCATCATAGGATGCCACCTTTTCAATAAGTAATCTTGTCAAATATCTGCCCTGCTAGAGCTGCCACGGCCAACTGTAAGTGACGTTATTGTGAAATGAATACCTCTAGGAGCAACAACTGCTCAGCCAAAAAGTGGTAGGCCACTCAAGCTCACAGAACGGGACTGCTGAGTGCTGAAGTTCATAACGTAAAAAAATCATCTGTCCTCGGTTGCAACACTCAAAACCAAGTTTCAAACTGCTCCTGGAAGCAACGTCAGCACAAGAACTGTGCTGACGTTGAATGGGTTTCCATGGCCGAGCAGCTGCACACAAGCCTAAGATCACCATGTGCAATGCGAAGTGTCGGCTGGAGTGGTGTAAAGCTCTCCGATTTGTGGACTGTGGAGCAGTGGAAACGTTCTCTGGAGTGATGAATCACGCTTCACCATCTGGCAGTCCAACGGACGAATCTGAGTTTGGCGGATGCCAGGAGAACGCTACCTGCCCACATCCATATTGTAAAGTTTGGTGGAGGAGGACTAATGGCCTGGGGCTGTTTTTCATGGTTCGGGCTAGGCCCCTTAGTTCCAGTAAAGGGAAATCTTAACACTACAGCATCAATGACATTCTTGGTGATTCTGTGCTTCCAACTTTGTGGCAACAGTTTGGGGAAGGCCCTTTCCTGATTTAGCGTAACAATGCCCCCTTGCGCAAAGCGAGGTCCATACAGCAATGGTTTGTCGAGATCGGTGTGGAAGAACTTGACTGGCCTGTACAGAGCCCTGACCTCAACCCCATCAAACACCTTTGGGATGAGTTGGAACTTCGACTGCGAACCAGGCCTAATCGCCCAACATCTTTGCCCAACCTCACTAATGCTCTTGAGGCTGAATAGAAGCAAGTCCCTGCAGCAATGTTCCAACATCTAGTGAATAGCCTTCCCAGAAGAGTGGAGGCTGTAATAGCAGCAAAGGAGGGACCAATTAATGTCCATGATTTTGTAATGAGATGTTCGAGTAGGTGTCCACAAACCATGTAGTGTAACACTGATATAGCCTAACCCATGATGTATATAACTAGTCCTCTACACTTCGTGTTATTGTTGCACATGGACTTGCGTAACACATCAATTACCTGGCACGCAGCCTGTATTTTAAAACTTTACCTCAGGGCATTATGAAAAATGCAAACACGGAAAAGATAGTTTTGAATGGAGTAAATGCATGTATTTTGCCTTCTGCAAAAACAAAATGTTTGCAAGTTATATCTTGCTGAGGTATTTTCAATTACTTGACGATATCATTCCTTTTTCCGACGACACAAAGGTAGTAGGCCTGATCCCTGACAGTGATGATACAACAACCTGACAACCTCTCCCTCAACATGATCAAGACAAAGGAGATGATCGTGGACTACAGGAAAAGGAGGGCCGTGCACGCCCCCATGCTCATCGACGGGGCTGTAGTGGAGCAGGTTGAGAGCTTCAAATTTCTTGGTGTCCACTTCACTAACAAACTATCTTGGTCCAAACACACCAAGACACTCGTGAAGAGGACAGAACAATATCTATTCCCCCTCAGGAGACTGAAAAGATTTGGCGATGGGTCCTCTTATTCTCAAAATTTATACAGCTGCACCAGAGAGCATCCTGACTTGTTGCATTACCCCCTGGTATGGCAACTGCTTGGCCTCCGACCTCACGGCGCTACAGAGGTTAGTGCGGTACGGCCCAATACATCACTGGGCCAAGCTTCCTGACATCCAGGACCTCTATACCAGGCGGTGTAGTCATGGACTGTTCTCTTTGCTACCACACGGCAAGCGGTGCCGGAGTGCCAAGCCTAGGTCCAAGAGGATTCTTAACAGCTTCTACCCCCAAGCCATAGGACTGCTGAACAACTAATCAAATGGCTACACAGACTACTTGCAATGACATCCACCCATTTTTTTTTACGCTACTGCTACTCTTGGTTTATTATGTATGCATAGTCACTTTAAATCAAATCATCAAATCAAATTTATTTATATAGCTCTTCTTACATCAGCTGATATCTCAAAGTGCTGTACAGAAACCCAGCCTAAAACCCCAAACAGCAAGCAATGCAGGTGTAGAAGCACGGTGGCTAGGAAAAACTCCCTAGAAAGGCCAAAACCTAGGAAGAAACCTAGAGAGGAACCAGGCTATGAGGGGTGGCCAGTCCTCTTCTGGCTGTGCCGGGTGGAGATTATTACAGAACATGGCCAAGATGTTCAAATGTTCATAAATGACCAGCATGGTCAAATAATAATAATCACAGTAGTTGTCGAGGGTGCAGCAAGTCAGCACCTCAGGAGTAAATGTCAGTTGGCTTTTCATAGCCGATCATTAAGAGTATCTCTACCGCTCCTGCTGTCTCTAGAGAGTTGAAAACAGCAGGCCTGGGACAGGTAGCACGTCCGGTGAACAGGTCAGGGTTCCATAGCAGCAGGCAGAACAGTTGAAACTGGAGCAACAGCACGGCCAGGTGGACTGGGGACAACAAGGAGTCATCATGCCAGGTAGTCCTGAGGCATGGTCCTAGGGCTCAGGTCCTCTGAGAGAGAGAAAGAAAGAGAGAATTAGAGAGAGCATACTTAAATTCACACAGGACACCGGATAAGACAGGAGACATACTCCAGATATAACAGACTGATCCTAGCCCCCCGACACATAAACTACTGCATTATAAATACTGGAGGCTGAAAAGGGAGGGGGGCTACCCCTACCTAAATGTACTGTACATATTACCTCAATTTAACCTATACCCCCGCACATTCACTCTGTACCGGTACCTCCTGTATATAGCCTCCTTGGTGTTATTTTATTGTTATTATTATTTTTGTTTATTTAGTAAATATTTGCTTAACTGCAGTGTTGGTTTAGCATTTCACGGTAAGGTCTGTGTATTTGGCACGTGACAAATCAAATTTGATTTGATTTGAAAGGATACATAACACTCAAATACACAGGAGGGTAGAAAACCCAAGTGTGTGACAGATGTAGATTGCCTCTGTGTTGTGTTTTGATTGGTGCACAGATGACCAGAGGATCAAGGTTAGTCTGATGAGGATTTATTTTCTGATAAAGAAATGAACAACATCCATGAATTAAATGTTGCGCTGCCCTTATACACCAACCCATCTATAAAGTACAAATGAACAACAAAAGGGGACATGAATAACAATGCTAGCCCAATGACAACGTGTACAGTAACTTGCTAGCTAGCATGTACAGTATTAAAAAAAATCCACAGATAAAAAGTTAATAAATGCAGTGGTGTAAAGTACTTAAGTAAAAATTCTGTAAAGTACTACTTAAGTAGTGTTTTGAGGTATCTTGACTACTTTAACTTCACTACATTCCTGAAGAAAATAACTGACTTTTTACTCCCTACATTTTCCCTGACACTCAAAAGCACATGTTACATTTTAAATGCTTAGCAGGACAGTAAAATGGTCCAATTCACACACTTTTCCCTGGTCATCCTGACTGCCTCAGATCTGGCGGACTCTTTAAACACACATGCTTTGTTTATAAATGATGTCTGAGTGTTGGAGTGTGCCCATGGCTATCCGTAAATGAAAAAATAAAAAAAATGGGGGAAAAAATGTGCTGTCTGGTTTGCTAAATATAAGGAATTTTACATTATTTATACTTTTGACTATATTTTAGCTATTACATTTATTTTTGATACGTAAGTATATTTAAACCCAAAGAGTTTTAGACTCTTTTACTAGTATTTTACTGGGTGACTTTCACTTTTACTTGAGTCATTTTCTATTGAGGTATCTTTACTCAAGTATGACAATTGTGTACTTTCTCCACCACTGCATGAATTACTGAAATGCATAAATATCACAATATATTAGTGGGAGACCATTCTGACATAATGTACTAAGAAACCATATAAACTAAATATCTGTGATTTTACACATAGGAATGATTATGATTTTCATGGGACAATTTTACAGTAACATCCCTCTTCCACATACAGTAGACAGGGAAGAAGTAAGAGGGGCAGGGGATGTTTATGAAGGGGAATACAGGAGGAAAAGGAAGTGTGCAGCATTAAAAAGAGTACTGTTGACAACTAAAGGAATCTACAGAAGTATCAGGCATGGAACTATTCAGATTTTGTGTAATTATACAACATGAAATGTAACAGTTTTTACAACTGCACTTCATTTATAAATCCAGTGGACTCCTGATGAGCGCAAATCAGTTAAGTGCAAACTCTGTTTCAGTACAATGCAGTTCACCAGGCCCAATTTAAATACATTTTCTTGATATCTCCATGCATGCACCTGTTTAGTGTATGCATTCACAACAGTCCCAAGCCCCTCGCTAGAGTAGTTTTACTTCTTCTGACCTCTTTGATACAGGGCCAGACTACCGCAATTTGGGGTAGTATTTTAGTATATATTTGTTTAGGAATTATTGTATCTTTTGGGAAAATTCCTTTTGTTGCTAACTTCCTGCATTTCAACACATTTTGCCATGGGCAGGGAATTATGTTTGCTGTTTTATAGCTCATCTTGTGCTTTTGTTCACATTTTACTATGAGGCTGAATGTCACGACTTCCATCGAAGTCGGTCCCTCTCCTTGTTCGAACGTCACCGGCATTCTAGCCATCGCCGATCCACTTTTCATTTGTTTTGTCTTACACACCTGGTTTCAATTCCCCAATTACTTGTTCATTATTTAACCCTCTGTTCCCCCATGTTTGTTTGTGAGTAATTGTTTATTTGTATTGCGGTCCGTATTTGTGGCCTTGTATTTATAAGACGTGTATTGTTATATTATTGAGAAAAATTGCTTTCATTCCTCATATCTGCTGTCCTGCGCCTGACTCATCTCACCAGCTACACACAGACGAATTACACTGAAAGAACATTTTGCAGTTTTAAATCTAATTTCCTGTAATTTTACAAATGTTGCTATCATACAGCTGAAGTCAAAATTTTACATACGCTTAGGTTGGAGTCATTAAAACTCGTTTCAACCATTCCACACATTTCTTGTTAACATACTATAGTTTTGGCATGTCGGTTAGGACATTTTTGCATGACACAAGTAATTTTTCCAACAATTGTTTACAGTCAGATTATTTCACTTATTATTTACTGTATCACAATTCCAGTAGGTCAGATGTTTACATACACTAAGTTGACTGTGCCTTTAAACAGCTTGGAAAATTCCAGAAAAATGTAATGGCTTTAGAAGCTTCTGATAGGCTAATTGACATGATTTGAGTCAAATGGAGGTGTACCTGTGGATGTATTTCAAGGCCTACCTTCAAACTCAGGGCATCTTTGCTTGACATCATGGGAAAATCAAAAGAAATCACAGTATATCCACAGTAAAACGAGTCCTATATCGACATAACCTGAAAGGCTGCTCAGCAAGGAAGTAGCCACTGCTCAAAAACTGCCATAAAAAAGCCAGACTATGGTTTGCAACTGCACATGGGGACAAAGATCGTACTTTTGGAGAAATGTCCTGTAGTCTGATGAAACAAAAATATAACTGTTTGGCCATGATGACCATCACTAAGTTTGGAGGAAGAATAGGGAGGCTTGCAAGCCAAAGAACACCATCCCAACCATGAAGCACGGGGGTGGCAGCATCATGTTGTGGGGGGGGGGGACTTTGCTGCAGTAGGGACTAGTGCACTTCACAAAATAGATGGCAACATGAGGAAGGACAATTATGTTGATATATTTAAGCAACATCTCAAGACATTAGTTAAAGCTTGGTCGCAAATGGGTCTTCCAAATGGACAATGACCCCAAGCATTCTTCCAAAGTTGTGGGAAAATGGCTTAAGGACAACAAAGTCAACGTATTGGAGTGGCCATCACAAAGCCCTCACCTCAACTATAGAAAATTTGTGGGCAGAACTTAAAAAGCATGTGAGAGCAAGGAGGCCAACAAACCTGACTCAGTTACACCAGCTCTGTCAGGAGGAATGGGCCAATATTCACCCAATTTATTGTGGAAAACTTGTGGAAGTCTAACCGAAAAGTTTGCCCCAAGTTAAACAATTTAAAGGCAATGCTACCAAATACTAATCGAGTGTATGTAAACTTCTGACCCACTAGGAATGTGATGAAAGAAATAAAAGCTGAAATAAATCATTTTTTGACTATTATTCTGATATTTCACATTCTTAAAATAAGGTGGTGATCCTAACTGTCCTAAGACATGGAATGTTTACTAGGATTAAGTGTCAGGATTTGTGAATAACTGAGGTTAACTGTATTTGGCTAAGGTGTATGTAAACGTCCGACTTCAACTGTATGCTGTCTGGGGGGCCCAAAAAAATCAGGCCGTGGCCCCTGGGCACGTGTCTTGCGTTCCCGTTCGGTAATTCGGCCCTGCCTTGAAAGGAATTCATTGCACTATTTGTCTTTACATGTCCTTACTGGCACAAGTAGAAAAGTAGGCAATCCCAATGTGTGTGCTGGATGGGGTACCACTGCGCTCCATCCATCGTCCCTCATCATGTGCCCCTCTTATAAGAATGATCCACAGCGATCCGTCCATCCCCACGAGTCGCCATTTGGATGCTTCCTTGCCAGATCTGGGTAAATCCATTCTAGGCCAGTCGGGGGCTGTCGCCTATAGTTCATTGAGGTCTTTCTGCATGATGATGACTGAGGTCATCAGGTGCATTGAGTCAACGATAGCACCTCGGGCCATTAGCTAGGACAAGGTTGACATGTTTCTCATTGACACCTTAGGGACTTGCTGTAGTTACTAGAACAGATAGATAATCGATGCTGCTCACACATTCTAATGTTTCAGCTGATTGTTCATGGTATACCCTCTCCTCTTCACACAGTACTGTTATCTCCCTTGCCTCGGGCAATGTGGCACTTTCTAAACACATGCGATTTCAAACATACTAACCCTAACGCCAACCTTTAACCTAAATTTAAACCTAAACTAAGCACAAATTATATGCATTTGCACAACATTTATGTCCTTTCGAGGATGGCCATCTGATGGAAAGACAGCCATGTCCTCGGATAGCTGTGTGAACCTGCACCCCTCACCCCTGAGACTCTAGCATACCGCAGCCATGTCCCAAATAACGAAATCTCTTACTCAGTCATTATATACAACCTCTTTGGCCTGTCACAGCCATCAACTACCGACGTCATTATGAAGCAAGACTGTTTCGACAAGCTGTTTGCCGCCACACGCTAAAAGTATTTTACATTCCCCAATGATTATGGTATTACTTGGTTTGGAATGGAGGGCTTTTCGCATCTAGGTTACACCTCCCACTTTTTAAAAATAGAACCCAGATGTATTAATGATGTCATGATGGTTGTGTTATCTTGGACATGTAAATGTAGTCTGGACGTAAATGGCCGTCTGAGGACTGGCTAGTGTGATAAAGGAGGCCACAGTTGTTCTGTTATGTCACGTGTTGTTTCTCTTCATGCGGTTGCAGACAGTGGCACTGTTGATTACGTCACATCACAGAACAGTAAGATCAAGGAAGGGAGTTGGATTACATCACTCTGCTCACAGTCCCTTCACTGTGTCACCAGACAGACTGTCGTCAACAAGTCACAGGAATGAATGGACAAACAATAAAAATAGCTACTCTTCTGGTCTGTGTGACAACTACTGTGTTGTTTTCTCTCTGCTAGAAGATCAAAGCGATAGATTCTTTGATTAATTGGTTGACAAAATGCACACCCCTACTCAGTCAGAAAGCGACCTATAGGCTCGGTTGGTGTTGAACTGTGCTGTTCTTCTGTTTGGTTCAGAAAGACACAGAATGTTTCGATCCTCTTTGTCTCACCCCACCTCACGCATGCAAACCAGTGTTGTTGACGAGCATGTTTACATTGTGCAGGTCAAAGTTCAAGATAGATAATGGTGAGCAGCTGGAAGGCTGGGATGAATGAAAGGGCTTCTCTTTTGTTTGTTTTCCTCTGTGGTTATCTGACCAGAGATGTGTGTGTGTGTTTGTGTACTTTCAGAACAGTCTGCCACTATCAGTCCAAACACAGAATATAGCTGATATCTTGATGCAAAGCCTCACCCGAAACAGTCAGTGACGCACAATAGAGGACAGTGTGAGACAGTATGTAATGGAATGTATGGCAGGGGTGTGGTGGCTATTGCCTGTTACAAGTTGTGTAGTCTGAAGTGAAGTTGGAGAGGGCTACAGACACTAACAGGCAATAGCCACCACACCGCTGCCATACATTCCACTCCAGTAGTAAGACTCAATTCAATCAAAGCCACATTGCAGTACAGATATTTACAGGGTACTGTACCTTTTTTTGTCCTATTATCATAAAACAAAAATCAAAGCATGGTTCTGAGTGCTGTAAAAATGTACTACTGCTGCTACTGTAGTACTACTACAACTCCACTACAGATACACTTCATGACCAAAAGTACACTCAGCAAAAAAAGACCCGGCCCTTTTTCAGGACCCTATCTTTCAAAGATATTTAGTAAAAATCCAAATAACTTCACAGATCTTCATTGTGAAGGGTTTAAACACTGTTTCCCAAGCTTGTTCAATTAACCATAAACAATTAATAAACATGCACCTGTGGAACAGTCGTTAAGACACTAACAGCTTACAGACGGTAGGCAATTAAGGTGACAGTTATGAAAACTTAGGACACTAAAGAGGCCTTTCTACTGACTCTGAAAAACACCAAAATAAAGATGCCCAGGGTCCCTGCTCATCTGCGTGAACGTGCCTGAGGCATGCTGCAAGGAGGAATGAGGACTTTGACCTATACAATGTAAACATGCTCGTGCCAAGGGCCACGATATAGCCGTCTTCATCGACCTTGCCAAGGCGTTCGACTCTGTCAATCACCATATTCTTATCGGCAGACTCCGTAGCCTCGGATTTTCGGATGACTGCCTTGCCTGGTTCACCAATTACTTTGCAGACAGAGTTCAGCGTGTCAAATTGGAGGGCATGCTGTCCGGTCCTCTGGCAGTCTCTATGGGGGAGCCACAGGGTTCAATCCTCGGGCCGACTCTTTTCTCTGTATATATCAATGATGTTGCTCTTGCTGCGGGCGATTCCCTGATCCACCTCTACGCAGACAACACCATTCTATATACTTCCGGCCGGTCCTTGGACACTGTGCTATCTAACCTCCAAACGAGCTTCAATGCCATACAACACTCCTTCCGTGGCCTCCAACTGCTTTTAAACGCTAGTAAAACCAAATGCATGCTTTTCAACCATTCGCTGCCTGCACCCGCACGCCTGACCAGCATCACCACCCTGGATGGTTCCGACCTTGAATATGTGGACATCTATAAGTACCTAGGTGTCTGGCTAGACTGTAAACTCTCCTTCCAGACTCATATCAAACATCTCCAATCGAAAATCGGCTTTCTATTCCTCAACAAAGCCTCCTTCACTCACGCCGCCAAACTTACCCTAGTAAAACTGACTATCCTACCGATCCTCGACTTCGGCGATGTCATCTACAAAATTGCCTCCAACACTCTACTCAGCAAACTGGATGCAGTTTATCACAGTGCCTTCCGTTTTGTCACTAAAGCACCTTATACCACCCACCACTGCGACTTGTATGCTCTAGTCGGCTGGCCCTCGCTACATATTCGTCGCCAGACCCACTGGCTCCAGGTCATCTACAAGTCCATGCTAGGTAAAGCTCCGCCTTATCTCAGTTCACTGGTCACGATGGCAACACCCATCCGTAGCACGCGCTCCAGCAGGTGTATCTCACTGATCATCCCTAAAGCCAACACCTCATTTGGCCGCCTTTCGTTCCAGTTCTCTGCTGCCTGTGACTGGAACGAATTGCAAAAATCGCTGAAGTTGGAGACTTTTATCTCCCTCACCAACTTCAAACATCTGCTGTCTGAGCAGTTAACCGATCGCTGCAGCTGTACATAGTCTATTGGTAAATAGCCCACCCATTTTTACCTACGTCATCCCCATACTGTTTTTATTTATTTACTTTTCTGCTCTTTTGCACACCAATATCTCTACCTGTACATGACCATCTGATCATTTATCACTCCAGTGTTATTAATCTGCAAAATTGTAATTATTCGCCTACTTCCTCATGCCTTTTGCACACAATGTATATAGACTCCCCTTTTTTTTCTACTGTGTTATTGACTTGTTAATTGTTTACTCCATGTGTAACTCTGTGTTGTCTGTTCACACTGCTATGCTTTATCTTGGCCAGGTCGCAGTTGCAAATGAGAACTTGTTCTCAACTAGCCTACCTGGTTAAATAAAGGTGAAATTAAAATAAAATAAATATATATATATATATATGTTTATGCAGAGTCTTTGTGTACAAACTACGGCCATGTGCACACATGCCTACACACATATATATATATACACACACACACACATATATATATATATATATATAGTTTGTACACAAAGACACTGCATAAACATTGAATGAATCAGATTAGTCTCTGTATTTGGACAGGGAGATGCACAAACTGGTCAGTCCTGGGAGGCAAGGTAAAGAGATAAAGCCTTTGAGCATCCACTAATAAATGGCTAGACTATTTGATTATATATTTTGTTTAGTTAATGCACCTGTATGCTACTTTTTGTCTTCCCCTTGTGGCCTGCAATAATCATACTAGTCGGCAATAGTGCAATAGTCGGCAAGTCAGTTAATTCAGGCATCGCCCCCTTTTTTTCAATTTTCACCTAAATGACATACCCAAATCTAACTGCCTGTAGCTCAGGCCCTGAAGGAAGGATATGTACAGTGCCTTGCGGAAGTATTCGGCCCCCTTGAACTTTGCGACCTTTTGCCACATTTCAGGCTTCAAACATAAAGATATAAAACTGTATTTTTTTGTGAAGAATCAACAACAAGTGGGACACAATCATGAAGTGGAACGACATTTATTGGATATTTCAAACTTTTTAACAAATCAGAAACGGAAAAATTGGGCGTGCAAAATTATGGTACCATTTGAAAGGAAACACTTTGAAGTTTGTGGAAATGTGAATTGAATGTAGGAGAAAATAACACAATAGATCTGGTAGAAGAAAATACAAAGAAAAAAAACAACAAAAAAATTCATCTCCCACAATCTTTGAAATGCAAGAGAAAAGTCATAGTTCTAGCCATCACTCTGGTTGTAATTCCGATGGTGTCCACATGACAGCAACAGTGTATGTGCAAAGTCTCAGATGGATAACTTGATGTATGAGTGAACTTTGAGACTTTTAGTGTGAAGTCCCCAAGTACATTTTGGCAAATCGTGAAGGAGACGTTTGCATTCATATTACATTTTTTTCTGCAAGAATATCGTCAAATCAGTATACTTGGACTTTAATTTAGCTCTCCAAGTATTAGTAGCCATATTATAAGTTCAACATTTGCAAAACAACCAGTTTTCATAACTCCCGTAAATCTAGCTAGCTTTGTTTGACCCAGATGGGTGCTTATTTGACAAAGATACAGTCGTTCAAGTGATGACCGCCTGAGTCATTGGCGTGCCTTGAAGGCGTCGCTCTCTGAACAAATATGGTGTCCTATGGGATATACTACACCCCTAATGATATAGTGAAGTTTTGTTACCTTCTAGGATCTCTGAGGAATACATACGAATGTGATTTGACTCGTTCAAACAAGATTCCTTTCTTTGCAAATTGAATGAGTGGAAGTACAAAATCGATCGGTCATGTTATATGGACCTTTTTAGGGTATGAAGAAGGATTTTATCTAACAAAACGACACTTCATGTTATCTCTGGGACCCTTTGGATGATAAATCAGAGCAAGATTTCAGAATGTAAGCACACATCTCACCTTCAGATGTGAATTTATCAAACCTATCGCAATGAAAAAAGTGTCTTGTTTGTTAGGAGCTCTCCTCAAACAATAGAATGGCAATAGCAATAGGATTTTTTTGCAGTAATAGCTCCTGTAAATTGGACAGTGCAGTTATATTAACAAGAATTTAAGCCAATATCAGACACTTACATGTACCGACATTTGTTGTTTCTCTAAAATCTGCGATCTTGACATAAGGCGCTGCATGACTCGGAACGCCAATCCTCATTAAGAACAAATTCTTATTTGCAATTACAGCCTAGGAACAGTGGGTTAACTGCTGTTCAAGGGCAGAATGACAGATTTTTACCCTGTCAGCTCCGGGATTAGCTCTTGCAACCTTTCGGTGACCAGTCCAACGCTCGAAGCACTTGGCTACTTGCCACCTCAAAAACACCCATTGGAATGTTTAAACCGTCATTGGCCTGGCTAGTACGCAGAGGTTTCGCTATGCAGACGCATTGTGACGTCTTCTGAAGCATACTCAGTGGCAGACAAGGGGACGCAGACAGAGGAGGGCCGTGTGTGTGTGTGTGTGTGTGCGCCCATTTGTGCCTGCGTGCATGCTTGCGTGAGTGCCCGCATGGTTGCGTGTGTATGTGTATACACGTTAATGTTCACTTTGTATTTCATTTTATGAGACAGGCCAAGGGACGTTCCAGACAACGCAGTAGGAGAGCTCCCATGATAAGAGGTAATTGAGGGGTGTGTGGCTCCACACGAGAGGTATTCATAAATGGACTTCTCCCTCTGCCGAATGTAGACCGAGGATGAAGATGAGGCTTGGGAACCTTGACCCACTATGCATTTGATCAAATGAACCTCGTACCATGAATTTAATACAGTGAACCTTATCATTTCGTGATGATAATGAGGAAAATCTAAATGTATACTCATACAGTGGGGACAGAACAGTATAATGTGGTGGAAAGGCTCCCTCTATTCTTTCCTCCTCTATTCTCTCCCTCTACCCCTCACCACTCTTCCTCCCTCTATACCCCATTCCCTTCCTCCCTTCTCTGCTCTCTCTCCCCCTCTGCTCTCAACTCTCCCTCTACCCATCTCTCCCTCCCCCCACCACCTGTGTCTCCTGACTCCCAAACTATCTCCTCCTCCCCTCTGGACCCTAATCCAGAGATAAGCTCCTAATGCCCGCTGGAGAGAGTGAGAGAGAGAGTGAGAGAGGGAGATGAAGAGAGAGAGAGCACGCTTAAGAACCTTACAATCCGATTACGGTCTCAGCATGTTTCAAAACAATCATTCAAGGTCCAGGCCAGTCCCAGAGAAGTTAGAGAGTGAACGTTCTTTATAATAAGACTTACATGGAGAAAATAAGTGACCCTCCCCTTTACCCAAAATAATAAATAAAACAAAGTGGATGGAGGAGAACATGTCAACCGTTTGCCCAAACTAAGCATCACATGGGAACGCTGTATTTTTGATAGCTCCAAGTGCTGCAGGTCTGAGAAATAATATTTATTTATTTATTTTTATTTTACCTTTATTTAACCAGGTAGGCAAGTTGAGAACAAGTTCTCATTTACAATTGCGACCTGGCCAAGATAAAGCAAAGCAGTTCGACAGATAAAACGACACAGAGTTACACATGGAGTAAAAACAAACATACAGTCAATAATGCAGTATAAACAAGTCTATATACAATGTGAGCAAATGAGGTGAGAAGGGAGGTAAAGGCAAAAAAGGCCATGATGGCAAAGTAAATACAATATAGCAAGTAAAATACTGGAATAGCCTTTTATAAACATTCCATGCAATTCTACATCATTTTACATATTAGCAGAATCTATTTTAATACCCCACACATTACCAAAATGACAGGCTAAGAATGGACACAGAGATAGTTCTGTGTCCATCCATTGGTCTATTTGCGACGAAACAGAAAGTGAATAGCTTAATCAATTGGTAGTGACAGAATTAGATTACTTCTCAAGAAAAATCAACATTTCTCTCCTCGGCTATAGAAGGTTGTAGCTCAGCCTTTGAATGTCAAAGGTATTAAACAATGATATTCCCATATGCATCGGAATCACATATTTCCCAGGTATTTTACAGTTTGTTTGTAGCATAAAGCATTGCGAATCAAGCTAACAAAGGGTAAGCCTGTGCGATTGTCACTTTTTTCAATACATCCCCTCAATTCGAGACTTGGTTTTAACGTAACAACCCTTCACTGACACAAAGGTAGGCTATTTAAAGAGTGGATGGTGGGTGGAGGAATTAACGGACAAATCTATGGACATAGCAGCTTATAGACTCATTTCCTCTGTCAAACAGGTACCTCTTATTTCTTAAAAAATAAGAAATCGGCTCCAACACAAAGCCCTCTTGCTGTTAGTAAAGTCTAATCAAAATGAATATGGTTTAAATGAATTATGCCTGCTTTTAGCACCATGAGCTGTCCATTTCCGATTGATTGTGCTGCAGCTGCTTCTATAACCAAACGGCGCCCCGCCTCTGTTTTGGTAAAAAGCTGAGGGATGGACCCGGAGAAATGTAACCACTCTCAGATTAATAGATAGTGCTGTTGATGCAAAATTATTGTTGTAACCATGTTATGAGGCTATACAGTGTTTGTTTACATTTACAATGTTTACAAACATTGGAGTAAAACAAGCTTAGCTTTGGGTTTCTAAATTAAGTTAATTTATAAGTCCAAAAATTGATGTAGCAACTACAGATTGGCCATTTTAAGTCTATCAAAAGTATGTGAGTTTGAGCATGTGTCCATTAGGCCTATGGAATTTCTTTATATATCAGCATGAATTAGATTGAGCAATAAAAGCCCTACTTTTATTCCCTAGGCTGGGATCCCCACTATACAGCTGTTGCAAGAGCGCATTTTTCATTGGCTGTCCACTGGTTTCAAAAACATTGATCAATAGGCAGCTTAAATTTATTGAATACAACCATTGTTAGGTACAATTACACATTTAGATTTGTGAACAGCCATCCACAACAACCACAATTCACAAGGCGCAAATAGCTAAATGAGAGAGCAGCAGTGTGATTCACATCAATGCGATACGTAGATCTTAATGTGATATCCGTATCGCTGTAGACTACACCACTGCTGTCGTCCTTACCTCCAAGCGTTTATTCACGACGGATAATCTTTTGGATGCAACAGTATTCGCACCAATGGAAGACAGCTTGGACTGTAAGCCTGCAAAAGCCTATTCCAGCTCTTTTCCCGCGATCCCATCAAATACATTTGATGTGTCATCATAGTGGTTTCTGATTTAAATTAGGCTTGCCTTAACAAAGGGGGTGAATACTTAAAAAAAAAAAATGTTGCACCTTTTTTCAATGTTGATTTGAATGTCATTGTGAAAACAAAGAAGGTTCATATTTTTTTTAATCGCAAACATCCTTTCTTAATTTAGAAGTAATCATCGAAGTAATCATCTCGTTTTTCAAAAGTAGCTGTAGTCTGATTACATTATTTTTGCTGGTAACGTAACGGATTACAGTTACCGTTTTTTGCCATCCTTTCATGTAACGGATTACATGTAATCCATTACTCCCCAACCCTGTCAATAACTTTGATAAATACATCATGGGCAAGAAACATATTGTTTTTCATAAAATCAATCATAGTAGTAGCACACTATCAAAGTTTACCTCTGGTCCTCTTTCTCATCTTTGTGCTCTTCTTCTCAAACTGAACATAGGCTACAGGCTAGTCATCCCACAAGATAGTGCATTTTCTGTTCTAGGCTTTACCTGAACTGCCATCATAGGCCTACACAGCACAGCCATTGGTTAGGCAGCACACACAAAGGTTTTTGATCAGCAAGAGCAGAGCAGGCTGGGGCTCAGGGTTGGAATACCCATTGCAATATCTAATGCAGCCTAGTTGTATTTAGACCATGCCAGCAACTATCTTAGAAATATGACTTTGCTCCTCCCCTGGACTAGATTAAAAAAAATACTAAAGCTTCCCCTGGACTGAAATTGGAAAAGCATGACCCTCTCCCATTTTCCACCAGGTAATCCCTTAAATTAATGGGAGGAATTTGCTTATCTCGCCCTCTCAATCATTAATCTAGTGAGGCATTATTTGCAAAGAGAATTTTATTCTCAATTACAATTACTTTGCATTATACTAACATAATTTAGGACATGTGGTATGTGCCGATTCAATTTTATTTGAAAGACGTTCTACATTGTGCATGCCTAGCACAGTGTGAACACAAGAGGGCAGTGTGACCATAACAGGGAAGCACTTGCATGGTCTGTGTGTGAATTCTTTGCACAACTGTCTAGTGTTCCTCAAACCTCTCCTTGAGTAACCAGCCATCCCACTTATTTGATGTATTCAGAAGTAGCACTGCGGATTCAACTAAGGTTGATGATTAGGTGACCTTTTGTATTAGCTGTGCTAGTTCTGGACTACATCAAAGAAGTGGACTGGCTGGGGGTTCTCGAGATAGATTTGGGAAACACTGATCTAGAAGTGTGTCACCTGTTTGCCAATAAGTATAATGATCAATGGGTACGATATGGAATATTGAAATAGATCCATCTTTCCCAGTGATAGGTTAGTTAGATTGTTCACTATACAATTGCTACACATACAATACGATGTGAAATTGGCTTGAAGATTATATCATCAAATTTGGGGGAAAAGCAGACATTAAGATACAGTACCAGTACTGTGTATAAAATAATATTTACTTCTGCCAATGGCCTTTTATGAGGTTGTTGAGCTGAAGATGTTTATGCTATGTTTTTGCCCATTGAAGACCATTCAAACGAAGACCATTCAAACGACAAGGCTTTTTCCTGGAAAATGCTGCATCACTTTCAAAGAGTATGCTCTCAGATCTCCACAAATGCATAAAGAGCTAGGGGTCGATTTGGTATTGAGCCTTTAATAGTCGCTGGCTGTGTTCGAGAGCCTGAAAATGACTGCAGACGACTGACGACTGACTGATGTACAAATCACCCTCATGATAAATAATTACTTATTATTATTTGTAGATCAGTCAGTCAGTCACAATTTACCCATGATACATTGCAGTTTTGATCCTCTCGAACACGGCCATTGTTTATGATAATGGAATGTAGACAGGACAAACAAGTCTTCTTTAGATTCTCGATTTTTATATTTAGAGTAACAATCAAATACAACTAAATACTGTTCAACTATGTAGACTATGCATCTGGTATATTAGCATAGAGTGGATATCTTCAAATTCCTTGGTGTCCACATCAACAACAAACTAGAATGGTCCAAAACACACCAAGACAGTCGTGAAGAGGGCACGACAAAGCCTATTCCCCCTCAGGAAACTAAAAAGATTTGGCATGGGCCCTGAGATCCTCAAAAGGTTCTACATCTGCAACATCGAGAGCATCCTGACCGGTTGCATCACTGCCTGGTATGGCAATTGCTCGGCCTCCGACCGCAAGACACTTCAGAGGGTAGTGCGTACAGCCCAGTACATCACTGGGGCAAAGCTGCCTGCCATCCAGGAACTCTACACCAGGCGGTGTCAAGGAAGGCCCTGAAAATTGTCAAAGACCCCAGCCACCCCAGTCATAGTCTGTTCTCTCTACTATCGCATGGCAAGTGGTACCGGAGTGCCAAGTCTAGGACAAAAAGGCTTCAACCGTTTTTACCCCCAAGCCATAAGACTCCTGAACAGGTAACCAAATGTTTACCCGGACTATCTGCATTGTGTGCCCCCCCCAACCCCTCTTTTACGCTACTGCTACCTCTCTGTTCATCATATATGCATAGTCACTTTAACCATACCCACATGTACATACTACCTCAATAAGCCTGACTAACAGGTGTCTGTATATAGCCTTGCTACTCTTATTTTCAAATCTCTTTTTACTGTTGTTTTATTTCTTTACTTACCTACTACACACACACACACACACACATTTTTCTCCGCACGATTGGTTAGAGCCTGTAAGTAAGCATTTCACTGTAAGGTCTACACCTGTTGTACCTCACCCAAATACATGTAAACTCAGTTTTTCACAATTCCTGACATTTAAAATCTCAAATCAATCGACTGGTCCAGACAGACATGAAGGTGATGGCGGTGAGGTAGCACCAGTCACTGCAGAATGTCTTTGAACAAACAATCATGAGACAGGCCAAGAAAATGTCAGACCCCTCCCATGTACTTCACCCAGAGTTTCAGCTTCTCCCCACAGGCAGTGTAAGCTGAATAGATATAAGAACCCCCCCCACCCTTACAGTCAAACTCCTAAACAGCAGTATGTATGGGGATACTATTTGCAATGTGATATACACTGAGTGTAAAACAACATTAAGAACACTTTCCTAATATTGAGTTGCACCCCCTTCAGAACAGCCTAAATTCATTGGGGCATGGACTGTACAAGGTGTTGAAAGCATTCCACAGGCATGCTGACCCATATTGACTCCAATGCTTCCCACAGTTTCTATTTGTATTTATTAGGGATCCCGATTAGCTGCTGCCAATGTACGTGTGTGTGCTAGCGCTTATGTGTGTCTGTACCTTTTGTGTGTCTGTTCCATAAGGTGTATTTTTATCTGGTTTTTTAAGTCTCTTTCTACTGCTTGCATCAATTACCTGATGTGGAATAGAGTTCCATGTAGTCATGCCTCTATGTAGTACTATGTGCCTCCCATTGTCTGTTCTGGACTTGGGGATTGTGAAGAGACCTGTGATGGCATGTCTTGCATGGGTGTCTGAGCTGTGTGCTAGTAGTTTAAACGGCAGCTCGGTGCATTCAGCTTGTCAACACTTCTTACAAAAACAACGTGACGAAGTCAATCTCTCCTTCACTTTCAGCCATGAGAGATTGACATGCATATCATTACTGTTAGCTCCCTGTGTACTTTTAAGGTCCTGCCGTGCTGCCCTGTTCGGAGACAATTGTCATTTTCCTAACTCCGTCTTCGTGGCACCTGACCACACGACTGAACAGTAGTCCAGGTGCAACAAAACTAGGGCCTGTAGGACATTCCTTGTTGTTAAGAAGGTAGAGCAGGAAGACTCATGTGAAGACCAAATTACAGAGGAGGAGCTTCTTGATGCAATTAAAGCCTTTAAGTCTGGGAAAACTCCAGGACTGGATGGTATACCAAACTTTTGTTGATATACTCAGAGGACCGTTATTAGCATGTTTTTACCACTCCTATATAAATGGTAGATTATCAGACACTCACCATAACTAGGTGTCACGCTCGTCGTATGAAGCAGACCAAAATGCAGCGTGGTATGTGTTCATGATGATTTTTTAAATAAAAGAAAGCACTGAACACTGAATACTAACTATACAAAAACAATAAACGAATAACGACCGTGAAGCTATAATGAGAACTGTGCTGACACAAGCAACTAACATAGACAATCACCCATAAACAAACAGTGAAACCCAGGCTACTTAAGTATGATTCTCAATCAGAGACAACTAATGACACCTGCCTCTGATTGAGAACCATACTAGGCCGAAACATATCCCCAAAATCATAGAAAAACAAACATGGACTGCCCACCCCAACTCACGCCCTTGACCATCCTAAATAATGACAAAACAAAGGAAATAAAGGTCAGAACGTGACAGTACCCCCCCCCCCCCCAAAGGTGCGGACTCCGGCCGCAAAACCTTAACCTATAGGGGAGGGTCTGGGTGGGCGTCTGTCCACTTCACCACAGTCTTTCTCCGCCTCATTGTCCTGCCTCCGTGGCCTTCTAAACAGGGCCACCCTCGCCGCCGACCTCGGACTGGGGACCCTAGAAATGGGTCCCGAATGGACGGGAGATTCCGGCAGCGCCGGACAGGCGGGAGATTCCAGCAGCGCCGGGGTGAAGCATGACTCCGGCAGCGCCGGACAGGCGGGAGTCTCCGGCAGCGCTGGACAGACGGGAGTCTCTGGCAGCGCCGGACTGAAGGGCTCTGGCGCCTCTGGACTGAGGGGTTCCGGCGCCTCTGGACTGAGGGGCTCCGGCAGCGCTGGAGAGGAGGAAGGCTCCGGCAGCGCTGGACAGGCGGGAGCACCTGTAGGAATGAGACGGAGAGACAGCCTGGTGTGGGGGGCTGCCACCAGAGGGCTGGTGCGTGGAGGTGGTACCGGATAGACCGGACCGTGCAGGCTCACTGGAGCTCTTGAGCACCGAGCCTGCCCAACCTTACCTGGTTGAATGCTCCCGGTCGCCCTGCCAGTGCGGCGATGTGGAATAGCCCGCACTGGGCTGTGCTGGCGAACCGGGGACACCATGCGTAAGGCTGGTGCCATGTATGCCGGCCCAAGGAGACGCACTGGAGACCAGATGTGCTGAGCCCCAACTCACGCCCTCTGACCATCCTAAATAATGACAAAACAAAGGAAATAAAGGTCAGAACGTGACACTAGGCACGTCAGGTTAAGAACAAATAATTTTTTAAAATGACGATCCAGTCCATTTAAAAATCAGTGTTGCGATACAAAAATTCTAGCAAAATGCATTGTGCATAGAATTAAAAAGATATTATCGGATATTGTTCATCCTAATCAGACAGGTTTTTTACATGAACGATTCATTAGAGATAATATAAGACAAGCACTGGAAACAATATAACACCATGACAAATCTGGTAAACCAGGCCTGGTATTCATAGCTGACTTTGAAGAGGCTTTTGATAAAGTATGACTGGAGCTTATATAGAAATGCCTAGAATATTTCAATTTGAGAATCTCTTATACAATGGGTTTAAATTATGTATAGTAACCCTAGGTGTAAAATAGTAAATAATGGCTACTTCTCACAGTTTTAAACTGTCAAGAGGAATAAAACAAGGTTGTCCACTAACTGCATTTCTATTTATTGGACATACTCTGTATACATATCCCGAAATACATTTTAAAAATCATCTGAAAATATATCATATTTTTGCTACCACGGAAAGGAAAATACCTGTCTATTTGGGCCGTACTCACCCCTCTCTGCAGCGCATTGCGATCGGGTGCCTTGCAGTTAGCGTACTAAGTGGTGATGGAGCCAGTCAATATGCTCTCAATGGTGCAGCTGTAGAACTTTTTGAGGATTTGAGGGCCCATGACACATCTTTTCAACCTCCTGAGGGGGAAGAGGCACTGTGCCCTCTTCACAACTGTGTGGGTGTGTGTGGACCATGTTAATTCCTTAGTGTTGTGGACACTGAGGAACAAAGCTTTCGACCCACTCCACTATAGCCCCATCGATGTGGATGGAGCAGTGCTCGCCCTTTTGTTTCCTGTAGTCCACGATCAGCTCCTTTATCTTGCTGACATTGAGGGAGAGGTTGTTGTCCTGGCACCACACCGTCAAGTCCCTGACCTCCTCCCTATAGTTTACTTCATCATTGTCACAAACTTGATGATAGTGTTGAAGTCGTGCACAACCACTCAGTTGTGGGTGAACAGGGAGTACAGGAAGGGACTAAGCACACACTCCTGAGAGGCCCCTGTGTTGGTGGTCAGAGTGGCGGATGTGTTGTTTCCTACCCTCACCGCCTGGGGGTGGCCCATCAGGAAGTCCAGGATCCAATTGCAGAGGGCGGTGTTCAGTCGGAGGGTCCTGAGCTTGGTGATGAACTGGAGGGGTCTATGGTGTTGAATTTTGAGGTATAGTCAATGAACAGCATTGTTACATTATCTTTTTTTCCGTAAAAGTATTCCTTTTGTCCAGGTGGTCATACTTCAAGAAATATGATCATACCTAGTGACAATATTGGCACTATTTCATATAACTGACGACATATCATTTTCTTCTCAATGTCCACTAAGCGACCAAGGACACTATTCGAATGTGTGCAGGGTCACAACTTCAGTTTTAAGCATGAAGGGATTTCATCCATCTGTGACCGAGAGAAAGTGGTCTCGTTTAAATTCCCTGAAATTACACTACATGACCAAAAGTACGTGGACACCTGCTCGTCGAACATCTCATTCCAAAATCATGGTCATTAATATGGAGTTGGTCCCTCCATTGCTGCAATAGCAGCCTCCACTCTTCTGGGAAGGCTCTCCACTAGAAGTTGGAACATTGCTGCTGGGACTTGCTTCCATTCAGCAACAAAAGCATTAGTGGGTTTGTGCACTGATGTTGGGCATTTAGGCCTGGCTCGCAATTGGCATTCGAATTCATCCAAAAGGTGTTCAGTGGGGTTGAGGTCAAGGTTCTGTGCAGGCCAGTCAAGTTCTCCCACACTGAATTTGACAAACCATTACTGTATGGACCTCGCTTTGTGCACGGGGGCATTGTCAACACTACTCCAGAGAAGATGTTTCCACTGCTCCAGAGTCCAATGGCGGGGAGCTTTACACCACTCTAGTTGACGCTTGTAATTGCACATGGTGATCTTAGGTTTGTGTGCGGCTGCTCAGCCATGGAAAGCCATTTCGTGAAGCTCCCGACGAATAGTTATTGTGCTGATGTTGCTTCCAGAGGCAGTTTGGAACTGGTAGTGAGTGTTGCAACTGAGGACAGGCAATTTTTACGCTCCACCCACATTCAGCACTCGGCAGTCCCGTTCTGTGAGCTTGTGTGGCCTACCATTTCGCGGCTGAGACATTGTTGCTCCTAGACACTTCCACTTCACAATAACAACACTTACAGTTGACCGGGGCAGCTCAAGCAAGGCAGAAATTTGATGAAATTACTTGTTGGAAAGGTGGCGTGCTATGACGGTGCCATGTTGAAAGTCACTGAAACTCACTTCAGTAAGTCCATTCTACTGCAAATGTTTGTCTATGGAGACTGCATGGCTGCGTGCTCGATTTTATGCACCTGTTAGTAACGGGTGTGGTAGAAATAGGTGAATCCACTAATTTGGGTGTCCACATACTCTGTCGTTCGAAGGAATAGCAAATCGATTCATTTTCTGGATAGGCTATGGAAATTTGGGGTTTGAAACCTGACACAGAGAGTGGAAGCGGAGAGCAGACAGATGGTGCTTTCTGGCTATAAGGCACGGGACTCTGTAACGTTCACAGAGCACTTTATACACCAAAATGTAAGTGGAACCGGCCCAGAACCGCCCATATAGGGGACTTAACATATTGCAATTGTTTTTTTTTAACGATGTCTCTCTGTACAGATACAAAAGTCTCATCGTCAGAGCTGCCTCCGCCGCTGTCTACCATTGTTCCTCTTCTTCCTCTACTGTTCCTCACCGCCCTCATCGGCCTGAACAGGGTGCGGAAAAGACACCAAGGTCAGACACCCATTCCAATATTATACTTATTTTACATCTTTACATACATAAGACATAGTACACTCATGTGGTTGTGAAAGAATTGGTAGCTTGTCAAATAACCTTTGAATTGGTAGCTTGTCAAATAACCTTTAAAAATGTGCATACAGTATATTCTGGGCTGTTTCACCCTGTTATCATGCAAGACGGTGAGTTGACATCCTGTTATTTGGTTGTGTTTCTGTGTATACTGGTGGTGCCTCAGAGGGACCAGCCAGGGTGATCCACATGGACCCCCACCATGAGGACGAGGAGCTGAAGTTGGAGGAGCAGAAGATGGAGGAGCTCGGAGAGACAGCCGACCAGAGCTTCATCTCCTCCAGAGGTTTCACCCAATGGGTCTCATACTCAGTATACACCACACCACCTACTGCCACGATATACCCACACACTCTTAGAAAATAGTTGCTATCTAGGATCTAAAAGGGTCCTTCGGCTGTCCCCATAGGGGAGCCATTTTTGTTTCCTGGTAGAACCCTTTTTGAGTTCTATGTAAAAACCCTATGGATACAGCCAAAGAACCCTTTTGAAACCATTTTTTCTAAGAGTCCACCGTACTCACAGGCAAACATTCCTGTCTTGATTTGGTGAAGTTCTTCACACCATAGGTATGGTGATCTCACATTAGAGATGAGAGTTTCTGAAGTCTATGGTATTCTACAGTGGGGCAAAAAAGTATTTAGTCAGCCACCAAAAGTTCTCCCCACTTAAAAAGATGAGAGAGGCCTGTAATTTTCATCATAGGTACACTTCAACTATGACAGACAAAATGAGAACAAGAAATCCATAAAATCACATTGTAGGATTTTTTATTAATTTATTTGCAAATTATGGTGGAAAATAAGTATTTGGTCAATAACAAAAGTTTATCTCAATACTTTGTTATGTAACCTCTGTCATTGCCAACAAAGGGTATATAACAAAGTATTGGGATAAACTTTTGTTATTGACCAAATACTTATTTTCCACCATAATTTGCAAATAAATTCATAAAAAATCCTACAATGTGTCATGCATAGGTGTAATAGGTGGCAGGGAAGTCAGGCACAGGAGAGTCAAATGGAGTGAAAAATTTAGTCTTTTAATAAAGTCCACGGAGTATGCTCCATAACACTAAATGTACATAAACAAACAAACATGGGTACGAGGACCCGACGCGCACCTATACAACAATCACACTACACTGACAATAAAACAATCTCTGACAAAGACATGAGGGAAAACAGAGGGTTAAATACACAACAGGTAATGAATGGGATTGAAAACAGGTGTGTGGGAAGACAAGACAAAACCAATGGAAAATTAAAAAATGATCAATGATGGCTAGAACAAGGAGAGGCAATGACTTCAGCAGAAGTAGTGACACAATGTGATTTTCTGGATTTCTTGTTCTCATTTTGTCTGTCATAGTTGAAGTGTACCTATGATGAAAATTACAGGCCTCTCTCATCTTTTTAAGTGGGAGAACTTGCACAATTGGTGGCTGACTAAATACTTTTTTGCCCCACTGTATGTGCATTGCTGATTATCCCTCTCTTTCTCTCTCCCACCCTCAATCTCTCATTGTCAAGTCCAGGTGTATGAATCACTTGACTAGTTGGCTATGCCAAACCAAGGCAGCGGATAAGGACCTGCTCTGTTCATTACGTCAGATTTTTCGTTGTTGCTCATTTTGTTTGAATACATTTTTCTATCAAATGTTCTGTGCCAATATATTTTCAGTATGTATATTTATGATGAATTTGTATTTGATTCCAGTATGTAATGACTGATGCCATGGCATTTCTTCTATAAATCCTTGTTACAGTAAAACCCTGGTCACCAACCAGTCGACCCCTAGTCTTTCCCCAAACATTTGTGTAGCAAAGCCAACAATAAAGCCTTGTGCAAAAAATACATATATTCGTCTTGCTCTTGCGCCGTTGGCGGTAGGTGCACTTGATTCAGCTGCCGAGTGCGCTGGGTTCGGCAAAACCATTTCAACTGAATGGGCAAACCGCAGAGCTAAATCAAGTGTGCCTACTGCTGCTGGCCAATCGGATAGCTCAAATCTCCTTTCCAACAGCTTCCACTACCCCACTGCAAAGTTTGAAACTGGCTTACGTGAGATTTCATAACCTTTAAAACCATGGCGAGAGAGAGAGACTGTCAAAAAATACAACAAAGAGCTGCTGTTTTTATGAGTATTTATTCAGCACTGTCAACATTGTTTTTATTCAACACTTTTACAAACTTCCAACTTCCACTCACGCTACAACCAGCACTGCAGCTATGAATGAGTAGCCAAGTGTATTGATAGGCCTGCGTTTTTTATTATTAGCAGTGCATGACTTGGGCAGGAGCTCACCAGAACGGAGTACTGGCACCTCAAATGTTCTACTGCTTGAGCTCCTGTTCCTCTCATAGAATATTAGCTCAAATGTATTGTGGAGCTTTTGCACCTACATGTTAACAGTACTGGCACCCAAAATGACTACCAGAACTCATTTTAGTCCAGCACTGATTAGCAACTCGTATATTTTATTATTGAGGAATATTTCATTTGTCCATAAGGCAGAAATAATGCAGGGTGACTCGAGTTTCGCCACCAGGTGGAAGACGGTGTCCCCTCTCTGGTCGGTCTTACCGGAGGAAGGTAGAGAGCAGGGATGGTGAGAGATGGATCCTCTGCTGCTCCCCCCCTCCCCCCGCCAGTACTGACCATCAGATGCAGGTAGTCTAGAATCTGTCCAGTAAAGCAAATGACTTGAATTCATGCTCAGCTGTGCCTCCCAAGTAATACAACGACTGATCTATTTTGTTATCATAGCTCGAATTTTGAAATATGGTATGAGAAGGCCAAGCATAGCCAATATGCTGTGATAATGTATTAGGATTACTGCACACACCTCATTCTTACAGAATTGTTTTTATTAGGATAGTCAAATGACCAACTTGCCCTCTAGTGGACTCATGGGTCGAATGTTATTCATATTTTTCAGAATTTCATAATTAATTAACATCCGGTGCTTCTATGTCAAACGGTTTTGTTATTTTTCAGTCTTCTGAGATCTATATAAAGTGTAAAATTGGGATGCAAACTCAAAACTTTATACATTTCAACTCCATCGTACATGGCACAGGTGTCGTCTTTTTTTAAGCCGATAACCATGTGTGAGAGATGTATGCTTTTGTTTAAAAAATTAGATTTGTTTAAGACAACAAATAAACACTCCCTGTGACCCTGATTTAGCCCAATGCAGTGAAAGGTTCATGTTGTATATGCTTACAAATCATGTTTCAAAAATAATCTGAGCAGTAGATCTCGGCTTACATTTTGACTCAAAGTGATCTTGACTCAAAAAGGTTGGTGACCACTGCTCTAAAAAATGATGGGTTAAAAACAACCCAATTTGGGTTATTTGGTAACGCAACGCTGGGTGAATATTGGACACAAGACACACTGGATTATTTTGACCCGGCTAGTTGGGTTGTGTGAATAAACCAACATGTTGGATTGTTGGGATTACCCAAAAGTAGGTGAATTTAACCATCAATTTAGATTTTATTCACTTTCATGCTAGGTTGACCCAGCACCAGGGTCTTTCTTAATATAATCCTTAGGTTACTTTTCGGAGGTGTGACTTATTAGGGGTGTGGCTTTTGTATAAATATTTTTGGCCACCTGTGAGAGTGATTGTCATCCCTGTTCTTCATGTTAAGTTTGTACACTACAAATGTAATTTTCTTGAATATTTTTTTACATGACGTAATATAATATATTCCTAACATTATTATTATTTACATATTGCAACAGTGGTTACGATCTCAGCATGGGCTCTTGGGGAATTTAAACATGCTTAAACACACGTCATTAAAAAGCTACACAATTGTCAGTGTTCAACCGAACATTGTTCAACTGTACCATGTGATAACAATACAACAGAAAAGATGAACAGGAATGACATTTACTCTCACAGGTGGCCAAAAATAACTACAGCTGAAGTAAAAAGTTTACATACACCTTAGCCAAATAGATTTAAAGTCAGTTTTTCACAATTCCTGACATTTAATCATTGTAAAATTCCCTGTCATAGGTCAGTTAGGATCACCGCTTTATTTGAAGAATGTGAAATGTCAAAATAATAGTAGAGAATTATTTATTGCAGCATTTATTTATTTCATCACATTCCCAGTGGGTCAGAAGTTTACATACACTCAATTTGTATTTGGTAGCATTGCCTTTAAATGGTTTAACTTGGGTCAAATGTTTCAGGTAGCCTTCCAGAAGTTTTCCACAATAAATTGGGTGAATTTTGGCCCATTCCTCCTGACAGAGCTGGTGTAACTGAGTCAGGTTTGTAGGCCCCCTTGCTCGCACACAATTTTTCAATTCTGACCATATCCTATTTTCTATAGGATTGAGGTCAGGGCTTTGTGATGGCCACTCCAATACCTTGACTTCGTTGTCCTTAAGCCATTTTGCCACAACTTTGGAAGTATGCTTGGGGTCATTGTCCATTTGGAAGACCCATTTGCAACCAAGCTTTAACTTCCTAACTGATGTCTTGAGATGTTGCTTCAATATATCCACGTACTTTTCCTCCCTCATGATGCCATCTATTTTGTGAAGTGCACCAGTCCCTCCTGCAGCAAAGCACCCCCACAACATGATGCTGCCACCCCTGTGCTTCAATGTTGGGATGGTGTTCTTCGGCTTGCAAGCGTTCCCCTTTTTCCTCCAAACATAATGATGGTCATTATGGCCAGTTCTATTTTCGTTTCATCAGACCAGAGGACATTTCTCCAAAAGGTAGGATCTTTGTCCCCATGTGCAGTTGCAAACCGTAGTATTTTTATGCCGTTTTTTGAGCAGTGGCTTCTTCCTTGCTGAGCGGCCTTTCAGGTTATGTCGATATCGGACTTGTTTTACTGTGGATATAGATACTTTTGTACCTGTTTCCTCCAGCATCTTCACAAGGTCCTTTGCTGTTGTTCTGGGATTGATTTGCACTTTTCGCACCAAAGTAAGTTCATCTCTAGGAGACAGAACGCGTCTCCTTCCTGAGCTGTATGATGGCTGCGTGGTCCCATGGTGTTTATACTTGCATACTATTGTTTGTACAGATGAATGTGGTAACCTCAGGCATTTGGAAATTGCTCCGAAGTATGAACCAGTCTTGTGGAGGTCTACAATTCTTTTTCTGAGGACTTGGCTGATTTCTTTTGATTTTTCCATGATGTCAAGCAAAGAGGCACTGAGTTTGAAGGTAGGCCTTGAAATACATCCACTTGTACACCCCCAATTGACTCAAATGATGTCAATTAGCCTTTCAGAAGCTTCTAAAGCCATGACCTAATTTTCTGAAATTTTCCAAGCTGTTTAATGGCACAGTCAACTTAGCGTATGTAAACTTCTAACCCACTGGAATTGTGAAACAGTGAAATAATCGGTCTGTAAACAATTGTTGGAAAAATTACTTCTGTCATGCACAAAGTAGATGTCCTAAACGACTTTCCAAAACTATAGTTTGTTATCTGGAAATTTGTGGAGTGGTTGAAAAATTTGTTTTAATGACTCCAAGCTAAGTGTATGTAAACTTCTGACTTCAACTGTATCTATGAACCTTAGCTATCATAGTTGTTGTTATCGACTTCAAGTCTGAATGGCATTAATGAAGCCTATGGATAGTATAATATAATAACTTTATTGTGCCAAGGATGCAAGTCCTATATACATGTAGTTATTACCACACATGAGTTCCCCCCCCCCATTGAAGCATGTACATTGAATATATTCACTGTGGCGGCAGGGTAGCCTAGTGGTTAGAGCACTGGACTAGTAACTGAAAGGTTGCAAGTTCAAATCCCCGAGCTGACAAGGTACAAATCTATCGTTCTGCCCCTGAACAGGCAGTTAACCCACTGTTCCTAGGCCGTCATTGAAAATAAGAATTTGTTCTTAACTGACTAGTTAAATAAAGGTTTAAAAATATATATATAGGGAGAGGGATGGAGAGAAAACAAGGTAGTTAAAGAGACTGTGTTCAACAGGAATCTGTGTGTGTGTGTAGTCTCACCTGGTGTCCACACTAAGTGGCTACAGAGTACTTTATGCTGAAAAACAAACACGTGAGGACAAACAATAGAAGATCATTTCATTCGACTTTTACATTACCACATCATTGTGAATTACTAAAGTATAATATCCCTTATAACAAATCATGATAACATTGGGTAGATTGATACATGTGCGTGTGTAGCATGTGACAACAGCAGAATCATATTAAGGATAGCGTCACAAATGAATACATAAATACCGCTTGAAGCTTGATGATGACTTGATCATTTGAATCAGCTGTTTAGTGCTAAGGCAAAAAAACTAAAATGTGCACCCCTTTGAGGACCAGGACTGAGAACCACTGCTCTTCATTCGGACCTCTTCATCTGTAGACAGGCTTTCACAGCTCTCTGTATCTGAGGACAGAAAACCTCACAAGAAACAGACTTCATTATGCTCAAATTAGACAGCACTGAATAGGATGTTCTCTGTTCTCACTTCTAAGGACTGGAACTACACAAAGAACCTGCTCTAGCCAGAATAGCCTACTCTCTCACTTTGACAGCTGTGCCTGCCTTCCTTTCACCCTCCTCCGTGGCTGTTAGCCAACTACCTACACATGTATTTTACAGTGTTAAATATATCAAGATAGCTAGCTAATATGAAGTTAGGTAGCTGGTCAAATGTAATTAACTTAGCTAGCTATCTATACAGTATGTAAACTAGCTATCTACGTTGGCAGCTCATTTGAGTTCATTTGCATAGGCTAACCATTGCGATTAATGTTATTTACCATCTTCTTGCTTTTTATGAATAAACAGGCATCAGGGTAAAAAAATATATACTACAATTTCAATGCCTCCTCCCCACATTGTTACTTACCTTACAGATCACAAAGTCAGCCAATTTCCACTCTATTCATATGCAAATACATTTGATTCATACACTGGGTTGTCTGGCTGGCAGGTTTTCATTTTCAACAGGATTTCCCTTATCGACACTGAAATAATATTAGTCCTCTATTTTGATTTTAAAAAACTCATAGCTCGTTAGTACACCCTTGTGGTTGAATATATATCTATTGTATGACTTATAATACAACAATGTTGAACTAACAAATAGCATCAAGGGATACATTACCATTTACAATAATGAACACCTAATGAAACAGCTGTGAAAACCCATCTGGCAGTATTTTAGATTTAAATACATAAACGTTTATATTTTTTTCGTACACGTGTGTCAATTTACTTTCCGATTTTTTTTGTGCACTCACATGGCAATCAGACTGAAATATTGAATTCTGGTGTGTGGAATAGAGAGGAGGTGGGTATTGTGTGGATGGAAGGTTCTGCCTGTCACTTGTTTTCATCAGGTGGTCAGTCTTGGAAGGTGGACTCGAAGAGGGAAACTGCAAAATCCAGGCACTGCTGCCCTTTTTGTTCTGAGTGTTTGCAGTGCTAGTGTTTTTAGTTATTCTGTGCGTCTCACATTATGTGCCCAGTATGATAGTTTTCTTGCTCTTTCTTAGCAGATAATGACGACATGACAACAACAGTAGCTGATGTAATGAAAATTTGGAAGGTGGTTGGTAATGGACATCAGGTGGATCCAGGTCTGGGTGTTAGGCAGAACCCCTAGGTCCTGGAGAACAGGAGCAGAGAAAAGGGAACCGGATAGGAGACAGACGTAAACAAGCAAACACACAGGTTAAAGGTTTGATTAGACATGCAATAATGTTAATAGCAGACAGAAAATAAAGGATTACATGTCTAATTGTTTATGTCGGTGTGGTTGAAAAGTGAGGTAAGGGATGGTCCCTGGAAAAGATAGAGAGAAGAGTTGTGAGAGAAACTCCGGGGTGGTGTCATGACCACTGGAGCCATACACATTAACAGTACCTACCTGGATGTAGTCGAGGACTTGGTGGACTGTATGTTCTTCGGGGTTAGGTTTTTCCTAGCACTATGTGTTCTTCCAAGGTGCTTGCAAGAGCACAGATGACAGAGCGGCAGGATTCCAGTTGAGGTTGTTTAATGACGCTGAGCAGTAATGGCACAGCATAGTGTGTGGCTTGACTATTGTGTTAACTAAGAGTTTGTGTGGTTCTGAAAAGGAGGAAATTAAATGAAATAGTAAACAGCAGGTATAGGCTTAATACAATGACTAAAATAATATGGCTACAATTGGTTCTGCTGCACAGGGCAATACAACCTAGCAATGTGGCTGTGACTTCACTAATGAATGATCAGAGGAGTGCAACTGCACAGCACCACTGAGCAGCCCCATCATCCTCACACAGCTGCATGAACTTGAATGTGTAATGCATCCACAAGGCTCATTGCTAACAAAATACCCACAAAATCAGTATATTGTATACATCCATATAACCACAGGGCATATAAGCCTGCAATGAACCATAGCATTTCTGTTTAAAATGTTGTGACCAGACCAGACTCCTATCAGCCTAAAACTGTGCACATACACTGCTGCCATCTAGCGGCCAAAATCTACATTGCACCTGGGCCGGCGTAATACATTTACAGCCTTTCTCTTGCATTTAGAAGATGTTACAAAACAAAATACAACAAAACGCATGTTTTTACCATGTGTATAATATTCTCCTACATTCATTTAATATTTCCACAAACTTCAAAGTGTTTCCTTTCAAATGGTATCAAGAATATGCATATCCTTTGCGTAAGTCATTTTAGTCAAAAACTGAAAAAAGGGGCAGTCTCTTAATAAATCGATAAAGGACAGTATTGTGCAGCCATCTTCATCGACTTGGCCAAGGCTTTCGACTCTGTCAATCACCGCATTCTTATAGTCAGTGTGTCAAATCAGAGGGCCTGTTGTCCGGACCTCTGGCAGTCTATGGGGGTGTCACAGGGTTCAATTCTCGGACCGAATCTTTTCACTGTATATATCAATGATGTCGCTCTTGCTGCTGGTGATTCTCTGATCCACCTCTACGCAGACGACATTCTGTATACATCTGGCCCTTATTTGGACACTGTGCTAACAAACCTCCAAACGAGCTTCAACGCCATACAACACTCTTTCCATAGCCTCCAAATGCTTTTAAATGATAGTAAAACTAAGTGCATGCTCTTCAACCGATTGCTGCCCACACCCTCCCGCCCAACTAGAACTCTGGACGGTTCTGACCAAACATACCCTCATAAAACTGACTATCCTACCAATCCTTGACTTCGGCTACTCTCTACTCTACTCAGCAAACTGGATGTAGTCTATCACAGTGCCATCCGTTTTATCACCAAAGCCCCATATACTACCCACCACTGTGACCTGTATGCTCTTGCTTGTTGGCCCTCACTACATATTCGTCGCCAAACCCACTGGCTCCAGGTTACTTTGGCCGCCTTTCCTTCCAGTTCTCTGCTGTCAATGACTGGAACAAATTGCAAAAATCTCTGAAGCTGGAGTCATATATCTCCCTCTCTAATTTTAAGCATCAACTGTCAGAGCAGTTTACCGATCACAGTACACAGCCAATCTGTAAATAGCCCACCCGACTACCTCATCCCCATATTATTACTTACCCTTTTGTTCCCCAGTATCTCTACTTGCACATCATCATCTGGACATCTATCACTCCGGGACTAATGCTAAATTGTAATTATTTTCGCCTCTAGGGTCTATTTATTGCCGACCTCCCTACATTTGCACACACTGTACATATATTTTTCTATTTTTCTTTTCTTTTGTGTTATTGATTGTACGTCTGTTTATGTGTAACTCTGTGTTTTTGTCGCACTGCTTTGCTTTATCTTGTCCAGGTTTGTCGCGCTGCTTTGCTTTATCTTGGCCAGGTCGCAGTTGTAAATGAGAACTTGTTCTCAACTGGCCTACCTGGTTAAATAAAGGTGAAATAAAAAATACAGTTTAAAAAACTCTTAAATCTGTGATAACTAAAAAGTAGGGAGGGAAGGTTGCATGTGTTTTTAAACATGGCCTTGAACAGTACTAATTGCCATGCTTGGCATTCAGGCCAAAGATTTCAATATTGGTTTCATCAGACCAGAGAATCTTGTTTCTCATGGTCTGAGAGTCTTTAGGTGCCTTTTGGCAAACTCCAAGAGGGCTGTCATGTGCCTGTTACTGAGGAGTGGCTTCCGTCTGGCCACTGTACCATAAATGCCTGATTGGTGGAGTGCTGCAGAGATGGTTGTCCTTCTGGAACATTCTCCCATCTCCACAGAGGAACTCTAGAGCTCTGTCAGAGTGACCATCGGGTTCTTGGTCACCTCCCTGACCATGGTCCTTCTCCCCTGATTGCTCAGTTTGGCGGCTAGTTCTTGGTGGTTCCAAACTTCTTACATTTAAGAATGGAGGTCACTGTGGTCTTGGGGACCTTCAATGCTGCAGAAATGTTTTGATACCCTTCCCCAGAACTGTGACTCGACGCAATCCTGTCTCTGAGCTCTATGGACAATTTCTTCAACCTCATGACTTGGTTTTTGATTTGACAGGCACTGGCACATGTGGGAGGTTATATAGAAAGGTGTGTGGACATCAAGGAACTTGAAGCTCTCAACCTGCTCCACTACAACCCCGTCGATGAGAATGGGGGCGTGCTCGGTCCTCCTTTTCCTGTAGTCCACAATCATCTCCTTTGTCTTGATCACGTTGAGGGAGAGGTTGTTGTCCTGGCACCACACTGTCACGTCTCTGACCTCCTCCCTTCATTTGTATTTATTTATTTTGATTGAACCTTTATTTAACTAGGCAAGTCAGTTAAGAACAAACTCTTATTCACAATGAAAATTACTGTAAAACAGTTCAATCCCTGTGGATTGATGAGAAATTGAAAAATGGTTTGGTTGAAAGGGATGAGGCAAAAGGAATGTCAAATAAGTCTGGCTGCACAACCAAATGGCAAACATACTGCAAATTGAGAAATCATGTGATTAAACTGAATAAAAAGAAGAAGATGAAACTACACTATGAAGCAAAGATAAATGACATAAACATTTTTATTAAAAAGCTTTGGATCACCTTAAATGAAATTTTAGGCAAAAAAGCAAACTCAGCTCCATTTTTAATTTCAAAACCGACTGATATTGCCAACTACTTTAATGATTTTGTTCATTGGCAGGATTAGCAAATTTAGGCATGACATGCCAGCATAAAATGAGGACACTACACAACCAAGTTTAACATGATCAAATTATGAAAAACAAGCATTGTAATTTTGAATTCCGTAAAGTGAGTGTGGAAGAAGTGAACAAATGATTGATGTCAGTCAACAATGATAAGCCATCGAGTCTGACAACTTGGATGGAAAATTGTTCAGGATAATATCGGACAAAATTGCCACTCCTATTTGTCATATCTTCAATCTCAGCCTACAAGAAAGTGTGTGCCCTCAGGCCTGGAGGGAAGCAAAAATACAGTTGAAGTCGGAAGTTTATGTACACTTAGGTTGGAGTCATTAAAACTTGTTTTTCAACCGCTCCACAAATTACTTGTTAACAAACTATAGTTTTGGCAAGTCAGTTAGGACATCTACTTTGTGCATGACACAAGTAATTTGTCCAACAATTGTTTACAGAAAGATCATTTCACTTACAAATTCACTGTATCACAATTCCAGTGGGTCAGAAGTATACATACACTAAGTTCACTGTGCCTTTGGCACGGCTGGCTTCCTCCACTCACATCCCACATCCTTGCGGCCGATATTGTGAACCGCCAAAATAGGCTGCATGGCTACACTTATGAGCTCCGCAGAGGTATTCGCATGTAGAGAGAATCTCCTGGACACCTATAGAGACCTGCCAACAGGGAGGATGTTAAGTGACACATGCCTTTCAATGCATGACTTTGAACACCTTGAAATGCATTTGTTGTAAGAAATGTGCTGTATAAATAAAGTTTGATTTTATTGATGACATTACAGCTGTGAAATGTTTAATAAACACATTTTCACATGAAGGCAAGTGCAGTTTTTCCATTCATTTTTCATTGATAACTTGGGATTTTATCACTTAACATATCAATCAGATAGTGGGAAGGATCCTATAAATAAATACTGTGTGAATTTATGTACCACTACGAATAAATAAATACTGTGCCTTTGAAGATTTGTCTTTGGTCATGCAATTACAATACTGGCTGGATGTCTGAACAAAGTAATTTCTGAATATCAATATATTTATTTTTCAATTCTAGAACTGAGTTATTGCTCATTAGATTATATAATTGATTACGTGGCTCTTTCCTTGTAGAATGTTGACAGCTGTATAGAACACATTGTATTGTTAAGATGCTCAAACTTAACTTAATAGCTACACTCACCAACACAGGAGAAACCTTTTTGGGGGGCCCTGACCAAACTGCTAAGTTGCCCCTCGCTATAGATGCACTTCTCCACATCGCCAGACCTGTAGTGGCCTTCTCCACTTTTAATGCTCTTATGCTATTCCTTCAAAAATGCCATAAGGTCTGAAAGAGACAACAAAATCGACATACTGTACAAACAATTATCTACGCTAAGTAATACAAAATAATTATTGATCTACTGCTCTGCTAACTAGCTCGTTAAAGTGTAGTCAGTGGCTAGTTAAGACGGATGAAGTTCAACACTAATCAATAAATTTTTTATTTATTTCCAGTTTATGTGTCGGGGGGCTAGGGTCAGTCTGTTATGTCTGGAGTATTTCTCCTGTCTTATCCAGTGTCTTGTGTGAATTTAAGTATGCTCTATCTAATTTTCTTTCTTTCTCTCTCTCAGAGGACCTGAGCCCTAGGACCATGCCTCAGGACTACCTGGCCTGACGACTCCTTGCTGTCCCCAGTCCACCTGACCGTGCTGCTGCTCCAGTTTCAACTGTTCTGCCTGCGGCTAGGGAACCCTGATCTGTTCACCGGACGTGCTACCTGTCCCAGACTTGCTGTTTTCAACTCTCTAGAGACAGCAGGAGTGGTAGAGTTACTCTGAGTGATCGGCTATGAAAAGCCAACTGACATTTACTCCTGAGGTTCTGACCTGTTGCACCCTCAACAACCACTGTGATTATTATTATTTGACCCTGCTGGTCATCTATGAACATCTTGGCCATGTTCTATTATGATCTCCACCCGGCACAGCCAGAAGAGGACTGGCCACCCCTCATAGCCTGGTTCCTCTCTAGGTTTCTTCCTATGTTCTGGCCTTTCTAGGGAGTTTTTCCTAGTCACAGTGTTTCTACACCTGCATTGCTTGCTGTTTGGTGTTTTATCCTGGGTTTCTGTACAGCACTTTGAGACATCAGCTGATGGAAGAAGGGCTTTATAAATACATTTGATTGATTGATCATGGATTAGGCACAGGTCTCTGATCAATCTGCTAGTGATGACGTGCAGGAGCAGCCTGCAGGAATTTGTAGTCTTGCTGAGGTCTTCTCTGTTTTTTTAATTTTGAGAGTAAATTGTGGCGAATATATTGATATTACTCACCTTGTCCAAGAGAGAATTACAAAATGTCAAGCATAGGTAAGCTTACACCAAACCAAACACATTCTTAATTTGAAGTGTTTGTAAAATTCACTATGTGAAAAATGTATGGTGTGTTTGACCACTAAGCTTTATGGGTATTATGACATGGGGGACTATAGAGCTGGCCAGCTTGTAGTCCTAAAACCCAGAAATAGTTTAACACTGGTTCATTCAGCCATTCATATGGGAAAAATGAATGGGGAAAGAATAGGCTTTTGGAATAAACCCTGAATACAAAGTATGAGGTTAACACAGGCTTGGGAGATCTTATAAATGTTGTTCTATGAGATAATAGCAGTCAGTTAACATGATCTTTATGAATTATGAAGCCTTTATGTGATTTATGTGTTTTTTGTTATTTACATCCATTTTTAAAAATTCACAAAGTGATGTTAGCTGATGAAGTGTATCTCATAGAACAAAACATACAAGATCTCCTAAGCCTGTGATTACCACAAATCTTATTTTTGGCATTTATCCAAAAACCCTACAAAACATACATACATACATAGAAAAAAACTAATCTGTATGCGATGCATACGAGTTCTATTCACAAAACAATCAGCTGGTGATTGTTTAGCTAACGCTAGCTAGCTAGATGGGTGTTTATTAACAGGGCAAAGTGATTTTATATTACATTTACCTGCACTTATACCTAGCTACCTGTAACTGTTATTTCAGAGATAAGCAGCGTCTTGAAGAGTCAAAATCAGAGCTCCAGTAAGCTTGTCGAGCAAAAAAAACAGTGTGTACACATACCAATTTAAAATGAAAAAAAACAACAGACCACAACACAGCATTTCCTTAATCCCACCTAGTCTATTAGAGGTCAAGATAGAGCTAGCAGCATATTGCTTACAATACTTCCAGATCTACACAACAAGTTTCCATGGGCTGCAGGTTTATTTGTGTTTCAGAGATTATTTCCAATGGACCAAGACCCTGGGCTCTGAGTCCAGGCCCAGATCAACACTGCATTTATGTGGTCTAATGGCCAACACAACAATAACAAGAGACTATCTGTGCTATTAAGTATAGTAAACCTGCCTATACTAGGATTAGTAGGCATCAGACTTTCCTGACTTGTCACGGCATGTAGGGCGTTGGTCACCAACCCTGTTCCTGGAGACACCTCGGTGTGCAGGCTTCTGTCCCAGCTAACACTATTAGGACTAATACACTGGAGCGTTTTTAAGTGTTGGACTTGACCACACTTCTTACCCACTGGCTCCACACATGGTTGAATAGTGTCTACTGTCCTGTTGCAGGTTGGTTTGCTATATAATTACTCATTTATGAGCAAGTATGCTTATGCCAGCAGCATACCACCCTGCACACCACTGCTGGCTTGCTTCTGAAACTAAGCAGGGTTGGTCCTGGTCAGTTCTTGGATGGGAGACCAGATCCTGCTGGAAGTGGTGTTGGAGGGCCAGTAGGAGGCACTCTTTCCTCTGGTCTAAAAAAATATCCCAGTGATTGGGGATACTGCCCTGTGTAGGGTGCCATCTTTCGGATGGGATGTTAAATGGATGTCCTGACTCTCTGAGGTCATTAAAGATCCCATGGCACTTATCGTAAGAGTAGGGGTGTTAACACTGGTGTCCTGGCTAAATTCCCAATCTGGCCCTCAAACCATCACGGTCACCTAATAATCCCCAGTTAACAATTGGCTCATTCATCCCCCCCCTCTACCATGTAACTATTCCCCAGGTTGTTGCTGCAAATGAGAATGTGTTCTCAGTCATCTTACCTGGTAAAATAACAGATAAATAGCTATGGGAAAAGAAGACACTGATGCTGATGAAGACTGTCCATTGAAGATGCTGAATCCCAGTTGCAGTGTGTTGTGTGAGTGAATGCTGCCTGTGTGACTGGGTGGATGGATGCTTACTTTATTCTGTGAATAACATTGAAAGCACTTATCTTGGAGTGCATTGAATGTGATACAAATGATGTCCACAAGGTGTCCCTCTTTGCTCAGACAGTGACATAGGTTGTTTTATGTGCTCTGTAGGCCTATAATCTACCTAGGTGTTTTGCTTTCAAAGAAAACCAATATGTGTTTTATTCTTCGGGGCATATTTAAGCAATAAGGTATGAGGAGGTGTGGTATATGGCTTATATACCACAGATGTTCTTATGCATGACGTAACGCGAAGTGCCTGGATACAGCCCTTAGCCGTGGTATATTGGCAATATACCACAATCCTCTGAGGTGCCTTATTGCTTTTATAAACTGGCTACCATTAGAGCAGTGAAAATACATTTTTTGTCATATATGGTCTGATATGCCATGGCTCTCAGCCAATCAGCATTCAGTGCTCAAATCACCCAGTTTATCATTTTCAATACATTTGTATTGATACATGTTCACGTCACCTGCACTATGTCTTAGGGACAGGGGCACTGGCTTAAGAACTAACTAAAAAACGAATGATGAAGTGAAACTTGGGCCAAGCACAAACTAGATAAAAGTGCAGTGCGAAGAAAGCACTGTAACTACGGCAACAGGAATGCGCCCACACTTGAACACCTGCAGATCTCAAACCTCAGCCCACATCAAACTCCCACACACTCCACCATGCCAGAGTAGAAGGCCAATTTTGTAGAATGGGACAATGTTGCTTCATGACTGAAAGTTGTGTGAGAATGAGATCGGTGGGAAATATTTCAGATCTCATGCACAAAAGCATCATGGCCTATGTGAACTTGTGACGTTTCACTGACCATAACTTTCCAATTTGAATCCAGGAGGGATGAAAGTCCCTGCAGAACATTTTAGAAATGAAATGGGAGAGAAAAAAAGGGAGTCTAGGAAACGTATGGGATTTGATTACCTCCATACATTTCTAAGTTATAGGCAGTCCAGTCCACACTAAAATGTAGCCTACAGTATGTCTACAATTTTCAGTTGTGCCTGATGCCAACAAAAACCCACTGCCAAGGCCAATAACACTCACCCTCCCTGTCAACCCCAATCAACAAACCCCATTGTTTATGAGATGTTGTTATTGTTGGTCACCTTTCAGAAAAAAAAGAACTTGAGAGCCCAGTGACTGTAGCCCCTTCCAAAAGAGAAAGGATGAAAAAAGAACTTGAGAGCCCAGTGACTGTAGCCCCTTCCAAAAGAGAAAGGATGAAAAAAGAAAAGAAAGGGAAAAATGAAAAGCAGAAATACTTCTCATTCCCTGCTGGTGTTTTCCAGATTCCTCCAGCGGCTTCTCCTTGACCGTGTGAGTGAAATAAGGCGACCCAGTGGGGAAATCGGAGAGAGTGCGGCGAGAGGAAGAGAACCACATTCTTGTGGGGACACATCACTCCCCCCCGGGGCACACCAAACAGAAAGACACATAATACCGCATCCTAGGCTTTGTAGGCTTTGTAGGTGATGGGGGAAAGAATCGATACAGTAACATGTTGGGATATTATTTTTGTATCGTTTTGACAATATCAGTATATTATCTTTGCCCTAGTTGGCTGTACCAGCACCAATATGTTTGGACAATGGAATCACAGTAAAATCACAGTATTGAATCATTTGAATCAGAATGCGTATCTTATCGGGACCTAAGTATCGTGATATCATATCATGAGGTCCCTAGCAATTCAAACGTCTCTCACTTTTAGGCCACCTACATCTGACAGTTGTAGAATAAGCCTATGCATCATGTACTGGCCTATATCATCCTCCTAGTGTGTCCTGTCTTCTTTATATGGTCTCTGTCCCATTCAGTGGACTATGTAGACGGGCACCCTTCAACATACAGCCTTCTGAATAGAGGTCACGACCCCACCACAACCTACAACAGCCACACATGGTCTCTCTGCAACAGTTTGATCACCAAGCAATCAATCCATCACACAAATCAACCCACACCCATTGATTTCTTTTCCGAACGCGGGGCGGTGACAATTCAATTTGAGTTGTTTTTAGCTGTTTCAAGTCATCGGTAATTGTGCACTGGTAAATGTTTCCCCTCTAATTGCAATGGGAACCAGGGTTGACAGACAGACAAGCTGGAGGGATTCAGTAACAGCAGGAGTGATTTTAGGTTTAGGAGGGGGAGGAATGGAATATAGTATACTACTTAGTTTCTAATGGGGAATTAGTGGATACAAGGGAATTTAGAAGAAACAAACAACTGTAAATAGTTCCAAAAGTCAATAATGAAAGGCAGAGCAAGCTTTGAGCCATGTTGCTTGTGTTGAGTGTGAAGTTTTTAAATCAAATTGGGATGACTTTTACAGCTCTACTGTCTGTGGACACTTTGTTGTCACTGTGTGAGATTTTCAGGATTAAAAAGGGACACATGTATCTGTCTATGTGTCACAGAACACAGAGCACGTATGCACTCGTGCGTACACAAACACACACACTATCAATTAACCATGGTCTACAGCTGAATTCCTGTTCTCCAGCCACTTCTTGCCCTCGAAAACAATGTACTGTAGCACTGGGCCACATTCTTGGGTTACCAGGCCTCAACTCTGTGGAAACAGATAACGTAAGTATTTAGCAATGTCTGGAAAAAGCACATCCCAGCAGGCAGTCTCACAGGCCAAGTGACAGACAGTGTGGTCTGGGGTGAGCTAACAGCTAGCTAACATTACTCCATCTCATTGCCCAGAGAGAAAGAGAGAGAGAGAAAAGGATCTTGGAACACACAGTAACACACACACAGAAACACAAACACGCACGCAAAAACACCACACACACACACACACACACACGCGCGTGCGTTTTCTGTTTCTCGTGGGTTTTCATCAGAGCCCTGTGGATGACAACAGAAACTCAAAACTAAACAATAATGTTGGACTTACTGGAAGGCCATCATGGTCGTTGTGTGTGTGTGGTTGTGTTGAACAATGTTCAAAAATGTTTGGCGCCGAACTGCAATACATAATTATGGTCAGTGTTGGGTTCCAGCTCTCCACTGCTCAGTTGTGGAGGTATTGCTGCAATGATTGTGGAGATCTTTATTCTGTTTATTTCAGCAAAGCTTTAATTGAAGCAGTGTGCATGGGCAGACTATATGAAATGTGAATGACGTATTCATGGTTTCTCCCTTTTCTTATTGGTTTTGTTTGTGTGTGTTTTGAGGTCTTTTTGAAATGATTAGACACGTGTACAAAGGTACTGAGGTCTGTGGAAACATGGTGTAGTGTGTACGTCTGGTGTGCGTGTGCAGCATGTGTGTGTGTGTGTGTGTGTGTGCGTGTGTGTGTGCACCTGTGTGAGTGTGTACGTTTCTCTGTGTCTGAGCACAATAAAAGGTGCCTTTTCACTTTTCTCCAAGTCCCAACAGCTGACCTCTTCAGTGCTGACCAGTCTGTCCCACTAGCATGCTCAGTGTGTCCTCCGCACAATAACAACAACCCTGCACACACAAGAACCCTTTCTCTCTTTCAGCCTGATTACAAAAACAGACAAATTTGAGGTGCAGCGAGAGCGGCAAGACTCAGCAACCCCTTAATCGTTTAAAACGGGTTCTCGGCTTATGTACTGTATGACCTTCGCAATTCTATGGAATTCTATGGGTTAAGCTCAGAGAAACTCAGAGGGGTCCTTGAAGGAAGATGATGGCACGTTTAAGGCTAAATTGTGGAGGCTTAAGTGGGAGGTGCTGGGTTCCTAGGCTCTCCACGCAGTTGGTGAATGAGGGATTTGAACAGGGAGGCGTAGAGGGACTTTAGGGGTCTTGAACACTGCCCAGCATCTTGAAATGTGTCAAATGTATACCATTTGGCCTCGGTGAAATTCAGCACAACCTACTGAAGCTTTGTTTGCAGATGATGTGTATTTACCGAACTCTTTCCCACATCTCCACAGAATATTACCGCTTTACAAACGGCTAAGTCTGAAGTTTTCTGCATGAATATATTCTCAGTCAGAACATAGCAGATTGAAGTAGTCCAGTCTCTTGTCCTACATGCACACTGTTACAGTACTGATGTATCGGGCTGTGCAGCGGCTTGGCTGTCAATCAAACTGCTTTGCACTGTTCCATTAGAACTTTTATATCCAACATACATTTAGCAGCATGGGGGACTGTTGACTTGGGCCCCTCAGGTACCATGGGCCAGAGCTGTAGGCAGTCATGCCATTCTTGGACATTCTTGGATGCTCGCAAAAAAAAAGGAGGAAAAAAAGAGTTGTGATTTACTAGGCGCATTAAGACATGACACTTTCATTTGTGAAAATAATTCCACAACGTATCAAAGCGATAGCCCACATTACACACTGTGGAAAGCTCTTTAAAAGCAGCTTTATATGCATTCAGCTGATTTTTATTCATATTTCCTGGCAAGGGTGTTTTTTTTCCGAGGTCGCAGGAACTAAATGTAAAAATAAACAAAGAAAGCCTCCAGACGACCCTTAAAAAGCCGTATTTCAGCGAGTTCCACACTAAAGCCACAATAATGTTGTCCGTGGATTTGACAACAACACATTAGTTAATGCAGCAGGGGATAAATGGGGGCGAAATTATTTGCATCAATGGTGCTTTTTGGATGATATGTTACGGAAGACTGTTGAAATTGGACTGAACCAGTTGTCAGTGATTCATGGTGCATCGGTCTCTTTCTTTTCAAGGTTCAATGTCCAACAACGTATCCTATTATTAGTGGTGAGCACAGATTATTGGCTAATTTAACAACTCAAACTACGCTTTCGTACATACCACTGACAGAATATAATGAAACGAGCGGATGTTAAGCGGATGTTTAATATTGACGGTGAATCATATACGGTGTCTATTTCTGTCGAAGCCACCACCGTGCCTGCACCACAGACACATGCACATATACACACGCACTGACACATGCAGACGCTCGGACGCACACACACAGACACGCGCACGAGCGAATGCACACGCACACACTTTTTCTGTTTCCCGTGGGTTTTCATTAGAGCCCTGTGGATGACAACAGAATATATGACTTGGCTTGAAGCAAGGATTCTGGGAAAGTAATGGAATTTTGGAACTGTTGACGGAACACAGGCTGTCCGCTCTTGGCCTCCCTGGCCCGATGAGGAATCCTTCTTCTTATTATGCATACTGGCCGAGCGGCCACAGTGAGCGGTGAAGGATCTAACTCTGACAGAAGCCACAGCAGTGGGTTTAGTAGGCTTTCCAGACCAGAAGGATCTGACCCAGCAAAATGACACGTTTACATTCAGCAACTGTTTTAAAACAGCTTCGAATGTCATCTAGCAGCATTGTTTGATCAAGCTTTTGGGAACAATTATGTCGAAGAGCCAGGGTAGCTCAGTCGGTAGAGCAACAGACTTCGAAGCCATGATATACTGTATGAAATTTCAATAAGAGTGGGTATTGCTAACTTCATTCTCATAGCGTCATTATACCTTTCTATGGAAGCATTCACAAAGCGTGAAGCCATACCATATACAGTATACTATACTGGTCCTATAACAGAAAAGGACATTTCCTCACTGAATGGAAAGGAAATATCCCACCTGAGCCTTCAAGCCGTCTTCCTTCGAGGCTCTGAACCTGAGTGGTCTGTGGTCTCGCTCTCTCTCTCTCTCTCTCTCTCTCTCTCTCTCTCTCTCTCTCTCCCTCCTGCCCTCCTCCCCTGCTGCTCCATTCAGAGAAAGAAACACTAACCACATGTTTCTGTGTGGAATCCCAGACGGGCACGGGACCAGACCAGAAGTAGAGCTCTCTGCTTCTCTCTGCCCCCTGGCATGGCTGAGATTGCCCTGTAATTACAGGGTGACAGGGGGGTTAACGGTGGATGTTGGATGGGGCCCATTGTTTGGGGAATGATGGCGTGGGGGGATAGCAGGAAGGAGAGCGGGGTATGATGTCATCGCTGGTTTGGTTTGGAACGTGGCCGCCTGCCTGTGGTGGCGGTGATACGTATTGCCTTTGGGCTCGCTGGGGCTGTGTGTGTGCGTGTGCATGCGCGCACACATTGATAGAAGATATCATAAAGAAATGGAGGGATGGCAATCTGCAGCGAACAGGAGCAGTGTGTGTGTGTGTGTGTGTGTGTTCGTGTGCATTTGCGCATGCACGTGTGCGCGTGTGGGTATGAATGGTTGTGTGGTTGGAAAAACCATGCACTGTTTTAAATCCCATTTACTCTTTGTTTGAATGTTTTCACATGGATGGATGCAGAATGAATCATTTGGACAGAGGCTGAGGTACAAGATAGGGTGGTTTTCATTGGAAGAGAGGAGAGGGTAAGAAGGAAAAGGACCTTGTGTTTGTGGCTTGTGGAGACCTTCTGTATGCATAATGTTGTCTTGCCCGCTCCATACATCTGGAATGTATGTTTGAATGACATGGTAAATACTGTGGAGGTCTACTGCGGAATGACTGTTTAAAAATTAAAAATAAAAAACCTTTGACAAAAAAAAAGCATAAGATTCTATGCAATGTCACACACCTCCCTGTTGATCTACAGTGGATAATTCACTATTTCGATTTCGTAAATAATGTTTGCATAACCAATATATAGTATCGATGCATATTTTGCGTGTACTGTATGTAATCCATATGTGTGTATAGGTTAACATGTCCTACTACATGATTACATTGTCATGTCCATTCTATTTAAGATACCCCGTCACCTGATCTAGTGAGAAATGGGGACTTGGTATGCATTGATAAATGTAATCCACATATTTATTGCAACATTTATTATTGTTGCCTCCAATAATATTTGGATGAGACTGTGCTGAATCGAGAGTGGAGCTAGAATAACAGAGATTAAGAGCGCTGGCGTAATGGCGGAGCGTTTTTGAGGAGAGAGCCTTCGCCCAAGTAAACTCGTCGGAGCGCTGTGGAATGGCTCTCTGGACCGTCGCAGTGTAACCCGAATGCTGTTTTGGGAATAGCCAGAGGAAAAAGGAGCTCTGTTTTCCAAACTCTTTATCTCCTATGATACGTTAGTGTGATCTGTGGCGGGGCGGCGATGGGTCCTGACAGAGAGAGGGAGGGGGGGAAATGGGAACAGAGGGAGAGAGAGACAGGGAAGGAGAGAGAAAGAAAGGGAGAGGGGGGAGTGGAGGTAGGACATACAAGAACAGATAAGTCAGGAAAGCAAGATGTGGAAAACCCTATACCTCTCTCTGAAACAGGCTCGCGCATTCTCTTTCACTCCTGCTCTCCTTTTCTGTATTTTTACTCGCTCTCTCTGCCTCTCTCTTGCTTCCTCTCTGTCTGTGTATGTGTCTCTCTCTCTTTCTCTGTGTACCCGGGTGCCGAAGACGTGGATGTCGATTTAAGGCAGCCCCCCCCCCCCGCACCTCTCTGATTCAGAGGGGTTGGGTTTAATGCGGAGACACATTTCAGTGGAATACATTCAGTTGGACAACTGACTAGGTATCCCCCTTTCCCTTTGTGTGCCTGTCTCTCGCTTTCTTTTGGTTGAAAAGTGTCTATTGCTACCTCTCTCTTTCACCCTCACTTCCACCCCCCCCCTCTCCATCTCTCATCCTCCCTCCTTTTTCCTGACCGTAGCATAGAAAGGATAGGCCAAGGGGGTAACTGAAGCCAGTGCTACACGAGAACAGAAGGGTACACTTTACACTTGTGCTGTTGAGGAAATGCCAATTACCTTGTTGAAGGTACACACAGCTCTTTGCCAAACATTCATTTAAAACCTATCCCCCCCGCACTCTCTCTCATTCTCTCTCTCTCGCTCTCTCTGTGCTTTCGTTTCTCTCCCCTTTTCAGTATCCTGTGTCAGTTTCTCTCTTTCTTCATCACTCTTTTCCTATTCTCAATCTCCCTTCTCCCTCTGTGTTTCTTTGGCAATTTCAGTTCTCTCCTGTCTCTCTATCCTCCTTTTCTCTTAACCTTCGCTCGGACACCACTCACTGCTCTGTCTCTGTCTCTTCCTCCCCCTCTCCCTGTCAATATCCAGGTTTATCAAGGCAGTGGTGGCCTGGTGTGCCCACTCGGTGGTCAGTGGGCAGTGGGCAGCAGCAGTACGGTGCAGGCATTGCCCGGAGCTGTGTGGTGGTTGGGGCTCTGGGGGACTGGCAGTATGCCCAGACACTCCTCCTGTGGCTTCCTGCACTTTCCTGCCTGCCTGGCAGTTTGGCCTCGAGTCCAGATTGACTGCCCCTGTGTGTGTGTGTGTGTGTGTGTGTGTGTGTGTGTGTGTGTGTGTGTGTGTGTGTGTGTGTGTGTGTGTGTGTGTGTGTGTGTGTGTGTGTGTGTGTGTGTGTGTGTGTGTGTTCGCACGCGTGTGTGCATATGTGCGTGCGCGGCTGCTCGTGTGTGTGTGGGTGTGCACGCATGCGTGGGTGTGCGATCATGTGTGCATGCGTGTGTGGCTGTAAGTGTGAGCCTGCATGCATGTCTTCTCCTGTCTGTATGACACATACACAACACGATGGGGTCAGGCAGCCATGGGTCTGCTCCACAGTTTATGTGTGTATGCTGTAATTTGGGATGCTTGCTATAGAGTAACCTGGTTAAACACTAGGGTTTCCACTCTGCTACCCAATAAGGCTAAACAGGAGCCAGCTCAGGAACTGGGCTTTAAACTTCATTAAGTGGAACCAGTCTAAAATAGAAGGAGAATGGAGAAAGTCAGTGTTTTATCAGTGTTCTGGCACGTTTTGGTTGGTCATGTCACTTTTTCCATGTAATGGTTAACTGGCCTTTGCCCCCCCTCCTCTCCCCTCTCTCTCCCCCTCCCTCTTGTAAGGCACATTTATCTTCCTCTCCCCTCTCTCTCTTTCGAGAAACTTGAGTCCCGTATCTCTTACCCAACCTTTCCTTTCCACTCCTTCTATCTTGACCAACTTCCCCACAAACAATCACAGAGATAGCCAGCGGAGAGAAGAAAGGAGCTTGTCACACAAATCCATTCCACAAATGATGTGGATGAGCTTGTTAACTAACCTCAGAGGGGCATAGGCTGTTCCCTGACACTTGGATGCCATGAAGTCACTGTGGTTTGGACCAATGAGGTCACCCGTTGCTAGAACATCCATGACATCACCCTATTGGCCCATCACTCATCTCACCCAATCATACTCAAGAGTCAGACGCTAACCCGCAGACAAGGAAGAAGACGGTCCAAAAATGAAACCAAATGAAATGAGAGAAAGAGGAGGAGAGACTGGAATATTTTTTTTCTTTAAAGGTAATCGTTTTTCTTTAAATGGATAAAGAGGAGAAGACTGAGAGATTTGTACTAGAGAGGACAGGCAGTTATGGCAGAGGTGTAGTTTCTCCTCAAACCCAAACCAGACACTCGGATTTGCCTCTGTAAGTTATTCTAGGATGCTAAGCAAAGACAAGTTCATTGTTAGTTTTTGTGGTTGGAGATTAAACGTTAACATTTTTCCACCCGGCCTCGTTGAAATTTGTGTGACATTTGTAGTCTGTGTTTTGTTTCTTGTCTCACAGAGTTTTCCAGATGCACATAAAGCTTATTTCTCTCTCATTTGGTGTACAAACTTGTTTACATACCTGTTAGTGAACATTTATTCTTTGCCAAGATAATCCATCCACCTGACAGGTATGGCATATCAAGAAGCAGATTAAACAGCATGGTGCACCTTGTGCTGGGGACAATAAAAGTCCAAATAAAAATGTGCACAGATGTCTCAAGTTTTGAAGGAGCATGCTATTGGCATTCTAACTTGAAGGAATGTCACCCAGAGCTGTTGCTATAGAAATTAATGTAAATATTTCTACCATAAACCGGCTCCAACATCGTTTTAGAGATTTTGGCAGTACGTCCAACCAGCCCAGGACCTCCACATCTGGCTTCTTCACCTGCGGGATCATCTGAGACCAGCCATCCAACAGCTGATGAAACTGAGGAGTATTTCTGTCTGTAATAAAGCCCTTTTGTGGGGAAAAACAAATTCTGATTGGCCCTGACCTGGTTCCCCAGTGGGTGGGCCTATGCCCTCCCAGGCCCACCCAAGGCTGCGCCCCTGCCCAGTCATGTGAAATCCATAGATTAGGGCCTAAGGAATTTATATAAATGTACTAATTTCCTTATATGAACTGTAACTCAGTAAAATTGTTGAAATTGTTCCATGTTGCGTTTATATATATTTTTTAAAGTATATATCAATATAATAATAGAAAATCACTCTCAACAAAATCACTCTCCATTGATTACTAGAGACTAAAACCGCCTCGTCTCGGCTGTTAGACGTGAGCTGGATTTAAGAGGTTAATGTCTGGGACCATTGTTACTTTATTATGTCAACATTCATTGAATCAGGTGGAACGCAAAGCTCCAGGAAAGAGACTGAATGGAATCTGTAATGTATATGTGTACAGTATATTAATGGTGGTCTTTACACAGGGAGAGAGATGCTCATTGCTCACGTCAATAATGGCGGTCTGGAAGGTTTTGGAGATCTCCCTCTAGGGACTGGTTCGTGACTACGGGACAGAAGGGGGGTCTGATCGGTTTGTTTTGCCCTCCAGACGTGATGGAGAGCAGATTATAGGGATTTAAAAAGGGCTTAAACCCCAGCCTATCAACCCGCCCCATTAAATAAACAAATAAACAATTCAAAACATTGATGAAATATCTGACATTAGACATAACATTTGGAGTGCTCACTCTTTGTCGCTAATCTCTATTCTTATTATTCCAATAAAACAAAGATGGAGGAAAAAAATGATGTTTTGAAGAATGAAAGAAGAGAGGAAAAGAGGAAATCCACAATACCCTTGGGCAAATGTTGACACATACACTACATGACCAAAAGTATGTGGGCACCAGCTCATCGAACATCTCATTCCAAATTCATGGGCGTTAATATGGAGTTGGTCCCCCCTTTGCTGCTATAACAGCCTCCACTCTTCTGGGAAGGCTTTCCACTAGATGTAGGAACATTGCTGCTATAACAGCCTCCACTCTTCTGGGAAGGCTTTCCACTAGATGTTAGAACATTGCTGCTATAACAGCCTCCGCTCTTCTGGGAAGGCTTTCCACTAGATGTTAGAAAATTGCTGCTAACAGCCTCCACTCTTCTGGGAAGGCTTTCCACTAGTTGTTGGAACATTGCTGAGGGAACTTGCTTCCGTTCAGCCACAAGAGTGTTAGTGAGGCCAGGCTCTGATGGCTCACATTCGGTGTTCCAATTCATCCCAAAGGTGATCGATGGGATTGAGGTCTGTGCTCTGTGCTGGCCGGTCATGTTCTTCCACACTGATCTCGACAAACCATTTATGTATGGACCTTGCTTTGTGCAGGGGGGAATTGTCTTGGTGCAAAGTTGGAAGCATAGAATCATCTAGAATATGCTTTAGCATTACGATATCCCTTCACTGGAACTAAGGGGCCTAGCCCCAACCATGAAAAACAGCCAGATTCGTCCGTCGGAATGCCAGATGATGAAGCAGGATTCATCACTCCAGAGAACACATTTCCACTGTTCCAGAGTCCAATGGCGGTGAGCTTTACACCACTCCAGCTGATGCTTGGCATTGCGCATGATGATTTTAAGCTTGTGTTTGGCTACTCTTCCATGGAAACCCATTTCATGAAGCTCCAGACGAATAGTTATTGTGCTAATGTTGCTTTCCGGGTCAGTTTGGAACTTGATAGTGAGTGTTGCAACCAAGGACAGACGATTTTTACACATTACGCGCTTCAGCACTCGGCCGTCCCGTTCTGTGCACTTGTGTGGCCTACCACTTCGCGCCTGAGACATTGTTGCTCGTAGACGTTTCCATTTCACAATAAAGCACGCATAGTTGACCGGGGCAGCTCTAGCAGGGCAGATATTGGCGAACTGACTTCTTGAAAAAGTGGCATCCTATGACGGTGCCACGTTGAAAGTCCCTATCTCTTCAGTAAGGCCATTCTACTGCCAATGGCTGAAATCAAATGAAGCCAAATCCACAAATTTGAAAGTACTTACATATTTTTGTTTACTTACATACTTTTGTATATATAGTGTAGATAGCTCTCCTAAGGACGTCTGATCTTCTCTTTGTTTTAGCTAAGGCTTTAATCCCAACCTTGTGTCCCCCCTCGAAACTACGATTAAAGATCCCAAATCTTTAGCTGCAAGCTGCTCTCACGCAACTCCTTACTTAAAAGGGCCTTATTTGTTTTCGAGATCAAATATTTAAATCTTTTCACGATTAATTAATATTGGTTTGCCAACTGTCTTAGAAGTCCATGGAAGAAGAATATATTGAAATCTTTGGCCATAAATTCATTGTTTTGAAATGGGTGAAAATGTACCATAATTAATGAGAAAGAGAGCGAAACAAATGTAGAAGAGAGGCATCCCTCTCTGTCTGCTCCTTCCTTCCTTCCTTTTCTTCCTTTTTTTTATTTTCACAAAAAAGCTCTCAAACAGCACCACCCTGCCACGGTTAGAGGAAGGGGAGGGGCAGGACGAAACAAAACAAACGTCCGAACGAACAGACAAACGAACACAAAGCTCAAATTCAACCATGCGAGTGAGCCTGACGTAAAAAAAAAACAACGTATTTTGTAATGTATATTAACTCTGAGAGGCCCTTGTCACCTGACAGACCATTGTTCTGTGTGGGCCCAGTCCTCGCCTCAGGAGCAGGTTGCCTGCATTGTTTATGGAGATTGGGCTTGGGGTCCGGCCGGGTGTCTGCCAGGCGGGGGTTAAAAAGGGGGGAGACAATGGGAGGGAGGGGGGGAGTGCGACGCCGACCCCAACAAACGCCGTGACCCTGAGCAGATGGCTGGGCAGGGGCTCTGCTGAGCCAGAATTAATAGCGTGTGCCATGTCACATTGTCTGAGACGGGCTGCCTAAAAACCAAACTGCCCCCCCCCCTTCTCTCTGCCGCCTCCTCTCTCTCTGTCCCCTCAAGTCCCTCACTACCCCTACATTTCCACTCCCCCTCCCTCTGCTCTCTCTCTCCCTCTCTATTGCCCCCCCTCTCTATTCCCCACCTCTCTGCCACATTCTGCTGTCTCTTCTATTCCTCTCCGTCTCCTGTCCTTTCAATCTTTACTCTCCTCCCTCTCCCTCCCTTCTGCTCCTCCTCCCTCTGCCTTGTCCTTCTCCTTTTCTCTTGTCCTCCTCCTCCCTCCTCCCCACTCTCCCCAACAGCTGGAACTACAGTCTCCGTGAGCCACCCCATGGAGTACTCCTTCATTGGCAACTTCACTCTTTTTACAAACACTCCTTCGCTCTCTCTCTCATCCATTCATTCATTCCCACCCATACTCATTTATCTTGCTCTCAATAGCTCAAATAGACACTCATTCACAGGTTTGCTCATTCAGAAGGGTCTTTATCGGCAGACAAATAAGGCACCTGTGTTTCAAAAGCTCTCCCGCTGAATGACTTTCTATTCCGTTTCCTCACTGGCTCTCTAGCTATCTAGCCCTCTAGCTCACTCATTCGCTCACTCACTCCTCTCTCCTTCTCTCTCTTCCTCCCTCCTCACCCACTCATTCCCCTATATCTCTCTACCCATAACAAACACTCTTCACTACTTTACATTCCCTCCCCCTACTGTAGCTCCTACAGCTCATCAAATAACAGCCCCTGCTATCTAGTCTGGGGCGTGGATCCTCCAACAAACATTTCCGGGGCCTCTCCAGAATCCGCGGGGTGGCTGGCAGGAATGGGACAGGAGGTCAGAGGGATGTCTGACCCCCGCGACAGGCCCCCTCTCCTAATCACCAGGCCACTTCCTGTCTCTCTGGGGGCCCCGGTTGTCCACCAGAGAGATGGAGAGCCAGGGGGTCAGGGCCTTGGTGCAGCTCACTTGGCAGGCTCATACTGTGTGTGTGTGTGTGTGTGTGTGTGTGTGTGTGTGTGTGTGTGTGTGTGTGTGTGTGTGTGTGTGTGTGTGTGTGTGTGTGTGTGTGTGTGTGTGTAGCAGAGATGTAGGCGTAAGGAATCAAGGGTCGGGCTTTGACAAAAGTTCATTTGGCTAAGACTTTGTCCCCCTCACCCGTAAAAAAATGCTTCAGCTGACAAGGTAATGCAACCCATCCAGACGTTATCTCCAACACAATAACATTTAGCAATTGTCCCCCCCCCCCCCCCCCCCCCCACCCATCATTAACATTCTGGAGACCTGAAACGTCAAGGAAAGACTTTTGCTTTATTTTGGTTCCTCCAAACTATTTTTGCTTTTTTCTTACAAGGTTTTATGAGTTTCAGAGTGTTGGCTTTGTCCATGGGTTGCATTGGGATTTTGTCATTTGTGGGACTGCTCCAAAAATGTTTTTAGTTTTTTTCTCATGCTAATTCTTAACAGAAATGTTGTTGAAATGTTAGTTGTTGCTATGGTGTCTGACACTTTGTTTATACCATGTACCAAGCTACATCCTGTGGACTAAATGCTACAGGGCTCAAGCTAAGTGACTGAACCAACTTTGTCTCAGTAGCTCATTGTAGAATAAACGGCACTAACCCAAACTGAACCAGTTGTTTGAGCTTAGTTGACTGGATATGAATATCCCATGAGAATTTACACAAAGTGGAGAGATTTACTTTTGTTGGAAAACCTTCACTGTTATGACATTTTTTGCCTTTTTCCTCCTTGATCTCGTGTCTGGTTTAGATTTGAGCAAGGATCCTGTACAAGCCCTCGCTACAATGAAAAACCTCCCAAAACATTGGACCGGGTCCTCATTGAACACAATACTGCATCTCAAGATTTGATAGATAATATTTCCACCACATCCTGACAACAAACAAAAATCATTTGTGTCGAGGTTTGGAGAAATAAGGCTGCCTATAATCAAAAGGGGAATCAAAGAAATCTTGATTTTTGGCATATGCATCACAAAGGGTCAAAAGATCTCATTAAAGATTTACCCAAACACAATGTGGAAGTATGTATTGACTCATGGTTTCCAAGTACCCTGAAGACAGGAAAATGACTGTCACTTACAGTAAAAGTATATCTGCAGTAACAGACCGTCCAATAAGGATACTGCCCATTCACATCACTTACTGAGTCACCATTGCCATAGCATGAATGTAGTTGCTAACACAAATCAACATAGTGTTCCCAATTCCATTTTGTATATTTTACATCATACCAGCGGACAAAACCTGTCTGACTTTCTACCAAGCTTGTCCGACGTTATTAGCTAGTTCAGGGAAACTGCAGTAAGGCGAATAGACAGCTCACAAAGCTTATTGCAGATGCCTTCAAACCATTCACAGTCTGTACATTACATACGTTGAAAAAGCAATGAAAAAAAAAAATGTTGAAAAGAGAACATTTGTGTCACAATACCTTCTTCTGAGTACAAATTGATCAATGAATCCACCCGTTAGGTTTGGCTCTTATTGTTCCTCAAGTTATCTTTGATATGGACTTCTCATACAGACTGTGGCGGCAGCTGTGAGTCCTCTCCGATTGTAATTCTGTCATGCCTTGGTTATAGTATTTTGTGTTTTCGTTATATATTTGGTCAGGCCAGGGTGTGACATGGGTTTATTTTGTTGTGTTTCGTATTGGGGTTTTGTAGGCATTGGGATTGCGGCTGAGTAGGGGTGTAGCATAGGTTTGGCTGCCTGAGGCGGTTCTCAATCAGAGTCAGGTGATTCTCGTTGTCTCTGATTGGGAACCATATTTAGGTAGCCGGGGTTTCACCGTGTATTTTGTGGGTGATTGTTCCTGTCTTTGTGTTTGCACCAGATAGGGCTGTTTCGGTTTTCACATTACGTTTATTGTTTTTGTAAGTTCGTGTTTCTTTATTATTTAATAAACATGGATTGCAATAGCCACGCTGCATTTTGGTCCGATCCTTGCTACACCTCCTCGTCCGAGGAGGAGATAGAAGAAAGCCGTTACAGAATCACCCACCACACACGGACCAAGCAGCGTGGTAACAGGCAGTGACAGCAGGAGCAGCGAAAGGAGGAATGGACATGGGAGGACGTTATGGACAGCAGGAGTATGGAGTATACGACGTGGGAGGAAATAGACAGGTGGGCGGTCGACCCAGAGAGAGTGCCGGAGCCCGCCTGGGATTCGCTGGAGAAGTGCGAAGAGGGCTATAGGAGAATGGAGTCGAAGAGAAAGACACGGCGGCGCAGAAAGAAACCCAAAAGTCAGCCCCAAAAATGTATTGGGGGGTGGCTCAGGGAGAGAGTGGCAGAGTCAGGAGTCAGACCTGAGCCAACTCTCCCTGTTAATCGTGAGGAGCAGCGATCAAAGGACTTCTGGACTTGGGAAGAGATATTGGACGGAAAAGGACCCTGGGCACAGCCTGGTGAATATCGACGCCCCAAAGAAGAACTGGAGGCGACTAAAGCGGAGAGGCGCTGGTATGAGGAGGCAGCACGGCGACGCGGATGGAAGCCTGGGGGGGGGCTTACAGGGAGTATGGCTATGCCAGGTAGGAGACCTGCGCAAACTCCCTGTGCTTACCGGGGGTCTAGAGAGACCGGGCAGGCACCGTGTTATGCTATGGAGCGCACAGTGTTTCCAGTGAGGGTGCATAGCCCGGTGCGGTTCATACCAGCTCTTCGTATTGGCCGGGCTAGAGTGGGCATCGAGCCAGGTAAGGTTGGGCAGGCTCGGTGCTCAAGAGCTCCAGTGCGCCTGCACGGTCCGGTCTATCCAGAGCCACCTCCAAACACCAGTCCGCCGGTGGCAGCTCCCCGCACCAGGCTTCCTGGGCGTGTCCTCGATCCAGTACCACCAGTTCTAACACCACGCACCAGGCCTTCAGTGCGCCTCGCCTGTTCAGCACAGCCAGAGCCTTCCTTCTCTCTAGCGCTGTCGGAGCCTCCCGCCTGTTCAGCGCAGCCAGCGTTTTCCTCCTCTCCTGCGCTGTCGGAGTCTCCCGCCTGTTCAGCGCTTCCAGAGCCTTCCTCCTCTACAGCGCTGCCGGAGCCTCCTGCCTGTTCAGCGCTTCCAGAGCCTTCCTCCTCTACAGCGCTGCCGGAGCCTCCTGCCTGTTCGGAGCAGCCTGAGCTGCCAGACTGCATGGAGCAGCCTGAGCTGTCAGTCTGCATGGAGCTGCCAGTCTGCATGGAGCAGCCAAAGCTGCCAGTCTGCATGGAGCAGCCAGAGCTGCCAGTTTGCATGGAGCAGCCAGAGCTCTCAGTCTGCATAGAGCTGCCAGTCTGCATGGAGCAGCCAAAGCTGCCAGTCTGCATGGAACAGCCAGAGCTGCCAGTTTGCATGGAGCAGCCAGAGCTGTCAGTCTGCATAGAGCTGCCAGTCTGCATGGAGCAGCCAAAGCTGCCAGTCTGCATGGAGCAGCCAGAGATGCCAGTTTGCATAGAGCAGCCAGAGATGTCAGTCTGCATAGAGCTGCCAGTCTGCATGGAGCAGCCAAAGCTGCCAGTCTGCATGGAGCAGCCAGAGCTGCCAGTTTGCATGGAGCAGCCAGAGCTGTCAGTCTGCATAGAGCTGCCAGTCTGCATGGAGCAGCCAAAGCCGCCAGTCTGCATGGAGCAGCCAGAGCAGCCAGTCTGCATGGAGCAGCCAGAGCAGCTAGATCCGCCAGTCAGCCATGATCTTCCAGATCTGCCAGTCAACCAGATTCTTCCAGATCTGCCAGTCAACCAGACTCTTCCAGATCCGCCAGCCAGCCAGGATCTGCCGGAGCCAACTACCTGCCTGAGCTTCCTCTCAGTACTGGGCTTCCCCTCAGTCCCGGGCTTCCCCTCAGTCCCGAGCTGCCCCTCAGTCCCGAGCTGCCCCTCAGTCCCGAGCTTCCCCTCAGTCCCGAGCTTCCCCAGTCCCGAGCTGCCCCTCAGTCCCGAGCTGCCCCTCAGTCACGAGCTGCCCCTCAGTCACGAGCTGCCCCTCAGTCCAGTGGGGTTCTGGGTGAGGACTATTAGGCCATGGTCGGCGGCGAGGGTGGATTATCCCAGGACGCGAAGGGGAGGAACTATGACATTAATGGAGTGGTGTCCACGTCCCGAGCCGGAGCCGCCACCAAGGACAGACGCCCACCCGGACCCTCCCTATGGTTTTGAGGTGCGTCCGGGAGTCCGCACCTTAGGGGGGGGTTTCTGTCACGCCTTGGTCATAGTATTTTGTGTTTTCGTTATATATTTGGTCAGGCCAGGGTGTGACATGCGTTTATTTTGTTGTGTTTCGTATTGGGGTTTTGTAGGCATTGGGATTGCGGCTGAGTAGGGGTGTAGCATAGGTTTGGCTGCCTGAGGCGGTTCTCAATCAGAGTCAGGTGATTCTCGTTGTCTCTGATTGGGAACCATATTTAGGTAGCCGGGGTTTCACTGTGTATTTTGTGGGTGATTGTTCCTGTCTTTGTGTTTGCACCAGATAGGGCTGTTTCGGTTTTCACATTACGTTTATTGTTTTTGTATAGTTCGTGTTTCTTTATTATTTAATAAACATGGATTGCAATAGCCACGCTGCATTTTGGTCCGATCCTTGCTACACCTCCTCGTCCGAGGAGGAGATAGAAGAAAGCCGTTACAAATTCATGATATTCCCCTGTTCGGAATCGCTGTGTCATTGGTCTAATTAATGTTTCATTATCCCACGATCACCGTGAAAATCCATTTGCATTGTTATCTCACTGTGACTAAGTAGTTGTTGTTTATGGTAGGCTAAAGAAAGACAGGGGCTGCATACCAACCCACTGGGCACAGACGTCAGTTCAATGTCTATGCCACGTTGGTTCAACGTCATTTCATTGAAATGATGTGGAAACAATGTTGCTTCAACCAGTGTGTGCCCAGTGGGTACTGGCACCGTATTCCCTATATAGTGAACTTTTTATTTTATTTTTTACCAGGGCCCATCAAAAGTAGTGCACTATATATGGAATAGGGGGACATTTGGGATTCAGCCAGGGTTGCATCCTCCCATTTTCCCCTTCAATGTCATTCATTCTTAGAGAACGAAAAAAAAATAAAAAAAGTTAATCTGGAAGGGAGAGGTCAATTTGTCCCGGAGGGGGAAAACAAACATGATGTGGTCTCTGGCAAAAAATATATATTTATGCCAAATGCGCATCTGCTTTAATTGTGAATGGCTGATATTATGAGACGCGTCATCAGTAGCCTCCCATTTACAGGTGTAATATGGATATGCCAGAGAACCAGTTCATGGTACATAGTAGCCTCCCATTTACTGGTGTAATATGGATATACCAGAGAACCAGTTCATGGTACACAGTAGCCTCCCATTTACAGGTGTAATATGGATATGCCAGAGAACCAGTTCATGGTACACAGTAGCCTCCCATTTACAGGTGTAATATGGATATGCCAGAGAACCAGTTCATGGTACTCAGTAGCCTCCCATTTACAGGTGTAATATGGATATGCCAGAGAACCAGTTCATGGTACATAGTAGCCTCCCATTTACTGGTGTAATATGGATATACCAGAGAACCAGTTCATGGTACACAGTAGCCTCCCATTTACAGGTGTAATATGGATATACCAGAGAACCAGTTCATGGTACACAGTAGCCTCCCATTTACAGGTGTAATATGGATATGCCAGAGAACCAGTTCATGGTACACAGTAGCCTCCCATTTACAGGTGTAATATGGATATGCCAGAGAACCAGTTCATGGTACACAGTAGCCTCCCATTTACAGGTGTAATATGGATATGCCAGAGAACCAGTTCATGGTACACAGTAGCCTCATTCTAGTATTTAGAAATGTGAACCAAAATCAATGAAAGTTCCTTCACTGTAATTGCAAAATACAACAAGTTTTAGTTTAAGCAACAAAAAAATAATTCATAGTCTTTTTTAAGGATTTAACATATTCCAAGAGAAAGTCTCTTGTTTTCATGATATAATGCATGATACATACTGTATTTCAGAACTCGAGAACAACTGGACTGTTTTTCTTAATCAGACGAAGCAGCGGCCCAAGGCAAGGACTGAACTCTAAAAGATGCTGTGGCAGTCACAGCACACAGAGCCAGAGAGAGACTTTTTATTCAACTGTTTCCCTCATATGAAATGAGTTTACAATCTGCCATGTACAGCTTTCACTGCTCCACCAGGGTGATTCGAAAATAATTGTGGTCACAGGTTCAATATCTAGGACTTGGACTTGGTGATTTTTGATGTTTTGTTAATAGTGTAATTATAATTTCCGATGCGGGTAAGAATAAAAATATATATATTTATGGTCCATGTGATTTTTCTGGTACATAACTAAGCAATTGTTTATGAGACACATGCCAGAATGTTATTATATCTACTCCATCAAAAGCTTGATTTCTTATCACGTTTTAGATTGCCTAAACAAACAATAAAACCTCATTAAAGCCATAATGAAGGCAATAAATTCTCACATTGTGACCGAGACATAGAAAGGCATTTCTGGTTTCACTTTAACGTTATGTATGTAACCATATCAAGTAACTTACTTTTACATACAACATGTCATGACTGTATAGATAATACATGGTGTAAACTGAATATGAACTGTCAAGATTTGTCAAGAGACAAAAACACCAACATTACTTTATCTCTTTATCAAAAGCTTGTAAAAGAAAATATTGCTCGTAAAAATCTGCGTTGGTAACAGGCACATACAATCAGAATTCCCTAGGAAACTATACAGCATGTACGAACTTATCACACCGTCCTTTTGGCACCAAAACAGAAATGCTCTGATCAAGGCTCTGGGACCAATCACAGACAGTCATGTGATGAGGGAGCTTTGAGTGGAGGGCAAAAGAGAAAAGGAGGGCCATCAAGCCTTTTGAAGCCCAGCGCTAGCCTCTCTCCCCTGGACTCCATATCCCGTCCACGTCCCCTACATTTGTCATGGTCTCTGGCTTGTGCCCCTTCCTAGGAATCCTCGGACAGGCTGCCATGAAGGGCCGCAAAGTCTCCTCATGGCCGGAACTCAACCTCGCACCCACCCACCAGCCATGCAAAATAATGTGTGGCCCTTGTCTTGTGATGCACAGTGGCTTTGATTCATCAAGATGATCTGCTATTACTGATTGTGATCTTATCGATGCCGCGGCTTGAAAGAGGAGAGAAGGAGAGAAGCACATGCTGGGTTAGAGGGCAAATAAAAAATGTTATGCCTGTTTGTGTCCATCTGAAAGTCTGTCTGAAAGTCAGAAATCTTCCCCTCCTTCTCTCTTTCTCTGTATGATTCTCTATCTGACTGTCTGTCCAGCTGTTTCAGGAGGTTTCAACAAAACATATTCCACACAAATCCCTGGGATGTTAGCTGAGATGCACTCCAAGAATCTGCTGAATAACCTAGTCCACTTCTACTTGTTTGATCATCTTGTTTCTTTCCTCACACTCAGTCTCCCAAAGCTCAAACCACAGATAAAATACTTCATCATGTCTTAGAACAAAACATAATTTCCCCTCCTCATTAATGTGGCTATTTCAGCTTGGCAATCCAAATTATTTCGAGATGATTCCACTCTGCTAACATTCTCCTCAGTGCTCCCTTCAAACGATCCAGTCCTGTCTTTGAGTGACAAATATATAACCATACCAAAGTGATATGAGCTGACAAACCCGTTATGCAGTAGTTCATAATCACATGTCACAGCCCATCTTGTTGTGATCACAACATGACAAAGTCCGGTCTGGTCGGGAGCAAGACGGAGGTTGAAGAACATACCCCAATCTGTCTCTTGGCAGTAGACGCTCAGGCAGTCAAGTGAGGCGATTTCTAGATGAGGCGCTCATGACTTAGTCCTAATTGCTTGAATTGGTGGCTTACTTTCCCTTTATTAAGCTCGAGAGACGGTCCCTGTCCATTGAAAATTATAATTTTATACCTGACGAGAGCGAGAGAGAGAGAGAGAGAGAGAGAGAGAGAGAGAGAGAGAGGGGCAAGGAAAGACAGACAGAGAGAGAGAGAGATTGTGTCGACAGAGAAAGTCTGCTAAATGATTGACGTTGCTTGATTTAAAATCAAATATTCTGATTTGCTTTGTTAGCGTTTCATTTGAATTTTTATCACATTGCTTCGGTTGTGAGCTCACACAGATGAATTTTCCAAAGCTCTCGGAATGATGATGTGGATGTCGGAAATGGAACAGACAGAGACATGAGGATTACAAGGTAGGCCCTGAAAGGAAACATTAAATAATGTCTGAAAGTATTCATAAGAATACGAATACAGTGAGAGGTTAGAGGTCAACTTGTTAAACAAAAGTGAACATGTCAACAAGCATCGATAGCAATAGCTTGATTCCATAGCTTTTTTTCAATCTCTCTCTCTCTCTCTCTCTCTCACTCTCTTTTTTTCTCTCCCTCGTAACGTACTTGCACTTGTATATTATTTTTGACTGTGTTCAGCTGTAAAGCATTCTGGGAAACATTACGCTTCCTATATTCAATGCTGGACTAGCTGGAGGTCCTCGGCTGATCATTAAAATAAAGAACGGAAAAACTGATGGGGGGGCTGGTCCTCGTCTCTGTGTCTTCATAGTGTGGGCGTTGAGCCAGTCACACTCTCATGCTAAATCTCAGCTGCCTCAATTCTCTCTCTTTATCTCTCTCTCTATTTTCCTCACACTCTCACACTCTGACTCCCTTGTCTTTCTTGCTCTCTCTTTCTCGTTTCCTCTCTCTCTCCCTATCTCTCTGACACCCCCCTCTTTCTCACTCTCTCTTGCCCCCCTTCACTGACTCCCCTTTCGTTCTTCCTCTCTCACTATCTCTCTCTCCTCCCCCACTCTCTCTCTAGCAGACCTGCAAAGGGCCAATAAAAATGATTTATGCTGCTGAAGGATATGAACGTGTGGATTCATATGGTGTGCACTAGGATAGATAGCATCTGGTGCACTATAGAGAAGAAGTAGGTATATGGATTAAGGTTGTGGGATCACGTCCACACTGTGAGCCGGTTGAGATAAATCGTAGCCAGAGTTATTTAGTCAGTGTATCAAGGTGTCTGACACCAATGATGTTGTCACATAGAATTTGAGTTAAAAAAACAAAAAAACACAGTATCTGTATACCAGTTGAGGCTACTGAGGGGAGGACGGCTCATGATAATGGCTAGAACGGAGTAAATGGAATGGCATCAAACACGTGGAAACCATGTGTTTGATGTATATGGTACCATTCCACTCATTCCGCTCCAGTCATTACCACGAGCCCCAATTAAGGTGCCACCAACCTCCTGTGCTGTATACAGATACAAAATGTTCACCTGAAACAAATTCCATGTGAAAACAATAAAAGCAACACACACAGGGGCAAGGCAGGCTGTTGTCAGCCCCACCTATTAAGCATCCTTCAGTCTTTGAAGTTGAATTTAAGTACAAAAAGACCTAACCTTGGAGAGGACAAAAAGCCCGAAGACATTCAAACAGCACAACTGGTGTAGAGACCTACATGAAGGTGTTTATGGCCTGCTGCCCCCTTAGATATGTAGGAATGTGCTGACATTTTTGGGAAACTCTGTAACAACCTCTTTTTAGTGCTTTAGAGATGCTCACAAACATGACAAAAACCCACTCCTACATGTCAGAGAGAGAGAGAGAGAGAGAGAGAGAGAGAGAGAGAGAGAGAGAGAGAGAGAGAGAGAGAGAGAGAGAGAGAGAGAGAGAGAGAGAGAGAGAGAGAGAGAGAGGGAGAGAGAGACAGAGAGAGAGCATAGCCTTGCTATTGAGAAAGGCCGCCGTAGGCAGACATGGCTCTCATGTGCTCACTGCCCACAAAATTAGGTGGAAACTGAGCTGCACTTCCTAACCTCCTGCCCATATTAGAGAGACATATTTCCCTCAGATTACACAGATCCACAAAAAATTCGAAAACAAATCCAATTTTGATAAACTCCCATATCTACTGGGTGAAATTCCACAGTGTGCCATCACAGCAGCAAGATTTTTGACCTGTTGCCACGAGAAAAGGGCAACCAGTGAAGAACAAACACCATTGTAAATACAACCCATATTTATGCTTATTTATTTTATCTTGTGTCCTTTAACCATTTGTACATTGTTAAAACACTGTATATATATAATATGACATTTGTAATGTCTTTATTGTTTTGAAACTTCTGCATGTGTAATGTTTACTGTTAATTTTTATTGTTTATTTCACTTTATATATTCACTTTATATATTATCTACCTCACTTGCTTTGGCAATGTTAACACATGTTTCCCATGCCAATAAAGCCCTTGAATTGAATTGAGAGACAGAGAGAGAGACAGAGAGACAGAGAGAGAGAGACAGAGAGAGAGAGAGAGAGAGCCCAGAGCACCAGGACAGCAACACAATTAGAGCTAACCAAATAATGAGAAAACAAAATGAGGTGGAAACTGAGCTAACCTCCTGCCAAATGTATGACCATATTAGAGACACATAGTTCCCTCAGATTACACAGACCCACAAAGAATTGGAAAACAAATCCAATTTTGATAAACTCCCACATCTATTAGGTGAAATATCACAGTGTGCCATCTCTGTAAATACAACCCTTATTTATGTTTATTTATTTTCTCTTTGTACTTCAACTATTTGCACCTTGTTAAAACACTGTACATAGCCATAATATAACATTTGAAATGTCTATATTCTTTTGCAACTTTTGTGAGAAATGTTCACTGTTTATTTATGATTGTTTATTTCACATTTGTTGCTTTAGGCAATATAGACATATATTATGCCTCCCATTCAGAGAGAGAGAGAGAGAGAGAGAGAGAGAGAATGCCCTCACAAGCTCATCTCATTTCAGAGTTTGATAGATAATAGCCTTCTCTCTTGTGCTTTTTAAGCCAGACCCAGATCTACTGTATTGGGGCAACCTGGTCTCATAGGCTAAATGTAACATAGTAAATGTACATTCGGGACAAATAAGTATGATATGTTACGTTTGGTATGGTTATATAAGGAGGATGGTTACTTAAGGCAAAAAGTGTAGTGGTTGGTACCCAAAATCACTAATTCCTACAAATTACTGTGTTAAATAACACTAATATGTGAGAATCATATTTTTTTGTCGTTATAATAAGGTTGGTAGCAATATGAGAAAATCGTTGCAGCTCAAGTCACCAACAAAACCCACAACCGAATGCTCTTTTATGGGCTGGATGGCTAGCTAGCTAACTAGCAAACGTAGCTACACACAATAATAACAAAACCAATATCAGCATGTGAATTAGTTAGTTAGCTCTAAAATCACCTAAACCAACTGCAGTATCAATTTAGTAGTCTACAATCTCACCATGTTCAACCTGTAGATCTATGTGCCTCGCAGAGTGGATTCGGACATTCTCAATGGCACCATACAAGCCACCCTGGACTGAAAAGCCAGACAAATAGGAGAAATGTGCTAGACCCTCTGCTAAATTACACATTTCTCGAGGTAGGAACATTGCAAAAATATGATGAATGGCTAATTCGTGAGAAGGCAACCTTTGGCGTTATGACATTGGCCAGTATTGAAATCTGACATGTGTGACAGATGTTTTCGCAACCTATTAACTTCCAGTGTAGTGAGAGCGGCTGACCTGTTGCACCCTTGACAACCACTGTGATTATTATTATTTGACCCTGCTGGTCATCTATGAACAATTGAACATCTTGGCCATGTTCTGTTTTTATCTCCACTCGGCACAGCCAAAAAAGGACTGGCCACCCCTCATAGCCTTGTTCCTCTCTAGGTTTCTTCCTAGGTTCTGGCCTTTCTAGGGAGTTTTTCCTAGCCACTGTGCTTCTCCACCTGCATTGCTTGCTGTTTGGGGTTTTAGGCTGGGTTTCTGTACAGCACTTTGTGACATCAGCTGATGTAAGAAGGGCTTTATAAATACATTTGATTGATTGTAATGAAGTGAAATAAGGAAGAGAAATTAACAAACAATTGTACGCAAGTATAAACACCATGGGACCATGCAGCCGTCATACCGCTCAGGAAGGAGATGTGTTCTGTCTCTTCGAGATGGATGTAGTTTGTTACAAAAAGTGCAAATCAATCCCAGAACAACAGCAAAGGACCTTGTGAAGATGCTGGAGGAAACCGGTACAAACGTATCTATATCCACAGTAAAACAAGTCCTATATCGACATAACCTGAAAGGCCGCTCAGCAAGGAAGAAGCCACTGCTCCAAAACCGCCATTAAAAAATGCCAGACTACGGATTGCAACTGCTGTCATGGCAGAATCAGAATGATTTAGGTAACATTTATAAATAAAATGTTTTATTTATTTTATTTCATGCTTATGTGAGATGTCATTAGAATGTCTATTTTTGGATAATACTGTTGGCCGGTTGCAATTCTCTGTTCTCTGTCAGTGTTCAGTTACTTGGGCCGCAGAGAGGGGAGAGGTCAAGCTTGTCTTCATATGTAAACATATCTTTTAAACCATGTGAATGGATCGATTGAGGGGGAACCAATTATCTCTTGGCTCCACAATGTCTGTGTGCCAGTCACTGTCTCCGTGAGCTTGTCCAGAATGGGAGTGTCTAAAATGACAATTGATATATATCCTAATGTCTTGGTACTATGTTGTACCAAGAACGAGAAGTAGAACATCGTTTTAGGAGAGCAAACTGAACGATAATTTATAGCTAATGCTGTCTGGCTATGGAATACTCCTCTCAAGTAAAGTCTTCCTTTGTAATGTTCCTAAGATCTGTTATTCGTCATGTGAGTTGAGATGGGTGTGTCCTGGCTATAAATGATACTAAGAACTGTTTTGTAAGGACTCAGAGAATTCATTTATAGACACTGAATTGATCTGAGAGTCACAGGGTTGTGATGGAGCTCATATAATTAAAGATGGACTTTATGATAACTCTGACTTGTGTGTGGTTTGCTCTCATGATTTGGTAAATACAGGACATTTCCACTACACTGCACACGGGGGCAAAGATCGTACTTTTTTCTGGTCTGATGAAACAAAAATCGACCTGTTTGGCCATTATGACCATCGTTATTTATTGTTGGTTAAAGGGGGAGGCTTGCAAGCCGAATAACACCATCCCAACCGTGAAGCACGGGCTGGCAGCATCATGTTGTGGGGGTGCTTTGCTGCAGGAGGGACTGGTGCACTTCACAAAATAGATGGCATCATGAGTAGGGAAAATTATGCGGATATATTGAAACAACATCTCAAGACATCAGTTAGGAAGTTAAAGCTTGGTCGCAAATGGGTCTTCCAAATGGACAATGACCCCAAGCATACTTCCAAAGTTGTGGCAAAATGCCTTAAGGGCCACAAAGTCAAGGTATTGGAGTGACCATCACAAAGCCCTGACCTCAATCCCATAGAACATTTGTGGGCAGAAATGAAAAAGCGTGTGCGAGCAAGGAGGCCTACAAACCTGACTCAGTTACACCAGCTTTGTCAGGAGGAATGGGCTACCTGAAATGTTCGACCCAAGTTAAACAATTTAAAGGCAATGCTATCAAATACTAATTGAGTGTATGTAAACTTCTGACCCACTGGGAATGTGATAGAAGAAATAAAAGCTGAAATAAATAATTCTCTCTACTATTCTGACATTTCACATTCTTAAAATAAAGTGGTGAACCCAACTGACCTAAGACAGGGCATTTTTTACAAGGATTAAATATCAGTAATTGTGAAACTGAGTTTAAATGTATTTGGCTACGGTGTATGTAAACTTCTGACTTCAACTGTATCGTTGCTTGCTCACTAATGTCTTAATTGAAATTACGGATTGCCTCTTACCTGCTTGTTGTCCCCTTAAGCCATAGTTTTGTACATCTCAATTATCAGTAGAAACCACATTCGTTTAAGCAAGTCAGCAATATCAGCTTTTTTTTTTTAAAGGCAGTAAATGAGGCTGAATGTACTGTTTCAATGCCAGACAAGGCTCTGCTGAAAGCCAGGTGTAGCAGTGGTTGGGCGTTGGGACGACTGTTGGAACAGCTTTATGTAGGTCCTAACAGTTTGTGGGCACTGTTTGTCACCGTTATAGTATAATTAATGTATTGTTTAGTGTTGTGTAGTGGCTTTGCTGGTATGCATCCCATATTTTTGTTGTTGCCCCACCAAGATGTACATGCTAAAATCGCCACTGATTACACTGTCATTTGACCATGACATCTGATCTTTAGGACCTATTTTAGTGGCATATAGTACCTTACCTAACCTTGCTTTAGAGAAAGGAATCTCTGCACAGTTAGACTATGCACAGCCATTTTTGTCTGAAATCTTTCAGCTGGTTGAAATGAATGTTTCAGACATCCAAGAGACACAGAGACTCAATACATTCGAAATAATCTTGTGTGGGCCTGGGAAAATGCAGGCTTCCTCACAACATTGTGCAGAATTCCGTGCCAAACTATGTTCAGATCAGTGCTGTAATTTATCACCCGGTAAACACGTGGGAATACTATTTCAGCCCATAAAATAAGCAACTCTACTCCGCGCACATCTCGCGATAGGACGGTGCTCCCTCCATGCTTGTCTATGGTGAGAGTTTTCCTGGTATCGCGTGATGTCTAAAGTTTCCCACGCCTGTTGTTGTGGCGTCTGCCCTTTTCTCTCACTCTCTCTAGCAACCTGCCGCCTCCCCCTCTTTTCTGTACTCCTCTCCCGCCCCGTTTCTCTCCGTCTCCCTAGTCCCTACATCGCCAGTCTGCTTCTGTTGTCTCGGCGGATTGTTGGTCTGGGGAGAAAGGATATCGCGAGTGTTGGAGTTTTGGTGAGAGTTTGTGGAAGATGGCGCCTGTTGTGACAGGGTAAGTCTGAGATTCAGGGCTGGTGGTTGTAGCTATTGGAGTTAAAGTGAATTTAAGTTTTTTTGAAAGATAATTGGTCGCTTCTGTTCGAGCATATATAGCCGAGCAAATGTGGATGTTTGTGGCCATTTGTTTTCAGTCTGGGAAAGCATTTTCTTTGTCTGAATGTATTGTGTGTTTTCCTTTGACTACTTCACTGTACTGACTGTTGCTGCACTGCCGTGCAGTGTTCTGGGGGTCGAGCTAGCTCGCTACTGCTAGCTTTCAGAGGTCCTTTTTCAACACCAGACAACGATACGAGTACAATCAGTATGGGCTGGGAAAAAATTTAACTGTCGTTTTTTTTATCTATGTTTAGGTCATATTATTCAACTATATATCCCACGATATGTATGTGTTCGCCTTATAACCATGTTGCAATGTAATCTACAGTTCCACAGTCTGAAACACGTTGTGGCTTCGCCTTTGTCAAGCAAGGCATCGTTCGATTACGTTCGACTCGTCTCTGTGGTGTTAGCTGGCTAACGTTAATAACTGACTGGATATTTCTCGATCGATTGTTGGTTAATACACTTGCAGACGTCTGAGAACTGTAAGCATATGTTTTGCCATGCGTAAATGTACTCGTATAAAGTGGTGTTGACGAAACAGACCCGAGCTTCTCCGTCCGTGTTGCAGACACATTATACTAAGGACATGTAATTTATCTAATTCTACCTGCTATAACCCTCTAAAAACGAACTCAAAGTTGTAAAAAAAAGCATGACGTTGTGAGGATTTGTATACATGTCATTTTTGCTCTCTTTTATGTCTAAGCGTCAGATAAACGTCAGATAGCCAGCGCGAGCCACTGAAATCCAAAACGCTACAAAAATATACGTGAAATGAGATGCCTCTGTCCAAGGTTGATAAGCTACTTGATGAAATGGAGATGGTTTAGCAAGTTACTGTTGATAATTCACTAGGTTGAAGCTACTCACATTAATGAAAGGCAATCCTAAAAAAGGCAGCCCACTAATCTGTTTAAATACCCTTTATTTTGCTGCTGGAGGCAACGAGCTAAATTATCCCTCAGACTTTCTATCTTCCTAAATATTCGTCCGTTCCATGGGCTTAGCCCAATTTCTTTGATTGTAGCTAATTGTGCAATTGGGAGATAAGAGACATGTGGTAATTATTTGAAGAAGAGAAATATAGGCTAAATGAAGCCCATTTCATTTATCTGTCACTAGACTTTAGAATTGCCTGGGAAGTAGTATCGTCATCAAAGCATGCCTAATGTCTACTATTCTATAGCCACATTTTCCAAATGTGAAATGCTCTTATGATGCAGTAAGTAGTATTGTTACTTTTATGTATTGTAAACTAGTAGCAGCATAGCATTTGCATTATCTATCCTGTCTATGGATATTTCTCCAATTCCCAAAACAGTCCTATAATTTCGATGGTGTGTGTGCACATTAGCCAAACACAAGTTTTTTGGGGGGTAATCTGGAGTCAGTAGTCCCCACAGATAGCTCAGTGGGGGACAGACATTAGCTGGGCTTTTTGGAGGAGAAGTGCGTGTGGAGGGAGGGTGGGTGTCGAGGGTAGGTAATGTGTGTGCTCATTTGGGGCTTTCCAGCAGACCTGAGCTGATTTCTGTTTGGAGAGAGAGAGAGAGAGAGAGGGCAGGTGGGTCGGGTCTGGGTGGCTGGCCACCTGTCCAGATGATATCTACCCGAGCTGTGTGCTTTTTCTTCTGCCAGGATAGAGGGAGGAGGGGGAGTGAGACTAGCGGTTTAAACAGAATTAGAGTGCCATAAGGGATCTTTATTAGCATGTGGCCGGGCACGACCGCGTCAATGGCTGGAGGCTAGGGAGGGAGAGCGATAAAGAGAGGGAGAGAGAGAGCCCACATCCCAGCCGGCCTGTCCACAGCCCAGTGCCCCCACAACCCCACTCAGGGTCAGGTCTGACAGCCATGGCCCCCTCTGAGAGTTGGCTGGGAGTTGTGGTTGAGGCAGGGTGCACTGGTGCAGACCTGAGAGGGCAGTACTCTGAACTCGGTAGTAGGGCACACCGTAGCATAACGTTTTGCAATGGGAAAGAAAAATCTGTGTTCCTATAGGGCAAATTCAAGCAGTATCTGTTTGAGTTGGTGAGCAATTATAAATGTATAAAACATGAGCACATTCTAGAGGTTTGCTGAAAATGCTTGATAAGATTGACCGTCTGTCTCTGGCTTAAGTATGTTAAGATGGTTTGTATGTCTGAGCTCTTTCTTGCCCTTTCAGCTTAGTTTAGCCTAAATAGTGTCATGTGGCATTTTACGTGATCTCTTGTTTTTGTAAGAGAAATAGTGGAGCATTTAGTCAATGGATGTCTCTTCAGTGCAAAAAAAAATCCCAAGGAAAAGGACCATAGTTTTGTCTAACATAATAAATATAAAAAACAGCAGGAAATCATATTTGAGCTGTGTCTCAGAGCAGTGATAAGACTAGCCAACCTGCAGCCTACCATATCTCCTCAACACAGCTCTCTGAATGTTAGAAAAACAGGAATGAGATAGTGTTGCTGTATAATCTTTCTTTCCCCCTCAGAAAGTGTGCCTGATACCAGTGAGTCTAGCAGCCCTAGCTGAAAGAAAACTACTGTTCACGGGTAGACAATCTGGGCATCACCTGGGATGATAAAAGCATGAATCACTTATTTCAACACAATGCTGCCTCTACATGGCCCCTGGGTAAAGCTATTGGATATAACAAAAAAAAGAAAAAGAAATGCTATGCCCTCCCACTTTTACCCAAAAGTGTACAGCGGGACGACTCAGTCGAGACAGAGCCGGGCCTCTTTTCGTCCGTGTAATTACACCATTAAGCCTGCTTGTGAGGGACAGAGGCGTGTGAGCCACTGTGTGTGTGTGTACCCTTGAGCACTTAACCATAATTGCGCCTGTAAGTTGCTCTGGATAAGAGTGTCTTCCAAATGCACGTACATTTACATTTGAGTAATTTGGTGTGTGTGAGTTCCCTGGAAACAGGAGTGTGTCAGGGCCAGGACGATACCAGTTTGGCGATACTCATTAGTATCGTGGCAAGGAAACAAAACATGAAGCGGATTTAACTTCTTTAGGGCAACAGCCTTAATGTTGGAAACAAACATGTTTTTAGTGCTGCATGATTAACCGACATGTTGGTTATTTTTTAACCGACATCGGTTCAATTATTTGAAGTTCATTTTGTTTGTTTTTCTTCTTCTGTGAAAGCAGTTTCGGTAGAGATAAATAAGATCAAGCCTGAACTGTGTGATGTCGTAGGGAGTTGTAGTTTCCAACAGGTGCAGAAAATGTGTTAATTAACTACAATGACCATAATCCATTTTGCACCTGTTTAAACTTGTGTGGAGCAAACACGGAGACTGAGAGATGAGAGAATGCATGATCGAGAGGGATAGAAAGCAGTTGCTTCGCGAGCCTGAAAATACATGAGCTAAGTGATTGATGGTTGATATTCAGCAGTTGTAAAAGTATGCCTTTTTTTTTTACTTTTGAAGAACTACTAAAATTGTGATTTTGTCAGACAACATAGGCAGCAGCTCTATAGAAATGAGCTGATGGCTTGGAATGAAATAATAGTCATCAAATAAAACATATTTTTTAAAGTAATGTGAATAAATGATAAGCTGTAATGGGCACACACTACCATCATTAGACTTGATTTTATTCTGTGTTACAGCGTTCAACCCGCGTAGTGCATTTAATGTATAAAAAACGTATCTAAGAAAATAAACATAGATAAAATAATATATATAACTGAAACCAACCCGACCTCAAAATTGTATTAGTCATATGCGCTGAATACAACAGGTGTAGTAGACCTTACAGTGAAATGCTTTTTTACGAGCCCCTAACCGACAGTGCAGTTTTGCTCAGCACTATTATGTTATCATTCAACCCAGAGTCACATGCATTTATTTTCCAAGCTATAGCACACAATATTTTACATACAGCAGGTTTTTAAAGGACCAAATAGTTTGGTCTGCTTCGAATTTTCATTTTTGCCATGATACCGATACCACAATATTTTTTCCATCACAGCCCTAGAGTTTGTGTGTTTTCTGTGTGTAGAGGGGAAGCGGTCCCCAGGGTCCTCTTCTCCCTTCCCCCATTATGAGAGAGAGAGAGAGGAGCAGATGTGGAAGCAGTGACCTTTTTGGTGGCAGAGGGCTGGGGTAGAGTTAAAAGGGTCTGCCGATTTCATTCCCCCCGACACACACACACACTCCCCGCCTCACCTCCTCCTTGTACCTGAGCCGGGGCATTGACAGATAGGTTAATGAGGGAGGAGATACAAGCTCGTAAAACCCAGATCTGTGTGTCACCTCAGGACCTGAGAGCTATTGTGTTACTGAAGAGACGTGCTCCACATTCAGACACAGTAAAACATCTTAAAAGTCGAGGTAAGATTATTGAATATGGAAGCCAATATAGAACGTGCAGTTTGCTTCACTTGTAGGGTTCACGCCGTCAAAGTTGATAGGTTGTTTTGAAAAGGGGCTGTGACTTAATTTCAGTGCGATGTTCCCTGAAGCCTATTTGCCACCAGTCAGATTGTACTCAACTTGTTGGATGGCGTTGTGACATGCTTCCCTACTACTCTACCTATTTAAAAAAAAAATTTATCTGACTGTCTCAACCTCTCTGCCGCTCTCATCCTCGCTCTCTGAACTACAGCGGATGAAAAGGCATTTTTTTGTTTGTAATTTGGCTTGGCACTCTCCAGACTTGGTCCTCCGCCACATGCTAGTGGAAGAGGAAAGCCACGGAATATCACAATTTTACATAAGGGGTTTTCTTTATTGGTCATGTATTTTAATAAACTTTTGTAGTTGGCGGTGCATTTCCTAATTCCCAAAAGCCTGTGGGGGCCAGAGTTACAATGTTATTCCCTCACCGTCACCAGGCAATGATTGGATTCTTTATACGAAAGAGCCCCGTCTCTAAACCCAAGTGAGAACGCATTATTTGCTTCATGAGCTTGGAATGTATTCCAAATAACCTTTCACTTTATCTCTAGGGCTAAAACGTGATATTGTTTCAAGAAGGATGAGACAGAAGAATTCTCGATGCAAATAAGACAGTGTGGTTTTGAAAACACCATCACATCGAAGCCCAAGTTCCCTGTGTTGTCGTTGGCCTTGGCATTCAACTTGTCTTCTGGATCAGAAAAAGGGCTTAGGTGGTGAGCGTGGCAGGGGACGTGGTAATGGGCACGGTCGGCCCGTCACCATGGCTGAATTTTTAGAGACATTTTAAGAGTCCCCCATCTGGGTGGTGTAGAGACATTAAAAAAAAACATTTAAGCAAAGTTTTAAATCAAAATTCCTGCAATTCTACACATTTTGCCATTTCCTGCAATACTACATATTCTACCATGGAGTTGAGAGAACATTTTGCCGTTTTAAAGTACATTTCCTGCAATTCTATGCTTTTTTTCTTGACATCGCTAATGCTGTGCTCTTTTGCTCAAATATAATAACAAAGTTAATACTGCTAAATTCATTGGGTCCATCTTGCGAACATAAGCAACCATTTATATTTAAACAGGTTCTCCGGCACAACATGCGTGTCAGCCAACTTCCACATGCCAGAACTCTAAATTGTAGTTTGTCCCATCAGATAACATGGCATACGTTAGCCCCATGCTAACCTCAACAGGTGGCACTGATTATATTCTGGCACATTCTTCCACAGCCTATCAAATATCTTAGACTATCCACCAACCATTGGCATTTCTAATGTTAGATAACAGTTTCATGTTTTTGCATATATGACAATCTATTTTTTTGTTGATCTGTTTTACACACATCCATATGCTTTTATAGAAAAAAAATAAGAACTTCTAGTTTATCGTACGTCATAAAAAAATTAAATAAATGGATTTGTCAAACAGTAGTCAGGTAGGCTATCATCGCTTCAAGGTGGCACACACTGCTGAAGCGGTTGACTCGAAATTGATGGTGCACTTTAACCGTGGGTTCGAGCCCCCCTCGCATCAAAGCTTTTTTGTTGAGAAAAAAACTGTTCATTGCCTGTCCTTGATACTTGATTCAAAACGCATGTCACGAAGTGGATGATTATAATAATGCATAGCCTATTAAACGTTGTAAGCCTGCATGTAAGTGTAGGCCTACATAAGAACATACTAATAGAGTACCACAGTATGAGTCATTAATATCCATAAAACCTAGCGGTCAAAAAGGGAAATTCATTTTTAATGGTTAATCCAAACCTCATTCCAGGGTAAGCCTACACGAAACACAGCCCTTATCTTAAAATCCCCTATGGGAGAAATTAATGGTGGAAAAACGATTGGAACCATTTCCCTGTTTGACCGCTAGGTTTTATGGGTATAATGACACCCACCGTGCAGCTCTGTGACAGCCAAGTGTCTTCCTACAATAAGACTGTCAATTCCAGTCCTCCATACTTGCAATTAAACTTCTTTAAAATAACTGCAATACTGTCATCTGTAGGGTGATAACGAGAGTGCAAACTATAATCCTACTCTACACTTTAATGCTCGTCCTCCTCAAGTAAAATAAAGGGAAAAGGGGATACCTTGTCAGTTGTACAACTGAATGCCTTCAACTGAAATGTGTCTTCCGCATTTAACCCAATCCCTCTGAATCAGAGAGGTGTGGGGGCTGCCTTAATCGACATCCAAGTCATCGGTGAACAGTGGAAATAACACGCATGACTAAGCAGATGGTTATAAAAACAATCTTAACTCTGTAGGCCTATGTTTATGTGTACACGTCTATGTAATATAGCCTATGCAATATGATCAATAGGCAATAGCAGTGAGTTTTGTTTGCAAGGCTGAAGAAAGTGGTAACTCCTTATTTATTTAATTCATAATCTTCCTTTTCAAGATGTTGGCTGAAGGCGTCCCTTTTCAACACACTAACACAATACATGTAATTTCACTTTTCAAAAGGGGGACTCTTGAGATTCGAACCCTTGCCACAATCTGCGACAATTATGTGCACTAGGCATTTGCACAGAGCGCAATTTGACCAGTCAGTGAAATACATGTAATTGGCTGATATGCATTTTGTGTAGGAGAACCTGTTTTTAAATTGAAATGGTTGCTTATGTTCGCAAGTATGGACCAACTGTCTAGCTTTTATTTTGGTGATATGTTAGTTCTCAAAGATGATATTAGAAAAAGATAAGTACAGTTGAAGTCGGAAGTTTACATACACTTAGGTTGGAGTCATTAAACTCGTTTTTCAACCACTCCACAAATGTCTTGTTAACAAACTATAATTTTTGCAAGTCGATTACTACATATACAAGTCATTTTCCAACAATTGTTTACAGACAGATTATTTATCTTATTATTCACTGTATCACAATTCCAGTGGGTCAAAAGTTTACATACATTAAGTTGACTTGCTTTAAACAGCTTGTAAAATTGCAGAAAAGTATGTCATGGCTTTAGAAGCTTCTGATAGGCTAATTGACATCATTTGAGTCAATTAAAGGTGTACCTGTGGATGAATTTCAAGGCCTACCTTCAAACTCAGTACCTCTTTGCTTGACATCATGGGAAAATCAAAAAAAATTATAGACCTCCACAAGTCTGGTTCATCCTTGGGAGCAATTTCCAAACGCCTGAAGGTACCACGTTCATCTGTACGCAAGTATAAACACCATGAGACCACACAGCCGTCATACCGCTCAGGAAGGAGACGTTTTCTGTCTCCTAGAGATGAACGTACTTTGGTGCGAAAAGTGCCATTCAATCCCAGAACAACAGCAAAGGACCTTGTGAAGATGCTGAAGGAAACATGTACAAAAGTATCTATATCCACAGTAAAACAAGTCCTATATCGACATAACCTGAAAGGCCGCTCAGCAAGGAAGAAAACCGCCATAAAAAAGCCAGACTACGGTTTGCAACTGCACATGGGGACAAAGATCGTACTTTTGGAGAAATGTCCTCTGGTCTGATGAAACGAAAATAGAACGGTTTGGCCATAATGACCATCGCTATGTTTTGGAGGAAAAAGGGGGAGGCTTGCAAGCCAAAGAACACCATCTCAACCGTGAAGCACAAGGGTGGAAGCATCATGTTGTGGGGGTGCTTTGGTGAAGGAGGGACTAGTGCACTTCACAAAATAGATGGTGTCATGAGGAGGGAAATTTATGTGGATATAGCAACATCTCAAGACATCAGTCAGGAAGTTAAAGCTTGGCCACGAATGGGTTTTCAAAAGGGACAATGACCCCAAGCATGCTTCCAAAGTTGTGGCAAAATGGCTTGAGGACAACAAAGTCAAGGTATTGGAGTGGCCATCACAAAGCCCTGACCTCAATCCTACAGGAAATGTGTGGGCAGAACTGAAAAAGCGTGTGTGAGCAAGGAGGCCTACAAACCTGACTCAGTTACACCAGCTCTGTCAAGAGGTGAATTTTGGCCCATTCCTAACTTATTGATGGAATCTTGTGGAAGGCTACCTGAAATGTTTGACCCAAGTTAAACAATTTAAAGGCAATGCTACTAAATACTAATTGAGTGTATGTAAACTTCTGCCACTGGGATTGTGATGAAAGAAATAAAAACTGAAAGAAATCAGTCTCTACTATTATTCTGACATTTCACGTTCTTAAAATAGTGGTGATCCTAACTGACCTAAGACAGGGAATTTTTACTAGGATTAAATGTCCGGAATTGTGAAAAACTGAGTTTAAATGTACTTGGCTATGGTGTATGTAAACTTCCGACTTCAACTGTAGGTCAATTATCTTTTCTTCATACTTTTTTTGTCTGGTTTTAGTCGTTTTTAAGTTTACACTGAACGCATTTTTACAACCCCAAAAATGGCCTACCAAGGAGTTCAATGGCAGACAAATCCCTTGCATTGATAATCTACTCTCCAAGAGCGAGGGAAAGGGAGAGCACAGAAAGTACTGTTTTGCAGTGCCCTCTCTCTCTCTCCTCTTAGCCTAGCGAGTTTCCTCCACCCTCCCCTCCTGGTCCTGTTGCTGTTGGTAGCAATTACAGCATTGCCAAGGGAACCAGACGTGTTTCTACCGGCATCAGCGTTTTCTGACCCACCGTCACGTTTCAGGATGTTTCATTCAGAAAACACGTAGTGATCCCCTGTCTGTCTGCATGCTTGGTTTAATTTAACCTCTTCTCCAACCATCCCAGAATCATGCCATGTTTTGCAATCTTTTACAGCACATACCGAGAGAAAAACCGGGTTGAATTCAACGTGAATGATATTGACTTTTTTTTGCTCTTTGCTCCAGTGTGTTTCTTGTGAAAAGAGTGTGGGCAGGAATCCCCAGGATGAGAAAAGTGGATTTGTTTTTTGGACAAATATTATTTTAATAGGGGGAAAATAGTTCTGCCATGGTTTATGAGACATTAATAATTGCTTGAAGCTACCAAGAGACCCTAGCAGGAGAGTGTCTGTTTAGAAAGAAATGCTTCGTTCTCTGATGCTTTTGGCCCCGGATAAAAGGCTTCTTGTTTTTGTTTGTATGTGTTCTTTTTGGACCTCAATGGATTTTAGATTGTGATTGATAGTTTACTAACCACCAGTTTGTCAAAAGCCTGCGTCTTCTCGGACTGGTGTTTTTGAATCTGAAGAGAAGGCATCTTTTAGCCTTTGGGAGTTGGTTTCCTTTCCTAGGTGTGAGAGTTCACATTAGGGTTGGTTGGGATAGGAGTGTTGTATGCCAGCAGCATACCAGCCTGCATCCCACTGCTGGCTTGCCTCTGAAGCTAAGCAGGGTTGGTCATGGTCGGTCCCTCGATGGGAGACCAGATGCTCCTAGAATTGGTTTTGGAGGGCCAGTAGGAGGCACACTTTCCTCTGGTTTAATTATAATTTTTTTGAATGCCCCAGGGCAGTGAATGGGACAATTTCCCTGTGTAGGGTGAAGTCTTTCGGATGGGAAGTTAAACGGGTTTCCTGACTCTGTGGTCACTAAAAAGGGGGAAAGCCCCATCACCGTCATCATCCCCAACTGCCATGCTCGCCCATCTGAAGAACAAGGAGTGGCAATTGGCAAGAAACCACCTAGTGACAGATGAACCATATCAGAGACACATTGGTATAGCCTACACCATGCCATCATTATACAAACCATGATATGATGCTAGTACTGCCACAAAATTAACAAGACAATTTTGATGTCTGCAACACAACCGTGGCTAGGAGGAGATTGAGAACCTGCTACTACAGCCATCTAGTTAACGATTCTCTTTCACTAGTCCTGCTTTTCACATTCACTGCTCCCTCTATCACCCTTTTCTGTCTGAGAAGCTAATATTAGACTGTGGCATCATGGCGAGTGGCAAGGGCCAGACGCACGCACAGACAGACTCACACACACATTGTGTTACCCCAAGGGCTCGTGTGTGTGTGTGTGAGAGAGAGAGAGAGAGAGGTGGAGAGCGTGTGTGTGAGAGAGAGAGAGGTGGAGAGCGTGTGTGTGTGAGAGAGAGAGAGGTGGAGAGCGTGTGTGTGTGAGAGAGAGAGAGGTGGAGAGCGTGTGTGTGTGAGAGAGAGGTGGAGAGCGTGTGTGTGTGTGTGAGAGAGAGGTGGAGAGCGTGTGTGTGTGTGAGAGAGAGGTGGAGAGCGTGTGTGTGAGAGAGGTGGAGAGCGTGTGTGTGTGAGAGAGAGAGAGAGGTGGAGAGCGTGTGTGTGTGAGAGAGGTGGAGAGCGTGTGTGTGTGAGAGAGAGAGCGAGAGAGGTGGAGAGCGTGTGAGAGAGAGAGAGAGAGGTGGAGAGCGTGTGAGAGAGAGAAAGGTGGAGAGCGTGAGAGAGAGAGAGAGGTGGAGAGCGTGTGAGAGAGAGAGAGAGAGGTGGAGAGCGTGTGAGAGAGAGAGAGGTGGAGAGCGTGTGAGAGAGAGAGGTGGAGAGCGTGTGAGAGGTGGAGAGCGTGTGAGAGAGAGAGGTGGAGAGCGTGTGAGAGAGAGAGGTGGAGAGCGTGTGAGAGAGAGGTGGAGAGCGTGTGTGAGAGAGGTGGAGAGCGTGTGAGAGAGGTGGAGAGAGAAAGGGGTGGAGTAGTTGAAGCCCCTTGGAGTCAGAGATGGCACCAGCAACATAGAGTTGATCTTTAGAAAGCAGGGTCCCTCACCTTATTTTCCAGTTAACAACACCACATCAGTCCAGACTAAAGAGGAAAGACAGAGACTTGATAAAGGGGAACTGGGTAGCAAGAACGAAACCTTATTATTTTTCCTCCTACCATGACAATAACAACAATGAAACCAGACAGTGGGCCGGAGGTGACAAACTCAGTGCCAAGCGCCGCATCGCTAACATACACACAGCAGCCTGCAGATAAACACACTTGTGGGCTAAAGGTTGCCAAGGTTTCTCATAATTTCTGACTTCTCTCTCTTGTACTTCTGTTTCTGTCACACAGACACACACACAGACTTGTACAGCTAACCTCGTGGGGGAACAGAATTCAGTGCCATTCAAAATCCTATTTTTCCTATCCCCTAACCTGTACTTTAACCCTAACCTTAACCCAAGAACCTAACCCTACCTCTTAATGTAATTCTAATCTTAACCCTAAACCCCCTAGAAATAGCATTTGACCTCGTGGGGACTAATAAAATGTCCCCAGTTGGTAAAATGTTTGTTTAATATTCTTGTGGGGACTTCTGGTCGTACTCATTCTAGGGGTTTTGATGATAGCTTTGTACACTCTTGGCATTCTCTCAACCAGCTTCATGAGGTAGTGCCCTGGAATTCATTTAAATTAACAGGTGTGTCTTTTTAAAAGTTAATTGGAATTTCTTTCTTTCTTATTGTGTTTTAGCCAATCAGTTGTGTTGTGACAAGGTAGTGGTGCTTCACAGAAGATGGCCCTATTTGGTAGAATACCAAGTCCATATTATGGCAAGAACAGCTCAAATAAGCAAAGAGACTTTGGCTTCTGGGTTAAGTGGGCAGTATGGCTCGGCTGGGTCGTGTTTCGTGGGGACGCACGGCTCTCGACCTTCTCCTCTCCCGAGTCCTTACGGGAGTTGCAGTGACGGGGCAAGACTGTAAATACCAATTGGATACCATGAAATTGGGGAGAAAAAGGGGTAAAAAATACATCTATTTTGATTTATATATATGAGTTACCATCCTCAGAAATTGCAGAGTTCAAGTGACAGACACATCTCAACATCAACTGTTCAGAGGAGACTGCATAAATCAGGCCTTCATGGTCAAATTGCTGCAAAGAAACCACTACCAAAGGACAACAATAATAAGAGACTTGCTTGGGCCAAGAAACACGAGCAATCGGCATTAGACCGGTTGAACTCTGGTCTGATGAGTCAAAACTTGAGATGTCTGGTTCCATCCGGCGTGTCTTTGTTAGTCGCTGAGTAGGTGAACAGATGATCACATATGTGGTTTCCACCGTGAAGCATGGAGGAGGAGGTGTGATGGTGTGGGGTTGTTTTGCTGGTGACACGGTCTGTGATTTATTTAGAATGGGAACTCCAAGACTGTTGGAAAGCATTCCAGGTGACGCTGGTTGAGAGAATGCCAAGATGTGCAAAGCTGTCAATCAAGGCAAAGGGTGGCTACTTTGAGGAATCTACAATCTATTTTGACTTATTTAACATTTTCTTTGGTTACTAGATGACTCCATATGTGTTATTTCACTAAATGTTTTCAACTGACATGTGTTTTCCGCATTTAACCCAACCCCTCTGAATCAGAGAGGTGCTTGGGGGCTGCCTTAATCAACATCCACATCTTTGGCGCCCGGTAACCTTCCGGTTACTGCCCAACGCTCTAACCACTAGGCACCTGCTGCCCACTGTAAACATTATTAAAGTGACCAGTGTTCCATTATTAAAGTGACTTGTGATTCCATGTCTATGTACATAGGGCAGCAGCCTCTAAGGTGCAGGGTTGTGTAACCGGATGGTAGCCGGCTAGTGACTAAGTTCAATGGTGCATCTGTACACATTTGTGAGGGTCTCCTGAGGTTGAAGAGACGCTGTTGCGCATTCTTCACCACAATGTCTGAGTAGGTGGACTATTTCAGATTGGCAGTGATGTGTACGCCGATGTGGATTGGGGCGTGCTCCCTCTGCTGTCTCCTCAAGTCCACGATCAGCAGTGGTTAGTTGAGGTTATTAATGACCAGAGGGTTGCTCTTTGCTGGTCTGGTTCAGACCATAGCTTTCAATTGGTTCACTGAATACTTGACTATCTTTTACATAGGAACATAGCTGATTTAATTACGATGATTCACATCAGTCCCACAATCTAAAACAGTCACAGCCAGGGTCCTAAAGGGGTTGGTTGGGATTGGAGTGTTGTTCTATACACTCTGACCCCCGTTTCCCTTTATCCCCCCTTTTCTCTCCTTTTGTCATTGAGTCATCAGAGAAGGGGAGAGATGGAGAGCAAAAGAGAGGGGAATGGCGATAGAAAGAGAGAAGGTCATTGAGATTGCAGGGAAAAGCAGAACATCAACTATTTGTTCTATGGATGGCCCCACGCTCTCTTTCTCTCTTCCTGACAGCTACCACTGAGCAGAGCACTTCTGTCACACAACCCAAACTGTTAAAGAGGCCCATTTTAGTTGTGTGTATGTGTGTGCGCGGGTTGAGTTTTCATTGCACGTACGTCCCAGAAAGGGAAGTGACTCAAGTGAAGGCGGTGGACAATGATGGTAGACAATGATGGACAGGGTGAGTGAGATGCGAGAGAGAGAAATAGTCTCTCTTTGAGAAATGACATGCGTACTCTGTTTATTGTAGCCCTGTAACCTACATTTGTATACATTTGACAAGGACAACTTCCAAGTATTTTGTGGTTCTCATTCTACTAGCTGGTAGGCCCTAGTATTCTGTGGTTCTCATCATACTAGCTAGTTGGACCTATTATTGTTTAGGGTAGTGCACAGCTACTAGAGCTAGTTGAAGTGGTGGAATATAAACCCTGTGAGGAGTCCACTCATGAGGATGAGTCACACATGGCCTTAACACAAATACACAGGCCGCAGCACTGATTCAGACCAGTGGCCGACATATGGGACAGAAAACATATGGGAAAAATCCTCTCTCCATTTTCCTAACCAAGAGCCCCCATAGTCCACCCATGGACACTGACTTGGCGGCAGAAAAAACTGCAGTGCAGGATAAAATATTATCAGTGAATCCTCCTCAGAGACCTTGCCACTTCACTCTGAATAGATTGTCTAAACTTTCCTACTTTATACTCTCAGACATCAGTCTCCAGCCCACTCTGTCTGGGAGGTTGTCTGCAAGGATGATGCATTTTATAAAAAGAAAGAATATAAAAAGGGGAGAATCAAAGCGATGTGATTCAGAGATGGGACCCCAGTAGAGTATGGAGCATCGCAGCGTGGTGAGGCTGTGCTTGCAGCTCAAGCGTGACTGAGAGTGTCTTCACTTCCAGAGAAACACACATGCAGAGATTCAGACATGTACACAACAGGGTTTCCGTTAAGAAAATGTGGCGTCGGACGGCAGCGTTTTAATAACACATTTCCGGACCCATGTGCATTGGGTGCGTAACCTGATTAGGGCTTCCACCCAGGGTGTTTAGAATGACAGAAATCACATTTTAGATTATGGTAATTCATGTTAACAGAACAATGCAGTGGCGTGTGTCCTTCTTACCGAATTCTTATGCGCACTTTGAAGATGTTAGAATAATCGTCCACATATACTTTCCCTCAGCCGACAAGACGAGTAACAAACAGCAAAATCACTCGACCGTGTCAGTCAACTTTCCCCCACAGTAGAAAAGTTCTATTGGTCAGCTTGTCGTTCTGTGCGAGAAATAAATAGCCTATTCCAAACAGACTCTGTGACAGTTGTGGGAAGATGGATCTCAAATTCATATAACCATGGGTTACTAATATGATTAGGATTGTTCCTTTCGCTACTGGACAACAACATGTTTTCAAATAAACTTTTTGAACATGAAAGAAATGGGCTACATGTGTCAATGGCATATGGAAGTCTTTATAAAATATTTGCCTCCATGTTGATAGAAATGGATGTTTGTTTCACACAATTAAGTGTATGTTTTCAAAGTGCATACTGCCTCCAGCTCACATTGCAAAATGGTATGTGTGATGCACTGAAGCCTGCTTACCGTTACCGTGGCACATGAATGGCGAATGGGAAGCGCGCTTCAATTACCAGTTGAGAAATAAAAATATACTGAACTAAAATATAAACGCAACATGTAAAGTGTTGGTCCCATGTTTCATGAGCTGAAATAAAAGATACCAGAATTTATCCATATATACAAAAAGCTTATTAATCTCAATTTTTTTGCACACATTTGTTTTACTTCCCTGTTAGTGAACATTTTCTCTCTTGCTAAAATAATCCACCCACTTGACAGCTGTGGCATAGCAAGAAGCAGAATAAACAGCGTGATCCATACACATGTGCACCTTGTGCTTGGGACAATAAAAGACCACTCTAAAATGTGCAGTTTTGTCACACAACACAATGCCACAGATGGCTCAAGTTTTGAGGGAGCGTGCAATTGGCATGCTGACTGCAGGAATGTCCACCAGAGCTGTTGTTAGAGAATGTAATGTTAATATCTCTATCATAAGCTGCCCCCAACACCATTTTACAGAGTTTGGCAGTACGTCTAACCGGCCTCACAACCGCAGACCACGTATAATCACGCCAGCCCAGGACCTCCACATCCAGCTTCTTCAGTTGTGGGATCATCTGAAAACAGCCATCCGGACAGCTGATAAAACTGAAGAGTATTTCTGTCTGTAATAAAGCCCTTCTGTGGGGAAAAACTCATTCTGATTGGCTGGGCCTGGCTCTCCATTGGGTGGGCCTGACTCCCAAGTGGGTGGGCATATGCTCTCTCAGGCCCACCCATGGTTGCGCCCCTGCCCAGTCAAGTGAAGTCCATAGATTAGGGCCTCATTTATTTATTTTGATTGACTGATTTCCCTATATGAACTGTAAATCAGTAAAATTGTTGAAATTGCTGCATTCATATTTTTGTTCTGTATAGTAGGTCTTTTTTAAACGTGGCCATCAAATGTTTTTAACACGCGATTGCGTTCATAATTGTTGCGCAATGATTGGGCTTATAAACGCAATACCCCATAATGTCAAAGTAAAATGAAAGCTGAAATTCGACCCCTTTTGTTATGGCAAGCCTAAATAAGTTCAGGAGTAAAAATGTCACAAAAGTGGCCTGATTTTTGAATGACTACCTCATCTCTGTGCCCGACACATGCAATTATCTGTAAAGACCGGGGGGGCTTAGATCAGGATGTAGATGCGGCTGAATTTTAGAGAGAATTTCTCAAATGTAGTCATGAAGCTGCGAGAAAGTCTAGCAGTTTTTAACCTCCCTCTCTAGGGACGCTGACGTCCCACCTGACCAACATCCAGTGAAATTGCAGGGCGCCAAATTCAAAACAGAAATCTCATAATTAAAATTCCTCAAACATACATGTATTATACACCATTTTAAAGATAAACTTGTTTATCCCACCACAGTGTCCGATTTCAAAAAAGCTTTATGACGAAAGCACACTATGCGATTGTTAGGTCAGTACAAAGTTTAAAAAAACAGCAATTTTCCAGCCAAAGAGAGGAGTCGCAGAAATAGAGAGAAAATGAATCACTAACCTTTTGATGATCTTCTTCAGATGGCACTCATAGGACTTCATGTTACACAATACATGTATGTTTTGTTCGATAAAGTTCAAAAACACGCCAATGTAAACAAAGATTATGTTTTGCCTCCAAAACATCTGGTGAAAGTGCGGAGAGCTATGTCAATTTACAGAAATACTCATCATAAATGTTGATGAAAAGACAACTGTTATGCATGGAATTAAAGATATATTTCTCCTTACCTTCTCTAGGGCAGCATTCGGAATTTTGAATGAAAAGCATGCCCAAATTAAACGGCCTGCTACTCGGGCCCAGAAGATATGATATGCATAGAACTGGTAGATTTGGATAGAAAACACTCTAAAGTTTCCAAAACTGTTAAAATAGTGTCTGCAAGTATAACAGAGGCAAAAACCTGGGAAAAATCCATTCAGGAAGTAGTTTTTTTGTTTTGTTTTGTAATTATCCATTCAATGCCATTACAGTATCCATTGACATAGGACTCAATTTGCAGTTCCTATGCCTTCCACTAGATGTCAACAGTCTTTAGAAATGGTTTCAGGCTTGTATTCTGATAAATGAGGGAGTAAGAGCAGTCTGAATGAGTGGACCCTGACGTGTCACAGAGCTTTTCCATGTGCAATCCCGAGAGAGTGCATTTCTTGTTTACCTTTTATATTGACGACGTTATTGTCCGGTTTAAATATTATAGATAATTTAGGCTAAAAACAACCTGAGGATTGATTATAAACATCGTTTGACATGTTTCTATGAACTTTACGGATACAATTAGGATTTTTTGTCTGCCTGATTTGACTGCGTTTGAGCCTGTGGATTCCTGAAGAAAACGCGTGAACAAAACTGAGGTTTTTGGATATAAAGAGACTTTATCGAACAAAAGGAACATTTATTGAGTAAATGAATGTCTTCTGAGTGCACCAATATGAAGATCATCAAAGGTAAGGGATTAATTTGATCTCTATTTCTGAGTTTTGTAACGCTTCTGCTTGGCTGGTTACTGTTTGTAATGATTTGTCTGCTGGGCTATGTTCTCAAATAATCGTAAGGTATGCTTTCGCCTTAAAGTGTAAAAAAATCTGACACCGTGGTTGGATTCACAAGAAGTTCATCTTTAAGTCTATATAAATTATGTTTTGTTTTCAGAATTTTTATAATGAGTATTTCTTATAATGAGTATTTCTGTATTTGAATTTGGCGCTCTGCAATCTCACTGGATATTGGCCAGCGAGCGTCCCACATACCCGAGAGAGGTTAATGCAACCGCTTTTGTCAGATTTCAAAAAAGCTTTACCGAAAAAGCACACCATGGAATAATCTGAGTACAGCATTCAGAGACCAAAACAAGGAATACAGATTCCCTCCATGTTATGTAGTCAACAATAGTCAGAAATAGCATTATCAATATTCACTTACCTTTGATGATCTTCATCAGAATGCACTCCCAGGAATCCCAGTTCCACAATAAATGTTAGTTTTGTTTGATAAAGTCCATCATTTATGTCCAAATACCTCCTTTTTGTTCGCGCATTTAGTACAGTAATCCAAATTCGCAGGCACTAGGTCCAGACAGTCAAAGTTATATTGCAGTTTGTAGAAACATGTCAAACAATGTATATAATCAATCTTTAGGATGTTTTTGTCATAAATCTTCAATAATGTTTCAACTGGAGAATTCATTTTGTCTTTAGAAAATAAAGGGAACGGAGCTAACTCTCACGGGCGCGCGCCTGACTGAGCACTTGGCCTTCTGGCAGACCCATGACTCAATCAGCTCTCATTCTCTTCTCCTCTGAAAATGCCGCCCCCTACCACAAAGAAGTTAAAGCCGCAATCAGCAGGTGAAACCATAACAAAGCATCTCTGGTTTGATAAAAGGCTGAGAGATGGGCCGGAGAAATGCAACCACTCTCAAATTCATAGACCGAGCTATGGATGCAAGGACTGACCATCCATGATATAAACATTATAGTTTTAACCATGTTTTGAGGTTATAGTATATGGTGTTTGTTTACATTTTCTTTGTTTACAAGTGTTGGAGTAAAACAAAGTTTTATATTTTGGTTTCTGATGGGTTTGAACAGTTGATCTAAGCTCATGAGGCATTTCTAAGTTATATTCTTAAAGAATCAACGGGTACATATCATTAATTTTAAAGTCCCCAAAATTATGTAGAAACTGTTGATTGCCCCTCCCTGATTGTCTAGCTTTTGTGATTGTTAATTCTCAAAGATTATACACTGCTCAAAAAAATAAAGGGAACACTTAAACAACACAATGTAACTCCAAGTCAATCACACTTCTGTGAAATCAAACTGACCACTTAGGAAGCAACACTGACTGACAATACATTTCACATGCTGTTATGCAAATGGCATAGACAACAGGCAATTAGCAAGACACCCCCAATAAAAGGAGTGGTTCTGCAGGTGGTGACCACAGACCACTTCTCAGTTCCTATGCTTCCTGGGTGATGTTTTGGTCACTTTTGAATACTGGCGGTGCTTTCACTCTAGTGGTAGCATGAGACGGAGTCTACAACCCACACAAGTGGCTCAGGTAGTGCAGCTCATCCAGGATGGCACATCAATGCAAACTGTGGCAAGAAGGTTTGCTGTGTCTGTCAGCGTAGTGTCCAGAGCATGGAGGCGCAACCAGGAGACAGGCCAGTACATCAGGAGACGTGGAGGAGGCCGTAGGAGGTCAACAACCCAGCAGCAGGACCGCTACCTCCGCCTTTGTGCAAGGAGGAGCAGGAGGAGCACTGCCAGAGCCCTGCAAAATGACCTCCAGCAGGCCACAAATGTGCATGTGTCTGCTCAAACGGTCAGAAACAGACTCCATGAGGGTGGTATGAGGGCCCGATGTCCACAGGTGGGGGTTGTGCTTACAGCCCAACACCGTGCAGGACGTTTGGCATTTGCCAGAGAACACCAAATTTGGCAAATTCCCCACTGGCGCCCTGTGCTCTTCACAGATGAAAGCAGGTTCACACCGAGCACATGTGACAGACGTGACAGAGTCTGGAGACGCCGTGGAGAACGTTCTGCTGCCTGCAACATCCTCCAGCATGACCGGTTTGGCGGTGGGTCAGTCATGGTGTGGGGTGGCATTTCTTTGGGGGGCTGCACAGCCCTCCATGTGCTCGCCAGAGGTAGCCTGACTGCCATTAGGTATCGAGATCCTCAGACCCCTTGTGAGACCATATGCTGGTGCGGTTGGCCCCGGGTTCCTCCTAATGCAAGACAATGCTAGACCTCATGTGGCTGGAGTGTGTCAGCAGATGCTATGATGCTATGGACTGGCCCGCCCGTTCCCCAGACCTGAATCCAATTGAGCAGATCTGGGACATCATGTCTCGCTCCATCCACTGTGGTTGCACCACAGACTGTCCAGGACTTGGCGGATGCTTTAGTCCAGGTCTGGGAGGAGATCCCTCAGGAGACCATCCGCCACCTCATTAGGAGCATGTCCAGGCGTTGTAGGGAGGTCATACAGGCACGTGGAGGCCACACACACTACTGAGCCTCATTTTGACTTGTTTTAATACATCAAAGTTGGATCAGCCTGTAGTGTGGTTTTCCACTTTAATTTTGAGTGTGACTCCAAATCCAGACCTCAATGGGTTGATCAATTTGATATGCATTGATCATTTTTGTGTGATTTTGTTGTCAGCACATTCAACTATGTAAAGAAAAAAGTATTTAATAAAAAGATTTCATTCATTCAGATCTAGGATGTGTTATTTTAGTGTTCACTTAATATTTTTTTGAGCGGTGTATTATTCAAAAATATGTTATTTATGTTATTTATATTTATATATTTCTGCATACTTTGTCTTGTCTTAGTCTTGTTTAATCTGGAAGCGTTTTTTCCACCCCGATTTTTATTATTTTAATTTTAAAAAATACATACATACATACATACATACATACATACATACAGTTTGGCCTTCAGCGACCCCCCAAAAACGCTTAGATGACCCGCCCAAGGATTTCATTGGCTGAAAAATCCCTGAAGTCCCTCAGTCGAGCAGTGAATTTCAAACACAGATTCAACCACAAAGACCCTCAAGATTTTCCAATGCCTCGCAAAGAAGGGAACCTATTGGTATATGAGTAAAAATTAAAAGCAGACATCGACTATCTCTTTGAACATGGTTAAGTTATTAAATACACTTTGGATGGTGTATCAATACACCAAGAAATTTACTTTTTGTTCTGAATACAAAGTGTTACTGAGTACTACGCTACATATTTTCAAGCATAGTGGTAGCTGCATCATGTAATGGGTATGCTTGTAATCATTAAGGACTGGGGAGTTTTCAGGTTAACAAAAATAAACAGAATGGAGTTTAAGCACAGACAAAATCCTAGAGGAAAACCTGGTTCAGTCTGCTTTCCAACAGACACTGGGAGATGAGTTGCTTTCCAAGAAGACAGTGAATGTTCCTGAGTGGACGAGTTACAGTTTTGACTTAAATCTGCTTGAAAATCTATTGCAAGACTTGAAAATGGTTCTCTAGCAATGATCATCAACCAATTTGATAGAACTTGTTGTACAATTCATGTGTGCAAAGCTCTTAGAGACTTACCCAGAAAGACCGACAGCTGTAATCGCTGCTGAAGGTGATTCTAGCGTGTATTGAACATATTACATTTTCAATACGTTTGCAACAATGTCAAAAACATGTTTTCACTTTATTATGAGGTATTGTGTGTGGAATATGGCTGAGAGAGAACCTCCTATTTTAATCCATTTTGAATTCAGGATGTGACACAACAAAGTGTGGAATAAGTTGAGCGGTGTAAATACTTTCTGAAGGCAGTTTACACACCACTTCACTGGTGGTGGAGGAATGCTCTTCTGTACTTTCTGTTTGGGGAGATGGTTCTTTTCAAAGCTGCTCTGTAGACTGTGCTGCTTTGAACTGATGCTTTTTTTACCGCATGGATTTTAACTGGCTTCTTGGTTTTAGGCAGTGTGTGTGTGTGTGCGCGCTTGCCTGAGTGTGTGTCTCTGTGTGCTTGTGTGTACGTCAGTGTGCTTTCAGTGACCGTGTGTGTGCATGTCTGTGTGTGTTTTGGCTGATTATTCTGGCATGAGGCCAACAGTTAAAGGTCTCTCGAGAGCTCCACATGGAGCAGTGACGGCCCTGCTTGATGTTTGAAGCGGTCAGAGTGGAAGAGAGGGAACGAAATAAAGAGAGCGAAGTAAAGAGCGAGGGGGAGAGCGAGTGATGGAGCCTTTTTTCTCCTCATGTTTCCTCTCTCTGTCATTAAACTCTCCCATGTCAAAGACTGATCTGGTGCTGTCTGGACCCAGCCAGAGCCGTGTGTGTGTGTGTGCTCGCAGTGCCTCTTCTCATGGTACCCAACTGAGCCCAACCAGAACCACACACACCTCTCTGCCTAACCCTGCCTGTTATACCTAGAGGGGCAGCCACCAGCCATCTGGGCCCAGTCAGACAGTGAGGACCAAGTTCAACTCTCCTACCCTGCCTCTTTTAAGCAAAAGGCAAAAAGGGAACTTTTGTTAAAGGTTAATGTGCATTTGGGCACAAGATTCATTTTCAGGCTTGTCTGCACAATAGTAATCTCCCTTTCTCTCTCTTTCTACCAATCAATCAATCAACCAAGTAACATATTTGTATTTAACAAGAAATACAATTGTATTTTGTATAGTGCTTTAGGGGATTCCTCACAAAGCACACCAACATTTATTTTTCTTTGCCTCCTTTTATCTCTCTCTTTATCCTCCTTTCCTCAGTCTCTCTCTCCCCTGTGGTAGTGTTTAATCCAGATTTCCTTAGGGATTGTGGCTAACAGGAAAGGTTTCGGGAATGTTTGTGTTGAGTCTGCCCTGAGCTAGCTCCTCGGGCTTTGAGGTGATGGTTGGCGTGCTGGGTGGCACATGCCCAAGCTGATGCCAAGCACTGAGAGAAGGGCTGCCCTAGAGCTGTGTGCCCATGGCAGCCCTAGGAAATGGGTTTCAGTTTAACTTCACACACAGTTTTCTCAATTATTAAATGTGTGTTAGAAAGATGAGTTCATATATTACCCCGAGCCCAGATGACACACTTGCATCAAGTTGTTGATTTTGGGATAGGGGTGTGTGTGTGTGTATGCACGCACACTCATGTTTGAGTTTGGTGTGAAATCAGGATGCTGGTATTTCTCAATAGGCTGCAGGGGTATATGTAGCCATTGCGGTCAGCTTCTTCTAAATCTCTGCTCTCTCCCCCCACTGCCTTTGTGGGCAACACACGCACACAAGCTGCACACATACTTGTGGTTACTCATGCTTACTCATACACTTGCTCAATTAGACAAATTACTAGCACTCAAAGATTTTCCATCTCTCCCTCTCTTATGCATGACATGACGAACCACTCACACAAGAAGCATTGTTATCCAGAGCGACTTTACAATTAAGTGCATTATACATCTTAAAATGATAAAATAACCACGTTATACAACCATCCTTTAGGAAAACCTAGTTTCCTAGAAGTCCCTAAGCCGTCTCTCACAAGAGTCCATAATAGGTCTAGCTGTAGATTTCCCCTACCACCCTGGCCTACACAAAGGTTTGAGTGAGAGCTATGAGTGAGCGTTAGGGTAATTACAGGGTTGTATGTCGAGAGAGGGACAGAGCAAGAAAGATCTGTGATATCTCCTATCAGCCCTCAGGCATTGAAATCCGACACCTTCTCTAATCCCCCTCTGTGGTTCTCCCCTGTACCACCCCTCCAGGCCTCACCCACCCACACCCACACAAACACACAGAGGGGCCCCGGAGAGAGCAAGGTGTCCCACCCTGTTGTGTAACACAGTGCCACAGTGAGTTCATGGAAAAATAAGAATTGGCCATCTCTGCTCTGCACTGGGGCCCAGGTTAACCCCTCTGCCCTACACTACATTAATCTCTCTACTTTGTCAAACGTCATTGTGTGTGTGCATATTCAGTAGAGCAAGATGTGTCTTTCAGCCAGCTGTCAAAGTCATGCATATCATTGTATGATTATCAGTCATCTTCTCTTCAATTTCAGCTATACACAAGCTGTTCGCCCCTATCACGCACACTTAAGTTGACCTCAGAGGTCACACTTTCACTCTTGACCCTGAGCATATGAATTACCATGTCAGACTCAGTCCTCTGTGGATTTGGTATTGTTCGTCTTAAGCGGGAGAGGGCCTTTGGGGAACAGAGAACAGAGCGGGTAAGCAGACGTGTGTGTATTTAATGTGCGGATGGCGTGTGTATGAAGGGGTGGTTGGGGGGGGTCGTCATCTTGGGGTGTGTATTAGGGACAGGACTGACCCCATTTAGTCGACTGGTCGATAGGCGGTTGGTCTCTTGTACAAATAGCCTACAGCTTTCTCTGTCCCAAGCTCGTAATCGTATCTGTAAATTGACAGTTGATCGTCAAATCAGACGATACTCACGATCAGGAAAAAAGTTGTTTTAAGATGCTTAAGTAGATGACAAAATACTTCCGTGCACATTAGGAGCAGTGCACGGAGGGGTGTGTGTCTCTGTGTCAACTTGCAGCGGGCAGCCAAGTTTGCTTTCACTCAGTCAGAATGGCATCAGCGTTTACATTTCAATTTTTCTACTCTACTCCCTTTTGTTAGATACATGTATTATCCACATTGATAGCTTGATAGCAAATGTCCTCTCCGTATGATTTATCATAGTATCAGGCAGCAGCAATCTAAATGTTTAGACTGAAAACATGCGACGGAAAACTGATGTGGTGAAATTATGAAGCGATTGGGCGGGGAAATGCAGCTTCACTCTATCCAATCAGAGCAGCAGGATCAACTTACAGCCTGCCATTCTCTTTACGGACAACCAGTTGAGTTATTTAGACCATGTAGAAGCTCTCATCTGACTGACTGACATGAGAAAGATGCGTGCTGGCACCTGGAAGTGTCATTTTTTTCCCCGATCACGGATAATTACAAAAAATACTCTGATCATAATCGGATCCAGAAAATTGCTCATACCTGTTACCATACTTGTTTTGTCCGACTACTCGGCACACTCCTACTCTGAGGGCCCAGAGTATTTTACCAGGTTGCAAGTTTGCTAGCGTGAGCTTCGAGCCTGACATAGGTGATAGTTGGTTGATGCAATGTTTCAAGTTTGTTGTGGACAGGCCATGCATATCCAATGTGATTTATAGGATACTTTTTTTTATCAGGATATTTTTTGCATGCAGGCTGCAATGTGTTTATTTGTTGGCTTTATGTAGGCAATTTTTTTACTTACATGGCTATATAAGGTACTTTAATATTTGTATAATTTTTTATTTAGAATTAGATTAACCAGATGACAGTGTTTTTGAGATACAAAGACTATTATAAATGAAATTAAACTGGCAACTATAAATGAAATTAAACCGGCAACTTCAGGAGGTAGAACCTGCAAAGGCCAGCCGCAGCGGGAGGAGGAGGGTCGGAAACAGTTTTTTCCCCTTCTGATTAGACTATCTTGATCTCTGGCTCCCTCTTGAGTCATTTGTATGTATTAATTATTTAATCAAACAGTGTGCTTAAAGCATCGGCCGAGCAGTACATATAGTAGATTTGATTAAAACACATAGTGTGTGACTATGTACGGGAAAATACAATCAATCGATTGGTCCAAGGTTTTTTGTTGTTGTTGGGGATAGCCCTAGGGATGTTAATCGGTTAGCCGGCAAATATACTTTTTAACCTGTCATACTCATTGGTCTATAGGTACATTTTTATAGTTTATTGGAATTAAATTCGCATGTTAGTTGTCATGAATCTTCTTTATCACACACGCACAATTTACAGAGCCTAGTTTGAGGAGCGGAATGGCCTATCACCTGTCAGGCAGTGTGAGAGCAGCTTCTCAAAAATCTGGTACTGGAGTGAAATGTGCTTTTATTAAGCCCAGTCATTTCACAAAAAAAATAAAAAATCTAAATTTATCGCGTGTTAAATTGTTTTGACAATTTAAAAATCGTATTTTTTTTCTTAATCTCAGCTCGTAATTAAAGCACGCCTCCCATTCGGTAGCATAGGCTGTAGTTTATGTTAGGCAGGTTATTAGTGCGTCACCCACCACTTTTGAGCTTGAGGCAGTATAATTGTTTGAAACCTGACAATTTTACTTTACTTCAGATAATGAGGAATGTCTTCGATGTAGCCTAGCCAAAATCCAACCATAGAACTGCGGAGTAATTGTATTTTTTTATAACGATTTCCTCATGCCATTAACCAGCCTTTCTCTCCTGTTCTATTTGTTTTTATATCAACTTTCTTTCGTTGTCCAGAAGCCAAAGGCACAATCCTAGTCATATTAGCAGCCCATCCCAGTTGTTGCTATTATATTCCCCCTCTTTCTAAGTTTCTAACAGTTATTTTCATCTCTGTCACATGTGGACCCGCTCGCGTTAGGTGCAATGAACGGTGTTTTCCCGCAAATTGCATTTTGGCAAATGTTTTTACACTTATGTTTTATTAGCTGCTTCATGACAGCAGTTACATGTTCAATATTAGACTATAGCCTTTTGACTGTACAATAGGCTTGCTATTGTTGCATGTTTTCATTAAGCTCTTAAGGAAAAATGTTTGTCCCTTGTATGCACGCATAGTATTTTTCTTTTGTTCTCGTCATTTTACTGTTTGGGAAAAATGTAACCGTTTGTTGACCAGTTAATGAGGGTAGGTTAGTCAGCACCAAAATGTATCTTAATTAGCATCTTTGTGTGTATTCTGGTCTCTCTTGAACCCCTAACTGTTTTTTTTCTTCTTTCAGTTTGGCTGTTAGAGCCGTCTGTCAGAGCTGTCAAACACGCCCTGGTATGAATGGCAGGCTGGGTTCACACTAACTCATCTCCATCTGTCTGTCTGCCTTGCCAGCCTGTGTGGTTTTCAGTTACTGCTGCTCTATACATAAACGCTGGTGTCGAAAAAGGCACCCTTATGCGCTACTTTTGAGCAGGGCCCTTTGAGTGAATAGGGTGCCATTTTGGACTCTGCCACTGTCACCTCTCTCATCGACCACCAATACATTATATGTCATTTCACCTTTCAACGTGCCTAAAGTTTCCCCTAGTTATTAGTGTGACAAGGCAGGCCTCCTAGTTGAGGCATTTGGCTTCAGTGGGTTTCAATTGAACACTTATGTGATCCTACCGCTGCCACCAAATGTAGCAAACAGTTGCTTTGGGAGGCTTTTCTGTGCAACAAATGAAATTGGTAATTCAATTGGTAGACAGCGACCCTCCCCAGCCGTCACAACCCCTGGCTGGCTGACAGACTTCACCTCTGACCCTGGGGGGCCTGGCTGGTCTATATGAAGCCCTTGTCTATCACCAGAGGTACAGAGTCTACCACAACCTCACGCACCCTGGCGGTTTGGGGGTATGTCTGGGGTTGTGTGAGGGTTGAGGAGAAGGGGGTGCGGAGGAGAAGACGTCAGGGTCGCTGACGAGGTCAGAGGTGAGAGACCAGGGCTCGGGCTGTTTTTAACGATGAGACGGCTACACAATTAGGACGACCTTTGATTGGGAGTTTTAGACCGAGTCCTTGGGATGTAGACTAGGCCAACGCAGTTGCTCTGTAAACTGGTATTTCATCTGATGTGTTATACAATACAATACCAGCAGTAGTAATACATTTGGCTTGTACATGTGCTGGAAATGACTGAGGGAGTGGAATTTTAATTTATTTACATTTTTTTTCAACATCTGATTATCTTCCTAAGAGATTGGCGGGTACTGTCATCAGAGCTGGTTAGGACTTGTATAGAGTAGAGGCTTCATTGTCACATATATATATATATATATATAAAGCAATGTTGTCGAATGATATTTTTACTCTTATGGGCACCCCACCATTCTACCAGTCACAGAAAATAGCCTATTCCTGTCTCAGCTAGATACCTGCTGGAGATGGGACTTGATGTTCAATCATCTGGACAAAGTGTTGCTCTGAAGAGGCCTTAAGCAGGATTCCATACAGTGTGTGTACACTTCTCTCAACTTTCTCCTACTTTAATAGGACCTTAGCTTCTTTTCAGTGTTTGTCTGCTCCCTATTCAACCCCTAAAAGCATGAGGAAGTTCTCATAATAAACCCAATGTTGACCTTGTGTGTGAGCATTTCATGTGTGTGCCTGCGAGTGGTTTTTCAGAAGAAATGTGTATTTATTTATTTTGTGTGCATGTATGGTTTATCAGGTGCATGCCTGGCTGCCAGTGTTTATGCATACAGTCGTATGAAAAAGTTTGGGCACCCCTCTGAGGCTGCATAATAATTTAATCTGTCGTCAACAGAAAATGATCACAGTGGCATGCCATTCATTTTCTAATAAAAGCTGAGTACTGGGGTATTGTCCAGACAAAGATTTTTAGTGTAGCAATATTAAGTTGTATGAAATTAAATCAGAAAATAGGCTATGCAAAAATGTGGGCACCCTTGTCATTCTGTTGATTTGAATACCTGTAACTACTTAGCACTGATTAATCGGAACACACAATTGGTTTGGTGAGCTCATTAAGACTTGAACTTCATAGACAAGTGCATCCAATCATGAGAAAAGGTATTTAAGGTGGCCAATTGCAAGTTGTTGTTCTCTTTGACTCTTCTCTGAAGATTGGCAACATGGAGGCCTCAAAACAACTCTCAAAGGACCTGAAAACAAAGATTGTTCAACATTATGGTTTAGAGGAAGGCTACAAAAAGCAATCGCAGATATTTAAGCTGTCAGTGTCCACTGTGAGGAACATAGTGAGGAAATGGAAGACCACAGGCACAGTTCTTGTTGAGGCTAGAAGTGGCAGGCCAAGTAAAATATCGGAGAGGCAAAGGATGGTGAGAACGGTCAAAAACAGCCCACAGACTACCTCCAAAGACCTACAACATCATCTTGCTGCAGATGGTGTCACTGTGCATCCTTCAACAATTCAGCGCACTTTGCACAAGGAGAAGCTGTATGGGAGAGTGATGCGGAAGAAGCCTTTTCTGCACACACACGCCACAAACAGAGTCGCGTGAGGCAAGCAAACGCACATTTGGACAAGCCAGCTTCATTTTGGAATAAGGTGCTGTGTACTGATGAAACAAAGATTGAGTTATTTGGTCATAACAAGGGATGTTATGCATGGCGGCAAAAGAGCACAGCTTTCCAAGAAAAACACTTGCTACCCGCAGTAGAATTGGGTGGGGATTCCATCATGCTGTGTGGCCAGTGCCGGTACTGGGAATCTTATTAAAGTTGAGGGTTGCATGGATTCCACTCAATATCAGCAGATTCTTGGGAATAATGTTGAAGAATCAGTCACAAAGTTGACGTTACGCCGGGGCTGTATATTTCAACATGACGACAACCCAAAACCCTGCTCAAAATCTACCCGGGCATTTATGCAGAGGAACAAGTACAATGTTCTGGAATGGCCATCCCAGTCCCCAGACCTGAATATCATTGAGAATCTGTGGGATGATTTGAAGCGGGCTGTCCATGCTCGGCAACCATCAAACCTAACTGAACTGGAGATGTTTTGTAAGGAGGAATTGTCCAAAATACCCTCATCCAGAATCCAGGCACTCATTAGAGGCTATGGGAAGCATCTAGAGGCTGTTATTTTAGCAAAAGCAGGCTCTACTAAATATTGATGTGATTTTTCTATTGGGGTGCCCAAATTTATGCACCTGTCTAATTTTATTTTGATGCATATTGAACATTTTCTGTTAATTCAATAAACCTCATTTCACTACTGAAATATTACTGTGTCCATCAGTTATTTGATTGATCAAAATGAAATTGCTGATCCAAACACCCAATTATTTATAAATGGAAATGATGGAAATTGTCAGGGGTGCCCAAACCTTTTCATATGACTGTATGTGTTTTTTCATTCAGCCTGTCATGCACTCTTAGAGGCGGGTGAAGTACAGCCAGACCAGTCATAACACAGTGACGCTAGTGACTTATTGACCTTCTTTACATAAATGACTGTCATCTTCCTCATCCGGCAACCTTAGGGCTGCTTGGCGGGCAGAAAAAAATCATCCATACACTTCCTAGTACAGTAGAAAGCAATATTCATTAATATCCTTACTAGGTCCAGGTGGAATTTTGGCCGGCAAAACGGTGGTGACTTCACTCTCACTTCCCGTTGGAGGAGAAAGTCAGGATTTCCTCTTATAGGCCTAAATATTTTTATATGGAACTACTGTTTGACTTGGGTAGTAGTTTTAAAATGGCAGCATATAGCCCTAGTGACCACAATGGGCTGAATCTATTGGTGGTCCACTCACTCAATGCCATTACATTTACAGATATATAAAGCATGAAATACACAGAGAATCTCACTGTCGATAGACTGCCGAAAGGGACTTATCACAGTGGGAGGCCGTTCCTTCTTTAAAATTTTGGTTTGAACCTTTTACCTTTATTTAACTAGACTAATCAGTAAAGCACAAATTCTTATTTTCAATGACCGCCTCAGCACATGTACAAGCCAAATGTATTACATACTGCTGGTGGTATTGTATTGTATAACACATCAGATACCAGTTCACAGAGCAACTGTAAACTGGTATCTCAAGGACTCGGTCTAACTAGGCTAACTGCCTTGTTCAGGGGCAGAATGACAGATTTTTACCTTGTCAGCTCTGGGATATGAGCTAGCTAGCTAGCGGATATGCTAGCAAACATTTGACTATGGGCTGGCACTGGCAGTATGGGATTATGGAGAGTGGATTCACTAGTTTTTTTCAACTTGCTAGGTAGTTATCTAGCTGTGGCCATCTGGCTAGTGTAAACAATGTCTTTCTACAAAATAGCAACATTAGCGCAGCTAGCTAACATTGGAATCTAGACCATAAACTAACGCTAAGCAACACACACATTGACATGCATTGCCAAGCAACGCTACTGCCACCTTCCGGTTTGGAGTATTTTAACAAGGCTGAGTGGCTGATGACTTTAAGATCTTTGCTGTGTGAAAACAAAAGATATTGACTGCCGACAATCTGTTCAGAGGTGCTAGCTAATTTCCCCCCAACATTGGACACCCACTCGTTAGCTAACATTTTTACGACACCAATAATCATAAAGCATTGATGTCTTGATCAGACACGCGTTTGGAGGATTAAATCACCTCGAGCTCAACATTTAAATGGCCTGGAAAATAACAGTACGTTTTGCAACTAAAGACACCCTTCTAGCTAGCTGACCACCGATTTTCATTGCGGTTTATTTAAGCTAAGTTAGGTTTTGAGAGTTTTCAAAAAAGTTATACATATACACATTTTGTGGGACACGCTGTATATTGTAAAATTCGACTGAGCGACAAACCACGTCATGTAATATCACATTTTTACCTAAATTATTCATACTAATTTATATGTTAGTATTAAACCATTATTCTTTTGTTTTTGCGAAGGTAGATAATCTTTAAATTAAATAGACATTATTTGGTTACGACACTGAAGATGTTGGTGAAGAATCATTTCTAAGAGTCTACAGGAGGGTGCACTGGGCTACGCAATGAAAAGTTGACAGGCAATTCATTTTTTTTTTACTGGAAGGCTAGCCAACTTTCTAGTAAACACTTTGGATACAAGGTTGGTGTCTCTTTTTTGAACAAAATAGAAAGGTTGCCAATAACTGGGGACCGTATGCCGATAATATTGGCCGTATTTTTTTGCTAAAACGCTTATCAAAAAGCTGATAGCATGTTTGACATTTCAGTGGAAATACTACTAATTGCTAACCCTTTAGCTAACATTTTTACAACACCAATAATCATAAAACATTGATGGCTTGATCACAAGATATATTTCTTAAACGCTGTTGAACATGCTGATTTAATACAGGGTGCTACGCTAAGTACTGTCGACCCAAGCAAATGCTTGACAATCATACCTGTAGGGCTGGGCGGCATGGACAAAATAAATGTTTCACATTTTTGGCGGAATGACTGTATTTGACAGTATTTTATGTTTTTGAATAATAAAGGTTCTAAATATGCTTTCTGAGTATTCATGACCCTAGGGTGTCAACACGTACAGTTGAAGTTGGAAGTTTACATACACTTAGGTTAGTGTCATTAAATCTCGTTTTTCAACCACTCCACAAATTTCTTGTTAACAAACTACAATTTTGGCTAGTCGGTTAGGACATCTACTTTGTGCTTGACAAGTAATATTTCCAACAATTGTTTACCGACATATTATTTCACAATTCCAGTGGGTCAGATGTTTACATACACTAAGTTGACTGTGCCTTTTTAAACAGCTTGGAAAATTCCAGAAAATGATGTCATGGCTTTAGAAGCTTCTGATTGACTCACATGATGTCAATTAGCCTATTGGAGGTGTACCTGTGGATGCATTTCAAGGCCTACCTTCAAACTCGGTGCCTGTTTGCTTGAAATCATGGGAAAATCAAACGAAATCAGCCAAGACCTCAGAAAATAAATTGTAGACCTATGCAAGTCTGGTTCATCCTTGGGAGCAATTTCCAAATGCCTGAAGGTACCGGGTTCATCTGTACAAACAATAATATGCAAGTATAAACACCATGGGACCACGCAGCCATCATAACGCTCAGGAAGGAGATGCGTTCTGTCTCCTAGAGATGAACGTACTTTGGTGCGAAAAGTGCAATCAATCCCAGAACAACAGCAAAGGGCCTTGTGAAGATGCTGGAGGAAACAGGTATAAAGTATTTATATCCACAGTAAAACGTGTCCTATATCGACATAACCTGAAAGGCCGCTCAGCAAGGAAGAAGCCACTGCACCAAAACCTCCATTAAAAAAAGCCAGACTATGGTATGCAACTGCACATGGGGACAAAGATTGAACTTTTTGGAGAATTTCCTCTGGTCTGATGAAACAAAAATAGAACTGTTTGGCCATAATGACCATCGTTATGTTTGGAGGAAAAAGGGGGAGGCTTGCAAGCCGAAGAACACCACCCCAACCGTGAAGCACGGGGGTGGCAGCATCATGATGTGGGGGTGCTTTGCTGCAGGAGGGACTGGTGCACTTCACAAAATAAATGGTATCATGGGGGAGGAAAATTATGTGGATATATCTCAAGACATCAGTCAGGAAGTTAATGCTTGGTCGCAAATGGGTCTTCCAAATTGACAATGACCCCAAGCGTGCTTCCAAAGTTATGGCAAAATGGCTTAAAGACAACGAAGTCAAGGTATTGGAGTGGCCATCACAAATCCCTGCCCTCAATCCTATAGGAAATGTGTGGGTAGAACTGAAAAAGCGTGTGCGAGCAAGAAGGCCTACAAACCTGACTCAGTTACACCAGCTCTGTCAGGAGGAATGGGTCAAAATTCACCCAACTTATTGTGTGAAGCTTGTGCATGGCTACCCGGAATGTTTGACCCAAGTTAAACAATTTAAGGCAATGCTTCCAAATACTAATTGAGTGTGTGTAAACTTCTGACCCACTGGGAATGTGATGAATGAAATAAAAGCTGAAATAAATCATTCGCTCTACTATTATTCTGATATTTCACATTGTTAAAATAAAGTGGTGACCCAAACTGACCTAAGACACGGTATTTTTACTAGGATTAAATTTCAGGAATTGTGAAAAACTGAGTTTAAATGTATTTGGCTAAGGTGTATATAAACTTCAGACTTCAACTGTAAATTACAAGCGATTTCAATGGGCCTTTTCCATTTATACGGTTCAATCCAACTCCAAACTCATTGTGTTCATCTATTCCTGCACTTTTATTTTAATTTCCACTAGGAATGCACAATATATCAGTAAGCATATGGGAATCGGCCGATATTGGCTAAAATTCCAACATCGTCATCGGCCAGATGTCTAGTTTAACGTCAATGTGCAAAACTGATGTCAAAGCTGATGTGCATACCTATATAACGTAGGTAGATGACATAATGACGGCACGAAAAATACTGCGCTACACGTGCAACACAGCATTCCTCACCTAGCCCACATTGTCTGCTGTGTGGAGTTTCATAGGAAGATAACAGAAAGGCCATATGCAATGTTTGTGCTGCTATTATTTCCCGAGGAGGGGAGAAAGTGAAATCTTTCAATACCACAAAACTAACGACTCATTTGAAAGTGCGCCACCTCTAGACATTCAGCGACTACTTAGAACAAAAGCAGAGAAAAAAACTCAGCTCACACTTCCAACAAGTTCAAGTCGAGCAGTCATTTGAAAGAGTAAGAACATTTCAGCGAGACAACTCAAAGGTGAAATCCATTAATTCCAACATAATGGAATTCATTGCCTTTGACAATCAACCATTCTCTATCTTGGATGATGTTGGCTTTCGCCGACTGGTCGAGCACCTCGAGCCCTGGTACACACCAAGTAAGCGCTATTTTTCAGATCTGGCCCTACCGGAGTTGCACAGTATTGTTGAAACGCACATCCATGAGCTACTTGCTATGGGCATCACTGCTATTGGCGGCATTCTCTCTGAGCCTCTATACTGTGCTGCCACCATGCTCGATGCTAGGTACAAGGACCGCAACTTCGATGCAGACAAGAAACAGGGTTTACGTGAAATGTTGACACAAGTGGATAAGATGGAAACGGACACAGTGACAGTGCGCACTGATGAAGAGGACCCACGACAGGAGAGGCCACGGACAGACAGCTGAAACGTCACTGCTTGCTATGTATGATGAAATCCTGGTTGAGAATGAAATGATTGAACAAAGTAACAGCGAAACAGCATAGTAAGTAAGTTAAAGAAATATGTTTTGATTATGGTTTACCTGTACTAGAATGCTTAAAAGGCCCGAAAAAATGTTTCATATAGTCATCGGCATCGGGTTTTTTGGCAAGGAAAATATCGGTTTCGTCCAAAAATGTCATATCGGTGCATCCCTAATTTCCGCATGATTTGGACATAAAAAATCTAGGCCTAGTTAATTAAACTGCTGGAATCATGGAAATAACATTATTTTATAGTCAGAATATGGTGTATAGCACCTTGAGTACATTGTTTATCTTGTCAACAAATTCATAAGCCGGTGAAGAGTTATTGACAGGGTAGGAACCACAGTTTTACTCAGTGTTTCCAGACCCTAATTAGATATTGCATTATATTTTTTCATACTTCATGTAGCTAGCTAGCTATCCAACATATTCATGCTTTGCCAATTCCTCTTTAATAAGACACCATTGCACAAACATGCTTATCTAGGCCTACACCAGCACTGGTACAGGCGGAATTAGCTAACTAGCTACATTTGCTCAGCCTCTTAGTACATTTAGCAAGCTTTTATTTAAAGCAACATTTAACTAACGATTAGCATTAGCGGCAAACACATTGTTTTAGTAATAACTTGCTAAGAAAAGACAAACTAGCAGACAGTAAGATACATAAATAAGTAAATAATAAATAAGTAATTATATAACACTTGTGGAAAGAAGTATGTTACCAGCATTGTTGCATCCATCTGACCATGTGGAGTGAAGGTCAAGAAAGTGCTCGTAACTCTGGACGAGCAACTGCTCTCTCCTTGAGTGACACGGAGATTGCTTGGAGTGGTTAGCAGCATTTAGGAAAGAGAGAAAGATAACTCAAGGAGCAAACTCTAAAAACTGATATTATACGCGCCGGAGTTGAGTATCACATTTAATAAACCAAACATTGAAATACCGTTACAGCAGTTAAGTAAAAACTCAAACCGGTCCATACATCAATACCAGTGTATATAGTAAAATACGGTATACTGCCCAGTCCTATATGCCAGTGTGTCCGAGCTTTAACACACTCACTAGGGCTTTGAATTGCCAGGGACCCCACAATACAATAGTATCGTGATACTTAAGTGCTGATACGCTATCACAATTATATATATATTGCGATTCGATACTGCAAATTTATTGCGATTTGATGTTCCAAACATATTGCTCACTATGTCTGCTGCAGAGAGATGCAAGAGAAAATGCAAGAGCATTAAACATTTTGTTTTTATCAGTCATCAAAACATGTTGGCTCACTATTTAAAAAGATGACAGAACAATATATTATTTTGTAATAATTTTTTATCAATACTTGGAGTCAAAGTATTGATATAATATTGTCCTAAATAATATTGCCATATGTAACTATCTTTAAAAAATTATATTTGATTTTTATTTCTCCTCCTTGCTGACACATACACGCACACAGTCAGAATCTTTTGGTTCTTCTATGAAAAGTTACATTGATTGCTGCATCCCCAGCGACGACCATATACTTTATACGGCTGGATATATGCATTGTCTCGAGCTGTATATATTGTAACACTTCAGTGTTGTATTTCTCTGTCTTAATAATTAACTCTAGCTGTGCATTATCGGTGTAAATTAACTCCCAAAAGCAGAATGTACTGCAGACTGAACCAGTTGTAGTGATACTGCAGAGGAGGAGGAAGAGTAGGAGGGAGGAAGGAAGTGAGAGTTGGATTAAACCCCAGTTCTTACAGAGCTTCCTCTTCAGAGAGGAGGCCAATAGAGGAAGAGGGGGAAATGTCACCAACAGACCAAACATATTTTCTCCCTCGCTTCCTGTCTTCCCTCTCTTTTCCTCCCTCCATTCAGCATCCGGGATTAGCCCATTTTGCTGCCCTCATCCAGACAGAAAAAATAAATGACATTTTATGTCTGTCTGGACATGTAGTAGCTAGTGAATGGTTTCCACTAGTTATCAAAGCCATAAAGTAAAAATTGGCTATCGTAAAAATGAGTGAGAATTTTTATTTGAGTCTTATTTTAAGGTTAGCAGTGTGGTTAGGGTTAAAATCAGATTTTAATCAAATAAATTGTAGAAATAGGTGGAGTTTATGACTTTGTAGCTGTGGTAACAGCTGGCAGAAGGAAGGAAGGACAGACAGACGTTGCTCTCTTTGTGAATGAGAAATGAATTAGGCCTAAAGGCATCAGCATGCTTCAGTTTGGCTGGCACCTAGCTTGGCGAACTGAACGAGTATGCTCGCATACTACCTACTACCATAAAAGACCATCGCTTGAAAAGCAAGAAAAAAGCGGCAGTAGTATTGTTTGTCCATTTTGAGACTAGCCAGTATAAACTTCCTCAAAATAGTCACAATTAATTTAAGTAACTAAAAAAATCTGTCATTAATTTTGACGAGGACGTCTTAGTCGCTCAATTTTACATCTAAAGTAAGATGTTTGGTTTAGTATTTCTCAATGGAAAAATGTCCATGATAACGAGTTGAATGACAGACTTTATTGAAGAATCCCTACTCAAATAAAATAACATTTTATTGGTGCGTATACATATTTATCAGATGTTATTGCGGGTGTAGCGAAATGCTTGTGTTCCTAGATCCAACAGTAGTATCTAACATTTCACAACAATACATACATCTAAAGAATGGAATTAAGAAATATAGACATATTAGGATGAGCAATGTCAGTGGCATTGCCTAGACTACAGTCTGAACATATGAAATGAGTAAAATGGTATGTAAACATTATGAAAGTGACCAGTGATAGCATGTCTACGTACATAGAGCAGCATCCTCTACTGTTGACCCTTCACCAACAAAGGGGCTACTGACTTCGGCTACCGACTTTGGCTTGCCTCCAGAAAAAAAGTTATGTGCCCGAACAGCTGAAAAACCCCTCAAACAAACAGAATGTCGTCATAATATATGCACACACTCTTCCGAACTGTTTCGGCTGGGAAGCATGTGGACCCCTTAACGCAGTGGTATTCAAAGTCTAGTTCAGGACCCCCAATAGGGTCACGGGGAACTGCAGTGGGGTTATTGTATTATACAATATACAAACATTTTTTGAGACATTTTCTTGATTAAATTTTCTTGATTAAATGTAGTTATCGGTTTCTTTTCATCTCTCTTCAAAATGATGATGCAATGAATTCAGTGTTATTTGTTGATGTAAAAAATAAATAAGGTTGTGCCACTAGATTTTGGGTGGGGGTTCACTAGAAATTCCCAGAAATTATAGTGGGAAAAATGGGGTACCCGCTGAAAGAGAATTAATACCACTGGTCCAAACGACTGTCGGAAGAGAGAGGGAATGATACCTCTGCTCCACTGGCCTAAATTGGGTTTGGACCCCTCATTTGCAGATGGTGTGGTCCCCTTCCTTGTTCTATCGCTTCCTTGGCTTTTGTTTGCTGAGATTCACTCGGCATATGTGAAGATATTAAGACAAAAAATACAACAACAAACGTTGTCGGACTATGTGTGTGCCAGACCTGGGATAACTATAGTTTTAACTATGTTTTGTGGAAAGCAACTCTTTTTTTCCCCCCCAGGGGAACAAATAGTTACTTTGGAGGTGACTTCAACTATTTGAATACAGATCCCAAAAAATGGCTACTTTTCAAATCTATTTGAATACAGATCTCTGGAAGTGACTACTTTTCCGAAACTATTGGATTGGCTACCTTCAACTAATGGCAGGGCTGTATCTGGAACTAGATGTGGAAGATAGATATGAATAGAGCACATATCCAACCAAATATATTTTACCAACAAATTCCAAGAATCCTTAAATAATATAAAGTCAACTTGGAAAATGATCAATCAACTGTTGAATAAGAAAAATATATCTACAACTATTCCATTGCAATTTATTGTTGGAAATAAGACCTGTAGTGATCCTGTTGTTATTTCATGTGAATTTAATAACTTTTTTGTGAATGTGTGTTCCCCTCTGTCAAAGAAAATGTAGAAAACTGATGGAAATCCCTTGGATTACATGAAGGTACATTTCCCTTCTCTGCTTCAGTTGCCTCTTTGGTGAAATCAGTGTCTTCCTTGATTACTGAGCCTCTAATGTATATCTCAACCAAATCTATGCCAACTGGTAAATCTGTGGATCCAAGATATTTCACAAATTATTGCCCAATATCTCTACTACCATGTTTTTCAAAAATCCCAGAAAAAAAAGTATATAAAAGAATGTTGGAACATTTTAAATCAACACAGTATTCTATATGATGACCAATATGGTTTTTGTAAAACCTACTTCTCAGATGGCTCTTTTGCATCTTGTAGATAAAATCTTTACAGCCCATAACAACAATGAATACGCTCTTGGCGTCTTTTTAGATTTACCAAAAGCGTTTGACACAGTTTATCATTAAATATTACTTTCTAAATTGCATTATCACAGTTTTCATAATCATACCTATAGTTGGTTATATAGTTATGTTGATGAAAGAGAATAATTTCTTTATGCAAACGGCTGTGCATCTACCAGGGACAAGATATCTTGTGGTGTGCCACAGGGTTTGATAATTGGATCTTTGTTATTCGTAAACTTTATCAATGACCTTGCGGCTGTGTATGCTACCGTACTTCCCATTGTCTTTGCTGATGATACCAATTTGATTTGATCACAGAAACGTTTTGATTCACTAATTAATGAAGCCAACTCGGGTATGGCCAAATTTTCTGAACGCTTCCAGATAAACAAATTCAATTTAAATGTTTTAAAAAATCCTATTTTATTGTATTCACTTGTAAGAATAAGAAAGATACAGAAGCAGTCAAAAGTTTGGACACACCTACTAATTTGAGGGGTTTTCTTTATTTTGACAATTTTCTTCATTGTAGAATAATAGTGAAGATATCAAAACTATGAAATAACACATAAGGAATCATGTAGTAACCAAAAAAGTGTTAAACAAATTAAAATATATTTGAGATTCTTCAAAGTAGCCACCCTTTGCCTTGATGACATCTTTGCATGCTCTTGGCATTCTCTCAACCAACCTCATTAGGAATGCACTCACACAGCTGAGCTATCTGTGTTACAGGTGCATGGTAACAATGAAATAACATTAAAGAAAATAGAAACCCACACGCTGCATTTGCTAATTCACTGTTCTTTATTAAGCTTTACATAGCTACCTCTGATGAAGGCCTTGAGGAAGATATGTAAAGAATAATGATACTAGCAAGAGCAGTGTGCAGGTTTCTCTTTTTCTTTCATGTTATTTCATTGTTACCATGCCCCTGCAACAAAGAACTCAGATGTGCGAGTGCCTTTTTTGAACATGTTAACACTTGGCAACAAGTTCTTATACATGTGTAGCAACATAGGACTTTGGAAATGGCATAACAATGGAGTTATTAGATAAGTGGAATAAGGAACAGTTACTGTTCCTCGTGTACATTAGTTACATAAACTCAGCTAAGTATTATATAACAACGTGATAATAAAATGTTGCTCTAACGGTAATTTGTTTAATTACAGTTACTGTATTATCTTGTCTCATTATAAAAATATATTTGTTAGTAATTTTGAAGCTATAAAAGTGCTCTACTCCAATGTTGAGGTGATTCCATTTCCCTCATGTATTTCATTATAGGCTATAGGCCCCTCAAACTCAACTCGAGACCTCGAAGCCAGTTCCACTGCTTTTTTTTCTTCATTGTTCCCTCTAATCACCGACTGATTTTGACCTGAGACACCAGGTGGGTGCAATTAAAGGATCATCTAAAACAGGAAACCAGTAGGCTCTGGACCTCGTAGGGTAAAAGTTGAATAACCCTGCTGTAGGCTATATTAAGATTAATATCTAAGAGACCTCTCAGACCATGTGCTTGTGATCATATACACTGCATGACCAAAAGTATGTGGACACCTGCTTGTCAAACATCTCATTCCAAAATCATGACTGTCAATATGGAGTTGGTCCCCACTCTTCTGCAAAGGATTTCCACTAGATGTTGGAACATTGCAGCAGGGACTTGCTTCCATTTAGCCACAAGCATTAGTGAGGTCTGGCACTGATGTTTGGCAATTAGGCCTGGCTTGCAGTCGGCGTTCCAATTCATCCCAAAGGTGTTTGATTGGGTTGAGGTCAGGGCTCTGTGCAGGCCAGTCAAGTTCTTCCACACCAATCTCGACAAACCATATCTGTATGGACCTCACTTTGTGCATTGTCATGCTGAAACAGGAAAGGGCCTTCCCCAAACTGTTGCCACAAAGTTGAAAGCACAGAGTCGTCCAGAATGTCATTGTTTGCTGTAGCGTTACGATTTCCCTTCAGTGGAACTAAGGGGCCTCCCCCGAACCATGAAAAAACAGCCCCAGACCATTAATCCTACTCCACAAAACTTTACAGTTGCCACTATGCATTCGGACAGGTAGGATTCTCCTTCCATCCGCCAAACTCAGCTTTGTCCATCGGACTGCCATATGGTGAAGCGTGATTCATCACTCCAGAGAACGCATTTCCACTGCTCCAGAGTCCAGTGGCGGCGAGCTTTACACCACTCCAGCCGACGCTTGACATTTTGCATGGTGATTTTAGGCTCGTGTGCGTGCCGCTGCTCGGCCATGAAAACCCATTTCATAAAGCTCCCGACGAAGTTCTCTTGCTGACGTTGCTTACAGTGGCAGTTTGGAACTCAGTAGTGATTAGGATTGCAAAGGGTTGTAAACTTTCCAGTAAACTTTAATAATTTTTCTGGAAATTTTCCATGGGAAGTTAAGCCCTGGAATTTGGGGAATTTTGCTTAAATTCATCAAAAAAGTTATCTGATGACAGTGAACCTGTTTTGTGGGATACACCAGGCAATTCTAGGTCTTGTGGCATATTTTTGTTAAACTGTCCCCAATTCAATGGAATTGCAACCCTCTGCATGCACAGTGCACTCTTCCTTCACATGTACAGCTGATTCTCAAGATCTTGCCCACTAATGGGGTCCTATTGAGTTCTCACTACTACACTGTCTGAGCCAAGGACTACATGTTTCTGGTAAGTTTTGATTACAATACTGGGTGGGGTTAATATATTTTATGACACACATGCTTTTTTTTTCTTAACTAATAAATAGTAGCCTACAGCAAAGTGTGTTTAAATCATTTCTAACTTGTTAACAATTTCTGCTAGTTAGTTTTTGCTACCATGTGGGTTTTAGCTTGCTTTAGCCTGCTAACTGAGTGTTAATTCACCTGTTTCCATACATGTTTCATTTTAAAACATTTATCTTACAAAGGAGTTGTTTGAGCTAACTGCTTAACTATTTATCTGTATATGGAATTGTATTTGCTTTTTTAATGTTTTTTTCTTCTAATCTTTACAGGAAATTGCCACGGGCACTATCTGATGTGTGGAGACATTTCACTTTAGCTAATGTAGAAGGAAAAGCTGTGTACATTTTCAAATTACTGTGCCAAATCATATGTAAAGAAAGCAACAAAGATACAGAATCATCTGGCCAAGTGCATAAAGTTCCCTCAGCGCTGACAACAAGCAACCTCTCACAAAAGTCCCTCTACTTCTATTCGAGGTGAAAATTATGAATCAGACGCCTTATCGAAAGCAACAGCTCATGGTCCTACTGGAATCAGAAGTTTTGTTGACTCAATGCTGATGAATGTCTTGCTCGAGCTGTGTTTGCAACTGGTTCACCTCTGATGCTCACAGGCAATGTGTATTGGAAGAGATTTCTGAATGTTCTTTGCCCAGCATACACCCCTCCAATCAGACATGCTTTATCTACTCATTTGCTGGATACAGAGTTAAAATGTGGTCAAACAAATCATAAAGAAAGCAGACTGTATTGCTATCATCTCTGATGGGTGGTCGAATGTTCATGGGCAAGGAATAATTAACTACGTCTCCACCCCCAACCGGTTTTCTACAGACACAAGGGACAACAGACACACCGGTCTCTACATTGCAGATGAGCTGAAGGCAGTCATCAATGACCTTGGACCACAGAAGTTATTTGCACTGGCGACAGACAATGCTGCGAACATCAAATCAAATCTCATTAAACTGAAAAAGAGAGGGTATTTATTTGAAGGTTTTGAATTTCAATTCAAGCTGAGCCCAACCGTGCACTGCACTGTCGACAATGTGACTTTCAAATCAAAATCAAATCAAATCAAATTTTATTTGTCACATACACATGGTTAGCAGATGTTAATGCGAGTGTAGCGAAATGCTTGTGCTTCTAGTTCCGACAATGCAGTAATAACGAACAAGTAATCTAACTAACAATTCCAAAAAACTACTGTCTTATACACAGTGTAAGGGGATAAAGAATATGTACATAAGGATATATGAATGAGTGATGGTACAGAGCAGCATAGGCAAGATACAGTAGATGATATCGAGTACAGTATATACATATGAGATGAGTATGTAAACAAAGTGGCATAGTTAAAGTGGCTAGTGATACATGTATTACATAAGGATGCAGTCGATGATATAGAGTACAGTATATACGTATGCATATGAGATGAATAATGTAGGGTAAGTAACATTATATAAGGTAGCATTGTTTAAAGTGGCTAGTGATATATTTACATCATTTCCCATCAATTCCCCTTATTAAAGTGGCTGGAGTTGAGTCAGTGTCATTGACAGTGTGTTGGCAGCAGCCACTCAATGTTAGTGGTGGCTGTTTAACAGTCTGATGGCCTTGAGATAGAAGCTGTTTTTCAGTCTCTCGGTCCCAGCTTTGATGCACCTGTACTGACCTCGCCTTCTGGATGACAGCGGGGTGAACAGGCAGTGGCTCGGGTGGTTGATGTCCTTGATGATCTTTATGGCCTTTCTGTAGCATCGGGTGGTGTAGGTGTCCTGGAGGGCAGGTAGTTTGCCCCCGGTGATGCGTTGTGCAGACCTCCCTACCCTCTGGAGAGCCTTACGGTTGAGGGCGGTGCAGTTGCCGTACCAGGCGGTGATACAGCCCGCCAGGATGCTCTCGATTGTGCATCTGTAGAAGTTTGTGAGTGCTTTTGGTGACAAGCCGAATTTCTTCAGCCTGAGGTTGAAGAGGCGCTGCTGCGCCTTCTTCACGATGCTGTCTGTGTGAGTGGACCAATTCAGTTTGTCTGTGATGTGTATGCCGAGGAACTTAAAACTTGCTACCCTCTCCACTACTGTTCCATCGATGTGGATGGGGGGGTGTTCCCTCTGCTGTTTCCTGAAGTCCACAATCATCTCCTTAGTTTTGTTGACGTTGAGTGTGAGGTTATTTTCCTGACACCACACTCCGAGGGCCCTCACCTCCTCCCTGTAGGCCGTCTCGTCGTTGTTGGTAATCAAGCCTACCACTGTTGTGTCGTCCGCAAACTTGATGATTGAGTTGGAGGCGTGCGTGGCCACGCAGTCGTGGGTGAACAGGGAGTACAGGAGAGGGCTCAGAACGCACCCTTGTGGGGCCCCAGTGTTGAGGATCAGCGGGGAGGAGATGTTGTTGCCTACCCTCACCACCTGGGGGCGGCCCGTCAGGAAGTCCAGTACCCAGTTGCACAGGGCGGGGTCGAGACCCAGGGTCTCGAGCTTGATGACGAGCTTGGAGGGTACTATGGTGTTGAATGGCGCGCTGTAGTCGATGAACAGCATTCTCACATAGGTATTCCTCTTGTCCAGATGGGTTAGGGCAGTGTGCAGTGTGGTTGAGATTGCATCGTCTGTGGACCTATTTGGGCGGTAAGCAAATTGGAGTGGGTCTAGGGTGTCAGGTAGGGTGTAGGTGATATGGTCCTTGACTAGTCTCTCAAAGCACTTCATGATGACGGATGTGAGTGCCACGGGGCGGTAGTCGTTTAGCTCAGTTACCTTAGCTTTCTTGGGAACAGGAACAATGGTGGCCCTCTTGAAGCATGTGGGAACAGCAGACTGGTATAGGGATTGATTGAATATGTCCGTAAATACACCGGCCAGCTGGTCTGCGCATGCTCTGAGGGCGCGGCTGGGGATGCCGTCTGGGCCTGCAGCCTTGCGAGGGTTAACACGTTTAAATGTCTTACTCACCTCGGCTGCAGTGAAGGAGAGACCGCATGTTTTCGTTTGCAGGCCGTGTCAGTGGCACTGTATTGTCCTCAAAGCGGGCAAAAAAGTTATTTAGTCTGCCTGGGAGCAAGACATCCTGGTCCGTGACTGGGCAGGATTTCTTCCTGTAGTCCGTGATTGACTGTAGACCCTGCCACATGCCTCTTGTGTCTGAGCCGTTGAATTGAGATTCTACTTTGTCTCTGTACTGGCGCTTAGCTTGTTTGATTGCCTTGCGGAGGGAATAGCTGCACTGTTTGTATTCGGTCATGTTACCAGACACCTTGCCCTGATTAAAAGCAGTGGTTCACGCTTTCAGTTTCATACGAATGCTGCCATCAATCCACGGTTTCTGGTTAGGGAATGTTTTAATCGTTGCTATGGGAACGACATCTTCAACGCACGTTCTAATGAACTCGCACACCGAATCAGCGTATTCGTCAATGTTGTTATCTGACGCAATACGAAACATCTCCCAGTCCACGTGATGGAAGCAGTCTTGGAGTGTGGAATCAGATTGGTCGGACCAGCGTTGGACAGACCTCAGCGTGGGAGCCTCTTGTTTTAGTTTCTGTCTGTAGGCAGGGATCAACAAAATGGAGTCGTGGTCAGCTTTTCCGAAAGGGGGGCGGGGCAGGGCCTTATATGCGTCGCGGAAGTTAGAGTAACAATGATCCAAGGTCTTTCCACCCCTGGTTGGGCAATCGATATGCTGATAAAATTTAGGGAGTCTTGTTTTCAGATTAGCCTTGTTAAAATCCCCAGCTACAATGAATGCAGCCTCCGGATAAATCGTTTCCAGTTTGCAGAGAGTTAAATAAAGTTCGTTCAGAGCCATCGATGTGTCTGCTTGGGGGGGGATATATACGGCTGTGATTATAATCGAAGAGAATTCTCTTTGTAGATAATGCGGTCTACATTTGATTGTGAGGAATTCTAAATCAGGTGAACAGAAGGATTTGAGTTCCTGTATGTTTCTTTCATCACACCATGTCACGTTGGCCATAAGGCATACGCCCCCGCCCCTCTTCTTACCAGAGAGATGTTTGTTTCTGTCGGCGCGATGCGTGGAGAAACCCGTTGGCTGCACCGCTTCGGATAGTCTCTCTCCAGTGAGCCATGTTTCCGTGAAGCAGAGAACGTTACAGTCTCTGATGTCCCTCTGGAATGCTACCCTTGCTCGGATTTCATCAACCTTGTTGTCAAGAGACTGGACATTGGCAAGAAGAATGCTAGGGAGTGGTGCACAGTGTGTCCGTCTCCGGAGTCTGACCAGAAGACCGCCTCGTTTCCCTCTCTTTCGGAGTTGTTTTTTGGGTCGCTGCATAGGATCCACTCCGTAGTCCTGTTTGTAAGGCAGAACACAGGATCCGCGTCGCGAAAAACATATTCTTGGTCGTACTGATGGTGAGTTGACGCTGATCTTATATTCAGTAGTTCTTCTCGACTGTATGTAATGAAACCTAAGATGACCTGGGGTATTAATGTAAGAAATAACACGTAAAAAAAACAAAAAACTGCATAGTTTCCTAGGAACGCGAAGCGAGGCGGCCATCTCTGTCGGCGCCGGAAGTCAAACAAGAAGGCTGCTTGGTCTAAAGTGTAGGAGTCCTACCCTCACATCACACCCCTTGACTGTGCTGCTCATGCATTAAATCTGCTCATCAAGGACATCATGGCACTGAAAACAATGGATACACTCTACAAGAGAACCAAAGAAATGGTTAGGTATGCAAAGGATCATGAAGTTATAGCAGCAATCTAAGTGAGAAGAATAAGAGCACCACATTGAAGCTGCACAGCAACACACGTTGGGGTGGTGTTGTCATCATCGAGTCTCTCCAAGAAATGGCCATATCACAGTATGCCGATATGGACAGCCAATCAAGAGGATCCTCCTGGATGATGTATTTTGGGAGAGAGTGGTAAGCAGCCTGAAACTACTGAAACCTATAGCAGTAGCCATTGCACGGATTGAGGGAGACAATGCCATCCTGTCTGATGTTCAGACTCTGCTTGCAGATGTAAGAGAAGTACACTTCCAAGCAAGTGCTTTGGGATGAAGATGCAATATGGCAGTCATGCCAACATATCTCATCAGCCACCTGCTGGAAAGGACTTTATGGATCTGAGGCTCTTTCTCCTGTTGCCTCAGAGCGCAACTAGTCCTTGTTTGGGAACACACACAACAGGCTGACCAATACAAGGGTTGAAAAATTGGTGCCATCCGGGAAAATTTTGGGCTTTTTGAGCCTCTCAACAAGGCTGGAAAGTGACATTGAAGATGGGGCCTCAGAGTTTGATGTTCAAGAGGTGTACATTGAGGAGGTCCAGGGAGATGACATGGAAGTCTGAGAGGAAGACAACCAAAGTTTTAGTTTCTAGTCTATCATTTTACAGATGTACTGTATGTTGAAAATGTTTTTGGGAGATCATTGGGGATCATTCAATATTCCCTTTCTTTTGTTGTTCAGTGAAACCATCCCATGTGAAGAGTAAACTAATTTAATTAAAGTTCAATTTGTAACTAAATTATGTTTTTTATTTCAATTGGAATGATTTAATCATTTGCAATTATGTCTACTTATGATAAGGTAAAATGTTTGTTTCTGTCTCCATATGATATGGTAAATATATCCAAATACATTTAAATGGTATTTATATTAATTTGCATATATTCCCATTAATTCCCACGGAAAGTTTCTACCTCTGAGTATTCCCCAAAATGTACAACCCTAGTTAGTAGTGAGTGTTCTAATCAAGGTCAAACGACACCATTCTGTGAGATCGTCTGTCCTTCAACACTCAACGGTCCTGTTCTGTGAGCTTGTGTAGCCTACCACTTCGCAGCTGAGACGTTGTTACTCCTAAACATTTCCACTTCACAATAACAGCCCTTACAGTTGTCCGGGGCAGCTCAAACAGGGCAGACATTTGATAAACTGACTTGTTGGAAAGGTGGCATCCTATGACAGTGCCACATTTAAAGTCACAGCTCTTCAGTAAGGCCATTCTACTGCCATTGTTTGTCTTTGCAGATTGCATGGCTGTGTGCTTGATTTTATACACCTGTCAGCAGCAGGGGTGTCCACATACTTTTGTGTTTATATAGCTTATATAAACTAACTTTTCAACTAACTTTTTTGTAGTTTTTGGTTGTTCGTCAAATATTTCGCAGCTATCAAATAAATATATATATTTTTTTTTGTGCATATATTCAAATGCCTTCAAATATTCTTTGGTTTTCTGAGAGGTATTCAAAATACTTTCTGATACCTGTATTTGGATATAACAGAAAATAGTTGCCTTCTAGTTAACTCGATATAAACTATATCCGATTACCTCAAGGAATTAATAAGTTGGTCTTTTAATATTTTATTTTTACAAAATGCAGCTATTTCTGCCCAGTTCTGGTGTGTGAATGTGTGCACCTGTATTCTTGTGTGTGTTTGCACTTTGGAGTCAGCACATAGATGTGTGACACGACGCCAGTGGAAGTCGGTTTTCACACTTAGCACTCAAGTGTGACGTCCAATGACACTATCTCTAATAGTACCTTCTGCTACACTTATTCTGCAATGTTATCTTCAAATCAAATTTTATTGGTCATATACACATGGTTAGCAGATGTTAATGCCAGTGTAGCGAAATGCTTGTGCTTCTTGTTCCGACAGTGCAGTAATATCTAACAAGTAATCTAACAGTTCCACAAAAACTAACTTGTATACACAAATGTAAAGGGATGGAATAGGAATATGTACATATAAATATATGGATGAGCGATGGCTGAGCGGCATAGGCAAGATGGAATAAAATACTCATCTCATATACTGTAAGATATGTAAACATGATTAAATGATTAAAGTATCATTATTTAAAGTGACTACTCACGTCGCCCACGGAGAGGGAAAGGGGGGGCCCGCAGTCCTTGGTAGCGGGCCGCGTCAGTGGCACTGTATTATCCTCAAAGGGTGCAAAGAAGGTGCTTAGTTTCTCTGGAAGCAAGACGTCGGTGTCCGTGACATGGCTGATTTTCTTTTTGTAGTCCGTAATTGCCTGTAGACCTTGCCACATATGCCTCGTGTCTGAGCCATTGAATTACGACTCTACTTTCTCCCTATTCCGACATTTCACTTGTTTGATTCCCTTGCGGAGGTAATAACTACACTGTTTATATTCGGCCATATTTCCAGACATCTTTCCATAGTTGAATGCGGTGGTTCGCGCTTTCAGTTTTGTGCGAATGCCGCCAACTATCCATGGTTTCTGGTTAGGTAGGTTTTAATAGGCACAGTGGGTACAACATCTCCAATGCACTTCCTTATAAACTCACTCACCGTGTTATTCTTTGAGGCTTCCCGGAACATATCCCAGTCCGTGTGATCGAAAAAATCTTGAAGTCGGCATTTGATAGTGAGGAATTCTAGGTCGGGTGAGTAGAAGGACTTGAGTTCCTGTATGTTGGTATGATTACACCATGAGTCGTTAATCATGAAGCATACACCCCCACCCATCTTCTTACAAGAGAGATGTACCAACTCCGACAACATATCCCAAGAGAGCCATATTTCCGTGAAACAGAGAATGTTACAATCTCTGATGTCTCTCTGGAAGGCAACTTGTGGCCTAATTTTGCCCACCTTGTTGTCTGGAGACTGGACATTGGTGAGTAGTGTTCTCGGAAGAGGTGGGTGGTGTGCACGCCTACGAAGTCTGACCAGGAGACCGCTCCGTCTAACTCTCCTGGGTCTGTCTTTGGGATTAGATCCAATGTCCTGGGTGGTGGTCCGAACAAATGATCCGCTTCGGGAAAGTCATATTCCTCGTCATTATGTTGGCAAGTTGACGTCGCTCTTATATCCAATAGTTCTTCACTTCAGATTTTCTGGGCTAACATTGTGAGAAATAATACATAAAAAAACGAATTACTGCATATTTCCTAAGGACTCTAAGCGAGACGACCATCTTTGCCGGTGCCAAAAGGGGACCTTTGTCACGTCTCGACCGCTACCTCCGGAGGTCGTACATGACACTCGCCTGACAGTTGCCCCCATCTAAGCGGGGCAGTGTAAACAGAATTGTCTCGTTGAGCCAACACTCTCACAGTAAATGTTTTAATAGCATAGCAATGTTTTTGTAATGTACAGATATTGTCCTTATTTTTTCCCACTTGTTTTTTAAAATAGTTTTTTAAAATTGTAGTAACAGCCTGTTACATTATGAAATTGTCACCGTAGCTTTAAAATCAAGAGTATATATATATTTTTAGCTTGACAGCACTGAACCATCGAGGTCCAGGCAAGAAGCAACTTTCCAGGGAATTATCAAAGTTTTCAGTCACAATTTGCTTTTACCTCGTATTATGACTTCCATGATATTTATAAATATGAATCCTGGTTTATTAGAAGGTCACTTTAATATGGTAGCTAGTGTAAGCGTATGAGCTTCTATCTCGCTGTGGTTCAGCTAAGCGTCAGCATTCAGCTACAGCCAGCACGTTTATTTAGTTTAGTTAGCTCTGTAGCCTATTTTATAATATGAATGACACTGTATGGTAATTTTATGGGAGGTGTAAACATTCATTATTGAACTGTTTATTAACAATACTTGATCATGAAGCATGTTCTTAGCTAGCTAGCAAGTAGGAGTTAGCTGTGTATTGTCAGCTAATTTAATGTGTACAGAAGAGAAAATGAATCCTTTAATTGTCTACAATGCTGGTGGATTGTTGCATTATTCAAGAGTGTAACATGTTTCAGAAGAAAGGTTGCTTGGATTGTTAAATCGTTTGTACTTACTGCTTTGTGGCTACTGTAATATTTACAGTCAATTTTAGCTGCAGACCAATAATGTCGCGTTGCCAGCTACAACGGGCAGGGATGTAATGTGAATTGAAAAGTAGATATCTCTTTTGCCACTCCACTCCTTAGACACACCTTTTTATGTTTTATTTAACCTTTATTTAACTAGGCAAGTCAGTTAAGGACAAATTCTTATTTTACAATGACGACCAACTCCGGCCAAACCCTCCCCTAATCTGGACATTGCTGGGCCAATTGTGTGCCACGCTTTGGGACTCCCGATCATGGCCGGTTGTGAAACAGCCCGGAATCGAACCAGGGTCTGTAATGATGCCTCTAAAACAAATCTGAAATCTCTTCCACGTTTGATATTCACTTTTTCTGTGCCTTTTTGACTAAGTGTTTCCCTTGTGTTTTTCAAATCAATTTTGTACTTCAGAAGTTGATAATAGATTCATACTCTCAAAACTATCCTAGCACTTTATTATGAAGTTATATAATCTCATTGCCTGATATTGACTTACCCTTGTTGGAAAGTGTGTGTGTGATATCTACAGTGCTAACACATATGTAGTGTTTTTGTGTTGATGATTGTAGCACAGTCTGGCCTTAGTGTTTTGACCATGTTATTAACCAAGCCAGCAGCGGGTCTTTGCCAGGTTCTTTCTCCTTTTCTATCCCTCTCCTGCTTGTTTTCTGTCTATCTAACTCCTTTCTTCTCTCTTCTTTCAAATACCTCTCTTGAAAATATCTCCTCCCTTTTATACACTGAGTGTACAAAACATTGGGAACAACTTCCAAATATTGAGTTGCACCACCTTTTGCCCTCAGAACAGCCTTAATTCATAGGGGCATGGACTCTACAAGGTGTTGAAAGTGTTCCACAGTGATGCTGGCACATGTTGACTCCAATCCTTCACACAGTTGTGTCAAGTTGGCTGGATATTCTTTGTGTGGTGGGCCATTCTTGATGCACAAGGGAAACTGTTGCGTGTGAAAAACCCAGCAGCGTTGCAGTTCTTGACGCACTCAAACCGGTGCACCTGGCACCTACTACCTTACACCGTTCAAAGGCACTTCATTCTTTTCTCTTGTCCATTCACTCTCTGAATGACACACATGCACAATCAATGTCTCACTTGTCTCAAGGTTTTAAAATCCTTCTTTAGCCTGTCTCCTTCCTTCTACAGTGAATGACGTGGATTTAACAGGTGACATCAATAAGGGATCATAGCTTTCACCTGGTCAGTCTGTCATGGAAAAAAAGCATGTTTTGTACACTCAGTGTATATAGTCTGTATAGAATGTGTTCCCCCCTCCCTCTCTTACCTCCCTTCTCTTTCGGATGGTAAGACAGTGTGATCCCAGGACTGAGGGGAGGAGAAAGGAAAGAAGGAGAGGATTGAGGAGGGGAAGAGAGAGCTGCCTGCCTGGAATCCATTACCCAGTGAGGCCTCAGCGTTTCACTGTGGGAACCTTATTGATCTGCCTCCTCTATAATTATTCCACTTACACAATCCCCCCTCTCTCGCTCCATCTCTCTTTCTCGTGTCACTCCCTCCCTTTATCCGCCTCCTCCTTTAGCTACTTTCACTGGATCCCTTTCCCCCTCTTACCTTCCTCCCTCCCTCCAGCTTTCTGTACTTTTTCTCTGTCTTGTTTTCACTCTTCTCCCTATTTCTCTCTCCTCTCTTAAAATGAAAAAGTTGTTTTACTCTTTCTGTATGCATGTAGCAGTCAGAAACTGGCGTTGGTGCACTGATGTGCTAAGGTTGTGCCTTGCATAACACAGAGCCTATGATATCAAACAACCAAGTACCAAAATTGACACCTCTCACTGTGTGTGTCTGAGAGAGCAAGTGAGCAAATATTGTGTTTGAGGTGAAAGCTGTGTATATGTCAAATCAAATACTCCACCCAAAGCATGACTGTGACATCCTCTCACACCTCAGGAAGCCCAAAACACACACTCACACAGCGTGAGTGTGTTTCTCAAGCAGCCAGTGTGTTAAGACCAGCCCCAGAGCAGGGTCTTACAGTATGCGGAGGAGAGAGAGATGGAAGGGGGAGCTCTGTAAGCATTGATTTTTCTATTTTAGCCTCCTCGCTGCTCCCATCCCAACTCCCCCTGGGCCTGCCTCTGTGCGTGTGTGTGTGTGTGCACGTTTGTGCACGCGCTTCTCCATGCTTCAAGGTTGCCTGTCTGTCTGTCTGTGGGGTGTGTTTAGCTCTGGGGAACAAGTTGTCCTTGGAGTGCAGGTTAGAGCATCACACCACTAACACTTCTTTTTACTGCAAGTTTCCCCCCTGTGACGCCCAGTAGCCTGACAAGAAAAAAGGGGTCTTGGTGGGAATTTGATGTTGTGTTTTCCGTGATGTCATTTGTTGTGAAGGAAATGGGTCTCTTTTGCCGGTATGACTATAGCTGTGCCGTCACTCATAAAAGGTGGTTTTCAGAGATGACTTACGTCAAATGTTTTGCGTCTCATGTTTTCAGATATGACTAGGCCCATGTGCTGGCATGAGGATACTGTTTTCATGACAAATAACAGGTTTTGTTTGTAGCTAGGCTACGTGGCGGATGGGGAGTTGTATGAATAGGCCTTGGTGTGAGCTGTGAATGAGTTGAAAGGCCTGATTTAGCGACGCTGTCTTTCTCTCTCTCTGGTGATAAGGCGTCCCTCCTCGCCACCTGCCTGTGTTTGGACACTGTGTCACATGGTCTCACACTGCCAAGGCCACTAGGACAGCAGCTGCCTCAAACACTCAGCCTCTCTCTCTCTCTCTCTCTCTCTCTCTGTCTCTCTGTCTCTGTCTGTGTGTGTGTGTAACCAGGTGTTCTTTCTCGTCTCCTACCTGAGACATGTGTCTCTTTGTTTATGTGTAGACTGTGTATTGTTGCACGGTATACCGGTTTCCCCGGTAATATCCCGGTACCAAAACTTGATACTTATGATACCAACATTTTAGAAAACCGTAGTACCGTTTCATATGATGCTACCAACATTTTCAGTCCTACTGATGTTAAAGATCCTGCTGGCTCATACCAAATAAAGGCCAGTTTGGTTCACAATTTCAGTTGAATTTAAGCAACAGCAATCCTGTATGTGCAGGTCCTTTAAAATCCACTTCACATTCATGCGCATATGCATATCACGTGTGGCAGCTGTAATCAGCCAGCCACATCCCTTACCAGGCCTCACTCACCTGCTTCTTTCCGTCCGCTCTTCATGCGCAACTATTCCTCCATCAGTTAAAAAAAATATTGAATTTAGCAATGATGGCGAGAGGGGGGGGGGTGCAGACCCTGATGAGTCTTCTGTTAGATTTATACATTTGTTCCATTGGAGCCTGTTATAACCAAGAGCACAGGCCAGTTTGAGAATACTTTTTTTCAAGTTCACTGTCATACAGCCTCTGAGTGTCAGAAAGAGAAAATAGACATGCATGCTTTACAGCAAAGAAAGCATCTCGTCTCTAGCCTAAACAGTTAAGAAAATATGACCCATATTACCAGAGATGCCTTTTTATATAATTTCACAAACCATGTTGAGGGCCATTATAAAGTAATCCTTAGTAATTATTAGTTTGATAACAGACAACGTCGTTCCAGGGGTGGGCCCTGGAACCCAATCAGATAAAAACAAAAATGACAACCAAAATACTCCTCTCTAGTGTTCTATGACAGTATACACTGAACAGTGTGAAGTAAAATTCAATGTGTTGTATTGAGTAGAAGTGTGTATTTCAGTGAGAGCGTTTTGCGTAGCACAAACAGGAACAAGCGTCCGGGGAACCGGACGAACAGGACACCAGGCCACTGATTTTCTTTTTTTCCCCTCCCCGCCGTGGCATCGTGAAACTACTCGATATCATGAGACAGTACTTGGCCTGGTATTGTATCGTTAGTAACATTTTGGTATTGTGACAACACTAAAACTGTGTGTGTTTGTGTGCGAATGTTTTATGCTGTGTGTGTTTAGCGGTTGATAAGTGGCTTACTTAGTTCTCTCTTTTCTCTGCTTGCAGGAAGTTTGAGGAGCGCCCTCAACCACAGCGCTTAACAAGGTGAGTGAGCGCACCTACTCATACACACACTTCACACACATTCCCCACCTCCATTTCCCGTCTTCAGATAAATTCATTACTATGAGCTTGGTCTATGAGCTATGGATCATTTCCATGTAAAAGGACCCTTGAGCACAAACATGAAGTTCATAGGAGCATATTGAATTGGGTGTCAAATGAAAGGTAATATGAAGACTATATGAAGGCATATACATTTTTCAACCATTTTCCCATCTTAGAAATTAGGCATGATTTCCGTTCAAACAGGTGGGAAAGGGATCTTAGAAAACATCTACCAGAAAAGTCTTAAGGTATTAGAAATGCATCAAAACACAATCATTTTGAAGTAAAGACCCGTGCCAATATCAACACTTATATTTAGTTTTCGAGAAAGGATTTGGCTTCTGTGAGTTAAAAAACCAACATGTCTTGTAAGATATTTTCTAATTTCTCTCCCTCATGAAGAGACAGGATAATGAAAGTTCACAGAAGTAACAACTAAAGGTAGACCTACCAATTAGTTATAGTGTTTCTACTGATATACATTTATGTTTATGAATTATTAAGTGATTCAATCTCGTCATTCTGTTACCAAATCGGTAGTGGAATTACCAAAACATCAGTAACACAATTACTGTAATTGAATTGGTTACAATGGGAAATCATAGTAGTCACACACCACAGTTAGGTCACCTGCTACTGTCCTCCCTTCTACTGGCATACTGTTTTATTATTTCATTTCTCATGTCTAGTGGTCAAAGTGAGAGTGTGTAAACAGTCTGAACATCCTCTCTCTCTCTCGCTCGCTCGCTCTCGCTCTCTCGTGTTAATATTACCTCTCCCGGCTCTTACTGACAGCTACCCATTTAGCCCCCTCTCTTTCCATTTACTGTAATCAGCATCCTCGCACCACTGAGCACCGACTGACACCGGACGTTGAAATTTGGGCAGTCCGCCCTAGCCTAGATTTCAACGTCCACAGATGTAGATCTTTGGTCTGGACTGGCCTTGAATTGGTCAAAACATAGGCGTTCACGATTGGTGACCGGACCAAATCTGAACCAATAATAGACGTCTATGTTTTACAAGTTTGGACAGAACAGAACAGTGAAGCACTGTAGGGATGTGTTATTCAAATATCCGAACGGACATTAGTATTCAAATAATAATATAGGCCTATTTTAACACAAAGGCTTTTTCTATAAAGATATGCCATGACATTTCAAATTATTTTAATAAAACAACCAACTTTTTAATGTAATATTCATGACGTGCACGGTGCGCCTCAAAAAAAAGTAGCCATCACGTGTGTAGCTTGTTCTTTATGTTAGCCAATAAGAGGCAATGAGGCTCAATGTGTAGTAAGTCGAGTGAGAGTTCACTAATGCAACGCAAGATGGAATAAAATGTACAAAATTAAAAGTTAGCAAAATGAGAATGAGTAGGATACAATGAGCAACCAACAGAGGTAGGCGGTTGTTTTATCTGACTGGGGTTGGGTGAGAAACAGGAACATGTTGCATGCACACAATAATGCGATTATTCTGGATAGTGAAGCTAATATAATAGTTTGTTTCAAACGTTTACACTCTATGCAAGAAGAACAATATCCCTAATAATCCTGTTGACATGGACACATCCAAAAGTATTTTTGCGAAGACTATTTGATTCTGAGTTGAGATGTATATTAAGTTTGTATGTGAAAACTATAAGATGGATACTTTTAGTTTTTCGGAACTCACTTCACTTGCACATGAGGGAAACTTATGCTAACCGATTAAGCTGTTTACATGTTCTAATAATTTGAAAGATTATTCAAGAAAAGCAGGTGTTTTAATTGGCATATGCATAATTCAATAATGGCCTTACACCAATTAAGATAAGCAGAGTAAGATGTTTACATGACTAATGCTATACTCAGCCTTCTGCCATAATGTGGCAGCAGCCGCCAACACACTGACTCAACTCCAGCCACTTTAATAATGGGAATTGGAACTAGAAGCACAAGCATTTCGCTACACTCGCATTAACATCTGCTAACCATGTGTATGTGACAAATAAAATTTGATTTGATTTATATCATAAATCATTGTGGGCTACTACAAGTTAGCTACTTTTGGCTGTAGCCTAGTTGCCTTGGCATCTCTGTCTCTAACTCGGTTTGCTTGCTCCCAACACTGCCTCCTCTGCAGCGGCAGCAATAGAGCGCCAGACCCTCCCTCACGCAGCAGTGCTCAGGTTAAAAACATAAATACAAAAATAAATAAACATGTATTTAAATTATCTTGATAGCTGACACATGTATGATACTATTCAAATAGTGAAATTATTTCAAACCCCCTTCCCTAAAACACAGTAAAGTACAATAAAGTAAAAAATAATAATTGCATTGTAAAGTAAATTAGACTTTACTGTATTATACTGTACTCTTGTACCGAACTCTATGATAATTGGGATATTTTTTTAATTTTTATGAACAGAACAGATGCTCAATTAAGTTCTGTGTCCATACGTGTTAACCTCTAGCATCGAGCAATCCCGTATCCGGGAGCGTAATCATAGCCTCAAGCTCATTACCATAACGCAACATTTCCTATTCATGAGAATTGCAAATGAAATTAAATAAATATATTCAAACACAAGCTTAGCCTTTTGTTAACAACACTGTCATCTCAGATTTTCAAAATATGCTTTTCAACCATAGCTACACAAGCATTTGTGTAAGAGTATTGATAGCCTAGCATAGCATTAAGCCTAGCATTCAGCAGGCAACATTTTCACAAAAACAAGAAAAGCATTCAAATAAAATCATTTACCTTTGAAGAACTTCGGATGTTTTCAATGACGAGACTCTTAGTTAGATAGCAAATGTTCATTTTTTCCCCAAATATTATTTGTGTAGACGAAATAGCTCCGTTTTGTTCATCACGTTTGGCTAAGAAAATGCAGTCACTTACAACGCCAAACTTTTTTCCAAATTAACTCCATAACTCCAAAACATGGCAAACGTTGTTTAGAATCAATCCTCAAGGTGTTTTTCACATATCTATTCGATAATCTATCAGTGGTGGCAGTTGCCTTCTCATCAGAAGAAAACGGAAAAATACTGCAGCTGGAGATTACGCAATAATTGCGACGGAGGACACCAAGCGACCACCTGGTAGATGTAGTCTCTTATGGTCAATCTTCCAATGATATGCCTACAAATACGTCACAATGCTGCAGACACCTTGGGGAAAACGTGGAAAACATAAGCTGACTCCTAGCTCCTTCACAGCCATATAAGGAGTCATTGCCATGAGGCGGTTTTAAAAAATGCGGCACTTCCTGATTGGATTTTTATCTGGGTTTTTTCTGTAACATCAGTTCTGTGGCGCACTCAGACAATATCTTTGCAGTTTTGGAAACGTCAGTGTGTTTTCTTTCCAAAGCTGTCAATTATATGCATAGTCGAGCATCTTTTCGTGACAAAATATCTTGTTTAAAACGGGAACGTTTTTCATCCAAAAATTAAAAGAGCGCCCCCTATATCCAAGAAGTTAAGAGAAGAGCGAGAACGAGAACGACATCAGTTGGCAACTCACTTTGTGAATTGCAGTATGTCATAAAAATACATTTAAAAAAACATGTTTATCATGAAAGAGATCATTGACTTTCAACATGACATCGTCATAGCATGCCACTTTTCCAACAAGTCAGTTCATCAAATTTCTGTCCTGCTAGAACTGCCCTGGTCAACTGTAAGTGCTGTTATTGTGAAGTGGAAACGTCTAGGAACAACAACGGCTCAGCTGCGAACAGCTGAGGACTGAAGCACGTAGTGTGTAAAAATCATCTGTCCTTCGTTGTAAAACTCACTACCGAGTTCCAAATTGCTCCTGGAAGCAACGTCAGCACATTAACTGTTTGTCTGGAGCTTTGTGAAATAGGTTTTCATGGCCGAGCAGCCACACACAAGTCTAAGATAACCATGCGCAATGCCAAACGTCGGCTGAAGTGGTGTAAAGTTCGCAGCCATTGGACTCTGGAGCAGTGGATATGCGTTCTCTGGAGTGATGAATCATGCTTCACCATCTGGCAGTCCGACGGACAAAGTTGGGTTTGGCGGATTCCAGGAGAAAGCTACCTGCCCAAGTGCATTGTGCCAACTGTGAAGTTTGGTGGAGGAGGGATAATGGTGTGGGGCTGTTTTTCATGGTTCGGTCTAGGCCTCTTAGATCAAGTGAAGGGAGATCGTAACACTACAGCATCAATGAAATTCTAGACGATTCTGTGCATCCAACATTGTGGCTACAGTTTGGGGAAGGCCTTTTTAATGCCCATGATTTTGGAATGAGATGTACCACTAGCAGGTGTCCACATACTTGTGTTCATGTAGTGTAAATATCATTAGCTTCTATAACTTTTCTATCTGTTTTCTTTTGTCATGTTTTGGACCAGAGAGAGGCTATCGCTCTACTAGCCAACATATTGTTCCTGCAGTGAGGAGGATTCACCATCTTCGTTGAATGTTTTTATATTTTATCTGCAGTAATTGCCAATAAGCCTACCAGTATGCACATTAGTTAGCCAAATGAATGATGAGTCACTCACTTTAACGTCACTGTCTGCCAAGACCTGATGTACTTTTTATCGGAAATACAAACAAGATAGGGCTCGGCTGACTTTTTTCTGACTTGCGAATTATTAAAAAAGTAGCGTAGTTATTTTAATTGAAAAAATTACCTGAACATGAGTGTGTAACCGGCTGTATAGCCGACAGCCGGCACTAGTGGAAAACACAGTTGGAGTGGATGGTGCAGCCGTCGATTGTCATGTTGAGTTGACCCAGTTGATGAGGGAGTTGGGACCTATAAGCATTATCTCTGTTTTGTCGCCGTTTAGTTTTACAAAGTTATTGCTCATCCACATTTCCAACTCACGGAGACAGTCAACAGAGGTGGAGTTGGGTTTTGTGTAGATTTGTGTGAAATCTGAGTCCAAATTAATGGGTGATCTGAACAAGAGGTAGCATGTAAATACTTAACAATAATGGTCCTAACACTGCACCTTGTGGGACAGCTTGTGATGCAGGGGCAGACCTGCATTTGCCAAGGGAGACAAACTGTAGTCTGTCAGATATGTAAGAGTGGAACCAGGCATGAGGTGTTCTGGAAACTCCAAGAAGCCTCTCCATGAAGTCAGTTAAAATGTGTGTCAAATGCTGTAGACTCCACTCTAAATCAAATCACATTTTATTCGTCACGTGCTTCAGAAACAACATGTGTGACTAACAGTGGAAAGTTTCCTTACGGGCTCTTCCCAACAATGCAGAGAGAAAGAAAGTAAAATGCATAAAAGTAATAACATCTGCACATTGAGTAACAACTTGGCTATATACAAAGGGCAACCAGTACTGAGTCGATGTGCAGGGGTACGAGGTAATTGAGGTTGGTACAGTGCCTTCAGACAGTATTCATACCCTTTGACTTACAGTATTCCACATTTTGTTGTTACAGCCTGAATTCAAAATGGATAAAAAAAATATTTTAAAAAGCTCACCCATCTACACACAATGACAAAATGGGTTTTTGGACATTTTTGCACATCCATTGAAAATAAAATACAGAAATATCAAATTTACATAGGTATTCACACCCCTGAGTCAGTTCTTTGTAGAAGCACGTTTTACAGCTGTGAGTTTTTCTGGGTAAGTCTCTAAAAGCTTTCACACCTGGATTATACAACAATTGCCCAACAATTTGCCTTGTGTTTTGGGTTATTGTCTTGCTGAAAGGCGAGTTCATGTCCCAGTGTCTAGTGGGATGTTTTTGCCTATGCTTAGCTCCATTCTGTTAATTTTTTTTATCCTGAAAACAGTCCTTAACAATTACAAGCATAACCATAACATGATGCAGCCACCACAATGCTTAAAAATATAGAGAGTAATTTGCCACAAACATAACACTATGTATTCAGGACAAAAATGTAATTGCTTTGCCACATGTTTTGCAGTATTACTTTAGTGCCTTGTTGCAAACAGGATGCATGTTTTAGACTTTTTTTATTCCGTATAGGCTGCCTTCTTTTCACTCTGTCAATTAGGTTAGTATTGTGGATTAACTACAATGTGGTTGAGCCAACGTCAGTTTTCTCCTATCACAGCCAAACAACTTTATAACCGTTTTAAGGTAACCATTGACATCATGGTTAAATCCCTGAGCGGTTTCCTTCCACTCTGGCAACTGCGTTAGGAAGTACGCATGTATCTTTGTCGTAACTGGGTGTATTGATACACCATCCAAAGTGTACTTAATAACTTCACCATGCTCAAAGGGATATTTAATGTCTGATTTTTAAATGTTTAACTATTGACGAATAGGTGCCATTCTTTGCGAGGCATTAGAAAACATCTGTGGTCTTTGTGGTTGAATCTGTTTGAAATTCACTTCTCGACTGAGGGACCTTACAGAAAGTTGTATGTGTACAGTGCAGAGATGAGGTTGTCATTCAAAAATCAGGTTGAACACTATTATCGCACACAGTGATTCCATGCACCTTATTATGTGCACAAATGTTTACTCCTGAACATATTTAAGCTTGCAATACATAACCAAGGAGTTGAATACTTATTGATTCAATACATTTCAGCTTTTGATTTTTAATTCATTTGTAAAGATTTAGAAAAAACGTAATTCCACTTTGACATTATGGGGTGTGAGTAAGTATTAGCTAGGTAGCCACTTGTTGTTAACCTATTGAAGTTGAACTTCAGTTCATGAAAATAAATAGCTAGCCAGTTACTTAACTTCTTATGGAATAGGGGACGCTTGTGTCCCACTTGGCCAAAAGCCACGGAAAATGCAGCATGGCAAATTCAAATAAAATTATATAAAAATCTAGCTTTCATTAAATCACACATGTAAGATACTCAATTAAAGCTACACTAGTTGTGAATCCAGCCAACATGTCAGATTTTAAAAAGGCTTTATGGCGAAAGCATAAGAAGCTATTATCTGATGATAGCATAACAGTAAACAGAGGGTAGCATATTTCAACCCTGCAGGCGCTACACAAAACGCAGAAATAAAATTTAAAAAATGCCGTACCTTTGACGAGGTCCTTTTGTTGGCAGTCCAATATGTCCCATAAACATCACAATTGGTCCTTTCTTTCGATTAATTCCGTCCCTATATATCCAAAATGTCAATTTATTTGGCGCGTTTGATCCAGAAAAAAAACAGCTTCAAAATTGCGCAACGTCACTATAAAATATTTAGAAAGTTGCCTGTAAACTTTGCCAAAACATTTCAAACTACTTTTGTAATACAACTTTAGGTATTTTTAAATGTTAAAAATCGATCAAATTGAAGACTGGTCTATCTGTGTTCAATACAGGGAGACAACAAAACCAAGCTACTTTTCAAGTCTTGCGCAACTCTCAACAGTGTTACGCAGGTCCTAGATGGCCTTACTTCTTCATTGCACAAAGGAATAACCTCAACCAAATTCCAAAGACTGGTGACATCCAGTGGAAGCGGTAGGAACTGAAAACAACTTCCGAAGAAATATCCTTTCCCAATGAGAACCCACTGAACAGACAGAGACCCCCCCCCAAAAAATAAATCTGAACGGTTCGTTCTCGGGGTTTTGCCTCTTTTATACTCACAAACATGATTCAATCAGTTTTAGAAACTTCAGAGTGTTTTCTATCCAAATGTACTAATAATATGCATATCTTATCTTGGCATGAGTAGCAGGAAGTTGAAATTGGGCACGCTATTTATCCATAAGTGAAAATGCTGCCCCCTATACCTTACGAAGTTAACCCTGTTGCCCAAAGTTAACGTTATAAGCCGCCAGCTAGCTTCATCTGGATAGTAAGGCTGGGTTATGGACCCGGTTATGTGTTGTGAAGCTAGCCACAAAAAGGATTAATTGTGTGTAAAAAAAAAATGTGTCAAATTAACAAATTGTCTTTTGTTGATTTTTATATAACATTCCAACCTCGTTTAGCATGATTATGGCATAATTCTACTATTTGCATAGGTTTGCATCACTGTCACTGACATACTTTTATTTTGAAGTCCACTATTGTGGCTAATCTTTATTTTGGCTAGCTTCACATAGATGGGTCCGACCACCATTAATCAAATAAGAACTGTCTTATAAATTAGGGTTATTTTATATGATGACACCTAGCTATATAGTTTTCTAGATAACTATATAGTTACTGAAACCGATTGTTGTTTTGCTATGTTTTTGGGGAAGAACATTGTTTGCATCCATGAGCTAGCTAGCTATTTTTTATGACCAGCACTGTAGGGGCGCGAGACAACTTTATTGGCATTATAGCATACGTATCGATGAATCTTTGTGACTTATGAAATACGAGTGATTGTGTAATAACTATGTAAAAAATGTATGAACGTGTTAAATTATTATGTGGCGTGCAGTCATATTCCGGTCCTGATTGTTCAACAAGCTTATTTGACTCTTCAAATAGTGTTATTGGCCTCTCAGGTGGCGCAGTAGGGTAAGGCACTGCAACGTAAAAAAAATATTCTTAGTCTAATTGATAAATAACACACATGCTGTCAATAAATCTCCCCTGATGTATTAGCCTTACAAGGTTATAGATTAACATGTTAGTTACCTTCCTTTGAAGTAGCCGACTTTATCCGTTTGATCCCTGATTCATTGAATTAAGGAATGATTTTATAAAGACAAAGGTTTTGGTTGTAATTGTAGTGTTGCACTATTTTAAAGTCTACGAAGGGTGGCCAACCATCCCCCAGGAGAACTTGCGTTTCAAGACAGGCTTGAATATGCAATGAAGCTAATAGGCAGAGTATAGCCATGTTGGTCTGATTCTCTATGGGGGGACGGGACAAGTGACTCAAAGATCAAAGATTCGATGTTTAAAAGAAGATATCAGACACATTTCAGTGTAATTGTTTTTATTGACTGCATAGACTGCTCACAGTTCAACAGGGGTTGTCATGTATGGTAATGATTAGGGATGGGATGTTGTTAAAGTGAGCTGTTTTCCATCCCTCTCTTGGATGTCTGTAGCGGTCAGGCTAGTTAGCGTGTATGAAAATAAAGGGTTGAGGACAGGATACTGAGGTCACAGCAGGGGTTCAGTCCAATGGTCCTTTTGCTCTGTTGGTCAGCCAGCCTGCAGAGAGAGTGGAGGATTGCCTGACCATGACCACCCTCTCCAGCCCATGGTTTTAGGGAGGGGGTGTGTGCGTGTGTGTGTGTGCACCTTCCCATTCCTGACTGTCTCTATTGCTGAGCCTTCGGAGCTCCCTGAAGAGCATGTGAGTGTTTAAAAAAAAAAATGTTTGTTTACGCGTGCCGCATCAAGGGGGAAATAAGGGGTTGTGCATTCACTGGAACACACAAGCGTCGTATTGGCGAGGGCCCCGGCCTCCTACCTTTTTGATCTCTTTCCCTGTCCATTCATGTGCTGCCAGTCCCCTGGATTTCATTGGCCTCTCCATTTGTCCAGGCCTTATGAGTGCCCAGATAAAAATGACATGCACAAAACACATGTTAGTGACGATCGGGAACACGCAGAAAGACGCAGAGTGTGTGTGTGTTTGTGTAGCTGAGGTTGTGTTGCAGTTAACCCCGAGTGTGGCCCTGTTGATTTTTAGTTTGGCAGTGACGGGGACAGCTAAAAGCCCGGGTCCTCCACGAGCTGCTAAGGGCAGCTACGTTTTGGGTCCTTTAGGGCCCCACTGTCAGCCAGCCTGTCCAGCTGTTCAGATGGAAAATACAAGGCAGTACACAGCTGGAAAAGCTGCCTGGTTTAGTTGCTTTGGAGAAGAGACCCGTCTCTTATGTTTCGGGGGAAATGCCTTCGACAGTTGGGCTCATTCTGAATATCAGAAGCTGTGATATAAATGCTGTAAGTTATGAATCCATCTTAGACTTACAAGTAGGCTATATGAATGTAGGGATCATTTATTATATTTGACATTTTAGTCATTTAGCAGACACTCCTATCCAGGGGCAATTAGGGTTTAGTGCCTTGATCAAGGGCAAATCAATAGATTTTTCACCTAGCCTGCTCGGGGGATTTCTAAACATTTATTTGTTGTTGTGATTTTAATTGACATCATCACAAATGAAGTTCACATCGGGGGGGGGGGGGGGGGGAATTAAAATTCTTTAACAGCCTATTCTCAGCACACAGTGTCTTAAAATCAATAGAAGGGGATATGCAGACTGAAGTGAGAAACTGTCGATGTTTTCATTTAACCCAAGCTCCTGGGTTGAGAACGCGCATAATGTCCCCTTTGTGATCCAAAGGATAAATTGAGCTGTGTGTGTGTGTGTGTGTGTAAGCGTGCCTCTCCCCTAGCTGCAGGTCCACAGGGGGTCTGGGTGAGACGCTGTGACAGATGTACTGGACAGATGCCTGTCTGCTCTACTTTGCCCTGCTGCAGCTGTAGCCCGGCTTAACCTAACACACACACACACACACAATTACTGACCCCCACTTTGCCCTTTGTGTTATCTGTATAGCTCCCCCTCTCTCTCCATCAGTGGTACACAAAGTAATATCCCTATTGCTTGTTGGTGTTCCTGTCATATAGCTCCTCACTGTTGCTTGATGAGTCTCTGACTGTTGGATTGTTTAAACACCATGCGTTGTTTTCATTGCGTGCCTAGTTTTGCCGTCCAGTATTCTCCTATTCAGTTCTCCTTTTGACGTGCTATCTAGTGTGGTTGCGTGCCTCACGTCTTGTTGCATGCCTCTTTTGTTTGTCTGTTGTTGTGCTGCGTGTCTTGGTCATCACTCGTCGCGTGTGTGTTTTTGCGTTTGTTTTATAGAGTAGCCTGTAGCCTGTGTGAGTAGCCTGTGTGTACTGTGTCTCACTGGGGCACATATCTGTCACTTCCTCTCTCAAATCAGATGACTCAGGTCATGTAGTCCCCCCCGCCCCTCTCGTTCTTCCTCTGTGTGTGTCCATCACGCGTGTTTGTGTGTGTGACCTTGTGCGTGTGTATAGGAAGTTTAGTTGGAGCTGTACCCTGGCCAGTGTGGCCACTCTGTATTCGCGATACTCTCATTTCTCCTTACAACTGTTAGCTGCTCTTCTCAGGAAACATGGCCCAGACAGACAGAGGCTGATGTGTAATTAACTACTCAACAGTTCTCGAATAAAGGGGAGCAGGGAAATATACTGAAAGTGTGTGTGTGAGAGAAAGAGAGAGAGAGAGCGGGTGAACATTGTGTGTGTGTGTGTGTGTGTGTGTGTGTGTGTGTGAACGCTGGGTGAACTTGGCCCTGTGCCGTCTGGCCCCCTTCAGGAGTGTGAGAGATGAATGGTGCCTACCCCACACACAGAGTACTGAACGCCCTACGACGGCAACCACATCTCAACCATCACCCCTCATCCAGGACGGCTGCTGCGAACTTGGACCACTTCTGAACCAAGAACATTTTTAAACATGGGACAACTTTCTATCTATAGGACCAGCCATTTGTAACCAGGATTGAAATGCATTCAAACAGTTAATTGGTTTTTGACCAATGCTACTCCCAAGCAAAGAGACTTCGAAATGAATAAGGATCTCTCTGTGAAGATCTGTTTTTGGAATAACCCAGGGCCTTTTCTTGCTTTAACTTGAACTCTCTCCCTGTCTCCCTGTCTCTCTGTCTCCCTGTCTCCCTGTCTCCCTGTCTCCCTGTCTCTCTGTCTCTCTGTCTCTCCGTCTCCTTGTCTCCCTGTCTCTCTGTCTCCCTGTCTCCCTGTCTCTCTGTCTCCCTGTCTCTCTGTCTCCCTGTCTCTCTGTCTCCCTTTCTCTCTGTCTCTCTGTCTCTCTGTCTCTGTGTCTCTCTGTCTCTCTGTCTCTCTGTCTCTCTGTCTCTCTGTCTCTCTGTCTCTCTGTCTCCCTGTCTCTCTGTCTCTGTGTGTGTTAGAAAATAGCCTGTTTTTTAACGTTTGGATGCAGGGATGTGTTAGAGATTGCTGCAGCATGTATGCTGACAGAAAACCACTATATTTTCCTTTTTCTCCCCCCACCCCCCCTGTCTCTCTCTCTCGCTGTCTCTCTCTCGCTGTCTCTGTGTGTCACATGAGTTTCACAGGGCAGCAGCCATATTGGTGAGGTGGCAACAACATACTCCATGACCTACACACCTCATGAAAATTCCAATTTAACCCACACACTTCCTCAAAAGTGAAATCTGAAACATTAATTTCCTCCTTGCCCCGGCAAGTCAAGGTACTAGGTACAAACACATCCGACCAACAAGCAAAACTGGCTTCACCGATATGGCCGCTCAAGTCTTTATACCTCTATTCTCCTAGAATTTGTCGCTTAGGCACAGATCCAGGATCAGCCTACCCTCCACATATCCTAACCGGGACCATTAAGTGGAGAAGTGTGAAACTGACCTCTACATTTAAAGTATGCTCATGAGCTGGCCCTCTCTGAGCTGGATTTGTCTGAGCTGACTTGAGTGGGTGGTGTATGTAGGCATCTGTCCTAAGCCATAAGGGAAAGTGGTATCTACCATCCCACTATCAGATAAGAGGGGCAATGTTTGCTTTTTGGCCCCCCCCACATTTGATTTGAAATCACCATCGCCCACTAATGCGTTTGTACTTTTAGCAGATTCAATGTGTTTGAGCTAGTAACGTATCAATATTTATTAAAAAATAATTGCTATGACATAGCCAGTGAATATATATATATATATATATATATATATATATATATATATATATATATATATATATATATATATATCGTGAATCGTTCCATCCCTACTGTAAGCATGACATCATCATGTGGGGCACTGAGCGAGCGTGTTCCTCTGTAATCAGTCAGGGCTGTGGGCTCCAGGGTGGGCCAGGGGTCAGGAAGTGTGTGTATGTGCGTGTGTGTGAGGGCACGCCCAATGCCCAGTCTAGAAATATCAGTGAAGGGGATCACCATAGCATCAGATGATTATAGGCGCTGCTGAGTAGTATCCATTTTGAACTCATTAAAAGAAAGGAAAATAATTTGAATCAAATGCTGCTGGATTTAGACTTGGCTTTGGTTTGGACTATGTTCTCTCTCTGAACCTCTTTCTCTCCTTTCTATCCCTCTCTCCCTCTGGCCTAGCCCTTTCCACTATGGGTTCGTGAAGTGCAGTAACCTGTGGTTCCACCCCTTGCTCTCGCTCTCTCGCTCCCTCCCTCCTTCGCTCCCTCCCTCTCTCGTGTCTCAATGGGGCCTTTTGCTTTCCATAACAAAGGCCTCATTCTGTAGCTAGAGGACTCCTGATATCTCCAGTAGTGATAAGTATATTTTTTGTCCTAATCTGTTGTGGTCTAGTACTGTCTTTTTGTTAGCGAGGGTCATCTACTTTAAGTGCTGCCTGTTTTCCCAGTAGCCTACTTGGTGTGTGAACTGCTGACTGCTCATAACTTGCAGATGATTGTTGACACATCAACCGGGATTAAGGGGCAGGGCTAATACTCGCTATGGACTTTCTTCCCTCCTTACTAGCACTGACTTTATTGGGAAAGAATGTACTTACTGTGATATGTGGTTGTCCCAACTAGCTATCTTTAGATGAATGCACTAACTGTAAGTTGGTCTGGATAAGAGTCTTCTAAATGTCCAAAAAATGTAAATGTGAAGGCCTGTCCAACCCATGCGTGTGGCAGAGTGGAGCAGAATGTAGAAGTGTGTGTGTGTCTGTGTCCCTCTCTGGGCCCACGGAGCACCCGGGCATGTCAGGTGTCACTGACATCTGTGCAAATGGGGCCGTTCTTTAGCTGTGTGCTTCTCAGCTAGTACACACACACCCACTCTTGTCACAAAATGTTGCCACTATGTTGAGCAAGCTCTCACACACAGGGGGTGGATTATTGCGATTGCGGGGTTAACGTAAGGACTTAACATTCCAAAAATATTGAACTTTTTTTTTTTTTTGTGTGTGTGGGGGGCCGGCATGAGAATGTTTTTGCTTAGTTGACAAAAGTAATTGGAGCACGGACCTTGCAACATTTTGACACAAGATGTGGATTCTTTGGTGGTGAGCTCAGGGCTTTAGTGTTTTTTCTTTTTCCCTCTCCTCTCTCTCTCCTCTCCTTCCCCCTCATTAAGCACTATCCCTCTGTGCCTCCCCCCTCCCGCCCCCAACTCAGCCCAGCTGGAGAGAACATAGCTTGTTGCCCAAAGTGTGTGTGTGTGTGTGTAAGCAACATATCCTTCAGCACACCAGAGAATTGGCTAGTCAAAGTGGAACTTGTACGCTTTTCTTCCTCATCTCATGTTCCTACCTCTCTATGTTTCAGGTGTTAGTTTTAGTGACCCCGAGTTTTCATATGTTCCAGTTTTTTAGTCTCATCTATTTCATCTTTGTCGTGTCTGTCATCTAACTTTTTATGTGAATGGATGAATAACAAACCTCTTTCTCTCGCTCCTCTCTCCTTCTTTCCGTCCCTCTCTTTCTCTCTCCTCCCCTCTCTTTTTCTCACTTCTCCTCTCAGGGAAGCGATGCGGAATTACCTGAAGGAGCGAGGTGACCAAACTGTCCTGATCCTGCATGCAAAAGTTGCACAGAAATCTTATGGCAATGAAAAAAGGTAACCAACCACCACTTAACCTACACACCGCTTTCCATACTCTCCCACATACCTCACACATTCCATACCTAGAAAGGCATGTTTAAGAGTTCCCGGTTTCAATTTAATTTGTGGGTTAATAGTATGGACTAAAAGGCAGTAGAGAAAAAAGCAAAGCCACATTCCAATGTGTCTGTGTGTGACGTTGGTGTTTTGGCCTCTCCGGCTTTCCATTTCCCACCGCGGGTCAGATGGGGAAGTGAGCATTTATGTTCTCTGCAGGGCACATTCAGGTGAAGGCCATAGAGACACAGGGGTTAGGGGTGTAGGGAATAAGAGGTTAAAGTGTAAATGGCAAGGGGATGGTAAGGTTAGGCAGGTAGGGCACATTCTTGCCCCCCAGACATGTAGGGTTAAAGGGTTGGGGAGCACACTGAGGTAAGTAAAGGGTAATGAATTGAGAGAAGTGGGTAAGATGTTGCCTAGTCGTTGTAGGTTGGGTTAGAATGGTAGAGTGTGTGTGTGTGTGTAGAGAGTAATTCAGCTGTACTTAATATGGTAATCCTGGGTGAAGTAAATAAATAGATATAGGGAGTTAGACAGACTGAAAGGGTTTGAGCTCTGGCTGCCATTACACCAGAACTATCTCTTAGTAAATCAGGAGCTCTCAGCCAACATTGTGACACCTCTGAGGTTTGGAGCACGAGAGAGGAGGAGCAGGTGTGTGTATTAAATAGAGGCATTCCTCCACTCTCCGTGCTCCTCTCTGGTTAAAGTTGCACTGACTGGGGCCCCGGGGTCGAGATGTGAGCGAGGCCCATTTTGGGGTCTGACCCGTTGTAGCAATGCACCCAGGGATACATCAGACCTCCAGTCATTCCAGTTTTCATAATCGGTCACAAAGCCTAATATACAGGACATTTTATACAGGCCCCATTCCCCTCATCTACCACTTATTCATGAACTATTGGAGTCATTTACTTAGTCTCTCTACAGTTTGACTCGACTGTAATGCATCTGTTTAGTCTGTGTTTAGTCCCTGTGGTTCACTCACTGGAACAGGTCCAGCTTCCAACATGAGAAGTGTATGCTGGTGTTGCGTGGATGATCACTGTTACACACAATCATATAGTCACACACACACTTGTGAGTTAGGGTTTGATTCTCAACAGACCAAACCCATTTTTGCGGTCAGCTCGCTGGGTGTGTGTCCCCCTCTGTATAAGGAAGACCTGTCCAATACATGGCATAGCTGTGTGTGTTCACAGTGTGTGTGTTGATACACAAAGGAGCTCTGAGCATGAAGGAGTTGCGTGTGTGTATTTTGCGTGCGTGCTTGTATTCACAGGGGTTTTCCTCCGAAAGCTCCATCTCCTTTTTTCTCTTCTCTGTTGTAGGAGGTGAAAGTAGACATCACTCTCACACAGACTCGTGTTATGTGTCACTCACCTCATCAGACGAGACACACAGTCTCATTTGACAAAGTCATATCGAGAGCAACATCGACTGCCGACTTTCCTCTTTTCCTCACAAGCTCCTACAAATAAAGCACTTTGGTTTGGTTGAAGAGTCATCTAAACTAAGTGTGGGGGATTTCTTTAAAATAAAAATAGGGGAATATATTCAACATTTCTTTCAGAAGTGTCATGACTTTATAAGATGCCGTCGAGGACCACTTTGAAAACGAGCGTTGTGATTAATACTTTCAAGTGATATCCTCTGGGTCCACATTGTACATTTTGTTGTATATGTCTGTTACCCAAAATAAATTACATTTTGGCATCTCTATTTTTCACCTGACCTGTCTTGCTGATAGGCTGAGGTACTGGCTAAAATGCAAGTTCTTGTCAAATTACAGCTCGCCAAATGGGTTATTGTAATAACATCCCCCCCCCCCCCCCCCCCCTTAAATGAAACAAAGTTTTACAGGATTTGGATTTGAGTAGATGTTTTGCCAAGTTGTCTGTCATGCAAAGTAATCGACTGACACTTTATTCCCAGTGCAACGACTGCTGCTGTATTTTGATACCACAGCGCCATCTAGTGGCAGAAAGTGAAACATGAATAAAATGTCTTGGCTGTTCTATTCCGTTATGTCTGCGTAAAGTCATCATATTAATAATTAGGTGTGTGTGTGTGTGAAGCCTGGGCAGTGGTGTGTAGTTCAATTATACTGATGGTTTTGTGTGCGCCTGCAGGTTCTTCTGTCCTCCCCCGTGTGTGTACCTGATGGGCTCTGGCTGGAAGAAAAAGAAGGAGCAAATGGAGAGAGACGGCTGCTCGGAGCAGGAGTCTCAGCCCTGTGCCTTCATAGGGATAGGAAACTCTGACCAAGAGATGCAGCAACTCAACCTAGAGGGAAAGGTAGAGTGCAGCACACACACTTCTTTCCTTCACTTTTACTCTCTCACTTCCTTCCTCTCAACCTCTCACCCCCCCCTCTCTCCTTCACATGCTCACACACACGACACTATTACTCTTTGTTTATCACCTTCTGTCTATAATTATTTCATACTAATAACAAATAGTATCTGTCACACACACACTCAAATAGACACATGCTCAAAACAGTGCCTAGCACTATCTGACAACCGTTGCTTTATCTCTCACACACACACACACACACACACACACACACACACCCCAAAGCAAATACTAACCGGTGCCTGCCATTCCTAAATAAGCCCATCTTTCTACTCCCTCTCCATCCCTCCCCCTCAGAACTATTGCACAGCCAAAACCTTGTACATATCAGACTCCGACAAGAGAAAGCACTTCATGCTGTCCGTCAAGATGTTTTACGGCAACAGCACAGACATTGGCGTCTTCCTCAGCAAGAGAATCAAAGTAATCTCCAAGCCCTCCAAAAAGAAGCAGTCCCTGAAGAATGCAGATCGTGAGTCACACACAACACACAGGCGGACGCACACACACACTACACTTTACGAACCAGGGCTGGGTTCAAATACTATTTAGAGTATTTAAATGACTTTCAAAGACATTTCTTTGGAAACATGTATATTAGAACGTATTTGGAAATACACTTGGAAAGTATTGACATTTATTTGAAAAGAATCAAAAAACAAGTGACAAGTGTATTATCAAATACACATTGAAATACTCCCATGCATTTGAACCCAGGTCTGTTTGGAATTTGAAAGTTTTAGAAATAAGTATTTGAACATATACTGAACAAAAATATAAATGCAACAATTTCAAAGATTTTACTGAGTTACAGTTCATATATGGAATTTAGTCAACTGAGAAAAATAAATAATTAAGCCCTCATCTATGGATTTCACATGACTGGACAGGGGTACAGCCATGGGTGGGCCCGGGAGGGAATAGGCCCACCCACTTGGCAGCCAGAACCACCCACTGGGGAGGCAGGCCCAGCCAATCAGAATTATTTTCTCCCCACAAAGTGCTTTATTACAGACAGAAATACTCCTCAGCATCCCCCCAGCCCCCACCCCCCACCCCCACTCAGACAATCCCAAAGGTGAAGAAGCCGGATGTGGAGGTCCTGGGCTGGCGTGGTTACACGTGGTCTGCAGTTGTGAGTCCGGTTGGATGTACTGCCAAATTCTCTAAAACAATGTTGGAGACAGCTTATGGTAGAGAAATTAACATTAAATTATCTGGCATCAGCTCTGGTGGACATTCCTGCAGTCAGCATGCCAATTGCACACTCCCTCAAAACTTGAGACATCTGTGGCATTGTGTTGTGTCATGATCATGCTGTTTAATCAGCTAATTGATATGCCATACCTGTCAGATGGATGGATTATCTTTGCAAAGGAGAAATGCTCACGAACAGGGACATAAACAAATTTGAAATCTTCTTAAGCGTGTGAAACATTTCTTGGATTTAAAAAAATTTTTGCTCATAAAACATGGTACCAACACGTTACATTTTGCATTTATATTTCTGTTCACTGTACAGTCGTGGCCAAAACTTTTGAAAATGACACAAATATAAATTTTCACAAAGTCTGCTGCCTCAGTTTGTATGATGGCAATTTGCATATACTCCAGAATGTTATGAAGAGGGATCAGATGAATTGCAATTAAGTCCCTCTGCCATGCAAATGAACTGAATCCCCCCCAAAATATTTCCACTGCATTTCAGCCCTGCCACAAAAGGACCAGCTGACATCATGTCAGTGATTCTCTCGTTAACACAGATCACTCTGTCATGCTGATTGAGTTTGAATAACAGACTGGAAGCTTCAAAAGGAGGGTGGTGTACAGAGCTCGCTCAGGAATGGCAGCAGGCAGGTGTGAGTGCATCTGCACGCACAGTGAGGCAAAGACTTTTGTAGGATGGCCTGGTGTCATGAAGGGCATCAAAGAAGCCACTTCTCTCTAGGAAAAACATCAGGTACAGACTGATATTCTGCAAAAGGTACAGGGATTGGACTGCTGAGGACAAGGGTAAAGTCATTTTCTCTGATGAATCCCCTTTCCGATTGTTTGGGGCATCCGGAAAAAAGCTTGTCCGGAGAAGACAAGGTGAGCACTACCATCAGTCCTGTGTCATGCCAACAGTAAAGCATCCTGAGACCATTCATGTGTGGGGTTGCTTCTCAGCCAAGGGAGTGGGCTCACTCACAATTTTACCTAAGAACACAGCCATGAATAAAGAATGGTACCAACACATCCTCCGAGAGCAACTTCTCCCAACCATCCAGGAACAGTTTGGTGATGAACAATGCCTTTTCCAGCGTGATGGAGCACCTTGTCATAAGGCAAAAGGGACAACTAAGTGGCTCGGGGAACAAAACATCGATGTTTGGTACATGGCCAGGAAACTCCCCAGACCTTAATCCCATTGAGAACTTGTGGTCAATCCTCAAAAGGCGGGTGGACAAACAAAAACCCACAAATTCTGACAAACTCCAAGCATTGATTATGCAAGAATGGGCTGCCATCAGTCAGGATGTGGCCCAGAAGTTAATTGACAGCATTCCAGGGCGGATTGCAGAGGTCTTGAAAAAGAAGGGTCAGCACTGCAAATATTGACTCTTTGCATCAACTTCATGTAATTGTCAATAAAAGCCTTTGATACTTATGAAATGCTTGTAATTATACTTCAGTATCCATAGTAACATTTGACAAAATATCTAAAGACACTGAAGCAGCAAACTTTGGAAATTAATATTTGTCATTCTCAAAACTTTTGGCCACGACTGTAGTTTTAAATAGCAGGCTATATATAGGGAATGATTAGAAAATACTTTCATATAAAATTCGGGAAACATTATTTGAAAATACTCATATGCCGGTAATACTTATTTAAATAACAAATAATCAAATACGCAGGTCTGCTATACAAACACAATCTACATGTCAATATCACTCATAAGGCCCTGCTCAAATGCTTTGAAAAGGCATCCTTCCCTCCTCCCCTCATTGAGGTTACCATTAATCTAACATGACTCTGTTAGGTGAAATTGAGGGTTCCAATATACATCGTTCACTATCTTCTCATTGTACATTAGTGATTACATCAAGGGAGGAAGGAAGGAGGCATCTTCTGAAGTACTCTAACCAATGCTGATCTCTACCCTTCACAATGCCGTTATTGCTCTTCAGAGGGCGCAACAGAAAAAGGAGAAAAAAACATGACAACCGAGGCATGAAAATGACCCAATGTTCAATATTGTCAAATACCTGTAGTGTTTGTTTTGCGGCCGTTTTCTGCCCTCTAATCACACTTCTTATCGCCCAGTCATTTCATCTTGCGGTGATGGGGACATGTTTTGGGGTTGTTCCATTTTAGTGTGGTCTCTTTATCTCTCTCTCTGTGTGTCTCTCCTACTGCAGTGTGTATTGCATCGGGGACCAAGGTGGCCCTGTTCAACCGGTTGCGGTCCCAGACGGTCAGCACACGCTACCTACATGTGGAGGGGGGAAACTTTCATGCCAGCTCCCAGCAATGGGGTGCCTTCTACATCCACCTGTGTGAGTCTCATACACGCACGCGCGCAAACACGCGCTCGTACCTGTATTCTCACATTTCTCTCACACACACACACACACACACACACACACACACACACACACACACACACACACACACACACACACACACACACACACACACTCAATTCTTAATCAATCCTATACGCTCTCTCATATACACTCTAACCACACATACATTTACTGTAGCCTGAATGAAATGTTGTGTGACCGTATCTCATGGGTTGTGTTTCCCAGTGGATGACGAGGAGTCTGAAGGAGAGGAGTTCACTGTGAGAGATGGCTATATCCACTACGGACAGACGGTCAAACTGGTCTGCTCTGTCACCGGGATGGCCCTGCCACGACTGGTACTACCCACCACTTTTACTTTGGTTTCTCACCCCCCCACCTCTTTCAATTCATAACTCTTTTTTGTTGTTGTTGTATTTGATATATTTTGTCTTCATGCATGTCAAATTATCTCTCTTTCTGTCATTATTACTGACACACACAAACACACACACACCCGCACATGAACTAAAGTTGCCAGTTAATGTCTTGATGTGATTTGTACGCTTGACAACTAAACACCATCCTCTCTGTGTGGGTCAGATCATCCGTAAAGTGGACAAGCAGACGGCCCTGCTGGATGCAGACGACCCCGTCTCCCAGCTCCACAAGTGTGCCTTCTACCTGAAGGACACAGAGCGCATGTACCTGTGCCTTTCCCAAGAGAGGATCATCCAGTTTCAAGTGAGTGAGAAACTTCCTCCCAATACAACTTCCAATTCAATTTAGTCGCAACCTTCTACTCAAACTACATATCTACCTTTCGCCATAATTTTGACCACGTACTTGCTGTTAACCAATCAGAATGACCTTTTTAGTTAATGTCTTCCTGGATAGTGACCATTTAGTTAATTTCTATGATAATGACAGATTTGCAATCTTCAAATTGAACATTTGTTAGTCAAATCCTACCTGAAAATGGAGGACAAAGCTTGTCGGTGCTCTGTGCTGGTCCCCGTTGCTTGAATAGGTCACAGCCTTTGTTTTTCTATGATTTTTATTGCCTTGTGATTCCATCTCGGGGAGATGACCGATTTAGAGTGATCCTCATCCTCTAACTGAGTTAATATAATGTTAAGGTGACACGTAATAGGTCCTTCGCTTAGGTGTTCTCTCTCAATCTAACTCTACATCAGAGATCACCATAGAGACAACAACTTACCCAGGATACAGCGACGGTCATAACAAACACATCTACATTCATCTACTTATCTACATCTGACGATCAAGCGCTACTGGCTCCCTTTGACGTGTATGTGTGTGTCTGCCTCCCCCCCCAGGCCACTCCATGCCCAAAGGAACCAAACAAAGAGATGATCAACGACGGAGCGTCCTGGACAATCATCAGCACGGACAAGGCTGAGTACACCTTCTACGAGGGCATGGGCCCCGTCCACTCGCCTGTCACCCCCGTGCCTGTGGTCGAGAGTTTACAGGTTAGAAAGGGCCACACACACACACACATATGGACAGACAGACACACACACGGTTGCACACACACTCCATTCCTATCATAAACAACTATTCGTTCCTCTCGCAGTGCTCCAAAAATATTTGTACACACACGTCCTTTAGACCCTTTACGCCATTCCATCTCCATCTCTTCCTCCGCCAACAAGACATAAACATTTAGACTTGTTGTATTTGTGTGTTTGTGAAGCTAAACGGTGGTGGGGACGTGGCCATGCTGGAGCTGACGGGACAGAACTTCACTCCAAACCTGAGGGTCTGGTTTGGAGACGTCGAGGCAGAGACCATGTACAGGTACCGACACACCTCCCTGCTCTTTTCAAGTTTGGGCTATCTCAATACTAGGGTTGTAAAATTCCGGTAACTTTCTCCAAATGTCCAGCTTTTCCAGCAACACTTCAAATGAAGTCCAACTGAAGATGCTAAGGATGGCGCCGACAAAGATGGGCGCCTCGCTTCGAGTCCTTAGGAAACTATGCAGTATATAAATTTGAGAACAAGGCTACCTAAATTATATCAGCATATTGATTGCACTATGTGTGGGGGTAATACACTCGACCACTGCTACTCTAACTTCCGCGATGCATACAAAGCCCTTCCCCGCCCTCCCTTCGGCAAATCCGACCACGACGCCATCTTGCACAAACTGTCTTCTAGGTAGAAACTCAAACAGGATGTACCAGTGACTAGAACCATTCAACGCTGGTCTGACCAATTGGAATCCACGCTTCAAGATTGTTTTGATCACATGGACTGGGAAATGTTCCAGGCAGCCTAAGAGAATAACATCGACCTATACGCTGACTTGGCAAGTAAATTTATAAGGAAGTGCATTGGAGATGTACCCACTGTGACTATTAAAACCTACCCTAACCAGAAACCATGGATGGAAGGTGGCATTCTGAACTGAAAGCGCAAACTACTGCATTTAACCATGGAAAGATGTCTGGGAACGCGGCTGAATATGAACAGTGTAGTTATTCCCTCCGCAAGGCAATCAAACAAGCAAAATGCCGGTAGAGGGACAAAGCGGAGTCGCAATTCAATGGCTCAGACACGAGACATATGTGGCAGGAAATCACAGACTACAAAAAGAAAACCAGCCACGTCACCGACACCGACGTCTTGCTTCCAGACAAACTAAACACCTTCTTTGCACCCTTTGAAGATAAGAGTGCCACTGTAGCGGCCCGCTAACAAGAACTGCGCCTTCACCGTGGCCGACGTGAGTAAAACATTTAAATGTGTGAACCCTCGCAAGGCTGCTGGCCCAGACGGCATCCCTAGCAACGTCCTCAGAGCATGCGCATACCAGCTGGTTGGTGTGCATACGGACATATTCAATCGCTCCCTATCCCAGTTTGCTGTCCCCACTGTTAAGTTCTTGTTTTATGTATCCCTATATTTCTGTTATTACGGGGCTATCGCTCAGTCAAGAATGTGCATGCGCAGGAAGTCTAGTCGTTGATGGACCTGGCCTTGAGTGGGAATGGCTACCTTTGTGGGTGTTCATACGGTATAGTAAACTTTGTTAAACTGGAACCTTGTCGTTGTGTCATTTCGAGTTAACATTGGTAGCAGAGGATGGATAATAACTACAATGTGCCACCTCGCTTCGTCGAGAAGAGGTCGTACGAAAGTTGGAAAAATGAACTTGGAATCTGGACACGCGTTACTAATCTGGACGCGAAAAAGCAAGCACTTGCGGTGGTATTATCGCTGGAGGGAAGAGCGAGAGATACAGCGCTGGATATAGCCGTTGAGGATTTGAACAAGGATGGTGTACTGGGAACTTTGATCAGAGCACTGGATTCTGTATTTCTTAAAGAATAGAAAGGCCGTGCCTACGGGGCATATTCAAACTTTGACAGTGTTACGAGAAATATTTTGGTTGCAATGGCGGACTACATCCTTGATTTCGAACAGAGGTACAATAGGATACGCAAGTACGACATGGTTCTCCCGGATGCAGTGTTAGCTTTCAAGTTGCTAGATACTGTCTGTCTGGATGGTAGAGACATGGTTCTCCCGGATGCAGTGTTAGCCTTCAAGTTGCTAGATACTGCGTGTCTAGATGGTAGGGAGAAACAGTTGGCTTTGACTGCTTGTACTGTGCTGACTTGTGCATCTATGAAGTCGGCACTAAAAATTATATTTGGTGACGAGACGTCTGTCGCGCCAATAACAGATGGAATGCAAGTGAGTGACGCAGCATATTACACTGAGCAGCAGAGAAAAGGGGCCAACAAGTCACGTTCTCAAGACAACCAGAAGAGGGCGCCATTTCCCGGCACAAATCCACTGGACAAATATAGAAGGAGATCAAAATGTGCTATTTGTCAAAGCACTTACCATTGGGTTAAAGACTGTCCTCAAAAAAATGAACAAGTTAAACTAACAGAGGAAAATGCAAACACAGAGATAAAGCAGTGTAACATTACACTGTTTTAAAATGAATCTGCTTCTGATACTGAGATTTTTATAGTTGAATCCTTAGGATCTGCTGTGATTGATACTGCATGCACACGGACAGTGTGTGGTGCAAAATGGCTTGATTGAGATGTCAGTGAACTAAATATGAAAAGTACAAAATATGATTGACACACCAAGCAACGGAGCTTTCAAATTTGGAGATGGGAGAATTGTCCATTCTACCAAGAGTTAAGATACCAGCAAACATTGGTCACTGTCACATTGAAACAGAGGTGTTCCCTACAGATATCCCCTTACTATTAAGCAAAGCTTCCCTCAAGAAGGCAGGGGCTGTACTAGACATAAAAAATGACAAGGCAGTGATGTTTAAACAACCAGTGACTCTTGAACTTACTACCTCAGGCCACTATTGTGTAAACATTTTGGACAAAGACATCAGAGTCCATACAAAAATGAGATTCTGACTGACACGGAGCATGGAGATTCTGACAGTCACAGAGAACATGAAAACAAAAGAAAAACACAAAGTATTGTTAAAGCTTCACAAACAGTTTGGACACGCTACTGTTGATAGACTTCAGAAAGTTATTAAGCAGTTCAGGGAATAATGATTGATGAGAAGTACGAAACTGGAAGCGATGTGTACTACAAACGGGTTGACTATCAAGAGTGGAAAGGACCGGGAGTAGTCATTGGTCAAGATGGTGTGGTGATATTTGTGAGGCACGGAGGCATCATTGTCAGGGTGCATCACTCAAGATTGCGGAAAGTAAATGATCAACAAGATAGAGGGGCTGTTGCTGAGAATCAGTCTCCTAATGACAAAAAGGACACAGTAATAGACACAAACCTACCAGATGTCACATCCAATGATATGGACACTGATACTGACACAGGAAATGAAGCAGAGACCTTCAACCATGCCACAGATAATACTGTTGAGCGTTCAAATGAGGAAAACATTCATCAACAGCCACATGTTAAGACAACATGGTTGTTCCAATCTGAAAACTGGGCAAACTGTTAAATACGTGGACAGAGAGAGTGGTATCCACATACAGCAACAGTCATGTGACGAGCAAGGAAAAGCCAAAGGAAAACACCAGAACTGGTCCAACTTGCAGTACTCTGAACCAGCTACACTTTCTGGTACAACCGGGTCAGCTGACCTGTCACTTGTCGATCATCTCAGAATTGAACTAATGGAAAATCGAGAAAAACAGAATGCCATTCAAAATGATGATGTACTTGTAGCTTAGTGGTTAGAGCGTTGGACTAGTAACCGGGAGGTTGCAAGTTCAAATCCCCGAGCTGACAAGGTACAAATCTGTCGTTCTGCCCCTGAACAAGCAGTTAACCCACTGTTCCTAGGCCGTCATTGAAGATAAGAATTTGTTCTTAACTGACTTGCCTAGTTAAATAAAGGTAAAATAAATCAAATAAATTTGACTCAGCTAAACTAGATGAGCTCAGTAATTGGAGGAAAAATGGAGTGTTTGAGGAAGTCAAAGACATTGGTCAAAAATGTGTCTCAACAAGGTGGGTGTGTACCCTTAAAGAATCCTTAACTGGAATAGTGGCTAGAGGTTTTGAGGAGCTGGCTGCTAAACAACTCCCAAAAGACTCATCAAGTGCCTAGAGGTTTAGAGGAGCTGCCGACAGTGATCTGCCAGAAAAAAATTGAAACTTAATTCCATAGACATCAAATCTGCATTTTTGCAGGGAACAGAGCTGTCAAGGGACATTCACATCCGACCTCCGCCTGAAGCTGAGAGTGAAGGAACACTGTGGAAACTAAAAAAGTGTGTGTGTGGACTGGCAGATGCATCACTCTACTGGTACGACAAAGTCAAGGTTACAATGCTGAATACAGGTGGAAAAATGTCACAAGTGGATCCTGCAGTCTTCTATTGGCTTGATCAAGACTGCAATGTGACTGGAGTACTTGCCTGTCATGTTACTGACTATCTGGGGTGGCTCACAGACATTTGCTACAACTGTGATTCCACACCTCAAAACTGTTTTCTAGGTCGGCCGTGAGGAGCATGATCATTTTTGTTATGTTGGCATAGAGTTAATTACAGTTGCTGGAACAGTACTGATGCAACAGGAGAGCTATATCAAGACTCTTCAACCCATCCACATGGATTCTTCAAGAGCCGTACAAAGGAATTCCCCTCTCTGTGGAATTGAAGCTGATCAATTGAGGTCAAAGATAGGACACATTTTATGGGTTGATAGACAGAGTAGACCTGATGTAATGTTTGATGGTTGCAACTTGGCATCTAACACAAAACACGCCACTGTAAAAAAACATCCATGAGGCGAATAAAGTTGTTCGTAAACTGAAACGACAACAAGTGACTTTAAAGTTTCAGCATGTTGGAAAAGATGACTCTTTGAAACTAGTTGTCTTCAGTGATGCTTCGCTAGGGAACCTTACGGATGGAGGCACACAAGGGGGACATCTAATCGCGTTAATGGGTGAAGGAGGAAGATTCTCACCTATCTGTTGGTGGTCAAAAAAGGATCAGAAGGGTTGTCCGAAGCGGACTTGCTGGAGAAACCCTTCTTGGGGATGAAATTGACAATGCTATCTTTCTTGCAACTCTGTTCTCAGAGCTTACCACTGGTGAGACAAAACGGCACTTTCTACCTGTAGTTTGTGTCACTTACAACTACTTATTAGTTGATGCTGTGAAGTCAACCAGGTCTGTCACAGAGAAAAGACTCAGCATCAAGGAACTTATTCAAGCACAGAGAATCCAGCGGATTCTGTGGTCGACCACAAAGGAACAGCTTGATGACTGTCTGACTGAAAAGGAGCATCCAGTCTTGTGCTCCTACAGGCTCTCGGTAATGGAAAGTGGCAGCTTGAGTAATAAAAATTAAAACGGTCACACAACCCATTTGTAGTAAGGAACTTGATTAATACTTGGACATTTAATTATGTTGTTGATGTTTTATTTGTCTTTAAAGAAAAGGGGGAGACTGTTAAGTTCTTGTTTTATGTATCCCTATATTTCTGTTATTACGGGGCTATCGCTCAGTCAAGTAAGCAGGAAGTCTAGTCTTTGATGGACCTGGCCTTGAGTGTAATGGCTACCTTTGTGGGTGTTCATACGGTGTAGTAAACTTTGTTAAACTGGAACCTTGTCATTTCGAGTTAACACCCACATGCTTCAAGATGGCTACCATGGTTCCTGTACACAAAAAGGCAAAGAGAACTGAACTGAATGACTATCACTCCATTCTGTCATCATGAAGTGCTTTGAGAGACTAGTCAAGGATCATATCACCTCCACCTTACCTGTCACCCTAGACCCACTTCAGTTTGCATTCCGCCCTAACAGGTCCACAGACGACGCAATCGCCATCACACTGCACACTGCCCTATCCCATCTGGACAAGAGGAATACCTATGTAAGAATGCTGTTCATTGAGTACAGCTCAGCATTCAACACCATTGTGCCCTCCAAGCTCATCATCAAAGTGGAGGCCTCAACCCTCAACCCTGCCTGTGCAATTTTGTTCTGGACTTTCTGACGGGCTGAAGGTAGGAAACAACATCTCCACCTCTGACCCCCAACACTGGGGCCCCACAAGGGTGCGTGCTCAGCCCCCTCCTGTACTCCCTTTTCACCCATGACTGAGTGGCCATGCCCGCCTCCAACTCAAATCATCAAGTTTTCAGATGACAACAGTCGTTGGCTTGATTACCAACAACGACGAGACAGGCTGCAAGGAGGAGGTGAGGGCACTCAGAGTGTGGTTTCAGGAAAACAACCTCTCACTCAACGTCAACAAAACAAAGGAGATGATCTTGGACTATCGCACCTCCCTATTCACATCGAAGGGACAGCAGTGGAGAAATTGGAAATAGGCTGTATCACCGCCTGGTACGGCAACTGCTCCGCCCTCAACCGCAAGGCTCTCCAGAGGGTGGTGCGGTCTGCACAGCGCATCACCGGGGGCAAACTACCTGCCCTCCATGACACCTATAGCACTCGATGTCACAGGAAGGAAAAAAAGGTAACCAAAGACAACAGCCACCCGAGCCACTGCCTGTTCACACCGCTACCATCCAGAAGGCGAGGTCAGAACAGGTGCATCAAAGCTGGGACCGAAAGACTGAAGAACAGCTTCTATCTCAAGGCCATCAGACAGCCATCACTAAGTCAGAGAGGGCTGCTGCCTACATGGAGATACAATCACTGGCAACTTTAACAAATGGATCACGAGTCACTAAACAATGCCACTTTATATAATGCCACTTGAATAATGTTTACATGTCTGACATTACTCATATCATATGTATATACTGTATTTTATACCATCTTATGCACCTTGCCTATGCCACTCTGCAATCGCTCATCCATATATTTATATCTTCATATTCTCTTTCACCCTTTTAGATTTGTGTGCATTAGGTAGTTGTTGGGGAATTGTTAGATATTACTGCACTGTCGGAACCAGAAGCACAAGCATTTCGCTAGTCTTGCATTAACATCTGCTAACCATGTGACTAATACAATTTGAACTGAAACTGCTACAAACATTTAATGAGCCTTATCCATGAGATATATGTTTCTGAAAAGGGAACGAGGATGTCCCGATTCAGTCTGACCTCATTAGCCATTATAAACTGTAAAAGACTACCACTTTGACAAACCAGGGGACAGCTTACATAGTAATTGGCTAGTTTATACAATAATGCCATCTTACATTGGTGTGCTTTGATCCAAGTCAAAGCAATGTTCTGAGCCAATTTGTACTAACTGAACAAAATGGAATTTAATGTAGGCTCAGATATTGGCCGTTTCAAAGTACAACCTTCCCGCGATGCCAAACATCCCCGAAGGTACTTTTTCCTTTTCGTGTAGAATTTTATAGATTAATTGGCGACCCAGTGTTTATGGCTGCTCCCATGAAGGAAGAGTCTTTAGAACAGATGAAAGAGCTCTATGGTTACCCTATGATAAACAATAGGGGTCCCGTACGACTATCAGTGTGCCATTCATCCTGGTTGTAAAACGCTACTGGGAGATGCTGTGAGTGAAATGTTGAGGTGGCTGTCGGCTGCAGGGCGGTGTGTAAGTGGTCCCAATGTACACTGAGAACGCCACGGTCCCCATTTCACCCATTTGTGTGTGATGTGTGTATCATGGGAGGTTTTACAGGGCTGTTTTTGTACAGGATCTAAGGCACAGCACAGACACTGTGTAAGGTATGAGGGAATATATGGGCCTCCCATAGTGCTTGATGGAAGCATGTTAACCATCGGTATACTTAAGTCGTTTTGTTCTAATCCGTCCCGAAGGACCATGAAAGATAATACTCAACCGACATGTTAATTGTCAACTGACGTGTGGTCATTGCGTTACTTACCTTTTGCCTTTGGTCTACACTGAGGGTATCACAGAGTGAGGGAGTCAACCCAAATATAATTAAATCTAGAGAGCTGAAACCCTCTCTGACTCTTTCTCTCTCTACCTCTGCCTGCAGGTGTGCGGAGAGCATGCTGTGCGTGGTGCCTGACATCTCTGCCTTCCGTGAGGGCTGGCGCTGGGTGCGGCAGCCGGTGCAGGTGCCCGTCACGCTGGTGCGAAACGATGGGATCATCTACTCCACCACACTCACCTTCACCTACACGCCGGAGCCCGGGCCGCGGCCGCACTGCAACGCCGCCGGTGCCATCCTGCGGGCGGGCAGCGACCGCCTGCTCACGGCTAGCAGCAACATCGCTAACAACAGCGACGCTAACAACACCTATGGCCCCAACGGCTCCAACGCAGGAGTCACGTCCTCTTCCACGGCCGCCACCGTGGTGTCCTAACACACACACACACACTTATACACACAATATGCCTTGAGAGCAAAACGTACCACATGGTAAGAAAAGACTACAAAGTAAACGGACTCTCTAAAAGTGCTGCATATTGATTTTGGATACAAGAAAAGAAGCTGAAATAGGAAATTGGTCGGACAAAAGGGAGGAAGAGGAGGAATTCGATGTCAAAAGTTGTCAACCAACGGAAATAAGAGAAACTGTGCGGAACTCTTCACCGCTACCATCTTGTCTCTGGTGTTGGAGCTGTGGAATAAGTTCCTATTGGCTCAGAGTACCAGCGCCTTTGACGGCCGTAAGAAAATCGATACCACAACAGCGATGCATCTGCCACATGTATAAAATGTTAACATAAAAGGATAGTTTTTGTGCCCCCCCCCCCCCCCCCCCCCGATAATTGTTTTCCCCCTTTGTTTTTATATGTTGCGTTAGTTTTGTATGTTTCTGTAAAGGGGGCGAGATGTATCGTTGTTGGAGGGAGAGTGAGGATTGGGTATAGAGGGACACATATAAAAACGTGATGACGATAATAGTTTTTATGGACCAAGGATCTCGTATAAGCTTTAGTAAAGGTACATTTTCTCCATACCTTTTTTTGTATGAAATATATAGTACACTTTTGTTACCAAATAGTTTCTATTCTCACCCTCCTAGCTTTGGCCTTTTTTTTGGGGGGGGGGGGGGCAAATCCCGACCTGGCTTGTGTATTATAGCTACCCTTATCTCCGTCAAACGCCTGCTCCCCCCCCCCTCCGGTCTTTTGGACGGAACGTTAAATTTTTTGATACTTTGCTCTTAAAAAAAAAAAGACTAAAGTCTGGGGATTTCTTTTTGTTTTGTTTACCTAACCGAAGGTTCGGTTTGCGTTAGGAAGTGACCTCAGCAGGCCTAATTTTGGATTCTCATTAGTTTTTATGAAGTCTTTAAAAAGAAAAGCTTTAAGCAATGCCTCTGCCTTGTCTGAAATACTCTCTGTGTGCTACTAGCTACGTTTCCTTCGGAAATTACATGTCTGTACATCACACAAGGAGCCATAGCGAAGTCCGCAGAATTCTTCCATTGTATTTCAAACTTTAAAAAACTCGACTTCCACTACCAGTTACAAAATAGTTTCTCATTTCCACATACATTTTATGATTCTAGTCATCAAATTGAAAAGGTAGCCTTAGAACTGTATATTATTACTGTGCACACAGTCAGAAGAAATCGTGTCATATATCCCATGTTGAGATCATGCCGATGTATTGGTCGCCACAGAACTATATGACGACGTCTTGAAATCGGTCAGTCCGTATACTGTCTCACCAGGCCTTGGTGTCTTCCTGTGTATAGTTCTCGTGGAATTTAAAACTTCCATTGTTTTGAGAAAACAGAAAAGACAGACACTTCCAATTTAATGTGGCCTTACCGCTAACTTAAATGTCAAAGAGAACCGATACCCTTCCAACGACCTGCCCTTTCCATTTACGTAACTTCCAAGAACCTGTGTGTTGCAAAAACAGTCTGTCTTATCACCACTTGTTAAGTTGTTTCATTGGACTATATTACCCATAATGCAATCCATCTGCCACTGCTCCAAAACCACATTGTCATCCTTCTGGAAGATTTGTGGGCCTTTTTAAGGATAATATTAACTCTGTTCAGTGTACAAGTACAACACTTATATAGATGATGTACTTTATTATCACAGTGCCCTGCTTTCTCCATTTTGGCATGGATACATTGTCTTGTGAGGGCTTTGAGCTCCTCTGTTTGGCCTCCTAAAAGCCTTTTAACTAACGTCCTGTGGTTTATGACCTTACACAACAATTACATGTACATTGTAAAACTCGCTTTCTGAAAGTAGCCACACTCACCGGCTGTATTTATGGTGATCAAGTCTCCTGTTAATAAGGCCTTCTAGATGTGTGTCTGTGTTATTGAATATGTGTATTTGGAAAAACGTACAGCAATATTGTACAGGTCATGTCGTCGTGTCTCTTGGGGTTTGTCTGCCTGACCACTAGTTCACCAGCCTGTGCGTGTGTGTGTGTGTGTGGTGGTGGGGGGGTTGTGTGTGTGTGTGTGAGAGTGAGTGTGTGTGAGAGCGAGTGTGTGTTTGGCTCTTCTGTGTAGTCTAACAATGGATCAGTGAGTGAGACTCGCTCCATTTCTAAATGTGGTTGGGTGGGTGGGTGCGTGGATGCGTACACCATTTTATGTTCCAAACAATCAATGCTCTTGTAAAGATGGACTTTGAAGATTGTTTGGGTCCCGCGCCGTCTTCCGACTTGATCCAAATATAAAACAAGTGATTGTTTCTCTCTCATTGTTGGAAATAATATGTGGATCAACAAAATTAAAAAACATGAAAAAGGCAATACTTTGATCATAGTATTACAGTGGAACTGTATATACTTCTGGGAAGAACTATGATGCTTTAACTTGAATGTCTGCTAATTAATGAAGAAGTATTTCTGGCCAATGTCATTCATGTACCCATTTAACAGTCATATCCCTTTAATAATAGGGAACAACCCCCCCCCCCCCCCCAAAAAAAAAGCTAACTTAAGGGATGCTTTTTTCCCCCCTCCCTATTTAGATTCTTCCCGCCCCTTCTATTTTTCCAGCCATTGATGTTAATGTAAACAGTGTAATAATATTGATATTATTTTAAATTATTGGTATAAAGTTTCCCCCCTTGTCTTATTTTATGTCAAAGAAATAAGTGCATTATTGCCCTTGCTGCCTAGTTTGGCCTGGGTTGTCAATTTACAAAAGGTCGGTCCAGCAACAGTTGTACTTTTTCTAATGAATTAAAGCATGGGTGTGTCAACCTAAATTGAACATTTTGTAGCATCAAACCAACATGAGCTTTGTCACTAATCACCTTAATATGGACTTTTTTTTTACACAACAAAGAGAAATGCTACTGGCCTTTCTTAACCCTTTACTCTATTGTGATATGTCAATAAGGTGGTCACCAAATATGTTTGGGTTTTGCGCAGTGTTTTCATTGTGCCCGTTTCAGCTGGTAGAGGCGAGCTTATCTCTTAGATATCAAAGTGAGTTTGGGAACGCCTCTCTAATGCCTAAGGCGTCCTCCAGTCAGTCGACCTGTCATTCTGCTTGTGTTATTATATTTCTGTTTCGATACTTTCTGTTGTCTCTCTGGGCTCCACCCTGCCTGCTCCTTACGTTTCTCACTGATCCCCGAGTGAGTTTGGAAGGAAGTGGCATTGCGCTGCATCTCTTAAACAGTGGAAGGGTCATGCGTATTCTCATATCACTCTTTGATCCTCTTTGCTGGGTCATGTTCAGTAGACGGGAAATGGAATGAAACGTTTGCAACGGTGTGCCCTAATGAACATGACACTGGTTGAACGGTTTATGTACTCTATAGAACAGTGGAGGCATAGCGGATTGGAGCAAGAGGAGAGGGTGGGTCCAGAGAACCAACTATTATGGTCAAGAAGCACATCAGTGCTCCCCTTCCTCAGGTTTCACTCAACAAGGGGAAGGCAGCTCTCCCCCCCCCTACAGGGGGTGGAATGTTGTTACGTGGCTTTTTATTATCTGAGCAAACTTTAGCAACATGGTAACTAAAGCTCACCCAGCAAAATACAAAATATTCTCCAACTTGTGTGATGCTTTTTGAAAATACTGTATACACACCGGTTTTAATTTTTCAGTCAGTCCATATTGTTTGTTTTGTTCTTCCAAAAGCAGCTGTTGTTTTTTGTTGTTGTAACGAGCTCTGAACAATGTATGTATGTACGTATCCTCTAATATACCAAATGTCTTTTTATAACGTAGATTTCTCATGCACTGCTAAACGAAACAGGACAGAGCGAGAGGCAGCTGTAAATAAATGAAAAGGCGTGTTGGAGCAGCCTTTCCTCTGTTGCACTCGGCCTGACATTCTCCCCAAGACTATTGGCTGGCTGCACTATGAAGTGCTTTACGCTTCTCTCTTTCTTTCCGTCTCTCCTCTGTCTGTGTACGTACATTTTGACTTTCCCCCTCATCCCTTTACACTCTTAGCTCTGTACGCTTGGCTTTGCTGCAGTCTGTTTTCTTACCCTTGCTTTCCTTTCTTTTTCCCCCTCACACACACTGTCTCTCTCTCCTTTCTCACACTCTCTCTCTCTCTCTCTCTCTCTCTCTGTGTAATGTTGTAGTAATGTTAAGCAGAGTGTCAGTCTGTCAGTGTGGTAGTATACTCAGTGCTTAAAGGGTTGCCGATGGTAGAAACCTGTGCAGTTTGTAACATTTTAGCAATAACGTGAAAACAAGGGGACTGTTTGTTTCAGTTTTTTGTACATATTGCAGTTCCAGTTCATGCTCAAATCCATATGTCATTAAAAAAAAAAATACTTGCAATATTGGCATAAAAAAAATCAAGAAATAAAAAGTGACAGAATTATGTGTGAAATTAAATGTGTCGTTAATATGTATTTTTATGTTCGAGGACCTCAAGTATGCAAAAAAAAAAACATGGTAATATCCTCATAAAGGGCTGACTTAAACAGGCAGTTTGAACAGTTACAAAGCAGACACCCCGCCACTGATTTGGTAAACATCTCAGGGATGGGGAAATGTAACCATGCTTTTGAGGCCATAGTGTTTTTTAAATTATATTTTTTACAGTTGCATTGTTTACAAACAAAGGAGCAAAACAAGTTTATATTTTGGGTTCTGATGGCGTACGACAGTTGAACTCAGCTCGTGAGGCATCTACAAGAAATATTCTTCAAGAATCGATGGGTGTATCATTCATTTAAATGTCTAAAACTGGATGGAGCAACTGCAGATTGTCCCCTTTTAAGCACAGCAAATAGTCCGTCTGTGAAGTAACACCACTCTGCATTTGTTTGTTCAACCTGTGCCTCTGAACCAGCTCAGAGGTGAGTGTTTGTTTATGCTTCTCATGAGCTTCGTCTCCAAGAACCACTGGCCCTTGCAGTGTAAGCAAGTGCAATCCATCGGCACCTTCTTACTCAGGGATTTGAAAGGGCCCCACCAGACGCTATATACTTTTAATATTCAATTTCCTTTTTCGGGTTATGTATTCCAATGCAAGTCTGATAGCAATTTACCTTGGAGAGCAATGCTAAAACTATACCATTAAAATGGACTTAATGCTGCAAGAAAACAAGGTAAAAAAAAAACAGACACAGTACGTTACATTTGCGCTGCAGTATATTTTACAACCCAAGTCAACAGAGACCAGGTGGGGTGTGATTGACGGGTAGTGCCGGGAAACATCTCTTTGAAGTAAGGGAACAGACAGGTGCACAGTCCCACACCTCGATAAGGCGACGAGCCATGTCACCCACAGTACTACATGTGGAACAACGATGAAAAAGCACGCTGACTGGGTCAAGAAAGAGAAAACACGACTGTTTTGTACGCTAATGACTTGTTTTAGAGCGTGGCACTGTGCTACAAGGCTAGGACACAAAATAATGCGCAACTGCCGGGTATGGCAGTGATTTAAGTCAGGAAGTGTTTACACATTTGTTGCACTGCCTGTAAAAGGAGGTCACAGAGGTATGGGAAGTTTTAAATGTCTTGGGGGGAACGTGGTGTCATCATTGGGCTGTGGTATGAAGCTTTCAAGTCCTTGACAAGAATGTATCCAAAGACAATTTTATGCCGAGTGGAGCAGAACACACACACGGGGTTATGAAGTACATCCAAGGGCATTCTGCTTTGAATGCACATGGGGGAGATGGAGAGGTTCTGTAAAGGGGGACTGTGACGATTGTACTCATTGGGGGGGGGGCAGTACTGAATGTAAACCTCTTTGCCGTAGACATGACCTAGCCATGTTCTCTCACGGTCCCTGTGAATGCAGCATATAGGGTGGTACTGTATACGTCAGAGTTTTAATCAGGTGCCACCGTTCCTCAGTCTTTTATAGTTTGTTTACCGTTTAGTTCTTTTAAAGTCGTATCATCATCTCCTTGTTAAAAACTCTGGCTGATTTTCTCAGTTTCATGAAGTCAACATGCTTATGGTTAGATTATCCTGTCTTCGCAATGGCGCCAATATTATCATCGACTCTTTCACTGGGATCCTCTCAATACATACACGGGGTGTAAAAAAACATGAGGATAACCTTCCTAATATTGGGTTGCACCCACATCTCCACTCAGGACAGCCTCAATTCGTTGGGGCGTTCCCAAGGGATGCTTCCCACAGTTGTGTGAAGTTGGCTGGATGTCCTTTTGGTGGTGGACCAGTCTTGATACACAAGGGAAACTGTTGAGCATGAAACTACCATGCCCCGTTCAAAGGACTGTAACCTTTTATTTAATTAGGCAAGTCAGTTAAGAACAAATTCTTATTTACAATGACGGCCTAACCCTTCCAAACCCGGAGGACGCTCGGCCAATTATGCGCCGCCCTATGGACTCCGAATCACAGCCAGATGTGATACAGCCACAATCCATGTCTCAAGGCTTAAAAATGATTCTTTAACCTGCCTTGTCCACTTCATCTACACTGATTGGAGTAGATTTAACAGGTGACATTGAATAAGGGATCATAGCTTTCACCTGGGTCATGGAAAAGGCAGTTGTTCCTAATGGTTTGTATACTCAGTGTACATGTCCACTCTCACAGGCACGGGGACTTTGAAGTGGAAAGAAGGCATGACCTTAACAGAGACCAACATCTCATGGTACAGTGGGTGTGGGTACAGTGGGTACTTCTGAATGGTCGATGATGGCAAAGGAAGCTAAGCCTGAGTGGAGCCACGGATACTACTGTATGTGAAGCGCGTGCTATTACCATTGGATGGCGTGTGCCCGTTCTCTCCGCTCCTCATCCCTCCTCTTCCTCCCCCTCTCCCCGTCCCCGTCCCGATCCTACTCCCAGCCCCCCTCCTGACCCCACCGCCCTTGGGGCAGCTACAGCAGGTGAAGGTGGACAGAATCCCTTGGCGGAAACGGTTATTCATGAAGCAGTATATAATGGGGTTGACACAAGCCGAGGTGTACGACAACAGGTGGATGAAGGATATCGGCGCCCCCGAGAGGAGCTTGTCGGCAGAGCGGCGGTCGAAGGCCCTCCAGGCATTAGCGGCAAACACGGGTGTCCAGCAGAGCAAGAAGAGACAGACGATGACCAGGAGCATGCGGATCACGCGCTTCTTAGCCATCAGGTTAGAGCTGGAGCTGTTGCTGCACACACGGCTCAGCGTGGACTTAGCGCTGCCCGTGCTGTCTCTGATTTTGATGGTCACGTTAGGGCTGTGGGTCGACAGAGGGCTCTGGAGGTGGGCAAGCTCGCCCTTCTTAGCAGGCTGGAGGTAGCAGCCGTCGTTGTCGCCGGGTTTGATGCTGCCCGTGCTGCACTGTCTGTCTGTGATGGATCATAACAGCAGATATGAATACAAATGAACATGAACGAAAATGGTATTTCCCTAAATAACAATTACAAATGATAAAGCTGGATATAATAATGATAAGGAAATCATCTCTGCGAGAGATATTAAACATCGACATGAATAATGTCCCTGTACAAATTGGATTTACCAAAGATTAGCCAATTGTACATGATTGCCAATAAGGTTGCCACAAAATGTAGATGACATGATGGCCAGAGCTGCACGTTTTCAAGAGGCCAGTTGAGGTAAACGTACCTCTGCTGGACTTCCTGTTGGTCATCTCAAACTTAATGCCCCTGTAGAGCTCAAGGGAGATGAGCCCGTAGGCTGTCATCATCACGACCCCAGGGACCAGGAAGAGGAGCAGCAGCAGGGACACGTACCTGGGAGGAACAACAGGTCCATGGGGTAACCAGATTGGTCAAAAGCAGGTAAGTGTGCGTTCAGTATATCAAAGTGTTCCGACCTGACAGAGAACAGCTTTCTGAGCTCAACAATGACCTACCTCCTCATTGCTAAGTATATATCTAACAGATCAACAACATCACTGAATTAGATACTTTAACCCCCAAAAAGTAATAGACATGAATTTAATTGAATCTTTTGAGCAGACTTCTCCATTATTTACAGAGAAAATCACCTAACGGCTGAAACCTCTCTTTGTGATGGTGGGCAGACGAAAAAAGTATCTCATCTCTAAAGTATCTCTCCTCTCACCAGGATTGCTGGATGACATCACTGGGCCAGACCAGGCGGCACATGTTGCCTGTGCTGTTGTTAACCCGGGTGAAGGGCACCAGGGTGCTGGAGATGGGGTAGGGAAGCATGAGCAGGAAGCTCACCACCCAGGTGGCAGAGATGACCTTGGCAGCGTGGGACTTGGTTTGCCAGGTACGGGAGGTCAAGGGGTTGCAGATTGCACTGTAGCGCTCCAGAGAAATGGCCACCAGGTTGAAGGTAGAGACACTCACCGAGATACCTGGAGGGATGACAACGAATAACAGTCCTTGATACCACGCGAGTATAGATTCTGATTAATAGATCGATTACAAACAAGCATGTAGCCTACATTAGCATGTTGTACTGCAATGATTTTGTACGGCTAAATATTTTAGTGTACAGTGTAGTAAATATGTATGTAAAATGTTAGTTATTAATATAGAAATATGTATCAGTGTCGTAGATATGTAGAATCTCAATGTAGCCTCGTGTGATTGTGATTTGGAGGCTTGCCAGACCAGGTTAAGGTGACAATTCAAGGGATAATCTGTAGTTCAAACAGCAAGGCAGTCACCCTGCCGCTGTTTCGGTAAACAGCTGAGGTTTAGGGCTGGAGAAATGTAACCAATCTCAAATTCATAGACCGAGTTATGGATGACCATCCATGATAGCCACATAATAATGTAAACTGTGTTTTAAGGCTATACAGTGTTTGTTTACAATCACATTGTTTACAAACAATGGAATTAAAGAAGTTTATATGTTGGGTTATGTTGGAATCCGACAGAACTAAGCTAATGAGGAATTTATAAATTATATTCTTCAAGTATCAGGGTAGAAACAGTACCCTCCATAATTATTGGGATGGGCAAGTTTTTTTTCTTATTTTGTCTCTATACTCCAAAAGTTTGGATTTAAAATCAAATAATGACTATGAGGTTAAGTGCAAACTGCCAGCTTTAATTTGAGGGTATTTTCATCCATATCGGATGAACCATTTAGAAATGACAGCACTTTTTGTACATAGTCCCCCTATTTTAGGGGAGGAAAGGTATTGGGACAAATTCACTTATGTGTATTAAAGTAGTAAAAAGTGAAGTATTTGGTCCCATATTCATAGCATGCAATGACTACATCAAGCTTGTGACTACAAATTTGTTCGATGCATTAGCTCTTTGTTTTGGTTGTGTTTCAGACTATTTTGTGCCCAATAGAAATGATTGGTAAACAATGTACTGTGTCATTTTGGAGTCACTTTTATTGTAAATAAGATTAGAATATGTTTCTAAGCATTTCTACATTAACGTGGATGCTGCCTAGATTATAGATAATCCTGAATGAATTGTGAATAATGACTTTACGAGTGTGTAGAGACAGAGCACTAGGCTAACATATGGAATTGTTTTAAGATGGTCATGCCATGGATAATTTAGTAATTTGATTTAGAATTTTAGGACCCCTTTAGGTAAAAATAATATATACAAAACAAATATTTGATAAAATATTGAATTTGGCCTTTACTACTATAGCCCATAGAAACACATTGGATAACACAATATCTGTCTGTCCAATATCTAGAATATATAAGAAAGCTCAGGAAATATTTGATGGCACATATTTAACCCCTTAGTTTTGTGGCAACAAAAATAACTCCATACTTCAATTAGTTTGTATGGGTTACCTTCAGACGAGTCCTGTGGCACTTGCAAAATCGAGAACACCATCATGTCCGTGAGTCTCCCCTTTCCATAGAGTGGTCAAAATAGTTTTTTAGGTGAAACCGTTTAGACGTTTTCATGAGAAACGATTTTTGGGATGTCTAATGGTCAGACAAATACCGGTGTAGCTCGGCCACCTTCCACCGCAGACGTGGAAGGCCGACATAGGCGGATTTGATGGTTGGAGACGCAGCCCATGCAACAAAAAAAATCGCACATTTATGGATTTTCATGGGGATTTTTTAAATGTATTGTTACTCAGATTGACGCACGAGTGCATCAATAGACTCTTCAGGATTAACCAGTGGAAGTTAACAAACTTACAGAGTAATAGTAACAACGGCACATCTAAATAAATGCACATTACCGTGGATATACCGGTGTATTTCACGTTAAACTCTGTGACAGATGAGTTATTCATCTCTACTGACATGGCCGTGATCTCACCGCACACGGATCCCGAACAAACAGTGTGAACTATCTAACTACTAACAAATACCACGGTAGAAAATGTTCCCGAAGGCAATAACGAAAAAATTTATCCAGCTAATACAAATGCATATACCTAGGATTTATCCATACAATATCTAGGCAGGAAATATTGTTGAAAAACATTGGAACTACAAGAGCACTTGAAGATACAGCTATGCATCGAGCTACTGTATCTGGAACCTATATATCCATACAACATCCAGACATAAAGTTCAATGGAATGTTTTCAACAAGATATGAACCATGAGAACAGTACAGCCTTGACTTTAAATGCCTCGAGAGAATGGATCCTCAACTATATAGCTTTATTGATATTTCTATGCCTGAGAGTCTAAAGTTATTGTTTTTTTGACAAGTGTCTCAAACATCACTCTTCTACCATGTTATTTTTCTTCCTCTTATTGCCTTGTGGCCTGGACCTTTTCTGCTCAGAATAAATGGCTCCTTAAATCAGGAGGCAGGGCCAGTACGTTCACAGCCCGGGCGGCGGGAAGGCAATAAGGGAACGCAGCCACGGCTATAGCCATCAAATTACTTTATTTGGTGTCTCTTCACACCAGGCACCAGGTCAGAGCCTAAATGGAGGTGGTATTGGCTCAATGGATTCTGGCATCTGCTTCGTTGTTGATTCTCCATGATTAGCCTACAGCCCACTCCAATGTGTTCATGGTAGGTCGGTGAGTGAGTGGCTGAAGCTGAAAGGAATCTTCTGTATGTGGCTATGTGGACAGAACCTACTGTATTCACTCCCCTTACTTGACCCTTTGAAATGAGTGACAGCAGTGTAGTAGACAATAACAAGATAAGACCACGATTAACTATGCAGCACAGAAGATGACAAGAGTATGTAAACACATCCTATTGCAATAACACAGAAATCCCTAACAGACAAACACACTACATGGTCATGGAGACCTGGGCCCGTATCCACAAAGCATCTCAGAGTAGGAGTGCTGATCTAGGATCTATCCATAGAATCTTATTCTTTATGATCTATTAGGTAAAACTGTTCCTAGGTCAGCACTCCTACTCTGAGACGCTTTGTGAAGACGGGCCCAGGTCAGGACCTGTGTACAGTACACCGACAGGACTCACCCATGAAGTACATGGCCACCTTGCAGATGCCCGAGCCGAACACAAAGTCCCTCATGAGGTTGGGGATGAGGGTGAAGGGCATGCAGAAGAGGCAGAGCATCAGGTCGCTGGCGGCCAGGGAGAGCAGGAACAGGTTGGTGACTGTGCGCATGTGGCGGTTCCTCACCAGCACAGCGATGATCAGACTGTTACCCAGCACGCTGACCAGGAAGATGAGGCAGTAGAGGAAGATGCGCACCGTCTGGTTCAAATCTATAGGGAGGAGAGAAAGACAGTCAGCATCATTGTTCTTATAATTGCCATCATCACCAAGACCATCAGCTTCATCATTGTTTTCATTGTCATCGTCAATGTTATCGTTATTATCAACATCTTCTTAATCATTATCATCAATATTACCGGACAATTATTATCATAAACATTATCATCATCATTATTATTAAGATCATCATCACCATCATTATCCATATTGTAATTACCTTCAAATAATCCATTTGTTAGGTCTATCTGTTTTCAATGACATGGCCCTAGTTGTGTAAAGAGGGTGAAATTAATTTATCCTAATTCGATTGTAAAATATTCTATTATACAGTTGAAGTCAGAAGTTTACATACACCTTAGCCAAATACATTTAAACTCAGTTTTTCACAATTCCTGACATTTAATCCTAGTAAAAATTTCATGTCTCAGGTCAGTTAGGATCACCACTTTATTTTTAGAATGTGAAATATCAGAATAGTAGTAGAGATTATGATTTATTTCAGCTTTTATTTCTTTCATCACATTCCCAGTGGGTCAGAAGTTTACATACACTCAATTAGTATTTGGTAGCATTGCCTTTAAATTGTTTAACTTGGGTCAAACATTTTGGGTAGCCTTCCACAAACTTCCCACAATAAGTTGGGTGAATTTTGACCCATTCCTCCTGACAGAGCTGGTGTAACTGAGTCAGGTTTGTAAGGCCTCCTTGCTTGCACATGGTTTTTAGTTCTCTCCACAAATGTCCTATATGAGGTCAGGGCTTTGCGATGGCCACTCCAATACCTTGACTTTGTTGTCCTTAAGCCATTTTGCCACAACTTTGGAAACATGCTTGGGGTCATTGTCCATTTGGAAGACCCATTTGCAACCGAGCTTTAACTTCCTGACTGATGTCTTGAGATGTTGCTTCAATATATCCACATCATTTTCCTACCTCATGAAGCCATCTATTTTGTGAAGCGCACCAGACCCTCCTGCAGCAAAGCACCCCCACAACATGATGCTGCCACCCCCGTGCTTCAATGTTGGGATGGTGTTCTTCAGCTTGCAGTCCTCCCCCTTTTTCCTACAAACATAACGATGGTCATTATGGCCAAACTGTTCTATTTTTGTTTCATCCGACCAGATGACATTTCTCCAAAAAGTACAATCTTTGTCCCCATGTGCAGTTGCAAACCGTAAACCGCTTTTTTTATGTTGGTTTTGGAGCAGTGGCTTCTTCCTTGCTGAGCGGCCTTTCAGGCTATGTCGATATAAGACTTGTTTTACTGTGGATATAGATAGTTTTGTACCTGCTTCCTCCGGCATCTTCACAAGGTCCTTTGCTGTTGTTCTGGGATTGATTTGTACTTTTCGCACCAAAGTATGTTAATCTCTAGGAGACAGAACGCGTCTCCTTCCTGAGCGGCATGATGGCTGTGTGGTCCCATGGTGTTTATACTTGCGTACTATTGCTTGTACAGATGAACGTGGTGCCTTCAGGAGTTTGGAAATTGCTCCAAAGGAAGAACCAGACTTGTGGAGGTCTACAATTGGTTTCTGAGGTCTTAGCTGATTTCTTTTGATTTTCCCATGATGTCAAGCAAAGAGGCACTGAGTTTGAAGGTAGGCCTTGAAATACATCCACAGGTACACCTCCAATTGACTCAAATGATGTCAATTAGCATATCAGAAGCTTCTAAAGCCATTACATAATTTTCTGGAATTTTCCAAGCTGTTTAAAGGCACAGTCAACTTAGTGTATGTACAGTGCCTTGCGAAAGTATTCGGCCCCCTTGAACTTTGCGACCTTTTGCCACATTTCAGGCTTCAAACATAAAGTTATAAAACTGTATTTTTTTGTGAAGAATCAACAACAAGTGGGACACAATCATGAAGTGGAACGACATTTATTGGATATTTCAAACTTTTTTAACAAATCAAAAACAGAAAAATTGGGCGTGCAAAATTATTCAGCCCCCTTAAGTTAATACTTTGTAGCGCCACCTTTTGCTGCCGATTACAGCTGTAAGTCGCTTGGGGTATGTCTCTATCAGTTTTGCACATCGTGATCCTTGCAAAACAGCTCGAGCTCAGTGAGGTTGGATGGAGGGCATTTGTGAACAGCAGTTTTCAGTTCTTTCCACAGATTCTCGATTGGATTCAGGTCTGGACTTTGACTTGGCCATTCTAACACCTGGATATGTTTATTTTTGAACCATTCCATTGTAGATTTTGCTTTATGTTTTGGATCATTGTCTTGTTGGAAGACAAATCTCCGTCCCAGTCTCAGGTCTTTTGCAGACTCCACCAGGTTTTCTTCCAGAATGGTCCTGTATTTGGCTACATCCATCTTCCCATCAATTTTAACCATCTTCCCTGTCCCTGCTGAAGAAAAGCAGGCCCAAACCATGATGCTGCCACCACCATGTTTGACAGTGGGGATGGTGTGTTCAGGGTGATGAGCTGTGTTGCTTTTACGCCAAACATAACGTTTTGCATTGTTGCCAAAAAGTTCAACTTTGGTTTCATCTGACCAGAGCACCTTCTTCCACATGTTTGGTGTGTCTCCCAGGTTGCTTGTGGCAAACTTTAAATTACACTTTTTATGGATATCTTTAAGAAATGGCTTTCTTCTTGCCACTCTTCCATAAAGGCCAGATTTGTGCAATATACGACTGATTGTTGTCCTATGGACAGAGTCTCCCACCTCAGCTGTAGATCTCTGCAGTTCATCCAGAGTGATCATGGGCCTCTTGGCTGCATCTCTGATCAGTCTTCTCCTTGTATGAGCTGAAAGTTTAGAGGGACGGTCAGGTCTTGGTAGATTTGCAGTGGTCTGATACTCCTTCCATTTCAAAATTATCGCTTGCACAGTGCTCCTTGGGATGTTTAAAGCTTGGGAAATCTTTTTGTATCCAAATCCGGCTTTAAACTTCTTCACAACAGTATCTCGGACCTGCCTGGTGTGTTCCTTGTTCTTCATGATACTCTCTGCGCTTTTAACGGACCTCTGAGACTATCACAGTGCAGGTGCATTTATACGGAGACTTGATTACACACAGGTGGATTGTATTTATCATCATTAGTCATTTAGGTCAACATTGGATCATTCAGAGATCCTCACTGAACTTCTGGAGAGAGTTTGCTGCACTGAAAGTAAAGGGGCTGAATAATTTTGCACGCCCAATTTTTCAGTTTTTGATTTGTTAAAAAAGTTTGAAATATCCAATAAATGTCGTTCCACTTCATGATTGTGTCCCACTTGTTGTTGATTCTTCACAAAAAAATACAGTTTTATATCTTTATGTTTGAAGCCTGAAATGTGGCAAAAGGTCGCAAAGTTCAAGGGGGCCGAATACTTTCGCAAGGCACTGTAAACCTCTGACCCACTGGAATTGTGATACAGTGAATTCTAAGTGAAATAATCTGTCTGTAAACAGTTGTTAGAAAAATGACTTGTGTCATGCACACAGTAGATGTCCTAACCGACTTGCCAAAACTATAGTTTGTTAACAAGAAATTTGTGGAGTGGTTGAAAAACGAGTTTTACTGACTACAACCTAAGTGTATGTAAACTTCCGACTTCAACTGTACATTTTTTCTCAATCATGTACAATAATTTTTTGGAATAATGTTGCTGATGTTGCACAAGACATAGAACTCTGTGGCCTTTTGCAACAAAGTAAATGGCTTCTCAAAACATAAATACAATCATCAAAACTATAGTTTACTGTCAAAATTGCAAATACATTCATCAAAAGAACACAAGTGCCTGCAAATAGATTAATGCAATCATACATATCTCTTGCAGACAAAACAGAAAGTTAGTCTGTCTTTCAAAAAGCTCAGTAGATCAATACATTTTCTTTTCTGTCAATAAATCATGATGATCAAAATTGGAAGTACAACTATCCAAAGGTACAGAGTTATGGGCAATTACTCTCCTTTAATGCACATTTCACCAAATAATTTCATACACATCAAATCAAATGTTACTGATAAAAGAAATGACATGAAAAATAAGCACATTGTGTGCATGATTCATTAATCGGTCCAATCACAATTGCATGTATTCAACACGTAGGCTCGTTTGCTCATAGTTTTTGTTGACTTTCCATTGGCACACAGAAACACAATACACAGTAGAAATAAGGCAAGGTGAATACAATGGAGGAAAAACACAACTGATATGAATATATAGGCCTCAATACACACTAAAGCAAAGCACTATGATGGAAGGGCACAATGTCGGAGATGATGACTTCGGAGTATAGCAAAGTTTCTTAGTAGTAACCCAACATCATTCTCTGCATATCTGCAATATTGTGAAATAAAATGATTAGACAGCCCCACTGCCTAGATCTTTCCCTATATTGTACACTGATGAGGTGATTTTAAGCATTTACTGATGAACACAATTGAACACATTCTCTTGTGATGAAAACAATGTGTTAATATTCTATGAACTAAACACAGGCTTAAAAGTGTGTTTTTTAAATTTAAATCCACTGATGACATTTGTATTTAAAGTTCTGCAGAATGTGGTCTAAGATATGCAAGTCAGGTACAAAGGAAAGAAAATTACCAGAAGTTTTGTAAATGTAGGCTATTAGCATTTGGTCATTGCTGTACTACAGGCCAATATATAGATAGGTTACGTTTCAACACAGATCCCAAAATAGCTTTTACACAATTGAGAAAAACTTTCAAAATAAATGCTTGTTCCTTACTCATCCAGGATTATTTTAGAACTACCGTTAGTAGGCTAAAGGCAATTAATCTGTAATTCAGTTGGAGTCCGTTCTGGTTGGCTGCATTACTCAGGGGAAGAATGTGTGCAAATGTGGGGTTTGAATTAGCAAAATATTGGATTCATAGTATAGCCTATCAGCTCCGCCTAATTTCAATGAAAATTCAGAGATCATTTCAGTCAATGTAACACTAAGACCTACTGTAGCCTATCAGACAACTACGTGTTGACCTGATACTAAGTTGTAATCGTGTGTTAATTAATTAATGTAAAAAAGGAAATAATGATTTTCACTCCATCCAAGCAGAGGAGCCGAAAGAACGCATCCTATTTCAACCGCGCGTAAATGCATCGTTTGGGGTGTCCAAAGGGTCGCTCTCAATGCGCAGGTTCGCATAATAATGACAATAAAAAGATTACTAACATTTTGAAATATGGATGATTTGGGACAAAATGCATTTTCGCAGGTTTGTGTAACAGACTTTACAGACAGTGTTATGACTTTAAAATAAAACGGTTTCATGACTTAAAAATAAAACATGCTACATTTTTAACACTTTGCATCAATATCTTCCCTAAAAACATGTTTATTTTGATTTAATATATATATACAATTAGACAATGACTTTTTGTCAATTTAACTTCCCCCACGTGTATGATTATCATTTGGATTGGTTACCTTTCGGTTCCGGCCGCGTCTGGCTTTCATCGTCGCACTCCGACACATTCTTGATTCCAAAGTCACATAATATCTTATAAAGATTAGTGGAGTTTTTGAGCATATCATGCAATGTAAATGTCTCCATTTGAGCTTTTCTATGTTATTTTGTCTGATGCATAAACTGAAATGAGGTTATGCAAAGGAACCCATTCCGTACAAACTTGATATTATGTCTGCAAATCACTTCCCAAATGTCATGTTCATATTCTCCAGACGTTTGCATGACCCCATTTGTTTGATGCAAAATTATTATCCAGCTTTCAACGAAATTGACGGGTATCAGTCAGTGAGCAAAAATTATTGACTTCAAGCGTCTGCTGCATGCACATTTTGTTGTGCTCCAGCACTTCAATGTTGGATATGAGAAATATAACAGTATGGATGGGTGGATAGAGAACTCCGGTCTAAGAGAGCCCGCCTCTCGAGCCCATGGTCATGCAAGTGAAACAGCAGCCGCAACAATTTTAAAGGATTTTTGTAGGTTTACAGTGATTTTGTTTTAGTCTGTTGTATAGACTATTTAAGTGACATATTTTAAGAATACCACGTCTAGGTTTTCACCAAAAATAAAATAGTTTTAGATTTGTTATGAACAACAACAAAAAAATCTGTGATGTGATTTATTGCTCACATGTGAGAGATAATAGGCTGTCATTATGGTACTGGACAGAGTCTCACCTGATGATGGTGATCCATCACAACATGACATAACTCCACATGCATGTTTAGCTTAAAAACCTATGTTCTGCTCTCAGTAATTGTATCACTTTGACTAGATCGACCTAAGATGCTAGCCTGGTCCCAGATCTGTTTGTGCTTTTGCCTACTCCATTGTCATTGTCAAGCCAAACATAGGCCTATCATATTCCAAAAATGCCCCTCCCAAATTTAACCCTCAGCCATGGTAGCCTATATAGGCACCAACAAACTTTTAAACTGTTTTCTTTACCTTTTGAATGCAGGTGACGGAGTCATAGCAAAGTCATAGCAAGCAAGTCTTATTACAGGCCTGGCTTACTCAAATGACCTTTCTTCTAGGCTATGTAATGCGATTGATGATCAGATGTTGTTGGATACAGCACTACAAATACATAGATAATCTAGACAATCTGACTCCAAACAATATCTTATCTTTGTTTATGCAAAGAACACAGCCTATATTAGGGATTTTTCATCAAGAAAGGGAGATAGAGCTTGCAGGCTATTCACAATGAGCACACTGATAATGCAATAAATAACTAACAAGCTAGGAACTAATCTTGCGTATTTTTTGTTTCCTCTACATCCATAGTCCGTAGTTGCTAAGTAACCACTGCAGAGGCCAAAGGCTGCATCACCGGATACCAAATGGATTCTAAAAGTCTAATTGCCTTATCGTAGTGTAGATAAACCAAAACGAGCATTGAAAATGATGGATGAGGGAACGGAGTTATCACTGACAATTGCGCAAATTGTCCAGCGACTGAAAGCAACCCATTTACACTCTCAAATAGAGAGACAGGCCAAAGTGAGTAGCTAGCTAGCTGCTCTGCAGAACCGAAGGCATTGACCAAAAGGCTTGTGCAACAACGAATGTTGTCCTCCCTGTCTGCTGCTGTGAGATTTTACAGCTGCCAAGGCTATACAAACAGTTGCCTTATCTAGCAATGCTATTGATTTTACGACCAGTAACTAACTGTTTGACATACCAAAATATCTAGCTACTTAGAGAATATGCTTAACTATTTTCTCATTCTATTTAGGAGTGTTTGCATAGACCCGAGATACAATTAGAATCTCTAAAAGAGGACGTTCGTAATTTTCTCAAAGCATCAGGTAAGCGCCTGATGCAGAACAAATATTTGTGTGGGTAATAGCTAGCTAGATGTCATGGACTGGACCTACATTGAATATCATGCATGTCATGTTGCAAATTAATACCTTTTTTATTTTGTGTTGCAGGTTGGGAGAGAAAGCTACAGAATGCAGTATACAGAGAGTTGCATGTGTAAGTGTTTTTTTCAATAAACAAAATGTATTTTGTATAAGCATATCAAATGCATAACATGTACATGGGCACACAGATAGACAGAGAGAGAGATTGAGAGAGACCAGGCAGAGAGAGGGGGGGTCTAATGGTGTGTTCCCTTACTGAAGTTTGGTTCTAACTGTTTTTATATAACATTTATGAGAGTGAATCACCTGAAATGTTCAGCCAATGCTCGTTTAAAACAGACACCAGTAAAAGTGATTTGGGGCTTTAGTCTTGGCCAAGAACCACACTCCAGACCAGATCCCAAAACTGGCACCAACGCTCCAACCATCATCCAATGCCAGGAGGTCTCATGCTTTTATTCTTCTGTTTTGTTTGTCTGTCTAGACCTACTGTTTGTATCAGATATGGACAGACAGACGCATGTTCCTTGCATTGCTAACACTTTATTTTTAAACAGACAGCACTTTTTCAGCTTCTCTGTTTGTATGATCAAATCGTGAGTTGTTATTCAGTTTGAGCAAATGTAAGCCCGAGTCACCTTAAGTCACTTAAGAGTACCATGGTGTCTTACTGCTGTGAGATGAAAACAAAACTCACGATCCAGCTGCCTGAACTTGAGGCTGTCCAGTTTCGCACTACAACGTAAAGAGTTGAATTATGCCTTCCTCTCTTGAACATGAATCATCTGTGTATGTCCTCGTTTAGGTGACGTGTTTAGATAAAGATGAGTGTTTTACAGTGCCTTGCAAAAGTATTCATCCCCCATGGCGTTTTTTACTATTTTGTTGCATTACAACTTATCATTTAAATGGATTTTTATTTGGATTTCATGTAATGGACTTACACAAAATAGTCCAAATTGGTGAAGTGAAATGAAAAAAATAACATGTTTCTAAAAAATAAACAGAAAAGTGGTGCGCGCATATGTATTCAACCCCTTTGCTATGAAGCACCTAAATAAGATCTGGTGTATCCAATTACCTCCAGAAGTCACATAATTAGTTAAATGAAGTCCACCTGGGTGCAATCAAAGTGTCACATGATCTGTCACATGATCTCAGTATATATATACACACCTGTTCTGGAAGGTCCCAGGGTTTGCAACACCACTAAGCAAGTGGCACCATGAAGACCAAGAGGAGCTCTCCAAACAGGTCAGGGACAAAGTTATGGAGAAGTACAGATCAGGTTTAGGTTAAAAAACATATACAAAACTTTGAACATCCCACAGAGCACCATTAAATCCATTATTAAAAAATGGAAAGAATATGGCACCACAACAAATCTGCCAAGAGAGGACCGCCCACCAAAACTCACAGACCAAGCAAGGAGGGCATTTATCAGAGGCAACAAAGAGACCAAAGATAACCCCGAAGGAGCTGCAAAGCTCCACAGCGGATATTGGAGTATCTGTCTGTAGGACTTCTTTAAGCCGTACAGTCCACAGAGCTGGGCTTTACAGAAGATTTGCCACAAAAAAATCCATTGCTTAAAGAAAAAAATAAGCAAACACATTTGGTGTTTGCCAAAAGGCATGTGGGAGACTCTCCAAACATATGGAAGAAGGTACTCTGGTTAGATGAGACTAAAATGTTGCTTTTTTGTTTTTCATCGGCAGGGACTGGGACACTGGTCAGAATTGAAGGAATGATGGATGGTGCTAAATACAGGGAAATTCTTGAGGGAAACCTGTTTCAGTCTTCCAGAGATTTGAGACTGGGACGGAGGTTCACCTTCCAGCAGGACAATGACCCTAAGAATACTTCTAAAGAAACACTTGAGTGGTTAAGGGGAAACATTTAAATGTCTTGGAATGGCCTTGTCAAAGCCCAGACCTCAATCCAATTGAGAATCTGTGGTATGACTTAAATATTTCTGTACACCAGCAGAACCCATCCAACTTGAAGGAGCTGGAGCAGTTTTGCCTTGAAGATTGGGAAAAAAATCCCAGTGGCTAGATGTGCTAAATTTATAGAGATATACCCCAAGAGAGAGGGGGGGGGGGGTGAATAGTTATGCATACTGAAGTTTTATTGTCTTGTTTGTGTTTTGCAATAAAACATATTTTACATTTTCAAAGTGGTAGGCATGTTGTGTAAATCAAATGATACAACCCCCCCCAAAAAGCACTTTTAATTCCAGGTTGTAAGGCAACCAAATCAAAATAATGCCAAGGGGGGTGAATACTTTCGCAAGCCATTGTACAAGACAAGGGCCGTCTGAAATGGGCTCGATCCTGTTTTTGTCCTCCAGACGGCCAGAGTCATTTATTTAGGTTGAATGATGGACAAATGCAGGAGGTGGATCTGGTGGAGGAACCCAGACCTTCTCCTTCAACTGGAGAGAGAGCTTTCAGTTGGTCTTAGTCGATTGTTCTTTTCCCCCAGTTTGATTGCATAAATAAAAATAAAATCTTCAATATGTTGCTGATAGTAGAGGATCCTACTGCCTTTACGGGTTGTTTTGTCATACATTTATTTGAAGAAATTAGTCTTCTCACTTTCTCTTTCCTTTTTTCCTCTCTCTTTTCCCTTCCCTCTCTCTCTCTCTCTCTCTTTCACTCTCTCTTGCCCTTTCTATCTCTCCTACTCACCCTTTCTCTCTCTAGTCAGCCGCTCCCCAGCCACCCTGCAGCTCCCCCAGAGCACGCCAAGGAGCCTCTGGCATACATGCGCAAGGCCCAGGTGGGTCTGTTGCTTCCTCTCTCCATCCATCTCTCCTTCTCTTCCTTTCTTCATCACTCCATTTCATCATCTCTTTTGTGGTTCTGTCTCTCAGATTTGTCTGGTGAGTTACTGTAGAAGATATGCTTTAGTTAAGCAGATATGTTTTAGTGAAGAAGGGATTCTTACAATTCTTGGGTGGGCTGCCTAACAGTGTAAAAGTGCATAAAATTGCAGGAAAAATGCCTTTAAAACTGCAAAAATGTCCTCTCAGCTGCATGGCAAAAATGTGTAGAATTGCAGGAAATTTGCTTTAATATTCCAAAGAATTCTCTCAGCTCCATGGAAACATTCGTAAATTTGCAGGAAATTGGCTTTGAAATGCACAAATATATCTACATCGCCAAGATGGGGACCTATAAAATGTTCTCAAAAATTCTGATGGGCCCGCCACGCCCACCACCAGGAAAAACTCTGCTCAGACTTGTCTTTGTAATGTCGTTAAGTTAACTGTTTGTGTGTGTGTGCGCGCACTTATGTGTGTGTGCGTGTGTCTAAGCTTGTGTGTGTCTTCCCCTACAGGTAAACTGGGAGAAGCGTATCCTCAAAAGCCTGAACAGCATGTGCACAGAGCTGGGTGTACCCTTGGCTCGTAAGGTAAACCGTGTAAAGTAGTTTATGACAGCATGTAAAAGGGTACTCAACCTAAGATGAGGTCTTCAAGAATATTCGCAGAGGGCCCTGTGTGTCAGTATATATTTGTGTTAATGTCTTCAGTCTATTAACAAACTACTTTATTGACTATTCTTAATTTTCCGTTTTGTAGAGGCCAGCTGTGGAACAGAAGGAGTTGACCAACAAGTGGAATGAGATGGGGACAGACGAACCAGGTCTTTACCTTCAAACTCCATGTTGATGATACTGTTTATAAGTGTGGATTAACTGGGGTTATTTTAACATTGCAGGAGGATGTAACCCTTGCCATTGTAATTAAGGCTGTGTGTGTGTGTGTGTGTGTGTGTGCCATTTATACTTATATACCTCTTGCGTAGGTGCATTACCTTAAGTTAACTCTGCTTGTGCACAGTACTCCGTGTAACAGAACAGTCTCCTAACAATGCTATCTGAGAATGGGGTATGGTAACATTTACAAGTGTGTGCCGGGCCTTGGCATAAACAGCAGGCCTTGTGAATCCAGAGGATAACCAGACTCCTGGGCCTTGCCTCGCTCCGATAGCGAGTGGAACTCCCCTTCCAACCTTAACATGCTCTCTTTATTGACTGACCATGCATTTGACTTGGAGTATCTGACGATGAAAACTTCTAAATGCCTGACTTTGCTGGGAATTCTCTATCCAGCGAAGACGCTATACCATTTTTCTCCATTGGAGATGACCAAAAATGAATGTCTAATTTGCCAACACATACTATGGATGGTTGCATCATCAGGTTAACTTTAATGACCATTGAATGGATATTATCCATTCAATGGTCACCAAAGTTAGCTTGATGATGCAACTATCCACCCAGCATCTGTGCTATGTTGTAATTACATTGTTATATCTATGTTATAACTACTATATTTTTATTAGCAACTTCAACTTTAATGCTCCTTTGTCTTCGTCCTTTTGTACAGATCTAAGTCGTTTCAGGCCTGTCTATGCTCCCAAAGACTTTCTGGAGGTAAATGGACTTCATCTCAATCAATATGTTCTGATCGACGACTTAATACTCCAAGTTACTCCATTTCCCATGATTCCCAGGTGCTGATCAGCCTACGGAACCCAAACCATGACAGCAGTGAGGAGGCCAGCGCAAAGAGTCACTGGGGTCTCATCCAGGTGCCCCTCCACGACAGAGACATACCTCAGATGGTAGGGGAAATACTGTGTGTTTGTCTGTGGTGTGCGTGCGTGTCTGTCTGTTTGTGTGTCGTTCCACAGGTGATAGGAGAAACACTTGACCTGACCCATCTGTGTGTGTGTCGAAACACTGGGTGTGTGTTTACACATTTATACTTTAGGGCACGTGTCAAACACATTCCACGGAGGGCAGTGTGTCTGCGGGTTTTCGCTCCTCCCTTGTACTTGATGGATGACATTAGTTCACTAATTAGTAAGGAACCCCCCTCCCCTTGTTGTCTATTTCTTAATTCATAGGTAAACCCAAAAACCGGTCAGATACTTGGTCCTCCATGGAATGAGTTTGACAGCTCTTTAGAAGAACAGGAACTGTTTGTCTGCGTGTGTGTAACCTACTCAAAGTAAATCCCAGATGATTTGTGTTTATTGACGATTCGACGGTGTTTACTGCGATTTGTATGTTTTGTCCCCTCAGAGAGAGGCCTATTCAGAGTTGAGCCTGACCACGGGGCAGCTGGGTATTGACGACCATACACACGTACCCCCAGGTAAAACTCGATTAATATGTACTGAGCTTGCGTTCTGTGTCCTGATAAAAATACTCATACTTTCCGGCCTATAAACAAAGCTTTGAAATGGAGAATAATGGATCATTTAGCGGTAATTCCTCTTCCACATCAAGTTGGAAGAACTTCTAGGTCTACAGTAAAATCATTCAGAATCATCAGAGAAAAACATGTTTACCTAGCAAATACAGAAATAAATCGGGATGAATAAAGAACATTTCAGTTGATATCTTATCAGTTTGTGTAAATGTTTCTCATGCCATTCGGCCGTCTGGCATCTCTCAGACAATATCTGTGTGTCTAAGAAGGATTTAAATATCATTGTATTTATAGCCTTTTGTTTGTAAATCCAACTGATACAGTAGTCCGTTCTGGAAACGGATCCACTTCAGGCTGACAACTGATATATTTTTGTTGTCCCTCCTTTTCATATCTCTGGGCAGATTTGTTTGAAAGCGAGCATACTCGCATCGGGAAGAAAGGTAAGATAATAGATAGATGGCTGGTTCATTTGAGATCCTATTTATTTAATAGCGTGTATCTCTCTTTTTGTATCGTAGCCAGTTGGTCCTCTCTGGAATATGTGTTTCTGACATTAAAGTGGGACATTTGGTACTGCATGCACTCATGCGCACACACACACTAGGGCTGGGCGATATGGCCCAAATATATCACAAAATGTTTCAATTTTATGTTTTGGAATAATATAAAAGTTCTAAATTGGCTTTATGAGTTGTGCATGACCGTAGGGCGGCAAAACATACTGTACATTTGAAGTGATTTCAGTGCGTCCAACCAGCCTCACAACCGCAGACCACGTATACGGCGTCATGTGGGCAATCGGTTTGCTGATGTCAACGTTGTGAACAGAGTGCCCCATGGTGACGGTGGGGTTATTGTATGGGCAGGCATAAGCTACGGACAATGAACACTATTGCATTTTATCAATGGCAATTTTAATGCATAGATATACTGTGACGAGATCCAGAGGCCCGTTGTGAGGCCCATTTCTTTTAAGGTATCTGTGACCAACAGATGCATATCTGTATTCCCAGTCAGGTGAAATAGATTAGGGCCTAATTAATTAATTTCAATTGACTGATTTCCTCATATGAACTGTAACTCAGTAAAATATTAGAAATTGTTGCAAGCTGCCGTTTATATTTTTCTTCAGTATAGATAGAATCATGGGAAAATAATAATAATAATATTATTCTATAGTTAGAATGTAATCGTGGACACTTTGAATACAGTGTTGTTTGACATGACAATGAATGAAAAGGCCAGGGAGGCGTTCATAGAATTAGGAATTAGAATCTCTATGGAGGCGTTATTGTGACAGGGTAGAAACCAAAGTTTTGGTCAGTGTTTCTCAGGGGAGTGGGACCCTATACTCTTTGGCTACATTAAATGTTTTCTCTAAATAAAGGTTACATATATTTCATTTTTTTATTAGCTGGCCAGCTAACTAGCAATTAGCATTAGCGGCTAACACAATTTAGTTTAGCCACATCTTGGTAAGAAAAGACAAACTTGCTGTTTGCAGACAGTAAGATACACAGACTAATATTGCAATTATCGAATGCTTTCGGCTTTATATTAAGAAGCAAAGTGGAAATCGTAATCGTTGTCATCAACATATTGTATCTGCTGCATTGTCCATGAAGATTGAAGTCAAGAGTGAACGGTTGGCAAATGATAGTGGTCGAGCAACAACAACTGTGCTCCTTGAGTGACAAAGAAGGGGTGGGGAGAGAGATGACTCAAGTAGCGGAGTAAACTATAAAAACAGAGTGGTGTACCACATTTAAAAAGCCAAACGTTGTAATAGCGTTATACTGCCCGCGCATCAATGCCAGTATATAGTCGCATACGGTTTACCGCCCAGCCCTAACACACACACACACGTGTTGTTCTATGGATTTCCATTTAAAATCTTACTTTCCCTAACCCTTACCTTAACCCTAACCTTCACTCAAGAGTTAAATATCATTTTCCTTGTTATACTATCCTTTGGGGACTTTGGGAGATTTCAGGTCTCCACGAGGATAGAAGAACAAGACCACACACACACCTCTCACCCCCCTCCCATAGGAAACCCCTATAGGTAGCTCCTGCCATAACTAATCCTCTCCTTCACCCTCTCAAGTGGCCTAGTCTCCCTTACACTTTTGCACTTTACCCTGTCCCTGTATGCTGAGCCTAATGTAAACATTAGCGGGGACGCCTCTTATAGGGCTGAATCAGGCCTGGCCCGGGGGACACATACAATAATACAAGGACTCATTTTGTGTACGTCTCCTTAGTGCCCTCACAATGTGTTCTACATGGGTAGGAATGTGTTTTAACACCCCGATGGCCAAGGGGACAGTGGATCAAGTGAGGATAGCACTCTAAATGCCGATTTAAAGAGGAACAAGAGGGCAGAATGTTTATGTTGGAGTGTGTTATTGGCTCTCCGACACCTGGAGTAAGTGGAGTCAAGGGCCATGTGTGTTTGGGATCTGTCGTAGTGGAAGGAGCAAGATGGAAGGTTCAGATTCAGATAGGGTCTGGTCTGATCGTTTGCAGTCTGTTTGTTTTATATGTGTGTTCAACAGAAGGGGAAAGTCGTGTTGCTATAATGACAGTGAGACATTTCGCTATGGTCCTGGTATGTTTACTGTGGTGTGAGTCAGTGGCGTGTGATATATTTATTTTCATTGTAAATTCAAGTATTTAAATGTACACGAAGGAGATCTCTCTCGGTTGTGCTATAATGTAACCACTGCTATAGTATTGTTGTGTTATGAGGGTGTCCTCTGTGTGTCGTTCCAGTGGTAAATGAGCAGGACAGTGCAGCAGCCCAGCAGTACAGTAGACAGGGCTGTCCCACTGGCCTACGAGCTGACCTCTGGGCCCTCATCCTCAACTCCACCAATGAGCCTGAGGTAATGCACACACAGACACACACTACGCTGCCTGATTAAGTGGTTACCGATCCTTTGTAGATGAATGTATCATTAGGTTAATGTTAAAGACCATGGTGTTGAACCTGCTACTCTGGGTTTTCTGCCTGTGTTTGTTATGAAACTGCCAGGCACACACAGCCGTTGCGGTTCCCAAGGCCCATTTTTTTTTTCTAGGGCTTGAAGTTGCTCACCTCTTCCTGAACCTTCTCCAGTGTTAATGGTTGACATGACCTATCTCCATCATTCACACTGGAAGAGAGGAACTGTTAAGGAGTATTTTTGTTAGAAAGGAAACTCGGGAAACTCATATTTACCTGTGTTGGTTCTTCTCCATACGTTGGCTGTATGTTAGTGTGGGGGCACGTATGTTTATCCTAATTTATATTTACGTGTATCTATGGGTGTTACCACCTGTGTAGCTTCAAATAAGTTTGCCAATAAAGAGAGGTCGTATGCGATTAGATTTAGCAAGCATTACTTTTGATTGAACCGTCAAATCTAGCAAAAAATATAATCTTTCCATAGGCATTAGACATTGTCCTCAAGGAATTCACTTATTTTACATGTAGATACGTATACGTATTTTATAGACTGAATGCCTAGTTCTTAGTACAGGTTCATGCAGCTGGAGACGATCCTCGGGCTATAAATTAGTGGCGCTCGTGTTTACGCCATCCTGCCGTAACTCGTCCCAGGGCACTGTGACCGCCAACGTAATCAAACTGGTTGCGATTTAGCAAAGTTAGCTCAAACAAGAGGGCCTGCTCCCTGTGTGGTAAATGGCCGTGCCCCTCCGCATTTGTATAACCCAGGGAACGGACCCCCGCCTCGTCGCGGGCCGATTAAACATTGCCCCTGCCGTGGGAAGATTGATCCCCCTAGGAGAGTTACAGGGATCCAGCGGAGGTCTGTAGAGCATTACCTCCACCAGGGTCGACAGTAGGACAAACAGAGTTGCGTTCAGGACAGGAGAGAGGACTGTCCACTATCCGTAATCTGTGTGCCACTAGCTCTAGCGTGTATGACATGGTGGTATTGTATGACATATCAGGACACTCAGGATATTGTGTAAATGCACAGAGATTTATGTTATTGCAGTATAACCTAAACATCTTCAAGGATGACCTCCAGGTTGTATTAACCAATCACCACTATCCTTTTAAACAGAACATGTCCACAATGTCCCAGATAACCACCGTCACCCACCACCCATCAACTCTCCTATGACGTAGCCCGCATCCCACAATCCCTCATGTTAATAAGGGTAAGGGCTCTCCAGCGCAGACAGGCTAATAGATGGGCGGAGGCCTTTAAGGGCCTCACCCAGGAGACAGGGCTTCCCCCGGGGCGATGGACAGAGGTGGTGGGCGGCCATTCCTCACCCACTATGCATGGCATAGACTCCTTATGTACAGCCACTTACAGCTGCCCTGTGGCACAGAAGCAGTTGTGTACACAAGGCCCTCAAGGTACTGTAAGTCAAAGCATGGCAAAGCAGTTAAGTTGAAATCTCAAGGGTTGAACCGTCAATCCGAAAGTATTGTTGTGGAGATACAGTACTCGCCTTCTCATCCAAAGGACAGGGAGGAAAGTTCATGAGAATGACAATGTGCAAGAGACTATAGTTAAACCAAGTGCAATCAAGTATTATGCATTTAGCTGACTGAGATCAAGGAATGGTCACGCGGAGCGAATATCAAAGCAAGTATTATTTAATAACTTATTAATGGAGTCATGAAGCATTAACAAGCACTACAAGGCACTGCTCAAGGCATGGCTAATGAGAGAGAGATCTACTTCACTTGCTTTGGCAATGTGAACACATGTTCCCCGAGAGAGAGAATCTAAGACCCTTTTATATCATCTGAGTTGTTTGGATTCAAAATCTGAGTTTGTGACTAATCGCATTACTGTAAAATTAACAAATCAGTTATCAGACCTACATGATTACAACAGAACCTCTGCTTCTCAGAGGTGGGACAATGGGGGTTGGCAAGGGCAACACAGTGCATACATACAGTTCATAAGAAGAGCTGTTGATGCAAGTACTGACCATCCATGATATCAAAATTATAGTTTTATCAATGTCTTGAGGCTATACCGTTTTTGTTTACAATTACATTGTTTACAAACATTGTAATAAAACTAGCTTATATTTGAGGTTCTGGTGGGTTACGACAGTTGAACTAAGCTAATGAGGCTTTTATAAGTTATATTCTCAGAATCAATGAGGATATGTCATTAAGTTAAAAGTCAAAACATTTGAAGTGTCTTCGGAAAGTATTGACTCCTTGACTTTTCCCACATTTTGTTACGTTACAGCCTTGTTCTAAAATGTATTAAAGTGTATTTTTTCCTCATCCATCTACACACAATACCCCATAATGACAAAGCACAAATGTTTGCTAATTTATCAAATACTAATACTAGTATTCAGACCCTTTACTCAGTACTTTGTTAAAGCACCTTTGGCAGTGATTACAGCATTGAGTCTTCTTGGGTCTGGCGCTACAAGCTTGGCACACCTGTATTTGGGGAGTTTCTCCCATTCTTCTCTGCAGATCCACTCAAGCTCTGTCAGCTTGGATGGGGAGCGTTGCTGCACAGCTATTTTCAGGTCTCCAGAGATGTTCGATCGGGTTCAAGTCCGGGCTCTGGCTGGGTCACTCAAGGACATTCAGAGACTTGTCCCAAAGCGTTGTCTTGGCTGTGTACTTAGGGTTGTTGTCCTGTTGAAAGGTGAACCTTCGCCCCAGTTTGAGTTCTTGAGCGCTCTGTAGCAGGTTTTCATCAAGGATCTCTCTGTGCTTTGCTCCGTTCATCTTTCCCTCGATCCTGACGAGTCTCTTAGTACCTGCTCCTGAAAAACATCCCCACAGCATGATGCTGCCACCACCATGCTTCACCGAAGAGATGGTGCCAGGTTTCTTCTAGACGTGACGCTTGGCATTCAGGCCAAAGAATTCAATATTGGTTACATCAGACCAGAGAATCTTGTTTCTCATGATCTGAGAGTCTTTAGGTGCCAAACTGCAAGCGGGCTGTCATGTGCTTTTTACTGAGGAGTGGCCTCCGTCTGGTCCCTCTACCATAATGACCTGATTGGTGAAGTGCTGCAGAAATGGTTGTCCTTCTGGAAGGTTCTCCCATCTCCACAGAGGAACTCTAGAGCTCTGTCAGAGTGGTACCCTTCCCCAGATCTGTGCCTCGACACAATCCTGCCTCTGAGCTCAACGGACAATTCCTTCGACCTCGGCTTGGTTTTTGCTCTGACGTGCACTGTCAACTGTGGGACCTTATAAAGACAAGATGGTGTGTGCTTTTCCAAATAATGTCCAATCAATTGAATTTACAACAGGTGGACTCCAATCAAGTTGTAGAAACTTCTCAAGGATGATCAATGGAAACGGAATGCACCAGAGCTCAATTTCGAGTCTCGTAGCAAAAGATCTGAATGCTTATGTAAATAAGGTATTTCAGTTTTTTTTATTTTTAAAACATTTGAAAAAATGTGTAAACTGTTTTTCGCTTCGTCATTATGGGGTATTGTGTGTAGATTGCTGAGGGAAAAATATTTGTATACATTTTAGAATAAGGCTGTAACGTAACAAAATGTGGAAAACGTCCAGGGGTCTGAATACTTTCCGAAGGCACTGTATGGAGCAATCGTAGATTGCCCCTTTAATGTTTTAAAGGGAATTTTAATGTCTCAAATTGACGATATCCATTTTGGGTGTTTTGAATATGTCTGGGAAGCCCTACCTCTTGACATGGACAAGCAGCTTGAACTTCATCTCTGTTTTTCTCCCCACCAGTCTGATTGCCAAAGTGCTTGAAGTCTGTCAGAGTTTTGGTTTTATTCCTCTTTTCCTCCCTGTCTTCTGTAACTTCGTTCTTTTATGATAGCTTTTATCAGACCGGAGACATTCTGATGTTAACTATGTGGTGTGAAGTGTGTAAGTGTTGAAGTACTTCCCATAACATTAACCTTGCCTCTTCGTCTGACTAAATCATGGTCATGTCAATGTCAACGAGCACATAAATTTGACAAAATACACAAGGTGGTTTAAGGACATCAGATAGTAGTAGTACTTCAATTCAAATAGATTATTGTAGTAGGAGGGCAAACCGAATGAATGCTGCGGTCTTTAGTTTCTTTAGTTTAGGCCCACTTTCTGTATTGGATTGAATGGTTAATCATTTGAATAAATGATTGTCCCATATTATTTGTGGAGGTTGTATCTTTTAGCTTGATGTTATTTGTAATTGACTGACTGATGTTTTGTTGGACAGGATGTGATGCATTATGAGCAGCTGAAGGCTGGAGTCATACACCATGACCTGCTGGTGGATAACCTCATCTACAAGGTAGGCTTTGGCGTGCCAATACAAGCAGGAAAACACTAACACCACAGCACATGCAAACACGTGTGGTTGTTGAGAACCTTGGTGTTGATTTATTTTCCCGCCTGCTATGTTCTTTACAAACTAGTAGTGATGTGTCAGATATTTATTTCTTATATCTTTGTTTTGCTGTCAATTATCCCTACTTTGTTTTCTCCAGGATGTGAAACTGACTGCGAGTAATGATGACTACTACTTTGTGTTTGAAGATTTCCTGTATCAGGTGAGTGTGACTCATTTTCCCTCATCCATTTCTCTCTTTCCATCTCCCTTTCACTCTCTCTCTTTTCTTTCTCTCTCTCTCTCTCTCTCTCTCTCTCTCTCTCTCTCTCTCTCTCTCTCTCTCTCTTTCTCTCTCTCTCTCTCTTTCTCTCTCTCTCTCTTTCTCTCTCTCTCTCTCTTTCTCTCTCTCTCTCTCTTTCTCTCTCTCTCTCTCTCTCTCTTTCTCTCTCTCTCTCTCTCTCTCTCTCTCTCTCTCTCTCTCTCTCTCTCTTTCTCTCTCTCTCTCTCTTTCTCTCTCTCTCTCTCTCTCTCTCTCTCTCTCTCTCTCTCTCTCTCTCTCTCTCTCTCTCTCTCTCTCTCTCTCTCTCAAGCATCTACTCAGCAGTCTCCTTCCGTTCTATTAGCATGTCCTTTTAACACTAGACATTAATGCATACATATATACAGAAGACTGAGTGTTATCTATGTAGGTTGTGTTAGGTTAGAGCGTGTACACAGAGGGGAGATAATGGTGGTCAAAATAACACGGCCACCAGACTGTATAGAATACCACTAGAGTAAACTACTCTCACTCCTACATACACAATATTCCATTGTAACAGATATAGTTACACACGCAATTATACGCTCTTTAAAAAAAGGGTTCCACAACGGTTATTTGCAGAGGGATAGGGTTCTACCAAGAACCGTTTTGATCAGAAGAACCCTTTTTGGAAGACAAGGGTTCTTTGTAAGTCAAAGTGTTCTACCTAGAACCTTTAACAACCTAAGAACCATTTTTGGAAGGAAGGGTTCTTTACTGATTCTTTGGGAGGCAAGAAGGATTCTTTGGAAGGCAAGAACGGTTCTACATAGAACCATATATGATATTTCTCAGCATGCTCTATTGCAGGGAGATTTTCAGAGTTGTTTGTTTACTTTAACATCTGTGTTTTTGCATGTACATTGATTGGTTGAGAAATGTTATGCTACACAAAGATAAATAGCATACAGTTTTCTAAACTAATCCAATCTGTTAGTAATTGGATGTTTTGCACCCGTTACTGAGATGGTTGTTCCAGTTTAGATGATTGAGGTAGTCTCAGTATTCAATCTTTTCTACCCTGGCAGTCGTTCTGAATGCAGGTTGTGGGTGATTAACAGTTCCACTTGTTAGATATTCTAACTCTGGCTGGACTCCAATAAGAATTACATATCACTTTGTAAGCAAGCATATTGTGACTTGTAGGCCTGATATGAGATTCCTAACTCCTCTGTTAGGGTATAACTAGGTCCTCAAAGTAAGGTATAATATATGTAATGTATTGTCATAAATAAATACATTTTAAAGTTTAATAAGGCTGGTGGGTTCTACCCGTTCATAGAGGGTTCTAGGCATACACCTTCATAGAGGGTCCTAGGTAGAACCATATACAGGGAGTTCTTTGAAGAACCCAACGTAGAGGGTTCTATATAGAACCCTCTGCTAATGGTTCCACCCAGCACTAAAAAGGGTTCTCCTATGGGTACAAACTGAAGAACCCTGTATGGTTCTACTTAGCACCTTTTTTTCTAAGTGTGTATATAATATAGAGGCTCCCCTATCATGGTTTTGAATACCCCTTTCAACCAAAATACTTGGCGCACGTGCTCATTCAAGTGCTCATTCATATGTCCACCAATACTTGCATCAGACAACACTATAGTGACAGATGAATGTCTCCAGTCTGGCTTTGCTGGTTTATTTGTTTACTTACGTGTTTAAGTGAATGATAGTAACTATTTCGCTGAATGCTGGGAGCGGTTTAGTGAATGGTGGTGGCACGACAGGTTATCATCTCTATGGTGGCTTACCCGCTCGGCACTGACAAATCATCAACATGGACTGTTCCTGAACTCGCTATGCAGTCGTAGAATTCTCTCAATATACGGCTCAGGTTTAGGTTGAGAGAGACTAATCTATAATCACAAATATAAAAAAGAGCGAGTGCATCAGAGACTGGGCTCAGTTCCATTGTAAAGAGATTCTCTGGTAATTCTGAATAATTTTTTGCCACTAGTTCTGAATATTGTGCTCACAAGCCAAAAGGGGTCCCCAAAAATTGCCTAGTACGTTACATATTGTATGTGCAGACACAGTCGCTGGTGAAAGTCAACACACCCCTTGCACATTCAGTAATTCTGAAAACAGCCATTCTGAAAATACTTTTTCTCTCGTGGCTAACTACCATGAAGTTTGAAAAGACAGGCTGATTGGGCGGGGAAATTATATTCATGAGCTCGCCTTGACTGACAGCTCTTTGAAACATCTTTGTCAAGCAACTTGGATGCAGTGTTGCAGTAAAATCCTCTCAAGCAAAGTTGGTGGTACACAAGGAAACTCAAACAACATTGAAATTGCATGAATGATATACAGTATATAGGGTACCAGTCAAAAGTTTGGACACACCAACTCATTCAAGGGTTTTTCTTTATTTTGACTATTTTCTACATTGTAGAATAATATCGAAGACATCAAAACTATGAAATAACACATATGGAATCATGTAGTAACTAAAAAAGTGTTAAACAAATCAAAATATATTTTAAATTTGAGATTCTTCAAAGGAGCCACCCTTTTACCTTGATGATTCCAGATTCCAGCTTCTCCTGGAATACTTTTCCAACAGTCTTGATAGAGTTCCCACATATGCTGAGCACTTGTTGGCTGCTTTTCTTTCACTCTGCGGTCCAACTCAACCCAAACCATCTCAAGTTGGTTGAGGTCGGGTGATTTGTGGAGGCCAGGTCATCTGAAGCAGCACTCCATCACTCTCCTTCTTGGTCAAATAGCCCTTACACAGCCTGGAGGTGTGTTGAGTCATTGTCCTGTTGAAAAACAAATGATAGTGGGACTAAGTGCAAACCATATGGGATGACGTATCGCTGCAGAATGCTGTGGTAGCCATGCTGGTTAAGTGTGCCTTGAATTCAAAATAAATCACATCCATGATTCACGGTGGTAACCACACATGTGGAGATCATCCGTTCACCAACTCTGCATCTTACAAAGACACGGCAGTTGGAACCAAAAATCTCACATTTTGATTCATCAGACCAAAGAACCAATTTCCACCGGTCTAACCCATTACTGAGGTGGTTGTTCCAGTTTAGATGGTTTAGGTAGTCTTATTTGTCAAGTCCTTCACCATAGCAGTCATTCTGAATGTAGGTTTTGGGTGATAAAATATTACAATTGTTGGATTTCCTCCCTCTAGCTCTAATTGGAATCACTAATCCCTTCACAAACCAGCTTATTGTGAATTGCAGGTCTGATGTGGCCCACCAGACAGGATTATCAGACCACAATGTGGAGGATAACTAAAGTCCTTATTAAATGTATAATATAAGGTCTTAAAGGGTTTACTTTGAATTCAAACATATGCACTTGGCAGTCACTTGGTGAAGGCTTCAAGACCAGGAGTTATTGCATGCAACACACATGTCTATCACTAACAAACACAGTCATGGGTGGGTATCTCTCGCATTCACTTGAAAGGCATGGTGGGATATATGCAAATAAGGCTTTACAACCTACAATGTTAAAACCCCTAAAGTACTGTTACACTACATGTGTTATTCCTAACACACAAAAAGGATAACAGCATCAACTCTAATAAAGTGTTCATTTCAGTTGGAATTTGCCACACACATGGTGTTAGGGACCAACACTCTAGGGGTGTTAGTTTGTGAACACTTTGAAAAGTGTTAGTTTAATACTATTTCAGTGGGTCACATATCATTTCCAAGAAAGTGTTACATTTAACATTGTGGGTGTTAAAATACTGATCTCAAATTTACTTCAAATTTGTGTAATTGCTCCGTGGAAAAATAATTCAGTTTTCAGAAGACTGAGGCGGGTTTTCCTTTAACATTTTACCTGGGCTATTTATTTTGATCCTAACAAACTCCCTCAGTCCCTGCCAATGACAAGCATAACCATAACATGATGCTGCCACCACAATATTTGAAAATACAAAGGGATCAACAACATTGCATTCACTCCACATTACTGGCCTGTATGACAAAGTGAAAAGGAGGATGCCTGTGTAAAAAATAATCTACTCCAAATCATCCATTCTGATTTGCAAGAAGGCAAGTAATAAGTAATACTGCAAAAGCCATTCACTTTTTGGCCTAAATTAAACCACAGATTTTGGGTCAAATCCAATATTACACAACACAGATGCAAAACCTCTGTACTTTCCAGTATTGTGGTGGCAGCATAATGTTATGGGTCTGCTTGTCATTGGCAGGGACTTGGGAGTTTGTCAGGATCAAAATAAATATGAAAGGAGCAAAGCCCAGGTAAAAAGTTAAAGGACCCTAACCCTGGGATAGTGTTTTGTTTTTCAGCAAGACAATTAAAACAATTTTATGCCAAAGACACACCAGAATTGATTTCCAATAAGTGTTTAGTGTTCCTGAGTGGTGTAGTCTCAGTCCTGACTTAAATTTGCTTGATAATCAGAGACGAGGTTTGAATATTGCTGTCGATCAATGATTCCCAACTAAATTTACTGAGCTTGAGCCATTTTGACAAAAACAATGGACATTTGTTGCCCTAAGTGTTGTGCAAAGTTGGTAGAATATAATTCAAAATCATTCACAGATGTAATGGCTGCCAAAGTTGCTTCTACCAACTATTATCTTCGGGGGAAAAAATTATATTTTGAAAATGTTCTATAACTTTCTTTCACTTTGAACATTTAGAGTAGGTTTGTGTAGATCTGTAGGGATAATTTTTTTTTTTTAATTCCTCTTTAGATTTGAGGCAACAAAATATGAAGACTGTGCAAGGGTGTGTAGACTTCCACTAGGCACTTTGTTCCCCACGTCATTGCTCTCTCTCTCGCTCTGCTGTGTGTGCATGTTGGTACCTGTCATTCAAGTGGCGAGGGGCTGAAGCTCATTGGCTGGAACTCTAATTACTAGGGGGCTGGCCCATGTGGGGGAAAATGTAGAGCAAATGGCACAGCACAACTTCCAGAAAAGTTGTTTTCAAACTAGGGATTTCGTGGCTAATTGAGGTAAACCAGTAATTCTGCTTATAGATTATGCATGTATGAACTACACATTGACACATCCAGCCCAAAGCAAGAGGTTTAAAAAATACTTAGTAGTCACCAAAGTTCTGGAGCATGTCTTTAAGTCCAATCTGTTCAAAAGTTAAAGTGCACTCCTATGGGGAAAATCCCATGCCCGATTCACCCCACTGGGCAAAAACGGGTCAATGCAGCATTGTTTGCACGTCATTTCAACCAAACAAATCAATGTGATGACGTTGCACCAATGTGGAAAACTGATTGGATTTGCACAAAGTAATCAGCGTAAAGGCATTGTTTTTTCACTCAACTTTTACCCTAAATCCAATCACATGGTGATATTTTTAGTTGATTTAACCTTGAATGCACATTAGTTGAAAACTCAACCAAATGTAAATCAAAACTAGACATTGAACTGACGTCTGTGGAATTGACACCAGCTCTGCACTTCAATACACAGTCCCCATCTGCTGTGACGCAATGACCTTAACCAATGAAATCAGTTGATTAAAACATAATTCAGTTGATTGAGCGGTCATATCATTTCCTGAAGATAATGCCACACAGTGGAGCAGAGTCATTGAAATGTATTCCCAATCAGAAGAGAAGATGAGATTACCATCACATTTTTGGGGCCTTTGTCTGACACCACCTGGTATATTTTTATTTCACCTTTATTTAACCAGGTAGGCAAGTTGAGAACAAGTTCTCATTTACAATTGCGACTTGGCCAAGATAAAGCAAAGCAGTTCGACACATGCAACAACACAGTTACACATGGAGTAAAACAAACATACAGTCAATAATACAGTAGGAAAATAAGTCTATATACAATGTGAGCAAATGAGGTGAGATAAGGGAGGTAAAGGCAAAACAAAGGCCATGGTGGCGAAGTAAATACAATATAGCAAGTAAAACACTGGAATGGTAGATTTGCAGTGGAAGAATGTGCAAAGTAGAGATAGAAATAATGGGGTGCAAAGGAGCTAAATAAATAAATAAATAAATACAGTAGGGGGAGAGGTAGTTGTTTGGGCTAAATTATAGATGGGCTATGTACAGGTGCAGTAATCTATGCGCTGCTCTGACAGCTGGTGCTTAAAGCTAGTGAGGTCCTGGATGTCAGGAAGCTTGGCCCCAGTGATGTACTGGGCCGTATGCACTACCCTCTGTAGCGCCTTACGGTCAGATGTCGAGCAGTTGCTATACCAACCGGTGATGCAACTGGTCATGATGCTCTCGATGGTGAAGTTGTAGAACTTTTTGAGGATCTGGGGACCCATGCCAAATCTATTCAGTCTCCGAAGGGGGAAAAGGTGTTGCCCTCTTCATAACTGTCTTGGTGTGGTTGGACCATGATAGTTCATTAGTGATGTGGACACCAAGGAACTTGAAACTCTAGTCCACGATCAGCACCTTTATCTTGCTCACATTGATGGAGAGGTTGTTGTCCTGGCATCTCTGACCTCGCTATAGGCCGTCTCATCATTGTCGGTGATCAGGCCTACCACTGTTGTCTCGTCAGCAAACTCAATGATGGTGTTGGAGTCGTGCTTGGTCATGCAGTCGTGGGTGAACAGGGAGTACAGGAGGGGACTAAGCACTCACCCCTGAGGGGCTCCTGTGTTGAGGATCAGCGTGGCAGATGTGTTGTTGCCTACCCTTACCACCTGGGGGCGGCCCTCAGGATGTCTAGGATCCAGTTGCAGAGGGGAGTGTTTAGTCCCTGGGTCCTTAGTTTAGTGATGAGCTTTGGGGGTACTATGCTGTTGAACGCTGAGCTGTATTCTCACATAAGTGTTCCTTTTGTCCAGGTGGGTAAGGGCAGTGTGGAGTGAGATTGAGCGTAATTGAAGCAACTCATGCACAGATTAATTTGCCCCTGTTTGTGTGTGTGTGTGTGTGTGCATGCATGCATGCACTTGTGTGTGTCTGTTGTCATAGGTCCTGCTATGTTTCTCTCGAGACACTGCGGTCTTGGAGCACTTCAGCTACAACAGTGCCACTCCTCCCAAATCCTACATTCAAGGTGAGCCATTCTACCCTTATCTAATCTAATTGACAATCATCACAAGTGTTCTTTAAGGGAAATCTCATATAAGGTGTTGATGTCATGGTTGGTTACCTGCAGGCAAGGTGGGAGTTGAGGAGTTTGCTGTGGTGTATCCTCCAAATGGTGAGAATACTCCTTAACCCCAAATTGACTTACTAACACACATATAAGTAGCCCTTTATGCTTGTGCGCAATCATTGATGGACTATTCTCAATTTCTCTTCCGTATAGGTGTCATCCCATTCCATGGTTTTTCAATGTATGGTAAGTACGGTTTCTACCTTCTCAACCGGCCGTATTTGGGAGTCCCATAGGGCTGCGCAATTGGCCTAGTGTCGTCCGGATTAGGGTTAGGCTGGGGTAGGCCATCATTGTAAGTAAGAATTTGTTCTTAACTGACTTGCCTCGTTAAATAAAGGTTAAATATATATTTTTTTAAATAAAATATTGAATTCTGAGGTGTTACTGTGTGTCTGTGTCCTCCAGTGGCCCCTCTGTGCTTCCTGTACAACGAGCCCTCCAAGCTGTACAGTGTGTTTAGGGAGATGTACGTACGCTACTTCTTCAGGCTGCACTCTGTCTCTTCCTCCACCTCTGTAAGTTTAACACAGAGAGAGAATACGGAGAGAGGGGAGAGAGTGTGTTTTCTGTCTGTTCTCTGCTCATATTTGTGTTTCTATGTATAGCTATGTATTTTCATGTGTGTTTGTGTTCATAAAAGTATGTTGCATTGATATGAGTGTGTGTGTGTGTTCAAAATGTGTGTATACTGTATGTGTGTGTATTCACATTACGTATGTTATTCCATAGGGTATAGTGTCTCTGTGCCTACAATTTGAGAGGCTACTACAGACCCATCTCCCCCAGCTATTCTACCATCTACGGGAGATAGGCGCTCAGCCGTGAGTATACACACACACAGTCTTGTACAGCTAACCTTGTGGGGGGGGGTTGACAATTGAGTTCCATTCAAGTCCTATTTTCCCTTAACCCTTAACCCCTAAGCCTAAACCTAACCCTAACCCATGCTCTTACCCTTACCCAAAAACCTAACCCTAGCTACTAACACTAACCCTTAACGTAATTCTAACACTAATTCTAACCTTAACACTAAACCCCCTAGAAATAGACTTCTGGTCCCCACAAGAATAGTTAAACACGTCTATACACACACACCATATGTTTTCCTATCGTTGTGGGAACCTAAAATTGATTTCCATTCAAAATCCTATTTTCCCTAACTCTATTTTCCTAATTCTAACCCTAATTCTAACCATAACCTTAAACCTAACCGCTAAGCTTAAAATATTCTTTATCCTCCTGGGTATGTGGGAAATGTCCCCACAAGGGAGAATTTTCCTTGTTTTATCCTTGAGGGGACTTTTGGGAATTTACAATACCCAAAAGGATAGTAATACAAGCACACACACACGTTTGTTTTACTATCCTTGTGGGGACCAAACTATTGAATCCCATTCAAAATCCTGTTTTCCTGATATAAAAGGGTCTCTCTCTCTCTCTCTCTCCCTCTCTCCCTCTCTCTCTCCCTCTGCCTATGCATTAGTTCAAGCATATACCACCATCTAGTGGAAAAATATTACATTACTTTTCAAATCAAATTTTATTTGTCACATACACATATTTAGCAGATGTTAATGCGAGTGTAGCGAAATGCTTACTTTTGAAATTGATATGGCGTTGAATATGTATGATTATCTTTCATGCAGGTATAAAAAGGGAAATGTATGTTGTACATTTGGGCTCCAATGATGATACATAAACAATGATGTGACACTATTCAACTGTTGAACATACCCTCAGCTTGCGTATTGCCTTTAAGTGGATGGTGAGAGCGTTTTCTGGGTACCTTTCTACTGACCAGCTCCTCCTTCTGTGGGACCGAATCCTGGGTTACGACTCACTGGAGATTGTAGCAGGTATAGCAGCACTCACGTGAAACTACTCCTCAATGTAAAAAAAATAAAAAATAATCATTATCAATACAATCAACTTTGTGACCGTGCATTCTAGTATTATCTAGTTCACTAGTATTTAGAGGTGTGTTATGGTGTTACGGCTGCATTGATGCTAAACTGTATAGTGGGTATTGACCCCACTTTCCCTTCTCTCTCCCCCTAGTCCTAGCAGCGGCCGTCTTTGCCTTCCGGGCTGAGAACCTGATGGAGGTGACATCACTGACCTCAGCTGAAGTGAGTGTGCCGAGGCCACAGGCAGGTCGTCTTTCTCCCACACACACACACACTGGCTTCCACTCTGGCCCTTGGTTACTGAAATAGCCCCTTACTCTCATTTCAAGCCCTCTGCCCCTCCTACCCCCCACTAGCCCCCACTTCCCCCGAAACGCTCACACCCGAAATGTGCAAGGGTCATTATTGTGGTGGACACAGGGTGTCTGTGTGTGTTGTTAAATGTCAAACAATCTGGAAAAGTACAGATTACACGAAAACATACAAAGGACACCTAGGTAGAGCATTGCACCATGAACTTTGGCATGAGTCCCAGCCTCGTGTCCTTGTACCCACTTAAGAAAGCCTTTATACTGTCTCCCCCAGAGCATTTGACTGACAGCCATAGTAAACCTCCCCTAGCCGTCTCTGGCCTCCCCTCCCCTCCTAGAGAGTTAATCCAGTGTGACGCACGGGCGTCAGGTTGACCTGATGCTAAGATGCTGGGCCACAGTATTTGCTTGCTCATTCACCACCTGGTCCACTGGAGAAGGTATCATAACATGGCTCCTTATTTTTAGAGCCTGTGCCGAGGGCCTGAAATATTAGACCCTTTCTGTAAACATGATAGGGCCCCTAAATGTAATCCCAAAAGGCCAGGCTGTGGGAATGGCATATACCCTATATGAAGCCTACAAGGGGAATCTGCAGCTCAATAGTGTTTCAAACAAATTGTCACTAAAAAGAGTTTCTGTAAAAACGTCATCATGTGGAACTTTATTACATCCACTGGTTGGTTGGTGTGAGTCTGCTGTTGGTAATGAACGTGTGTTCTCTTTGACGATCTCCCTTACTGCAGGCCGTCCTCGCCGACCTTTCAACTCTGAAGGTCATGCCTCTCATTCAGATCTTCCTGTTCGCCACTGTCATCTGAGGACCTGCGTGTTGTGTGTGTGTGTGTGACACGTGTGTGCGCGCGCACCGGAGGAGACGTGAGCAATTGCCTGTGCTGTCAAGCTGTTCCCATGCCAACGCCAGTGATCGTCTGTCAGAGTCAGAGATGCCAACCACACCTTATATGGAATATGAAAAGGCCAAAAAAAAGACCCCTGAAACCTTGTATATCCATCCCACCATATTCTTTTCACTGTGTCAGAGCTGCATGTCCCTCTGCATGCACGCTACAGAAATAGTTATCACCATGTATCATATTATTAGACATATTATACAGTATGTAAGTATAGCCCTCAGATAAGCTAAGCAAATCTTACCTCCTTAAGCTATGCCCTCTAAGTAAGATGATATATATGCCAATGCTTGGGACCAGCTTGATGAGTCTATTGGAAGCTGGATTGCATGGAACAGTATTGTATTGGGTTGTAATTGACAGTGTGAGAGAGGGAACCCACTGGGCAAAAACTGGTTGAATCAATGTTTCCATGTCATTTTAACAAAAACAATTCAATGTGATGACATTGAATCAAAGTGGTAAACTGATTGGATTAGCAAAAAGTCATCAACCTAAGGGAGTCTTATTTTTTTCACCCATTTTGTAACCTAAATCCAATGACATTTTTGTTGATTTCACGTTATTTGAGAACTCAACCAAATGTAAATCAAAAGTTAGGCATTGAGATTACGTCTGTGCCCAGTGGGAAGTAGTTGTAGCTGTCTACAGTGTGACCATTGATGTGTTAAGGAAACGCTGATAAGTGTTCAGTGGGGTCTTAACATTTTATATTTTCATGAAACGCTCCTTGCAATAATAATCCTGTATTAGACGCTAATCAGAAGCTGCTCTGTGTCGGGTTCCTCAAGAAAATGATCTCAGTTAATTCATTATCTAAGTCATAATTAATAAGGCTTAAACTAATATTCTAATGTTCATTTTTAATATGCAAGATATTATCATAAGATATGACTTGTGTATAAGATATGCCATTACAACACTGTTTTTGTCTCAGTATTGTTTTTATTGATTTTGTTTTTAATTGTGAAAATGATCATTGAAGAACCTTTGTTTGAATTGTTATTTTTATGTAATTAGTGTACATTTTTTTATGGATTTCATTAATTATTGCGTTCACATGCTATATTTGTATTTGTCTCGCCCTGTTATTTGATCCCTGACCCAATTTTGTTCCATTTTGTGCCCATTGTCAAATGTATGTGCCCAGATTACATATTTTTTATTTACAGTTTAATTTCAGGATTTTCTTACATTTTACCCTTCCCAATGCGGTCAATGTCTCTGAGATCAGGGGACATTAATCAATCATAGCATAGTTTTGTTTTTCAATGCTCATTAAATTAAAATAAAGTAATGAAACCTATATCCACTAGTTTGTATTTTCAATTTTGACTTCACCTCTGTAGTATTGTATTCAGACTCATTAACAGACTCATTATTCCTTAGACCTTCACTAAGAAGTAACATATGTAGGTAACATATGGCCCCTAGATCTCGGTTTGACAGCCTACATCCATTCTGCAACAGCAGTAGAAATGTGGTCATGCATTCTGCATCGTCCAACATAATTAAATGACACTTCTTTTTGGATAGGGTAAATATTTGGATGTGGCGTACTGTACTTTGGCAGCTCATCAGAGCAATGAGCCTGAGGAGTCAGTAGGCAGAATCAGTAATTGACAGGTAGCAACTAAACATTATCTGCCCCCCCCCCCCCCCCAGCCCACCCTAGCATCTGCTCTGCCTTTGCTTTGGCTGTCTTCCCCCTATCCATTCTGTGTGCTCCTATCAAATTATGCTGTTCCTCGTTTTGCTGCCCTCCTTCTTTCCCTCTCATGCTAGTCCCCGCGGCTTAGTCATGCCTGGTACAACTGCCACCTGTTTACCCGGACTCCCAGAGCCTTTCCTGCTCATTGCTCCCCTGGGGGGCCAGTGACTTCTTATCAGCCTCCCTTTGTTCTCCCTGGCCTGAACTAGCCACCACTGTTGGCTCCCTTGATGTTGAAATGATGCTCTACAGGAGCAATGTGGCGTCATCAGCCCATGACTGCCATCCCATCCGTCATCACTCTGGCGCTGGCCGTTGTTGAAAGATTTCATGTAGATGGCACTATCAGGTTGCCCGTCTCACTGGGTGGCACTCTTAGGTATTAATATAACATTTGTAAACGTGGTCCAGCTGATCGTAATGATACAGTTACTGGAATAGTGGACAAAATGTATTAATTTCAATGTCAAAGAAGCATCCAAGAAAGCATCTATTGAAGTGTTTGAGGCTATAACATGAACATCTAGTCTGTCATTTGCCATTACTTCAATTTAGAGAAGCATATGCATGAGTCTATTAAAATGTATAGCCTAAATGGGGACACATTGAGATACCATAATAGCATACTGTAGCCTGGTTACCGATGTTCTTAAAACCATGAATGCAGATGTATTGGAAATAACCCATAAAGTGAAGGTCAGAGCCATATGAGGCTCTGGTTAGCAGAGGCGGCCAATATGCTGTTTGAAATATGCTGTCATCTGACAAAATCTAAATATTCTGTTGCATATAGCCTAGCCTGCAAATGCATGCCACTTGCCTTATCAATAAAGGTTTGGGACACTTTTCCCCGCGACACGCATGTTCAAAAGTGACAAAGGGGTGCCTCGAGCAACCAATCACACTCTGCCATGTTGGGACAATCTGGCCAATGGCAGTGCTCAGCAAAGAGGAAACGTTGGATGATTCGGCAGTTGTCAAGCCATGGGGACTCTGGGGAGCAATACAAAAAGGGAAGTGGAAAACAATCAACCGATCTGAGCATCCGCGTCAACGTGACGTGCAAACTCCCCCGAAATGTTTGAGGATAATTCCTCTGCTTTTTGGATGCAGTTCAGCAAAGCGACAGGCCCCTGGGGAAACGGAAATGTTTAAATCTAAATGCCAGTTTCTGCGGCGTGGACTTCTTCACAGTGTTCAACTACAACAAAACACATTGTATCCGCTACAGACCCACTCCCGAGAAACAGAAGATAAATTGTTACAATTGCATCAACCCAGCGTACATGTCCCCAACACATCAGGGAGATAATAATGTGCAGTGGCTGATATGTCAAGTGATTTGCATACCTACTTCCGCTCCATAGTTTTAGTATCTGCATCAGCCGGTATGTAATTGAGACGCCAGGGGAAGCAGACAAAGGAAGACATGAATACCTGACATTAACTTTTAATCTAAGTTTAAAAAGTCGGTGGACGCGGTGGAGGAACTGAAGGGCGATAGAGAGAAGCTGTTGATTTCCTTCTCTTTTTTTTTGCAGAGTGGATTTGCTACATTCATATGAGGAGGCGGACCTCTGACTGCCGTGCTCAATATGCTGAAAGCAAGCCCGATGTGTGCATACTGTATGTGGGAGTACAGAGACTATTTTGTCTTAATTCAATCATCAGGATCGGGATACATTGCACTTTAAACCGCGTTGGATACACAGTTTATTTTTCTTGGCAGCAAGCTATAGCCTATTTATTTGGTCGTGTTGTTTTTTTACCAGACAAAAGATTTTATACTATCCATTTGGACTTTTTTTTTCTTTTGAAGTTGACTTTAACAAAGTAGACTACCGGTTTGCCTCAGAGCTAGCTACCTTTTTTTTTAAATCGTAAAAAAATATATATAATCTGATATTGATCCTTATGGAACACATGAGGGGAATCTATTGACGTCTAACGTTACTTCGTGGCATGTCACACAATGGTGTCATTTTCGGATGGAGTTTTGAGGTTCCTAATATCTTCATTTTGAAGTTCTTGAACACTTGAATTAGGCTAGATCATTCTTTCTGTAGACAGGCCTAGAATTCATTATAGATGCCAATAGTGGAGCATTTCTTTGTTACACCAACAGATCCTATAGACTATTTTTGCTGTTATAGACCACACCATATGAGTATATCTAAACACTGCTGTTTTTTATTTATTTTTAAGTTGGGTGCATTTTATCTAACAACTGTTGTGTCTGACGTTCCATTCTTGTGACTCGACACATTCGAATATTTCTGCCCAAAACGTAATTCTCTACGTAGTCTTGGCACCCGGCTGAATCGTTGGAGAAAGCTTTCCATTTTGGCATAGCCATCGTTTGATTGATCGTCCCTTCACACCGATAACAATTAGTGGCTTCCCTCACGATGCGTTACTTCTTCTACCAAGCAGTGATTGTATTGCTACGTGGACTCGTCATCTCTGCGGTACTGGGATTGGAAAGCAGCTACTCAAACGATATGTTGAACCGTGCGTCTGATGCCGCAATTGTAGCCACTACAGGTAAGCGTGCTATTCCAACACACACCGTTGCCTAAAATTCACGCATGTTTACCGCTTCGCTTTCTCAGAGGAATGCCACGCACAGTCCTGCTGGAAAACTGACTGCGCCGGGAGTCGCCAGTCACCTTTTTAAAAATTATTTTGCATTGCCAATGAATGCCGGAACGGCAGGAATGCACGATTTCTTCATAGGGAACGACCGACCGACCAACCGATGGAGCGCATCCTTTACTGTAATTTTGCTTGTGTGTAACCTTAAACTTCACACCTCCAGGGTCCGATGATCTTAGAGTATGTGGCCTGAAGCAACTATTTTTGACTGACTAATGTAAGATGGGAGTAGGCTACCTAGCCACTGTAGGCTATATGTCCATGTGTTTGTTCACACGGGCTGGCCTGTGTGAGGCACAGTACAGTACAGCTCAATCTCTTATACATCACCTTAATTCTGAAACAACTGAGCATGGCTGAATTAAAGCATTGGCAATGGTGCTGTCCAGCATATAGTGCTGAGATCAGGTCACCCCTATACAAAATATTAGGAACACTGACCAGGTGAAAGCTATGAACCCTTATTTAACTAGGCAAGTCAGTTAAGAACAAATTCTTATTTTCAATGACGGCCTAGGAACAGTGGGCCAACTGCCTGTTCAGTGGCAGAATGACAGATTTGTACCTTGTCTGCTTGGGGATTTGAACTTGCAACCTTCTGGTTACTAATCCAAACGCCCTAACCACTAGGCTACCCTGCCACCTTATTGAGGTCACTTGTCAAATCCACTTCAATCAGTGTAAATGAAGGGGAGGAGAAAGGTTAAATATGAATTTAAGCCTTGAGACAATTGAGACATGCACTGTGTATGTGTGCTATTCAGAGGGTGAATGGGCAACACAAAAGATTTAAGTTCCTTTTGAACAGGGTACGGTAGTAGCTGCCAGGTGCACTGTTTTGTGTCAAGAACTGCAACGCTGCAGTTTTTTTTTAACGCTCAACAGTTTCCTGTGTGTATCAAGAATGGTCCACCACCCAAAGGACATCCAGCCAACTTGGCACAACTATGGAAAGCATTGGAGTCAACATGGGCCAGCATTATGGAATGCTTTCGACACCTTGTAGAGTCCATGCCCTGAAGAATTGAGGCTGTTCTGAGGGCAAAAGAGGGTGCAACTTAATATTAGGAAGGTGTATATTAGATATTAGATCACCTTCATTATGATCTAACTGGCCAAACTGATCCTAGATCAGCAATCCTAATACGCTTTGGGAACAGGCTACTGGCACAGGTCTCAGTCAAGGTTACCCATCACCCGAGCTGAGTGTAGTTTGGCGAACCACCACTTCCTCCTCGCGGCTCCAAATTCAACAGCTGTTAATCTAATATCAGGTCAGGATGGTGTTTTACAGTATTGTGTCGCTGTCATCTCTGATTATGTTGGTCTGGTTCATGCCCTCACGGGACAGGAGCCTATAGGATCAGTGAGGAACAAGCAGCCTGCTGAACAAAAGGCCTTGTTACTGGGGTGGACCCCGTAATCCCCATGCCAGGGTTAATATAACGACTCCTAAACAGTCACTTTCACAGAAATCCTGATATGAGTGGCAAGGCAGTCACTTTCACACACATGCTGATATGAGTGGCAAGTCAGATGAAGTAATAACATCTTTATATGAAAGAAGAACATGATTATTGGGTAACCAAGAGCACAGATAAGTGGGGTCGTCATAAGTGAGGTCTGGAATGAGGCAAGCTACAGTAGCTGCATGGCTTTTCACACATTTGGAGCCATGTCAGAATAAAGACATCAAGTGCTCTTCTCCACTGAATGGTATGAAGGCGGTCAAGTGCATATGCTCCCAAATATGTTACGGCCCCTGTGAAATATCTGAGGTTGGTATAAGCAGGGGAATCATCCATAATGGTTGACAACCTACAACACAGAAATCGACCAGTGGAGCTTGTTGACGTTTAAAACTTCCAATCGATTGGTGGGTCCCCTGCGGGATGGTTGAGCTAACGTAGGCTAATGCGATTAGCATGTGGTTGTAAGTAACAAGACAATTTCCCAGGACATAGACATATCTGATGTTGTCAGAAAGCTTAAATTCTTGTTAATCTAACTGCACTGTCCAATTTACAGTAGCTATTACAATGAAAGAATACCATGCTATAGTTTGAGGAGAGTGCACAGTTTTGAACATGAAAAGTTATGAATAAACAAGTTAGGCGCATTTAGGCAGTCTTGATAACATTTTGAACAGAAATACAGTGTTTCATTGGACTTTGCACATACACTGATGCCATCTAGTGGCCAAATTCTAAATTGCACCCGGGCTGGAATAATACATTATTGCCTTTCTCTTGCATTTCAAAGATTATGGTACAAAAAAAAAATGTGTGTGTTATATTCTCCTACATTCCTTTCACATTTCCACAAACTTCAAAGTGTTTCCTTTCAGTGGTACAAAGAATATGCGTATCCTTGCTTCAGGGCCTAAGCTACAGGCAGTTAGATTTGGGTATATCATTTTAGGCGAAAATTGGAGAAAATTAGGGGCCGATCCTTAAGAGATTTTAAGATAATGGAGGATGATTATTTGTTATGAGCATGGCCTTATTTCTATTACAGCATATTGGATGACTGTCATTCATTTTCAATTCACCCAGCTCAATGTAACATTGATAGGTTTAAGCTAATCCATGAGACTCTAGTTTTCCCTATACCCATCATGAGGTTGCTACAACCTAGTCTAGGAATGACATTCTAGGAATGACATTTACAATGTAGGTGCACAGGTTGAGAGAGAAATTAAGAGTTATCAAGGTGACAGACAGTGAAACATTCAATACCGTTTTGCACACTCTTCACTTTCATAGCAGTCACATATAAATATTTTGTTTGTTGTATAATTCCTTCTCTCATCTATGCGCTCTCCTCTCACCTTTTCCCTTCGTTTGTGGACTTCAGTGCACAACACATCTGCTGTCTGTGACTAGGCCCAAAAAAATGTCCTTGCCAAACCATACCAAAACCGCTAAATGCAGCACACAGCCTACATCGTTGTCACCATATTAGCTAACATCATAGTCAACATAGCTACTAGAACTAATGCATTAGTAAACCCTCTACAGTTTAGCAGTTACACTTGCGGGACTTGGTGGCAATACATTAATAACACCAAACCCTTACTTTGACTTGGAAGAGTTTCAGTGTTGGATAGCCATAGACAGCTAGCTAACATAGCAAGTGTTTCAGTAGGCTAATCTAGCTGCATTCACTAGCAAAGTGAGAAAAAAAGAAATAAAACTATCTCTCTCTCTTGCTTCTCCATTTTTAAAGAAATTAATTTGTTCAACATTTTTCAACTATTGTCTTTCTCTCTCTTTGAGTCAACTACTCACCACATTTTATGCACTGCAGTGCTAGCTAGCTGTAGCTTTCAGTACTAGATTCATTCTCTGATCCAATGATTGGGTGGACAACGTGTCACTTCATGCTGCAAGAGCTGATACTGTAGGTTGGAAGATGTCCTCCGGAAGTCGTCATCATTACTGTGTAAATCTATGGAGGGGGATGTAGAACCATGAGTCTCATAGGTTCTGTTATGAAGTCTGTGTACCCATAGGAGAAAGGAAATGAGCTATCCTCCAGCTATACCATAGTGCTACTCTACTGAGTGCTGTTGAGGCTACTGTAGACCTTTATTGCAAAGCAGTGTGTTTTGGTGACGTGAATATATTTGGTATAGTTTTATCTAAAAAGGATAACTGTAAAAAAATATATATATATATTTACTATTTATATTTTTCTGACATTCACTGAGGAGTATTGTCCTCCCCTTCCTCTGATGAGCCTCCACTGAAATAGACCCAGTTAAATGAATTATGGTTATCAGTTCAACAGTTGTCATTGGAAGCCTGCTTCTTCTCAGGAGTCAGCCACCCTCATCCAGAGCAAATAGATAAGGCCTCCATAGACATTACTTTAGGTGAATTGCATTAGATCCTGTTTAGTTGATAAGGATCAGTGATGACATGTGAGATGAAAGAGGCTCGTTTCTGCAGAAGGTACACTTGTCGCAGTTGAAATATTACTGGATAAGAATGGTCAAAACATTAAACTAGGCCATGAAATGCATGTTAAATCTGTTTGTTTTTTTCTCGCACATGTAAGATAAGCCTTGAAACCCAGTCTGGGTTTCAAAGGGACCTTGTACCTTTGTAGGGCTAGTGTGTGTGAGTGTGTAAAGGGAGCTGGTTTGTAGCTTTGAGATAATAGCCTCAGTGAAAGTGATGGAATATTCAATTTTTCCATCTGGCCCATTTGAGAAGATCACCTGGCCTTTTGCACTGCGGTCCTCTGAAAAAATGTGTGTGTGTGTGTGACTGGTTGTATTTATGTCAAGTTATTTTGTGTGAGTATGCATAACTGGGGTACTGTATTTGTACTGTGTTTGTTAGTCATTGTGAGTGTGTACATGAGTGAAAATGTGGTTGTGTGTACATCTTCAGTAGTGTGTGTGTGTGTGTGTCTGTAAGTATGTACACGTTTACTTAGGTATGGACTTTCCCTTAAGGCATTGGCATGTGTGTGGGCCACTATATAACAGCATGCCCTTGGCCTGAAATGGCCTCTGGCTGTAAACAAAAAAAAAGAAGGAATTTCCTGTGGTCCAGCAGATGGGTATCGTGTCCCTGCTGTAAGGGAAAGGTTGCGGGTTCGAGCCGCCCCCTTCTGGGTTGTTAGGGGTCATATGGTGAGGGTGCAGGGTTTACGATTTGGCGCCTAAACCTTCTGCAGACCTTACCCAAGGTTGTGTGACTGGTTTGATGTAGCCTCTTTTCAGAGGAAAGGGGGAAGTGGAGAGAGGATTTAGAGGGGAACTGGTCACATAGGGCCTACATACAGTTGAAGTGGGATGTTTACATACATAGTTTTTCACAATTCCTGACATTTAATCCTAGTAAAAATTCCCTGTCTTAGGTCAGTTAGGATCACCACTTTATTTTAAGAATGTGAAATGTCACAATAATAGTAGAGTGATTTATTTCAGCTTTTATTTATTTCATCACATTCCCAGTGGGTCAGAAGTTTACATACAGCCAATTAGTATTTGGTAGCATTGTCTTTAAATTGTTTAACTTGGGTCAAATGTTTCGGGTAGCCTTCCACAAGGTTCCCACGGTAAGTTGGGTGAATTTTGTCCCATTCCTCCTGACAGAGCTGGTGTAACTGAGTCAGGTTTGTAGGCCTCCTAGCTCGTACACGCTTTTTCAGTTCTGCCCACACATTTTCTATGGGATTGAGGTCAGGGCTTTGTGATGGCCACTCCAATACCTTGACTTTGTTGTCCTTAGGCCATTTTGCCACAACTTCAGAAGTATGCTTGGCTTTATTGTCCATTTGGAAGACCCATTTGCGACCAAACTTTAACTGACTGACTGATGTCTTCAGATGTTGCTTCAATATATCCACCAAATGTAGCTTCCTCATGATGCCATCTATTTTGTGAAGTACACCGGTCCCTCCGGCAGCAAAGCACCCCCACAACATGATGCTTCCACCCCTGTGCTTCACGGTTGGGATGGTTTCTTCAGCTTGCAAGCCTCCCCCTTTTTCCTCCAAACATAACGTTGGTCATTATGGCCAAACAGTTGTATTTTTGTTTCATCAGACCAGAGGACATTTCTCCAAAAAGTACTATCTTGGTCCCTATGTGCAGTTGCAAACCGTAGTCTGGCTTTTTTTAATGGCGGTTTTGGAGCAGTGGCTGCTTCATTGCTGAGCGGCCTTTCAGGTTATGTCGATGTGGAAATAGATAATTTATACCTGTTTCCTCCAGCATCTTCACAAGGTCATTTGCTGTTGTTCTGGGATTGATTTGCACTTTTCGCCCCAAAGTATGTTCATCTCTAGGAGACAGAGTGTCTCCTTCCTGAGCGGTATGACAGCTGCGTGGTCCCATGGTGCTTATACTTGCGTTCTATTGTTTGTACAGATAAACATGGTACCTTCAGGCATTTGGAAATTGCTCCCAAAGATGAACCAGACTTGTGGAGGTCTACAATTTTTTTTCTGAGGTCTTGGCTGATTTCTTTTGATTTTCCCATGATGTCAAGCAAAGAGGCACTGAGTGTCATGCCCAAAGTAGATGTCCTGACCGACTTGCCAGAAGTATAGTTTGTTAACAAGACATGTGTGGAGTGGTTGAAACACTTAGGTTGGAGTCATTAAAACTAGTTTATGTCAACTTCAGAATTCAACTTTAACTGTATCCTCAAAGTCATGTTTGGCCCAGTCACCTTGGTTGCATTAGTAGGGATCATTACCTCTGACCTCACAGACACGGGCCTTCATCACTGTGTCAAATGTCGGAAACAAATGATGTTTCGCAGTTCAAGGAAACTAAGATGAGAATTGAAGAATGGTATGGTTAGGGTTAGAGCGGTTCTTGAACAGTTCTTGAACTAATGATTGCACGGACCGCCACACCAAGCGTGGTTAGATAAAATGTCATGGGGCGAGCTCATGAGATTTTAAACATGGTGGACTGACTGAGATGTCTTACCACTTGGTCGTTTTATGGTTGACCAGTGTGGTTATGGTTGTTTGTGGTTAGTGAATTAAAAAAGCCTTTCTGGGATGAGAATTGCTTCATTTCGGACAGTTGGTGGATTGCTCACATCTGCTGAACTTCTATAACTGAACAACTTATTATGCAGTGCATTCGGAAAGTATTCAGACCCCTTCACTATTTCCACATTTTGTTACGTTACAGCCTTATTCTAAAATGGATTGTGTTCTTGGGGACCTTCAATGCTGCAGAAATGTTTTGGTAATCTTCCCTATAATCTGCTCCTCTACACAATCCTGTCTCGGAGTTCTACAGACAATTCTTTGTACCTTTTTTTTGCTCTGACCTGCACTGTTAACTGTGGGACCTTATATAGAGAGGTGTGTGGCTTTCCAAATCATGTCCAATCAATTGATTTGACCACAGGTGGACTCCAATCAAGTTAAGGAAACATCTCAAGGATGATCAATGGAAGCAGGATGCCCATGAGCTCAATTTCAAGGCTCATAGCAAAGGGTCTGAGTACTTATGTAAATGTGATATTTCAGTATTTATTTTTTATGTTATACATTTGCAAAATATTCTAAAAAACAGTTTTTGCTTTGTCATTATGGGGTATTGTGTGTAGATTGATGAGAATACTTTCTTTTTTTTTAAATGAGGCTGTAACCAAACTCAATTTCTAAAAAGGGAAGCGGTCTGAATACTTTTCGAATGCATTGTATGTGAAAGCTTGAATCTCAGTACAAGTCTGCAAATGTTTGACGTTTATGCTGGTGAAACTATGGGACGTACCAAAGATGCAGAACAACCTATCAATGTTTGTCCTTTTTAAAACGTGCTAATGAACATATAGAGTACAATACATCCCCTTATGTTTGGGGAGAGGGAAGGGGGGTGTAAGTGAGTTTCTCTGGTTGGTTGATGGCTGGGGCTTGCTTGAGTGACAATGTGTACGTGGACTTCCTCACTTTTAAATGCCACTGTGTATTTAGCTTGTTTAGCGTTTCAACAAACAAAGCCCTTCCTTCTGTCTCCCAGAAAGGAACACAGAGTTCTGAAAGGATGCGTTGGGAATATGACAGTCCTCAAGAGAGAGAGAAACTGTACCATCATCATCTTCTTTTACATAAGCTTTCATTGGACTCTTTGAAACCCTTGTCTTTACTGGAGCAGGTTTTGTGAGTGGGTTCCTCAAAGATGGAAATTTGCAACATTTTGAAGAGGCTGAAATATTTTCAAGGCTATTTTTAGTGTTTGTCCCTCAAAATTGTTAGTAAAAGCCCACTAAAAGCCTGTGAGTTTGGAGAAAACCCACTTAGTGCACGGTGGCCACCTCAGCATTGATATGGTTATCTTTCTGAACAGAGTGGCCGCATTAATAAGGTGATTTGTTTGAAAAGGAAGGTAAACATTTGCCTGTCCCCTAGGGCTTGTTGACTCTCACTCTGAAGTGCGCCAAAAAGGAGTTGGGACTCAGCATTTGCATTTTCAGGATGCGTATTTTCTTTGACGTTTCTTCAGATTCCCTTTTTTCTTTTCTACCAAAATAGAGACACTACACTTAAGGAAAACCTGGCATTATCTGCTGCAGCAACGACTGGGCTACAGAGTGAGTTCCCAGGTTCAGTTTAGGGTTCCAAGTGACGGCATGACGGTGCGAACATGGATGCCTCACAATTCCGTGGCTTTCTGTGTATTTAGCTCCTTTTTAGTGTTAAAATAAACAAACCCAATCCGTCTCTAAAGACAGGAATATGCTTTTTTTTTTTAAAGTGACCCATCCGGGAAGAAACTAACACTTGAAACAGAATTAAAACATTCTGTTCCACCACACAATGGTATCAAATCTAACTCTGCTTCCGTCTACTGCCATCAACGCAATACCTTTGAGACGTTAACTCAGAGACACCCTCTCAAACTAGTGTCTAGGAACAACCCCTTGTCTCAATTTCCATACTGAACTTAATTATTGAAAGTCACTCAGGATTAGGGCATCTGCTAAATGACAAAATGACATATACTGTAAGTTACCCTCTCCCTGACTCGAGAGTTCGTTCATTGAGACGGCCTGGATTTTCACGTCCCTCCATCAGACTGTCTGCTCTGCTTACCATAGACAGCTGCTTCCGATCTTGATCAGGGGCTGCGTGGTTGTGAGCCACCCCTATTAGGGCCAGAGTCCAGGCCGAATGGAACCAGGGTGTATTTATAAAGACCGCAGTCGTTTTTTCCAACGAGAGAGCCGCCTGGCGTTTTCCTTTCCGTGGTCCCGTTAATAAGCGTGTCGGAACCCCGTGATGTCGGTCGGAATCAGGGTCGGGGCGCATGGCTGACCCGATGGTGACACGGACACAGGCTCTGAGTGTTCCTCATAGCTGGGCTCTGGCGTCACGGCGCCGACTCGGCTTTCAACCGTGCTCGCTGGCTGGAGAGATAATTGGACTTTAATGGCTTACTTTGGCCCCGTCTGTATCTAATCACTCAACACGCTGCCATCAGGACAGCTTTAGATGAGACATAAGTATGTGCATAAACATTTAATTAACATGTACTTAAACATGTAAATATTAACCATCGATTATATTCATATGACCTGATTTAAGGATGTTGACTTTCAGATATAGTATGTAATTGATCACTGCAATGAATAACAGTGAACCCATGAATAGAGGACATCCTCTATACTTCAAGCCAGCACCCATAATAGAAGTCTGTGTTCATCTCTCACTTCCCAGCAGTCACCCAGTGTAAGTCAGCACCCATAATAGAAGTCACATGTAAATTCACAGTGATCATCTCTCACGTCCCAACAGTCACCTGGCTCTGTGTGTCTTGGTTTCCTTTACCATGAAGTCTCTATCGGCAAGTTTACTCAAAATAAAAAAAACAGAAATATCTTTTACATAAGTATTCAAACCCTTTGCTATGAGACTCGAAATTGAGCTCTGGTGCATCTGGTTTCCAGTGATCATCCTTGAGAGGTTTCTACAACTTGGAGTCCAATTCAATTGTTTGGACATGATTTGGAAGGTCACACACCTGTCTATATAAGGTCCCATAGTTGACAGTGCATTTCAGAGCAAAAACCAAGCCATGAGGTTGAAGGAATTGACCGTAGAGCGCCGAGACAGGATTGTGTCAAGGCACAGATCTGGGGAAGGGTACCAAACATGTCTGCATCATTGAAGGTCCCCAAGAACACATTCTTAAATGGAAGAAGTGTGGAACTACCAAGATTCTTCCAAGAGCTAGCTGCCCGGCCAAACTGCGAAATCGGGGACAAGGGCCTTGGTCAGGGAGGTGACCAAGAACCCGATGGTCACTCTGACAGAGCTCCAGAGTTCCTCTGTGGACCTTCCAGAAGAACAACCATCTCTGCAGCACTCCACCAATCAGGCTCTACGGTCAAGCGTGGTGGCAGCATCATGTTGTGAGGATGTTTTTCAGCGACAGGGACTGGGAGACTAGTCAGGATCGAGGGAAAGATTAAGAGAGCAAAGTACAGAGAGATCCTTAACGAAAACCTGCTCTAGAGCGCACAGGATGTCTTACTGGGGCGAAGGTTCACCTTCCAACTGGACAACAACCCTGAGAATACCACCAAGACAACGCAGGAGTGGCTTCGGGACAAGTCTCTGAATATCCTTGAGTGGTCCAGCCTGAGCTCAGGCTTGAATCTGATTTGAATATCTCTGGAGAGACGCTCCCCATCCAACCTGACAGAGCGTGAGAGCATTTGCAGAGAAGAATGGGAGAAACTCCCCAAATACAGGTGTGCCAAGCTTGTAGCGTCATACCCAAGAAGATTGGAGACTGTAATCACTGCCAAAAGGTGTATCAACAAAGACCTAAGTTTTTGCTTTGTCATTATTGGGTATTTGTGTGTAGATTGAGAAACAAATATGTAATCAATTTTAGAATAAGGCTGTAACATAACAAAATGTAGAAAAAGTCAAGGGGTCTAAATAGTTTCCGAATGCACTGTAGGTCACCAGCTGTGTTCAATTGTACTTAACCTCCTGCTGTGAGTGGCCTATACGCACCAGTCAAAGCAGAGGAAACTGCCCTCAGCTGGCCGGCAGACAGGTCGACCCACAGGGCTTTTGTTGTTCCTTTCCGGCACTCCACAAGGTGTTGATCCCTGAACTCCTGTCTGTCTGTCGGTCTTTCTTTCTGCCTTTTGTGATGCGGGTACGCTCCCTGAAGGACACACACTATTGACAAACATGTAAACACACTAACACACACACACATTCCTTATACTTCTTATACACACACTCGCTGGCATTTAAAAACATTTTTTTAAGATGGTGTGGCACAGGTCATGCATATGTTAAGACATATCTTTGAAAATATATATATATCATTGTTTATCAACCCTACAAGCAATACAAGACTCTATTATTATGGTGGGAGATTATAATGTGGTTTTAAATACCTCTATGGACCGTAAAGGAAATCACACTACAAACTATCACCCTCATGCACTTAAGGAAATCACGAATGTCATGGATATATTAGAACCAGTGGATATATTCAGGCTTAAATATCCTGACCTAGTGAGATATACATGGCGGAGGCTCAATCAAGCTAGTCGTCTTGATTAATTTCTTATGTCATTCTCTCTGGCACCAAAAGTTTAAAATGTGTTGATAGGGGACAGAAGGCTGTCAGATCATCACATCATTTGCATATATATTACTCTTACAGAATTTACATGTTGCTGAGGATATTGGAAATGTAATCAAACCTATTGGATGATAACTTGTTTTTAACTAGGACAGAATCATTTCTAACTGGCTTTTTCCGACATTACAGAGTTGAAGTTGGAAGTTTACATACACCTTAGCCAAATACATTTAAGCTCAGTTTTTCACAATTCCTGACATTTAATCCTAGTAAAAATGTCTTAGGCCAGTTAGGATCACCACTTTATTTTAAGAATGTGAAATGTCAGAATAATAGTAGAGAGAATGATTTATTTCAGCTTTTATTTCTTTCATCACATTCCCAGTGGGTCAGAAGTTTACATACACTCAATTAGTATTTGGTAGCATTGCCTTTAAATTGTTTAACTTGGGTCAAACATTTCAGGTAGCCCATTCCTCCTGACAGAACTGGTGTAACTGAGTCAGGTTTTTAGGCCTCCTTGCTCGCACACGCTTTTTCAGTTCTGCCCACACATTTTCTATGGGATTGAGGTCAGGGCTTTGTGATGGCCACTCCAATACCTTGACTTTGCTGTCCTTAAGCCATTTTGCCACAACTTTGGAAGTATGGTTGGCTTCATTGTCCATTTGGAAGACCCGTTTGCGACCAAACTTTAACTGTCTGATATCCTGATGTTGCTTCAATATATCCACATAATTTTCCTCCCTCATGATGACATCTATTTTGTGAAGTGCACCAGTTCCTCCTGCAGCAAAGCACCCCCACAACATGATGCTGCCACCCCGGTGCTTCATGGTTGGGATGGTGTTCTTCGGCTTGCAAGCCTCCCTCTTTTTCCTCCAAACATAACGATGGTCATCATGGCCAAACAGTTATATTTTTGTTTCATCAGACCAGAGGACATTTCTCCAAAAAGTATGATCTTGGGCCCCATGTGCAGTTGCAAACCATATTCTTGCTTTTTTATGGTGGTTTTGAAGCAGTGGCTTCTTCCTTGCTGAGTGGCCTTTCAGGTTATGTCGATATAGGACTCGTTTTACTGTGGATATAGATACCTTTGTACCTATTTCCTCCAGCATCTTCACAAGGTCCTTTTCTGTTGTGGGATTGATATGCGCTTTTCGCACCAAAGTACGTTAATCTCTAGGAGACAGAACTCGTCTCCTTCCTGAGCAGTATGACGGCTGCGTGGTCCCATGGTGTTTATACTTGCGTACTATTGTTTGTACAGATGAATGTTGTACCTTCAGGTGTTTGGAAATTGCTCCAAAGGATGAATCAGACTCGTGGAAGTCTACAATTTGTTTTCTGAGGTCTTGGCTGATTTCTTTAGATTTCCCCATGATGTCAAGCAAAGAGGCGCTGAGTTTGAAGGTAGGCCTTGAAATACATCCACAGGTACACCTCCAATTGACTCAAATGATGTCAATAAGCCTATCAGAAGCTTCTAAAGCCATATTTTTTTCTGGAATTTTCCAAGCTGTTTAAAAGGCACAGTCAACTTAGTGTATGTAAACTTCTAACCCACTGGAAATGTGTTTTAGTGAATAAATGAAATAATCTGTCTGTAAACAATTGTTGGAAAAGTTACTTGTGTCATGCACAAAGTAGATGTCCTAACCGACTTGCCAAAACTATAGTTTGTTAACAAGAAATTTGTGGAGTGGTTGAAAAACAAGGTTTAATGACTCCGACCTAAGTGTATGTAAACTTCCGACTTCAACTGTAGGTACAGCTGATGCCTTTATTGTATGGGACACTTTTTAAATGTGTCTTTAGAGGCCATGCAATTCAGTACTCATCTTTAAAGCAAAGCAATTTAGGTCAAAAGAGTCCATATTAACAAAGGAAATTGAAGGACTAACAGTACAGATAGCTCTAAAAACGGTACCATGGAGGCTCAGAATAAGTTAGAGGAAAAACAAAGTGAATTGGAGGAACTTATTCAAGAAATATCAAGTGTAATGTATTTTAAAGGAACTGGATGGAATATGGGGAACAATGCATCAAATAATTTTTTAATCTTCGACATATAAATGCTACCATGAAGAATTTCCTGAATCTTGTTAGGAATGACGGAGTCACCCACGATTCACCAAATGATATTTTGGAAAGAGTAAAGGACTTTGAGCATATGTTTTCATTTGTCTCCATCTCCACTAATTGTATGGATTTTTTGTTGTTGTCTATTAAAAATGTGAAATTAACAGCTCTACAGAAGGATTTATGTGAAAGCCAATTTACAAAGGAGGAACTTCTTGATGCAATTAAAGCCTTTAAGTCCGGGAAAACTCCAGGGCTTGATTGCATGGCAGTTGTGGTATACCAAACTTTTTTTTGATATACTCAGAGGACCGTTATTAGCATGTTTTAACCACTCCTATATAAATGGTAGATTATCAGACATTCAACAAGAAGGTCTGATATCATTATTACTGAAACATGAGCCAAGTGGTAAATTTAAAGATCCAGTCCGTTTAAAAAAATTGATGCCCCTTACAAAAATGCTTAGTGCATAGAATTTAAAAGGCATTGTCGGATATTTTTAATCAGACAGTTTTTTTTACATGGACGATACGTTGGAGATAATATAAGACAAGTACTGGAAACAATAGAATACTATGAAATATCGGGGACACCAGGCCTGGTTTTCATAGCTGATTTTGAAAAGGCCGTTGATAAAGTATGACTGGAGTTTATATATAAATGCCTGGAACTTTTCAATTTTGGTTCAAGTTATGCATAGTAACCCTATGTGTAAAACAGTACAGGAAGTTTTAAACTGTCAAGAGGAGTAAAACAAGTTTCTCCACTATCGGCATATCTATTTATTCAAAATGTTAGCTGTTAAAATCAGATCTGACAAATACAATTAAGTGGTTAGATATTCAGGGCTTAAAAGCAAAAGTGTTTAAAAGGCATACATTGTATGCTGATAATTCATGTTTTCTTTTAAATCCACAATTTGGATCCCTCCACAGCCTCGTAGAGGATCTAGATAGCTTTTTCTAACCTCTTTGGATAACAACCAAATTATGTGTACTATATTACATATTGAATCACCCCAAAAGAACTTTACATTACCATCTAGTTTACAAATAAAATGGTCTGACGGGTATGTGGACATACTCAGTATACAGTACCAGTCACAAGTTTGGACATCTACTCATTCAAGGGTTGTTATTAGATTTTTAAAACTATTTTCTACATTGTAGAATAAAACTAAACCTGTAAAAAAATGAAATTAAATAACACAGATGGAATCATAAAGTGTTAAACAAATCAAAATATATTTTAGATATTTCAAACTAGCCACCTTTTGCCTTCATGGCAGTTTTGGACACTTGGCATTCTCTCAACCAGCTTCATGAAGTAGTCACCTGGAATGGATTTCAATTAACAGGTGTGCCTTGTTAATTTGTGGAATTTCTTTCCTTCTTAATGCATTTGATAAGTTTTGTGACACGGTAGGGTAGGTGTGGAATACAGAAGTTAGCCCTATTTGGTAAAAGACCAAGTCCATATTATGGCAAGGACAGCTTAATTAAGCAAAGAGAAATGACAGTCCATCTTTACTTTAAGAAATGAAGGTCAGTCAATCCAGAGAATGTCAAGAACTTTGAAAGTTCAGTCGCAAAAACCATCAAGCGCTATGATAAAACTGGCTCTCATGAGGACAGCCATAGGAAAGGAAGACCCAGAGTTACCTCTGGGTTACCTGCTGCAGAGGACAAGTTCATTAGAGTTACCAGCCTCAGAAATTGCAGCCCAAATAAATGCTTCACAGAGTAGAAGTAACAGACACATCTCAACATCAACTGTTCAGAGGAGACTGCGTGAATCAGGCCTTCATGGTCAAATTGCTGCAAAGAAACCACTACTAAAGGACACCAATGAGAAGAAGAGACTTGCTTGGGCCAAGAAACACGAGCAATGGACATTAGACCGATGGAAATCTGGCCTTTGGTCTGATGAGTCCAAATGTGAGATTTTTTTTGTTCCAACTGCTGTGTCTTTGTGAGATGCAGAGTAGGTGAACGTATTCGTTTTTGCTCTGTCATTGTGGGGTATTGTGTGTAGATTTTTTTTTTCTTCTCATCAATGTAATCCATTTTAGATTAAGGCTGTAACACAAAGTGTGGAAAAAGTCAAGAGGTCTGAATACTTAATTGAATGCACTGTATAGCGGGTCTGAAAAGAGACACAACACTCTATAACCCTACAATGGCCGTCAATGATATTGCACAAAGTGAACTCACTTCAACCCAACAAGGGCAAAATGTTTTGACTTCCACCAGATCCCTATGCAAATTAGTCAAATGACGACGGCTGTGGATGTCTGGATGGAGCGTCGGATCGGAAGAAGAGGGGTGCTGGGTATCTGGGCTAGGTCATGCCTGTTAAGGGTGTTAGGTGGATTTTTGGATGGGGATAGCGGTGCCCTCTAATATCAGGGACTTTCCCTTGGCAGGGGGGGGCACATGATGTGGTGTAGTCAGCAGCGAGGGGAGGTGGGGGATGGGGACAGTGTGGATTTCTTAGGCATGCTCTCTGCCCTGTCTCCACTGTTGCTTGTACAGCGCAGCTGTGCACATACACACTCACTCACTTTTCGCGACTGAGCATACTCTCCCACGGGGAGAAAGAGAGGTTGAGGGGAGGGATGTTTTCTTGTGTTTGTCACTGTCATACAGTTGCATGTGCTACACGTTAAGGTTTATATATGTTTTCTCAGGACTGCTGTCTCACTCGATGATGAGAGGAGTGTGGAAAAAGAGAGGTTGTTCACTCAAGGCCCACATTTACATCCAGACTATAGTGGTTTGGAAACCAGGCTTTAAAACTGCTGTGTGCACTGATTCCTTTGTGTCACTGGTTCACCACATAAGAAATCCACTTTACAATGCAGCAATAGCAATTATCTGTTGGAAGTAGTACAGTAGCTGTCTATCAAGTACACGTAACCTACTTAGGGCTGTAACGTTGAGTCATTGCCACAATCAAATGCCATATGACCGTTATGTCACTGTCACTAGGCATCAGTGGTGGAAAAAGTACCCAAATGTCATACTTGAGTAAAAGTAAAGATACCTTAATAGAACACGACTCAAGTGAAAGTCACGCAGTAAAATACTACTTGAGTAAAAGTCTAAAGGTATTTGGTTTTAAATATACTTAAGTATCAAAAGTAAATGTAATTGCTACTATATACTTAAGTATTAAAAATAAAAGTACAAGACATTTCAAATTCCTTATATTTAGCAAACCAGACAGCATGATTATCTAGTTAAAAAAAAAAAAATACGGATAGCCAGGGGCACACTCCAACAGTCAGACATAATTTACAAACGTAACATTTGTGTTTAGTGAGTCCGCCAGATCAGAGGCAATAGGGATGACCACGGATGTTCTCTTGATAAGTGCACGAATTTGACAATTTTCCTGTCCTGCTAAGCATTCAACATGTAATGGGTAAAATGTATGGAGTAAAAATGACATTATTTGCTTTAGGAATGTAGTGAAGTTAAAGTTGACAAAAAATATAAATAGTAAAGTACAGATACCCCCACAAAAACTACTTAAGTAAAAATACTTTAAAGTACTACTTAAGTACTTTACACCACTGCTAGGCATTCCAAAACAGCACTCTGTTAATGAATGGTGCTGGTGGTCTACCAAACTTGCTAATGGCCTGGTACTCAGCGCTCTATTGTCCCTTTTTAATCACACTTCAATGAAAATTAAATAAAAAATCAAATCAAACACTTAATGATTTGTATTTGAATAATCTGAATGATGAGGATAAATGACGATGGGAGTTAAAGGTCCCGTTCTGAAATGGATCCAGTGCTTTCCCAGCTGCACCTGATATGCATAATATATATATATTTTTAACATTCCATGATTGTCGTGGATCTTGTTTCAACCTCAAACTCAAAAACAGCGGCAGCCATTTGGATGCATTTTGGATATGAAGCTGGTTGATAAACTGAATCAGGTTAGTAATATCTGAGGTTGCAGCGATAACCTTTTAGGAGGGTATCTCTCCAGGAATAGTGTTGGAGAGCCTTGGCATTGAGTTTGAGAGCAATAGGCTATCGCCTGTCGCGCAGCGAGAGAGCTCCTCAAACAGCTGGTTGATGTGTGGAATGAAATAAGGGTTCTTATAAACCCAGTCATTGCGCAGCATTTATTTTTAAAAGAGAAGGATCCCAGCTTTCTATTGCTAGGCCATATTTGTTTCTCCACTTTCCAAATATTAAGTACATTGCTTTGCTTCACAACTGGAGTAGCCTACGTGGCTGGCATAAAAATGAACTCTGCGTTTGCTATTCAAGTGCATACAGATATGTCATTTTTTTTGCCTCTGCCTCTGTTCCGACAGGTGCATGATAATGGCCCATTCGAAATCAAAACTAATTTGACACATTATTTAGTTGAAGCAAAGACGAGATTTAAATAGAGAATAGTCTGATGGGTGAGAATAGTATCACTTTTAAATGAAGGGAGAGGGGATACCTAATCAGTTGCACAACTGAATGCATTCAACTGAAATGAGAGACTAATGCCCAGTATGTGAAGTCTACTAAGGCAAGAAACATTAAACATTTTTAGTGACTTTTACAAATCATTAATAATCAGGCCCCCTGGAACAGGGTTGGAGAGTCCTGGTATAGCCAATGAGCCTAGTGAAATGGGTGTTCTTATAAACCCAGTCATTGTGAAATCACGGGGGTGAAAACATAATTTTGACTGGCCACTTTAAAAAGGGGATCCCAGCTTTCTAGTGCTAATATACTTATTTTTCAACTCCTACAATTAAGCACATTAATCCGCTTTGCATACAACCGGAGTAGCCTACCTGCCATATTAAAATGAAACCGTGGAAAGTGCTTCCTCAATTCGCTTTTCAAGTACATATATATATTAATTTTACCTTTATTTAACTAGGCAAGTCCATTAAGACCAAATTCTTATTTTCAATGACAGCCTAGGAACAGTGGGTAGTACCTTGTCAGCTCAGGGGTTTGAACTTGCAACCTTCCGGTTACTAGTCCAACGCTCTAACCACTAGGCTACCCTGCCACCCCTATATAGACTGCTCAAAAAAATAAAGGGAACACTTAAACAACACAATGTAACTCCAAGTCAATCACACTTCTGTGAAATCAAACTGTCCACTTAGGAAGCAACACTGATTGACAAAACATTTCACATGCTGTTGTGCAAATGGAATAGACAACAGGTGGAAATTATAGGCAATTAGCAAGACACCCCCAATAAAGGAGTGGTTCTGCAGGTGGGGACCACAGACCACTTCTCAGTTCCTATGCTTCCTGGCTGATGTTTTGGTCACTTTTGAATGCTGGCGGTGCTTTCACTCTAGTGGTAGCATGAGACGGAGTCTACAACCCACACAAGTGGCTCAGGTAGTGCAGCTCATCCAGGATGGCACATCAATGCAAGCTGTGGCAAGAAGGTTTGCTGTGTCTGTCAGCGTAGTGTCCAAAGCATGGAGGCGCTACCACGAGACAGGCCAGTACATCAGGAGACGTGGAGGAGGCCGTAGGAGGGCAACAACTCAGCAGCAGGACCGCTACCTCCGCCTTTGTGCAAGGAGGAGCATGAGGAGCACTGCCAGAGCCCTGCAAAATGACCTCCAGCAGGCCACAAATGTGTATGTGTCTGCTCAAACGGTCAGAAACAGACTCCATGAGGGTGGTATGAGGGGCCGACGTCCACAGGTGGGGGTTGTGCTTACATCCCAACACCGTGCATGACGTTTGGCATTTGCCAGAGAACACCAAGATTGGCAAATTCGCCACTGGCGCCCTGTGCTCTTCACAGATGAAAGCAGGTTCACACTGAGCACGTGACAGAGTCTGTAGATGCCGTGGAGAACGTTCTGCTACCTGCAACATCCTCCAGCATGACCGGTTTGGCGGTGGGTCAGTCATGTTGTGGGGTGGCATTTCTTTGGGGGGCCGCACAGCCCTTCATGTGCTGAGGTAGCCTGACTGCCATTAGGTACCGAGATGAGATCCTCAGACCCCTTGTGAGACCATATGCTGGTGAAGTTGGCTCTGGGTTCCTCCTAATGCAAGACAATGCTAGACCTCATGTGGCTGGAGTGTGTCAGCAGTTCCTGCAAGAGGAGGGCATTGATGCTATGGACTGGCCCGCCCGTTCCCCAGACCTGAATCCAATTGAGCACATCTGGGACATCATGTCTCCCTCCATCCACCAATGCCACGTTGCACCACAGACTGTCCAGGAGTTGGCGGATGCTTTAGTCCAGGTCTGGGAGGAGATCCCTCAGGAGACCATCCGACACCTCATCAGGAGCATGCCCAGGCGTTGTAGGGAGGTCATACAGGCACGTGGAGCCCACACACACTACTGAGCCTCATTTTGACTTGTTTTAAGGACATTACATCAAAGTTGGATCAGCCTGTAGTGTGGTTTTCCACTTTAATTTTGAGTGTGACTCCAAATCCAGACCTCCATGGGTTGATAAATTTGATTTCCATTGATAATTTTTGTGTGATTTTGTTGTCAGCACATTCAACTATGTAAAGAAAAAGGTATTTAATAAGAATATTTCATTCATTCAGATCTAGGATGTGTTATTTTAGTGTTCCCTTTATTTTTTTGAGCAGTGTACATATATCGCTGCAACCTCAGATATTACTAACCTGAATCAGTCTATCAACCAGCTTAGCTTCATATCCAAAATGCATCCAAATGGCTGCTGCTGTTTTTGGCTTTGAGTTTGAAACAAGATCCACAATAATCATGGAATGTTAAAAAATATATATTATGCATATCAGGTGCAGCTGGGAAAGCACTGGATCCATTTCAGAACGGGACCTTTAACTCCCATTATCATTTATCCTCATCATTCAGATTATTCAAATACAAATCATTAAGTGTTTGATTTGATTTTTTATTTAATATAGGAGGGGCAGGGTAGCCTAGTGGTTAGAGCGTTGGACTAGTAACCGGAAGGTTGATTTAGAATGGGCCACAAAAAAATAAGTCCGTTGTATATGTATATATGTGTATATATATATATATATATATATGTATATACGGATGTATTTTTTTGTGGCCCATCCTAAATCAAATGTCATTTCACACGTATTAGTACGCAATATGTAAAGACCAGATTAAATTGAGAATAGTCTGATGAGTGAAAATATCATCAATTGCTTTTCAAATTGTGAAAGAGACTGATGAAGTGTGTGCAGCCCTGCACAAGAAACAGAGCATGCGCCTTTTTGCAACTATCAAATTATAATTAGTCGCATCATACAGCCATAGGCTATATGGTTAAAGACATTCTTAAGGTTTGTATCTCAGCTAAAGTTGCCAATTAACTTTATATAAAGCGTAGGCTATAGAACCTGTTTCAAATTCTCACTTTTATTTTTACCGCACAACACATGCGCCCTCGCTCGGTAATCGTTTTGGAGAAATATTCTTTCTATTTTATTTAGCTATGTTCAATTGTATTCGTCTTACTATCACATAATATAAAATAATGCCACGGAATTATAAGCCTAGGAAATCACAGCCTAGGCTATGGGCATATGGCATAGCCAGATCAGTAACATAAGGCCATTGGAATATGCCATTCAGTTCTTCTGAAATACATTTTCTTCATAATATATTAATTGTGATGGTGTAGATTAAATAGACGTATTACTTTTTAGATGTTCCAAAGGCGGCTTGTATGCGTGGAAGCACAGATATGCTAAACGTGTTTATGGTAATAACAGTTACCGGCTGACAAAATGTCATGACCACCACAGCCCTAGTCATATACTCTTAGGGGAAAGAAAGTTATATCTAGAACCTAAACGGATTCTTTGGCTGTCCCCATAGGAGAACCATTTGAAGAATCCTTTTGGTACAAGGTAGAACCCTTTTGGGTTCCATGTAGAACCCTTTCCACAGAGGGTTCGACATGGAACCCAAAATGGTTCTACTTGGAACCGAAAAGGGTTCTTCAAATGGTTTTCCTATGGGGACAGCCAAAGAACCCTTTTGGAACGCGTGTTTCTAATTGTACTGGCTACTTACTGTAGATGCTACTTGTCTTTTGACAACTTCTTCTTAGCTGCAGTTGTATTGTCACCTAGGAAGGGGGAGGAGCAGAGTGACCAGTTGCTAGGCAATTGAAAGGTCACTCAATCCCGTTTCAGAACTGAGCATTGTGTGTGAAAGGGGCCGAGAGTGGTAATCCATTTCAGCACTGCTAACAGTGGTGTGTGTCTGGGGCAAACAGGTGTTCTCAAGAGCCACTTAGCCATCACCTTGATCACGGTACACAACGGACCATGGCTTGTATTACACATCGAAGGCGCGAACCTGTACCACCCCAAAAAAAATGATGACCTTTCTTTTGCTTTCTCTACCTCTCTCGACTCGTTCAAAAGGCAATGGGGTCGCGCAGGCCTATGTACGTTACGGCTTTAGTGTTTTCCGTCGGTGCCTCATTTGTGAGGTCTACGTTTTGACTTGTGGTAGCTGCTGCCCTTCACTCGGCGCCCTCACCACTGTCTGTTCCAGTTATTTAGAGATAGGCCTGGTAACCTTCAGAAGTGTGGGGACGCTAATAACCAGTGTTTCGTGTCTCTCAGATTTCGTCTGTGGCGATGGCGACGTCTCTTTCATGTTTGTCCTTGGCCTGGGTATCGAATGGATGAGCGAGATGTAGGTCTTCATACATCACATGCTTAAAGACGAGTCCTCAAATTTTGTCTGTGAAGCTTTTCAAATGATACAGAAGCAATTATAGAATGGTATACAGTAGAAAAAGCCTACAGTACTTGGACCAAAACCATGTGCTAGTTGTAGTGGTTTAGTTTATAGTCGTAAATGGACATTCTTTGACACTCTTGGGAGTTTGCAACCCTCTGAATTCATTGTCAGAAAGATCTTGGCTTTGGGTATGGTGATATCTGTTTCGATCTGTCACATCACCATGATATACAATACCAAGCTATCACATTTGGTTCCTTGGAAGTTGTGGCAACGTATGGTGTTGGTTTCACATTGGTTGTGAGAACAAAGCCATATGTTTCCTGACTGGTAAAACGTTAAAAAAAAATTAAAGTTCTGTGAACAGAAGTAAACATTTTTGCCTGTTCTGCGAATGTTTATCTTTTAGGTTGCAGGGGAGGTTCTGAGAAGGTTTTTACTCTGGTTCATTTAAGATTTTCCCGCAAGTTTTTTTATTAACGCTGAGAGAAAGGAAATTATAGATTATTTTGATGTATAAAAAAAAGAGTCCTTAAAATTGCCATTGAATGTTTCGATAAGACTATTTAATAACACTGCTAGCTTATTTTGGGTTAACGTTTTGGAACTCCAAGCACAGATGGGACACATGGAAATTCATTTCCTGAGGCACTAATCAAGCATTTATTTTTTATGCATACAAATCTGTTAATTTTTGTCTATTTAAACAAAACCCATTTCAAAGGAAATAAGCACTCATTTAGATCAGGTGTGGCCAGTTAGTGGACGTGGCCAACACACCTGAAAACACTTAAACAGATAGAAGTTTGAGTTTTGTTGATGCTGAGAACAAAATGTATATGTTTTTAAATAGCATTTTTAGAACGTTCGCTGAACTTTAGTAAAGTTTACTTGTGGTTTTTATAGAAAGTGTTCAGAAAGTTCTTAGAACAATTTGAGAACAAGACTTTAAATAGAACCATGAAGAAATCCGTAGGAGACATTATGCTGAAGTAATGAAATTCCCACAGAAGAACATTGTTTCTTAATGTTCTTGGAACAATTTGAGATCATGTCTTTAAATAGCACCATGAGGAAACCTGTAGGGAACGTTATGCTGAAGCATTGAAATTCTCACAGAAGACAGTTGTTCCTTAACATTCTCTGAACAATTTAAGAACATGACTTTAAATAGAACCATGAGGAAACCTGTAGGAAACGTTATGCTGAAGTACTGAAATTTCGTCAGAAGAATGTTGTTTCATAATGTTCTTTGAACTATTTGACAACATTCCCAATATCAAACCAGTTGGAGAATGTTCGTAGAACGTTACCAAAATTGAAATGAAATGTAACCATGTTTAAACTTTTAGGAAGCATTCTGTTAAAGTAAGTTTCTTGGCTTTGGAACATTCTCAGCACTTTTAATGAACTTTAATGAAAAAATTCTCTCTATTTCATTACTTTAACAGAATGCTTCCTAAAAGTTTGCAGGATAGTTATCCAGGATAGTTATCAGAATGCAGGATAGTTATCCTGCACCAATCTTGTGGGGAGGCTGGATGCAAAATAAGACAACCACGCTCTCAGCAAGCTCTAAGAAACATATGGTTCTCCGAATGTTATGTGCTGTCTGAGTAGGTACTGTACATCAGATTTTTCACTTTGGTGTGGTTGTCTTGATAAAACGTCACTAACAGAGCAACGAGGATATCACATGGACCATTGGTGGGGAACACGTCCCAGCTAGCACATAATGTTCTGAGAACTATATGTTTCTTAGAGCTAGGTGCAGGATAGTTACTTGGTTTTGGAACATTCTCAGCACATTTAAGGAACTTGACAGAAAAATACAATTTCTTGCTAAATCATTACTTTAACAGAATGTTTCCTAAAGGTTCAAACATGGTTACATTTAATTTAAATGTTGATAATGTTCTAGGAACATTCTCCAACTGGTTTGACATCAATGTTGTCAAATGTACTGAACAAAAATATAAAAGCAAAATGCAACAATTTCAAAGATTTTACAGAGTTACAGTTCATATAAAGAAATCAGTCAATTGAAATAAATAAATTAGGCCCTAATCTATGGATTTCACATGACTGGGCAGGGGCGCAGCCATGGGTGGACCTAGACCCATCCACTTGGGGAGCCAGGCCCAGCCAATCGGAATGAGTTTTTCCCCACAAAAGGGCTTTATTACAGACAGAAATACTCCTCAGTTTCATCAGCTGTCCGGGTGGCTTGTTTCAAATGATCCCACAGGTAAAGAAGCCGGATGTGCAGGTCTTGAGCTGGTGTGGTTATGCATGGTCTGAGGTTGTGAGTCCGGTTGGATGTACTGCCAAATTCTCTAAAAAAGACATTGGAGGTGGCTTATGGTAGAGAAATGAACATTACATTTTCTGGCAACAGTTATGGTGGACATTCCTGCAGTCAGCATGCCAATTGCACACTCCCTCAACTTGAGACATCTTTGGCATTGTGTTCTGTGACAAAACAGCACACTTTTATTGTCCCCAGCACAAGGTGCACCTGTGTAATGATCATCCGGTTTAATCTGCTTCTTGATATGCCACACCTGCAGGTGGATGGATTAATAACAGGGATGTAAACCAAATTGAGCACAACATTTGAGAGAAACAAGCTTTTTGTGCATATTCAACATTTCTGGGATCTTTTATTTCAGCTCATGAAACATGGGACCAACCCTTTACATGTTGCGTTTATATTTTTGTTCAGTATAGTTCAGAGAACGTTAAGAAACAACATTCTTCTGTGAGAATTTCAGTACTTCAACTTTTCCTACAGGTTTCCTCGTGGTTCTATTTAAAGTCATGTTCTCACAATTGTTTCTTAATGTTCTCTGAACAATATTCTTCTGTGGGAATTTCAGTACTTCAGCATAATGTTTCCCCGTGGTTCTATTTAGTCATGTTCTCAAATTGTTCCGAAAACGTTCCATGTAAACCACAAGAAAACTTGAGTAACATTCAGAGAACTTTCTAAGAATGCTATTTAAAAACATATACATAACATTCTCAGCATCAACAAAACTTTCTCTATCCTCTATCTTTTGGTAAGTGTGTTCAGGTGTGTTCATTGCTTGTTTCCTTTGAAATGAGATCTGTTTGAATAGAGTAAAATGAACTGCTTAATGAGTAAAACAAACATGACATACATGCTCCTTGTGGCGCAGTGGACTAATTCCATGGATAGAGAACAGAAGAGCGTAAATTTTAATCTCACTGACGCTGTGCCACAATAAAAAAAATTTTTTTTTTTGCATGATTAATGCCATGTTTAAGCAAATTAATTTCCATGTGTCCTATTTGTGCTTGGAGTTCAAAACAGTTAACCCAAACTAATCTAGCAGTGTTATTAAAAGTCTTAAACATGTTCTCAGAACATTTAATTACCTTTTAAATAATCTAATTTTCATTCTCAGAACGTTAATTAAACCTCCCAGAAGAAATGTCAGGGAACCATAGTAAAACATTCCCAGAACCTCCCTGCAACCTAAAAAATGTATGTTCCCAGAACAGGCTAAATGTTCACTTAATTTAAAACTGTTTTAATGGACCAGAAATGTATGGCGTCATTCCGAGAATCAATGGGAAACCAAAAACTAACGTTCCCACAACTTCCAAGGAACCAAATGTAGTAGCTGGGATGCCATTGCTGTGGGCTCATGGTTACCATTGTGTGAGGGGCTACAGAAGAGGAGCATTACAGTGGCCTGGTTCCATGTCTGATGTGCTGTCTTGCTAATGCCTATATGACAATGGCTTGACAGTGATCATAGAAGTTAGCAAGGCAACACAAACGGATATCATGACCCCCTATGCTGCTTCACAAAGCTCCTACTCCCTCAGGCCATGACACGCATGAGGAAATTGTTAAGCCCAGTGCTTAGAGTACTCTCTCTGTGTGTACTCTGTGTACCATAATTAGACATGTGAGACAAGAGACCCTGTTTGTCTCTCTGCGTACCTGTTCAATGTAACATAATTTGAGGCACCACTAGAAACTATTTCAATGTGATTGTGGTGTTTGTACTTATGTTTGGGTTTTTCGACTACATATATGCTAGTACATTATTATGTACTCATGGTCATTTTTTGTCATTTTTCCAGTGTTTCATTTCCTTTGAAGGGAAAGGCACTCTCTTTTGTACATCTTTTAATCCTCTCTTCACCCGCCCTCTCTATCTCTCTCTCTCTCTTTCTTCCTTACTAATCTCTAGGGTCACAGGTTCACCTGTAACTCCAGTCATAGAGATGACCTCTAATTAGGTGTTGCTAATTAGAAGAGTCCCTCTTCTCTTTTCCTCTTTCCCCCCTACTTTCTCTCATTCTTTCTGCCTTCTGACCGACTGGCTGCACACATCACATCTCCTGTTCCGGCATTGATCTAAGCATTCCTGGGACTTCATGCCGTGATGAGTCTCCTTTTCTGGAAGTTTTTGGATCAGTAGGCTTTGTGTGCTGCCTTGCGATTTGCTTAATTCCCCCTCTCTCTCTTCTTTGTTTTTGCCCATCTAAGCAGAGGATTAGGGGCGCCCTTTATGACGGTTCTGTGATGGACTGGGGTTGTGTTTGGTGGTGGGCGGTTGATAGGCGGTCTGGGTGGGATTGGGGTAAATAGACTACTATATTACATTGTGTTCTGTATTACATAAGTAACGCACTGGAATCCAAATAAGAGGGATTACCCCAGCTCCCGCTCTTGTACCTAAACTTGAAGACTCACTCGCAGTCTAGTAAACTTGTAGGTTAACCTCAGGACAGGATACCCCAGTTTATTTCTGAGGCCTGAGGTCACCTAAAAGTTATTTAAATGCCGAAGTCAACAGAGCGTGTGTGCGTGAGCCAGGCAGGTCTTGTGTTTTACACGACAAACGCGTGTATTTCGAAGAAGTGTTGAACCCTGTCTGGGAAAGCAATGGGGGTTGTGTATCATGGCTCAGGCTAAGACCCAGATGCAGACACAGGAGGCTGATAGTACGAGTCTCAGAGTTGGTTAAAGTAGGGGCAGGCAATTGGTAGGTTAAGGCAGGCAAAGAGTCGTAATCCAAATCAGAGTCAGGCAGGTACAGGACGGCAGGCAGGGTCAGGACAGGCTGGAAACAGGATACAAAGAGCTGTAAGACAGGGGTTTAATTCTAGATACATGGAAAGTGGGATGTAGGCGGAGGGTGCGGGGCAACAGAAGGCTGATAAAACAGAGGGAAAGTTTGCGGGACTCCCGAGTGGAAAGCCATACCCTCTGCCCAAGACTGTAGCGGGGAGCAGGGGTTCGGTGGCGGTCCGCCTGTCGTCGATACCTTGAGAAGAGTGGCCCAGGCTCTATTTCAGGTAGCGGGACAGCGACGTACTAACATCTGGGTAGAAGGTATTCTGACCTCTTGCTCTGGGAAGAGTGGGGGCTGATATCCCAGGGAACACTCAAAAGGCGCGAGACCAGTAGCAGAAAAGGGAAGAGTGTTGCGGGCATATTCCACCCACACTAGTTGCTGGCTCCAGGTTGTGGGATTGGTGGAGATGAGTCAAGACTTGTCTCCAAGTCGTGATTGGCTCGCTCCAACCGGCCATTAGACTGGGGATGAAAACCAGAGGACAGGCTAGCCGACGACCCAATGAGGGTGCAGAAGGCCGTGATCGGAGACCATGTCGACTGGAAGTCCATGGATCCAGAAGACGTCTCCTTCTCTGAAGAAGGGGGATATAATGGGCGGATTTGGAAAACCTATCCACCACCGTAAAGATGGTGGTGTTGCCATCTGACGGAAGGAGGTCTGTGACAAAGTCCAGTATATTGGACCAGGGGCGATGAGGAACAGGGAGTGGTTGGAGGCCAGCTGGAGCTTGCCGCGGAGTCTTGTTCTGCACACACATAGTGCAGGCTGCAACAAATGCAGAGATGTCAGGAACCATTGGGTGTAAGACGAAAGCCAAGGTCCGACAGGAGCCAGGATGACAGGTGAGTCTCTGGGAATGTGCCCATACCAGACCACGAGCAGAGTCCAGGACTAACATCCGGTTAGCTGGGCCCCCTCCCCGGGGTCCTGCTGGGAACACTGTGCCTTGCGGACCAGACTCTCTATTACCCAGATGATAGCAGCCACTAGACAGGAAGTAGGGAGGATGATGTCAGGGTCCGATGTTTTAGTAACGGGGCTGTACAGACGTGAGAGTGCATCAGGCTTCACATTCTTGGACCCTGGGCGGCAGGAGATAGGAAATGAGTAAATAACAGGGCCCATTATCGTCCAGCCACACCAGAATGGATGTTCTGCCCCTTCTAACCAGTGCCTGCACACCTCCAACACCATCTTAACTGTGAGTAATTCTCGGTTTTCCACATCATAGTGCCTCTCAATGGGGTTAATACGATGGGAAAGGAAGGCACAGGGATGCAGCTTCTGGTCCTGGGCAGAACATTGGGACAGGAAAGCCCCCACTCTGACATCCAAGGCGTCGACCTCCACCACAAACTGACGGGACGGGTCCGGATGGATTAAGATGGGAGCTGTAGTGAATCGCTGCTTGAGGTCTGAACGCCCGGTCAGCTGCTGGAGACTGTATGAACGAAACATTGGGCGAGGTGAGTGCAGAGAGGGGGGAAGCAAGGGTGCTGTAACCCTGGACAAAATGACGGTAGAAATTAGCAAACCCCAGGAAACATTGCAGCTGCACTCTGGATGTGGGTTGAGGCCAATCCGCCACTGCTGTCACCTTGTCATGGTCCATCTGAATATTTCCTGCAGGGATGATGTATCCTAGGAAGGAGATGGTGGAGCGATGGAATTCTCATTTCTCCACCTTCACGAAAAGCTGGTTCTACAGGAGATGCTGGAGGACCTGTCGGACATGGAGGACATGGTCTTGAGCTGACCGGGAATAAATGAGGATGTCTTCGAAGTAGACAAACACAAATCAGTTCAACATGTCACAGAGCACATCATTGACCAGGGCCTGGAACACTGCAGGAGCGTCGGCATCACCAGGTACTCGTAGTGCCCGCTAGCCGTGTTAAAGTCTGTCTTCCACTCATCTCCTTCCCGTACCCGAACCAGATGGTGGGCATTCCGAAGGTCCAACTTGGATAAGATGACCTCCCCCGGAGAGGCTCGAAAGCCGAGGAGATGAGTGGTTGCAGGTAATGGTTTTTAACCGTAATGTCATAAAGACCCCGGTAGTCATTACATGGACGCAAGGTCTTGCCTTCTTCCCCACAAAGAAGAACCCTGCGCCAGTGCGGGAATCAGATGGACACATAATACCTGCAGCAAGAGAGTCCTCAATGTACCCTTTCATCGCTTTGGTGACCGGACAAGGAATAAAATCAACCCGAGGCGGTGCAGTGCCCCGGGAGAAGGTCGATAGCACAGTCGTAGGACCAATGAAGAGGAAGAGGCAGAGTTGAAAACCTCCCGTAAGTCCTGGTACTCAGCGGGAATGGCAGAGAGATCTTAGGCTTTACACAAGCCCACAAGGAGACGTCCCGGGGCAGGCTGGGCTGACTTCAGACAATGTGCATGGCAAAACAGACTCCAACCCCTGATGGAACCCATAGCCCAGTCAATTAGGGGGTTGTGCCGTATTGTGGGTGACTCTGCCAATAGAACGCCCATCCAGGGCTCTGACATCCATTGGGATGGAAAGGGGTTGAGTGGAGATACCCAGCTCTGACACCATGGTAGTGTCCATAAAGCTTTCGTCAACCCCAGTCAAAGAGCACCCGGATGGATTTGGACTGGTATCCCCACAACAGGGTAGCATAGAGTGGGTTACGAGAATTGAAAGATTGTTAAACTCCCCGTTCGGCTCACCAGTGGACTCGCACCTACTGATGAGCCTGGTATTTTAATGGGCAGGTAGATAAGAAATGTCCCTTAGCTCCACAATACAGACAGCTCTTGGTGTTCAGTCTGCATAAACACTCAGCAGGAGACTATCCCTGCCCAGTTGCATGGGCTCCGGAGGAGAAGAGTAGACAGCCCTCTGTGATTTCTGAGGGAAATCAGGTGACACCGGATTCTCTCGGAAATGTAGACTTTGGGGATTTTCCCGGATTCCTCGGAGGCGAGGGAGTCGAGGTCCATGGGCAGCTCCTGAACTGTGAGCGCGTATTTAATCACCTCCGATAATCCGGGTTTCAGGCACTCTCAGCCGCCAATGTGCGAAAATCTACTGCGTCGTCTGCCACACTACCGGAGTCTTGACGTTGCTGGAGCAGCTTACGAGCAGCCTCTCTCCAGGACAACGAAGAATCAAACACTTTTCGTACCTCCGCCACAAACTCCTCGAGACTGAGGCAAATGGTGGCCATCAGTGGGACATCAGCGTTATCAGGTACGCTATCTTTGAGCAGTCCGAGGGGAATGAAGAAGGCTGCAGCTCGAAGATGAGGGAGCACTGGGAGAGAAACGGCTGGCAGGTTCCATAATCTCCAGCGTAGCGCTCCGGAGGACGATGAGCAAGGTTTTCAGGACACCGGTGTATGCTGGGAAGAAGCGCCGCTGGTGGCGGGTTCCTAAGAGTCTGGGGGATTACTATTGTGACTTGTTGCATAGTTGGGAATCTGTGAAATTGCTCTAGTAATGTATTGAACGCATGGTCATGGCCAGGGTATGAAGTACTTAATGGGACGAGACGAACAGACAAACAGAAAATGCAGGTATAAATACACTTGAGGTAATGGGAGACACCTGGTGTGGGTTGGAGACAATCCCAAGACAGGGGAAACAGATCTGTGTGTGTGTGTGTGTGTGTTGTGTCACCACAACTCCAGCTGCTTTTGTATCAGCTCATTGTTGATTCTGCTGTAACACCAAGTCTGACACATGCTTTCGCCTTGCCCCACGGCACCGTGCGTAGTAGAGTGTCCAGTTGTCGCCGTAGCCACGCCGGCTCACTAACTCAAATTTAGGCTCCCGTCAAACAGGAAAATAAATGTTGACGGCAGTTCAATCATAACAGAAACTGTATGCCAGGCGAATAAACTGCAGCTGTATTTAGACAGGGTAGATCAAGATAGATTTTCTTCACTGTCATTTGATTTGTTAACACAAAGGAACATTGACATCTTGAACATGTGTTTTTCTCAATAGGATATTCAACAATGTGTTTTTTGTTTTATCTTTCAACTTCTCAAATTTCGAGAAGTCCAACTTCAGTTTTATAGTCTCTGGATGTGTCTGAATTTCTTTGGAAAATATTTCAGTTCCTTCTAATATGAAACATTGAAACTGTACCTGAGAGGAAGACGAGGGTCAATTTGACACATGCACCTCAGGATTTTAAGAGCTTGTGCAAGTTCAGAGTGACTGGCATACATTTGTGTAATTTTTTTAAATCTCCCCCTCACTCTCATTATTTCTCTCTCTTCCTCCCGTCTCTCCCTCACCTCTCGGGTCCCAGCTAGCCGGTGGCTAGCGACTAGCTGGCTAATGATATTTGAATCTCAATAGCTGTGCTGATGAACTGAAATAGTAGACCTCTTGAGAATGTATTTACTCGTCTTTAAGAGTGGCTGTCCTGTTCAGTTGAGTTATGACACCGCCATATGGTTACGGTTGACAGGGAACTAGTTTGTCGCACGTTGACCCTTGTATCCATACGCACACATGCTATCGTTGCCTTGACATCTGTTGTTAACCTGATCATCTATTTGGTTTAGACCCAGGGCTCCAACTCTCCAGGGATTGCTAACAGATGATCCAGGGTTGAGTTAAGGGATTAGGATATGAAAACATAAGGCAGGCATGTATACGCATGTGTTTACCCAATAAAGTAAGCTAATGGAGTTTCTTTGGGGAATAGTGAAATGTCTGGTCATGGTACATTGGGGGAAGATTTGGTGTGAGAGGTTAACTTTCTTTTGGTATCAAATACAGTCGGCCTATGTGTCTGTTGTATTGGAGCAATGACTCGTGTCATTTTAGAACATCGTGGCATGTGTTTTCTAGACGGTAAATGAGACGCCTGTGTGTGTGTCTCTCTCCTGGAGAGTAGAAGGTCTGTCTTATATTGAATGGGAGGTAATATTCGTCTGTTTCAACCATATGCTGTTTAACAGCATTTCTCTCTTATCCCCTCTCGCCCCCCGCATCTCCCCACCACTTAATCCACACCAGCCACCGAAACCCATAACCACACGCAGATCCAGTTACCCTGCCCATAGGCACCCAATGTAGTCCCTCCGGTGTCTGTGTGTGCATGCATGCCTGTGTTAATAAGTGAGTGCATGTGTGAGATCGTGTGTGTGTGAGATTGTGTGTGAGATCGTGTGTGTGTGTGTGTGTGTGTGTGTGTGTGTGAGATCGTGTGTGTGCGTGTGTGCGTATCACCACACTCTCACCACAGTTTCAAATCATCAGAGGCTAGCTCCCGTAAGTATCATGCTAAAGTCTTTATATCATACCATCTTTACTCTGTGTTGTCTTTCTTCTCCCCCCCGTCTCTCTTAGTCTGACCAGGTAGTATAGCCTTACACTGGGTCTGCTCATGTATTGTGAGACAACTCCGGAGGTTTCGCAGGGGAGCTCTCTCCCTGGGCTTTGTTGTGCTGCCACTTGGCTTCACTCTGGAGCTGACTGGGCGGTCAGTGGGAACCCATGGGAAAACAGCTCATCACTCACAAGATTCTCTGACCGGTCACTTTCTCTCCCACTAGGCTATAGGCTCCATCTATACAGCTGATAATTACAGTAGGATCAATATGCCCTCTAGCCACTGTTCTATAGTCATATGCCCTCTAGCCACTGTTCTACAGTTTTACATTTGATCCAACAATGGTTAAATGAGGACTGGAGGAGTGGAAGCTGATCCAAGATCTTTTCCTAAGGGCAACGTCTACACAGACAGAATTACAGGGTCTTCTCTATTAGCTCGCCAGTCAATTACAAAATAAAATAAAATATTATTTGTCACATGCTTTGTAAACATGACTAAAAGTGAATGCTTATTTACTTGTCCTTTTCTAACAATACAAAGTTAAAGATAAATGGAAATGGTGACATGAGGAATAAATACACAGTGAATAACGAGTACAAATAACATGGCTATATACAGGGAGTACCAGTACTGAGTTTATGTGCAGGGCTATGAGGTAATTGAGGTAGCTATGTACGTATAGGTAAGGGTAAAGTGACTCGGCAACAGGACACATAATAGACTGAGCAGTAGCAGCGGTGTATGTGGAGCAGTAGCAGCAGTGTATGTGGTTAGTGTGAAAGTATGTGTGGCGTCAGTATGCATGTGTGCGCATGGTATGTGTGTGTGTGTGTGTGTTTGTGTGGGAGTCTAGTGTGTGTTGGGGTGTCAGTGTAAGTACTGTATATGTGAGTGTGTGGGTAGAGTCAGCGCAAGAGAATTAGTTAAAACAATTGTCAATGCAGGTATGCCGGGTAGCCATTTGATTAGGTATTTAGCAGCCTTGTTTAGCAGTCTCATGGCTTGGGGTAAAGCTGTTCAGGGTCCTGTTGGTTCCAGACTTGCTGTATGGTGGTAGAGTGAACAGTCTGTGGCTTGGGTGGTTGGAGTTTTTGAAAACATTTTGGGCCTCTGACACCGCCTGGTTTAGAGGTCATTGATGGCAGGGAGCTCAGCCCCAGTGATGTACTGGGCCGTACTCAACACCCTCTGTAGCGTCTTGTCGTCGGATGCCTTGCAGTTGCCATACCAGGCGGTGATGCAGCCAGTCAAGATGCTCTCAATGGGGCAGCGGTAGAAATATTTGCGGATCTGAGGGCCCATGCAAAATCTTTTCAAGTCTCCTGAAGGGGAAGAGGTGCTGTCGTGCCCTCTTCACAATTGTGTGGGTGTGTGTGGACCATGTTAATTCCTTAGTGATGTGGACACAGAGGACCTTGAAGCTCTCGACCCGTTCCACTCCAGCCCCAACGATGAGGACGGGGGCGTGCTTTTCCTTTAGTCCACAATCAGCTCCTTTGTCTTGCTGACATTGAGGGAGAGGTTGTTGTTTTAGCACCACACTGCCAGGTCTCTGACCTCCTCCCTATAGGCTGCTTCATCATCATCGGTGATCAGTCCTACAATGTTGTGTTGTCAGCAAACTTGATGATGGGGTTGGAGTCGTGCCGGGCCATGCAGTCGTGGGTTAACAGGGAGTACAGGAGAGGACTAAGCATACACACCTATGGGGCCTCGTGTTGATGGTCAGCGTGGTGGATGTGTTGTAGCCTACCCTCACCACCTGGAGGCAGCCCGTCAGCACTTACAGTTGACTGGGGCAGCACTAGCAGGGCACAAATGTGATGAACTGACTTGTTGGAAAGGTGGCATCCTATGACAGTGCCACGTTGAAAGTCACTGAGCTCTTCAGTAAAGGCCATTCTACTGCCAATGTTTGTCTATGGAGATTGCGTGATTGTGTGCTCGATTTTATAAACCTGTCAGCAACGGGTATGGCTGAAATAGCCTAATCCACAAATTTGAAGGGGTGGCCACATACTTTTGGCCATGTAGTGTATAAACAAATTAAGCTTTACCAGTTGAATGTAGATATGAGTATAAGATGTTTTTGTATTACAATATTTCTGAAATATTGTAATAAAATATGCAAACGAGACATGTGCAAATAATGCCTATCCACTTTTCTAGAGACTGAATGAAGTTGGTATATTTTGGGGGGGCTTTCATTTGGAGAAAAAAAAAACATGACTATTCACAGATTGTTGATAAACACCCTTCTCATCTTTATATCTAAACATCTGTACTGCCATGTATGAGAGATGCATTTCAGCATATATCTTCTAAGAGAATCTTTTCAAGATTTCGACAATTGCTTCAGAAAATTCCGATGCGCAAGATTTTGATGCTAAGATATGATCAATCAATATCCAAGACATCCTCAACCGTTATGGATGTTACAGATATCGATGTAGTTGTCACGGCGCTCCAGTAGCAGTCTAAGCAGAGTGTTCCTTTAAACATGTAAATGTTTTGTTATTTATCAGTGTTTTTAATTGTGTTATCAGGTGGTTTTTGTTTTTGTTTTTTTGTTAGCAGGTCAACTCTTTTTGGCTTGGCTAGCTACTGTATCTTGGCTTGGCTAGCTGTTCGAATGATGCTTCTGGACACTGTACCAGATTGTTTTTGTTTCACCTGACTGCTGGTCCCTGATCTTTTGAAAACACAAATTGAAGAGTCACCTGAAGCTTGAGAGGAATGGGAGATGCAGGAGAGGAATGCAGTGCTTAGGCAGAGAGCTCGTAGTGAGGACGACTGGCTACTATTCTGAACTGTGTGCGGTGAGCTTTCTGGCACCCAGAGCAGGGTGCCATACATGGTAAAGGAGGAGAAGTCCAGTAGCTACATGACTCAGGCTGGAAAACAGAGTAGCCCTCTACAAGATTGTCACCGGACTCTTCATCAATCAATCTCCCTGACCAGCTTCCTCTGATCAAGCCAACTGTCCTTCTCCATATTTGGAGGATGCATGCACTCAGACTTGGCCTGTACTGGTTGACCTAGCCAACTATTTGTTTTGTTTTATTGTTGCTTTTAAGCACTTGAAGATTGTTATGAAATCCTCTTTCGAAATTGAATACATTATTATAATGCCGAAAAAGGGTACTGATTATGGAAATCGAGAAACCAGTTATGGACCATCTACCATCTTGTTGAAAGTTGGCTTTACGGAGAATGTTTCAAAAATGATCCGATGTAAGGTTCATGTTTTACAGAAACGTTTCCTCAAAAACGTTACGGATGTTACATAGTCTGTCCCAGTCGACCCCCTTATCTTTACAAGATCGTAGAACATGCAAACAACACTCAAGACACTTCAATTTGCAAGCAACCAACACACACAACAACGAGAGTTTCCATTCACTCTCTAAATAGACCTCTTTCCTTCCATTCACCCTGTCGCCCCATCGCCCAGAATGATTTGGGTGTCTGCGAGAACGTATTGATTTTCCTTGTTTTTTCAGAGACTGCGTGCCAACAGGCGACCTCTACACACAGGAAGTTTTCCTCGTAAACAACATGTCGTCATAAACCCACTAACAGACCATCTTATTTTACTCCGAGTTTAACACCTTTCCCAACCAGCACCCCAGAACGGGACTTATCCGGTTTTTGTCTGCTTTGTCTGAAAGACTTTAATACATTCAAATGTTTTCACATGCAGAAGATTCTTGTCAGAAGTGCAGGTGTTTTGCATAGTTTCATATTCTCAGCAAATCTGCTTTTGTATTAACAAAGTGACAGGACTTCAGAGGAATAGAAATGAACGTGGGACATGTTTTGTTGATGGTTGACTTTGAAACAAGCTGGTGCCTTCATGGTTGTGCGTGTGTGCGTGCATGCATGCATATGTGTTTGTGAGAGCGTGTGTGTGTGTGTGTGTGTGAGAGAGTGAGCAGGAGACCTCTGCCATTGTTGAGGTTTTACAATGTAAGCCACATCCTGACAACTGGTTTCCAGGGTCTATTTTTAGCTCACAGTGCTCTAATTTTACCCCCTTTTGGGTCGTATTCTGACGGGTGTTCTTATTTAGTGTGTGTTCCCCAGAACGCAGTGTCACCATGGGTCACTTCATTTCCTGTCACATGTCCCCATTGTAGCATTAAAACAGTCACACACACACACACACACACACACATTGAGAATGATGCAAGAAACACAAGCTGAGAATATGACAACTGAGAGGAAGGGAATGGGATTTTGTGTTTTTGTTTTTCTGAAATCACAGCAGGTGGCCAACCCAGAGAGATGTCAGAGTCTGAAAGTTCCATTGTTCTATTCAGAACACTTTTCAAAAATGTTGCTCAACTAAAACAAAATAGTAGTCTAAAACAAATTATACAGAGGGCTTTGTAATACTTTCTACAGTGATAACTTCCCTCTGGTTGACAACATGGCATGTCTTTGTAGAAATGGAAGTGCTGTGAGGAGAAGTAGTGATGGGGGGGGGGAAGAAATCAATACAGTTACATATCGCAAAATTAGTTTTGCTACTGTTGGTAGCATTAGCTAGCGCTAGTCAGATGTCGTGACTCAACATTTTTTCAGCACTTTCATTTCCCTGACTGATCAAAACTTGTTTTGTCATGCTCTCTCGTCTCTCTACAGTAGGCATATAGTGAGCAATATGTTTGGTAGGGGCGGGACGATACCAGTATTGCGATATTCAACAGTATCATGGCAAGTAAAGAAAACACAAAGTGGATTTAATGGGATACTTCGGGATCTTTACAATGAGGCCCTTTATCTACTTCCCCAGAGTCAGATGAACTCATAGATACCATTTATATGTCTCTGTGTTCAGTATGGAGGAAGTTATACATAGTTTCACGAGCCAATGCTATGCTAGCAAATGCTATGCTAGCAAATACCCATAGACTTACAGTCATTACCAAGTTGTTTGTGTCGCCAAGTCATGTGTGTTACTTGGTCATTTTTCAAGTCATCACAAGTCATTTATGTTTTTTATGACATTTTTATTTAACCGTTATTTGACTTGGCAAGTAAATAAGGTATTTCTGTTTTTCCCGCGTCGTAGTGGGAGGAATACACATCATATCATCGTGTGACTCCCTGTTAACTTCGATATGATGGTTATTATATCAATATTTGACCATTAATAAGGCGTTTCCACTGGATTTCTCGCATAATACATTTTGTGACACAAAAAGATCTCAACATGTCGAAAAACAATAATCGATCGACATTTATAAAATTGTACAGAACCGTTGTTGTGTTGAATGACTTTACTCACATAACTGTGGGTGGAAACTTAGTTGCTCTAATCGTTTTCCATTAAAATGGACAAAAATAGCTTTTTAGCAAAAAAAAAGATATTTCTCAAGCAATAATTTTGCTATGACTATCTATCTGGGAGTGGTCTGATTGGGGATGGGAAAACTGAAAATTACAGGTTTTTGGCAGAGAGGTTTGGAACTCTATGTTATTGGTCTATTAACCAATTTACCGCCTGGTGATGTCACCAGGCAAGCTGAAACCATGCAAACCTGTTGATTAGAAAGTCCTGTGTAAATTGTATTTTCAACCAGCAACAATTAGGAAATAACACTGATCAAAGGAAATAACACTGATCAAAGGTTTTCACACTTTTACATAGTGGTGAGGGAGTTGGATTTGAGACCAGAGCAATGGTTGTTGTCACACTGGCACATAGATGGTATGTAAATGTGGAAATATGTAAATTGCTGTGAGGGAGGATGTCTGCTAAGCAAATAGATTGTATAACCTTTGTAAACACACAATTTAGTTAGGCTTAGCCTTAAATGTTTTTGTCTGCATGACAAGTTGCATGGAAAGTTGCATTTGGTTAATTCTGTGATTTTGGATACATTATTTTGATGATAATGTCAATGATTTACTGAAAGTATTACTTATATATCCTAGGTGTATTCGGTATGGAACACTCAACAGAAGTTTTGTCCAATCAAGTCTCTTTTCCAGTTAAAAAGTTTGGCCAATCACACACACTTGCCAATAATAGTTTTGCCAAGTAATGTGGGCTTTCTCCCCAGTGGCCTGGGATGTGGTCCAATTAAAAGTCTCCATTAGCTGCCACATTGCCAAGCAGCAACACTATAGCTAACTAAGGTGGCAAGTCTAGTTTCAGTAACAAGATCCTACATCAAAAACAGAAAACCCCTTTCCCTACGCAAGCCAGTCTGTTACTAATGATTTGACTGAGAGTGACTGGTAGATAGTGTTTGATGTCATGGCTGGATAGATGGATGAACCTTAATTGTTTTGTTGATTCAGTGTTTTATTAACATAATCCATCATGATTGTTTGATGCTTACCATAGTGGTTTGGTCAATTGGGCACTGTTTCAAACCGTGATCAGTCTCTGTGTGTGTGTGTGTGTGTGTGTTGTTTATTGTTCAAAAGCTTATGCCTTACTCATTGAATAGAGTCGAATGCAGTTCTAAGAAAGATTGTCTTATTCTCTCCATCCCAGCTGGTTTGTCACTCTCTCCTGAGTGTAGGGGCTGTGAACATAGAGTCGAGTCCATGTGTACACTACATTGTCAGCTGTATGTATGTTTTCAGCCGTGCATGTCTACAGTCGTGGCATAACGTTTTGAGAATGACATAAATATACATTTTCACAAATTCTGCTGCCTCAGTTTGTATAATGGCAATTTGCATATACTCCAGAATGTTATGAAGAGTGATCAGATGAATTGCAATTAATTGCAAAGTCCCTCTTCGCCATGCAAATGAACTGAATCCCCCCAAAACATTTCCACTGTATTTCAGCCCTGCCACAAAAGGACCAGCTGACACCATGTCAGTGATTCTCTCGTTAACACAGGTGTGAGTGTTGACGAGGACAAAGCTAGAGATCACTCTGTCATGCTGTTGGAGTTTGAATAACAGACTGGAAGCTTCAAAAGGAGGGTGGTGCTTGGAGTCATTGTTCTTCCTCTGTCAACCATTGTTAGTTTTGTCCAATCAAGTCTCAGTTTTGTCCAATCAAGTCTCTTTTCCAGTTAAAAAGTTTCTGTCCAATCACACACACTTGCCAATAATAGTTTTGCCAAGTAATGTGGGCTTTGTCCCCAGTGGCCTGGGCTGTGGTCCAATTAAAAGTCTCCATTAGCTGCCACATTGCCAAGCAATAACACTATAGCTAACTAAGGTGGCAAGTCTAGTCTCCACTACCTGCAAGGAAACACGTGCCGTCATCATTGCTTTGCACAAGAAGGGCTTCACAGGCAAGGATATTTCTGCCAGTATGATTGCACTTAAATCAACCATTTATCGGATCATCAAGAACTTCAAGGAGAGCAGTTCAATTGTTGCGAAGAAGGCTTCAAGGCGCCCAAGAAAGTCCTGCAAGCGCCAGGGCCGTCTCCTAAAGTCGGGGCACCATCAGTACAGAGCTTGCTCAGGAAAGGCAGCAAGCAGGTGTGAGTGCATCTGCACGCACAGTGAGGCAAAGACTTTTGTAGGATGGCCTGGTGTCTTGAAGGGCAGCAAAGAAGCCACTTGTCTCCAGGAAAAACATCAGGGACAGACTGATATTCTGCAAAAGGTACAGGGATTGGACTGCTGAGGACAAGGGTAAAGTCATTTTCTCTGATGAATCCCCTTTCCGATTGTTTGGGGCATCCGGAAAAAAGCTTGTCCGGAGAAGACAAGGTGAGCGCTACCATCAGTCCTGTGTCATGCCAACAGTAAAGCATCCTGAGACCATTCATGTGTGGAGTTGCTTCTCAGCCAAGGGAGTGGCCTCACTCACAATTTTACCTAAGAACACAGCGATGAATAAAGAATGGTACCAACACAACTTATACCAACCATCCAGGAACAGTTTGGTGATGAACAATGCCTTCTCCAGCATGATGGAGCACCTTGCCATAAGGCAAAAGTGATAACAAAGTGGCTCGGGGAACAAAGCATCGATATTTTGGGTCCATGGCCAGGAAACTCCCCAGACCTTAATCCCATTGAGAACTTGTGGTCAATCCTCAAGAGGCGGGTGGACAAACAAAAACCCACAAATTCTGACAAACTCCAAGCATTGACTATGCAAGAATGGGCTGCCATCAGTCAAGATGTGGCCCAGAAATTAATTGACAGCATGCCAGGGCGGATTGCAGAGGTCTTGAAAAAAAAGGGTCAACTCTGCAAATATTGAGTCTTTGCATCAACTTCATGTAATTGTCAATAAAAGCCTTTGACACTCATGAAATGCTTGTAATTATACTTCAGTATTCCATAGTAACATCCAACAAAAATATCTAAAGACACTGAAGCAGCAAACTTTGTGGAAATTAATATTTGTCATTCTCAAAACTTTTGGCCACGACTGTACTCACAGTCTTGTATAGTGTGTGTGTGCACGTTTTTGTGTGTTTATAGCCTAAGCGTAGGCATGCTTTCTTGAGTATGTGTGTTCCAATAGAGTGTATGCAGAGTGTGTCGCTCGTACAGACAGATTGGCACGGACCTAGCCTCACACTGTCCTTTTGAAAGGGAAACACGATTCTGATAGACTCATTTGCTGGGGGATTCTCTGGCGCAGAAATGAAAACAGTGTGGCATCTTGGCACGTGAGTGGAATAGCAATGGCATACCAGACAGTAAAATGGTGACACCATTAAGGGATTATAGATTTCACCTGGATTCACCTGATCAGTCTGTCATGGAAAGAGCATGTCATGTTTTGTTCACATCATTCACAGTGTACACCTGTCAATGTCTTGCCAAATGGATGTTCATAAATGTGATTAATACACACGGCTCCACGCCAGCGACCTTTTAACTTGAGTTGGACCTTTTTAACATTTGACCTTTGAACTCTCTCTCTTCCTTCAGACCCCTGTCTGACGGTGATGCCGCCATGCATGGGCGACGCAGACCGTTTCAGCCTGGAGGCCCTCCGGGTCATCCACAAACAGCTGGACGACGACAATGACGGGGGGATTGAGGTCAACGAGAGTGTAGAGGTGCGTGATACTAATACAGCATATGTCTATGTATGTGTAATGATCTGGTCATGTCTGTAACCTGGTCATTTCCGTTACAAAGTGATTTCTGTTTCTGATAGTTTTCTTTCGAGTGGGCATTGTTACGGTGGAATGCTTTGTGGCTTTTGGGTTGAATTGCACTGGGCCTTAGCCTCATAAACAACCCCATAAATTCATGGTAAAATGTTTGCAAGCCAATAATCAGCTTAGGAAGCTAGTGGGGAGATAGTGGAGAGAAGGGAGGGAAAGAGAATAAATAAAAAAGTGTGTTTGACAGTAATACCTGACCTGCTTTGACCTGTGCCCTCTCATAATCAATTTAGTTTAAACGCCCAATGTAACCATTTTAAATCAGTAAACACATTTTTTATTGGTTACAATTAAGTACCTCACAAGCTAGGTTTCCATCCAATTGGCGACAGATTGTCATGTGAATATTCTGACTTTTATGGTGTTAGTTTCATCAAATGGGCCTTTAATAAAAAACACTAAGGGCTTTGGTCAGATTCTCTCTCTCTGTATATATATGTGTGTGTGTGTGTGTGTGTGTGTGTGTGTCAAATCAAATTTATTTGTCACATACACATGGTTAGCAGATGTTAATGCAAGTGTGGCAAAATGCTTGTGTGTGTGTGTGTGTCAGGAGTAATTTTGAACTCGCAGAGCTGCAGTGGTGTGAGAAACTGTTATACCGTCGCCCTTGGCCTGGGGGGCATCTCAGAAGAGCAGGGGGGCGGCCATTTATGGAACCTTTTAAGGCCCCTAAGAGCAGAGATGTTGGAGCTGGCCCCCGTCCGAGGAGGTGTGTGTGTGTGAGGGAAAGAGAATCAGAGTATGCGTGTACATTTGTGTGTGCTTGCGTGTATATGTACACATACATTTATTGTGTGTGTGTACACATTTGTGTTTGTGTGTCCATGCATGTGTGTGACGGGGGATGACGGAGCAAGGTTTTGACCTTCGACTTTATAAGGGCAAAGAGGAGTCCCTCTTGTTTTTGGCGGCGGGGGTCACCAGAATGATTTAGGAGCTCCTCTCTTCTGGAGTGCAAGAAGGCAAAGCGTTGCTCATTTTTCCAAGCCTTGAGATGTCCTTAGATCAGATTTGAAGCCCGTAAGAGGACTGTTGTAGCTGATCCTAGATCAGAACCCAGGAGAAACTGGACCCTGGAGTATGTGACTATTCCCTGGGACATTGTTGCATGCATATTGGATTTACATGCTTTGGCCAACGTGACTGTCCCTGCTCTTTTCTCTTCTATCATGCTGTATCAAGAGCATAACAGTCTTTGAAAGTTCATGGATTTATATAGACCCTTTCCCAGAACTTGTTTAGCAAAATTTGTTTGCTTCTTTCGTTATTGAAGAAATTAAATGATTAAATGCCTCAATCATTATTTAATGCCTTTTGGGGATTTTGTCAGGAAAGTGTTCAATTTACTTACATTTTTTTAATGGAACACGTTTGTTTTTGATTAAATTGAGTCTGTTTTTAATTAAGTGTGACGAGAATAGTCCATGTGTGACCTCAGAGTTAAACCTCTTTATGACTCATTGGTTACTGTCATGACTGTAACCTCCATCCCTCTTCCTGGCAGTGGTGAGGTAACAGGGGTGACAGTGACGGGGGTGAGGATGGTGTCAGGTGAGATGATGAGGGTTGGGAAAAGGAGGTCAATTTGGGGATGTCCTCACCCCCTAAAACCCACATCTGGCCCAGGAAACCTTACAATCCCCAACGCCCCCCCTTGTTGGGCTACTGTCTACAAATGCCTGTTTGTCTGAGGAAGAGTTGGGCCTCAGTCAGCAAAGTTATATTCAGGTATTTTATTGACTCTTGATTTATATTTGTAATTTTGCACGCACTCTCAGATACAAACACACACATGCGCAAGCACACAAGTGCACACACAGGGGGGCACAATTTATTGAAGGAAGGACAGCTTGGCGAGAAGCTGACTTGTAGCATTGATCACAACTAGAGGATCCGTGGCTAGACATTCAGACCTCCTAAAAAAACACACACACACCGCTAACACACTGCCCCCACCCCACCCTCTCCCCCCCTGCCTCACCCAGTTCTTCAACACACACTCAGACGGGGTCTAAAAAGCCCCCCCTTCTTCTTTGCCTTCAAGGTTTTTTGGAAAGTAACTCACTCATGTCACCTTGGTACTATACAATAAGAACAGAGTTGCTAAGCTGTGGTGTCCCTGTGTGTAAAACCTTAATAAACATACGAGGTCTTAAGAATAGAGTATAACATAACAATATAAAGCAGAAAATACAGTTTTAATGATCATCATATACACGGGCTTTGATTACCACAGCATGTCTTCAGTGGGGTTTACACCTTCTCACCCACAACTCCCTTTGCATATGGTGGATTAGAATATGGAGAGAAGGAGGGGAGGCGGAGGTATTTAGTAGTATGCTGAGGCCTGTTGCAGAGGTGAGGTCGGTCGGTCGCCAGGGACGGCAGCTGCAAAAACAGAATTCACCTCACACTGTAAGGGGGGTTGCGTGTGCGAGTGTGTGGATGCGTGCCTTGAAAGGTTCTAGGAGATAGTATCTAGGAGATAGTATTTAAGTGTCCCAGTAGATTGGCTACTTGTGAAGTGAGGGAAGCGCTCCCCGATCCGAAGACAGCCCAAGCATTTTACCCCCGTCAGTTGGAATCGGATCCAAAGGTCCAGGCGATGTCTTCTTTGAGACCACTGCAGATCTCTGTGTATGTGCGCTCGCATGTGTATGCAATGCATGCTAGTGTGTGTGTAAGCCCATATCACTTTGAAGAAATGTCTCTCATTATCTGGAGATGTCTGAACACAAGTAGTTGAACTCAAGATACAGATAGTCAGTGACCCTATATATATATATATATATATTAGTACCAATCAAAAGTCTGGACACACCTACTCATTCAAGGGTTTTTCTTTATTTTGACTATTTTCTACATTGCAGAATAATAGTGAAGACATCAAAACTATAACACATATGGAAACATGTAGTAATCAAAAAAGTGTTAAACAAATCAATATATTTTTAATTATTCAAAGTAGCCACCCTTTGCCTTGCTGACAGCTTTGCACACTCTTGGCATTCTCTTAACCAGCTTCATGAGGTAGTCACCTGGAACGCTTTTCCTTCACTCTGCGCGGTCCAACTCATCCCAAACCATCTCAATTGGGTTGAGGTCAGGTGATTGTGGAGGCCAGGTCATCTGATGCAGCACCCCATCACTCTCCTTCTTGGTCAAATAGCCCTTACACAGCCTGGAGGTGTGATTTGGTTAATCGTCCTGTTGAAAAACAAATGATAGTCCCACTAAGCGCAAACCAGATGGGATGGCGTATTGCTGCAGAATGCTGTGGTAGCCATGCTGGTTAAGTGTGCCTTGAATTCTAAATGAATAACTGTCAGTGTCACCAGGAAAGCACCATCACACCTCCTCCTCCATGCTTCACGGTGGAAACCACACATGCGAATATCATCCGTTCACCTACTCACAAAGACACAAAGACACAGCAGTTGGAACCAAAAATCTCAAATTTGGACTCATCAGACCAAAGGACTGATCTCCACTGTTCTAATGTCCATTGCTCGTGTTTCTTGGCCCAAGCAAGTCTCTTCTTCTTATCGGTGTCCTTTAGTAGTGGTTTCTTTGCAGCAATTTGACCATGAAGGCAGGATTCCCAGAGTCTCCTCTGAACATTTGATGCTGAGATGTGTCTGTTACTTGAACTCTGTGAAGCATTTATTTTGGCTTCAATTTCTGAGTCTGGTAACTCTAATGAATTTATAATCTGCAGCAGAGGTAACTCTGGGTCTTTCTTTCCTGTGGCGGTCTTCATGTGAGCCAGTTTCATCATAGAGCTTGATGGTTTTTGCGACTGCACTTGAAGGAACTTTCAAAGTTCCCGAATGACTGACCTTCATGTCTTAAAGTAATGATGGACTGTCATTTCTCTTTGCTTATTTGATATTTTCTTGCCATAATATGGACTTGGTATTTCACAAAATAGGGCTATCTTCTGTATACAGAAGATAGCCCAACTGATAACCCAACTGATTGACTCAAACGCATTAATTTGTGGAATTTCTTTCCTTCTTAACTTTTAACAAGTCACACCTATTTATTGAAATGCATTCCAGGTGACTACCTCATGAAGCTGATTGAGAGAATGTCAGAGTGTGCAAAGCTGTCATCAAGGCAAAGGGTGGCTCCTTTGAAGAATCTCACATTTAAAATATATTTTGATTTGTTTTTGGGGGGTTATTACATGATTCCATGTGTTATTTCATAGTTTTGATGTCTTCACTATCATTATACAATGTAGAAAATAGTAAAAATAGAGAAAAACCCTTGAATGAGTAGGTGTGTTCAAACTTTTGAATTGTGTGCATTTTTTTTTCTTCACAATTTTTAAATATCAGATCCTAATGAATGAATCTATTATTTCAAAACCCATTTAGTACTCTAAGGTGTTATAGTGTAAAAAGGGGGTTTCAGTTATAATTCTGAATGACTTGGTGAAGAGAAATATTACGATATTGGCAAACTTTTCAATTTCAAGACATGATTGAGTTTATAATAATTGGTTGTCTTCTGTCATGGTGACTGACAGACTGAACGACATGGACTGAGTCAAAAACAGAGCGAGACAGAGAGGGGGGGGGGGGGGGGATCTGCGATCGTAAAAAAGATGGAGTATGATGGAGTGAGGGAAAGAGATGAGGAGAGATGGATGGATAGAGAGAAGAAGAGTGTGCGATGGATGGAGCGAGAAATGGATAGAGACAGACAGTTGTATAACAAGATTCAGTAGATACTGTATCAGTAGTGAGTTACAGTAAGTTGTTAGAAAGGGCAGGAGAGGCTCATGGGAAGACTCAATCAACCAATCTGGAATCTACCTCTGAAAACAAGCTGTGTGTGTGTGTGTGTGTGTGTGTGTGTGTGTGTGTGTGTGTGTGTGTGTGTATTTACCTTTCTGTCCATGTGAGATGATAATTTCCTGGTCATATGTCCGGTGACTTAGCTACCAAATTACCTATTTAAAAAAAAGACAATTGTATAACATCAATAGCAAACAAATGGAAGTTGTGCAATTGATCAATGTGTTCGTTAACAAATAAGCGTCCACTTATGACATCTATCAATGTGTTTGCGAAGAAAAACACTTCAACTGAACTGGGTCAACAGTATTGTTTGTTGTAGCTCAGACACACCGATAGGATTGTCAAACGTTTGCCTGCCGACAGTACTTATCACTTCTGAACACAGTTGTTGAGTCATTCTATGTGGTGTTCACACAGCAAAGACCTTGAAGTCGTCAGCCTTGTTAAAATACTCCAAACCAGGAGTTGTCAGTAGCTTTGTTTGGCAATGCATGTCTGTGTATCTGTTGTAATCTTGTAGTACAAATGTTTCCCCAGTTTTATTGAATTATCATGTTGATTTGTTAATTGTTTGTTCTCATCCCAACATTTGCTAGCTAGCTAACTAATAAGCTAGTGCACATTTTCAAAACGACTGGAGAAAAAAAATCCTTCAAGCACAAAACTCCTTAGCTGGTGGTAAAAGACTCTAGAATTTAAATTTTATTATGGAGCTTTATTGTTTTAGTTACAACAATTATAATGTCAATGGTGTATTAGACTGGAAAGATGTGCTCAATTTTTGTTTTCCTTTTTCTTGTCACTCCCACATGTGGAGGTTCGTGATTTCTGATTGGGTCAAAGTCATGTTGTTGGCCACTGCCAAACATTGTGATTCTACTAGTAGAAACAGCAGGTTTTTCGGTACCAGGTCGGTACACAGCATCTATGTATTTTGTTCTAGCAAGAGAAGGAACGACTTCCTACTGTGATAACTACCTATAGGCAGTCAGATTCTCTGTGTGTTTCATGATTTAGCAAACACGCGTTCAATTATGAACTTTGTCAATGTGTTTGTTTGCAAACAAACTCCCAACATTGTTAATATGTTTGTATATGAATAGTCTCATGCATGCAAGCAGGCACTTCTTAACCAACAGCCTGTGGTTAACAAGGTTAGAAAATGAGACACTGCATCACAGTGCTAAAGGCGTCACCACAGACCTAGGTTCGATCCCAGGCTGTATCACAACCGCTCATATTCGGGAGTCCCATAGGACGGCACACAATTGGCCCAGCGTCATCCGGGTTAGGGGAGGGTTTGGCCTGGGGGGCTTTACTTGGCTCATTACGCTCTAGCGAGTCCTTGTGGTGGGCTGGGCACCTGCAAGCTGACCTCGATTGTCAGTTGAATGGTGTTTCCTCCTAAACATTGTGGCTGGCTTCCGGGCAGGTGTTAAGAAGCTTGGTTTGGCGTGTAATGTTTCGGAGGATACATGACTCGACCTTTGCCTCCCGAGCCCGTTGGGGAGTTGCAGTGATGAGACAAGATCGAAATTGGGGCTAAAAAATAAATGTATTATGGGCAAAAAATCGAATTATATATATATATATATATATATATACATTTTTTTGTACCAAATATTGTGATTTTACTTACAATTATATATCAAAACTGTTGGAATCATAAAATTAGAATGATCATTATATTTCTATGGTTGGAATACAGTGGGCATTTGGAATGGAGTTTTGTTTGGCATGACAACGAATGAAAAAGTAATGGAGGAGATGGGTGTGACAGAGTAGGAACCAAAGTTTGTAGAATCCTTTTGGATTCCATGTAGAACCCTCTGTGGAAACATGAATATGTTCTTTCTTCCTAGCACATTAAATATTGCCAGTATATTCCAGTAACTTATCTCAACACACAGCAAGACCACAAGATATAACAGCAATTAATTACATAGACAGTCCAACCCACAAAACCCACACAGAGAACCACATTGAGCTATTCCTCCAAGATAACATTTATGGTTAATAACCACATTATGTGGCTTATATCTAGCCTTGTTGTTATGGATGATTGGCCTATAACTGGCCAATGCAAAAGTGTATGTCCACATTTCTGTTTATTTTGTATGTGTGTGTCATGTGTTCTGTCGGTGGTGATTATCACTATATGCAATTCCCCACTGCCTTACTGCATTCAATTAGTATCATTGTTGCTAGTAATACTCAGTATTGCTTTGAACACTTGTAGCAGGCCTGTCTCTAATCATTAATATCAGACCGGTCTCTCTGCGAACTGATTCTAGATCAGCTGTCTCTTGCAGCAATAGACCTGTCTTAAGTCATTCAAACCATATATCTCTGCCTTTGCTCCATCTCTCTCTCTGCTCCATCTCTCTCAATTCAATTCAATTCAATTCAAGGGCTTTATTGGCATGGGAAACATGTGTTAACATTGCCAACGCAAGTGAGGTAGATAATATATAAAGTGAATATATAAAGTGAAATAAACAATAAAAATTAACAGTAAACATCACACATACAGAAGTTTCAAAACAATAAAGACATTACAAATGTCATATATATATATACAGTGTTTTAACAATGTACAAATGGTAAAGGACACAAGATAAAATAAATAAGCATAGATATGGGTTGTATTTACAATGGTGTGTGTCCTTCACAAATCACAAATCTTGCTGCTGTGATGGCACACTGTGGAATTTCACCCAGTAGATATGGGAGTTTTTCAAAATTGGATTTGTTTTCGAATTCTTTGTGGATCTGTGTAATCTGAGGGAAATATGTCTCTCTAATATGGTCATACATTGGGCAGGAGGTTAGGAAGTGCAGCTCAGTTTCCACCTCATTTTGTGGGCAGTGAGCACATAGCCTGTTCTCTTGAGAGCCATGTCTGCCTACGGCGGCCTTTCTCAATAGCAAGGCTATGCTCACTGAGTCTGTACATAGTCAAAGCTTTCCTTAATTTTGGGTCAGTCACAGTGGTCAGGTATTCTGCCGCTGTGTACTCTCTGTGTAGGGCCAAATAGCATTCTAGTTTGCTCTGTTTTTTTGTTAATTCTTTCCAATGTGTCAAGTAATTATCTTTTTGTTTTCTCATGATTTGGTTGGGTCTAATTGTGCTGCTGTCCTGGGGCTCTGTAGGGTGTGTTTGTGTTTGTGAACAGAGCCCCAGGACCAGCTTGCTTAGGGGACTCTTCTCCAGGTTCATCTCTCTGTAGGTGATGGCTTTGTTGTGGAAGGTTTGGGAATCGCTTCCTTTTAGGTGGTTATAGAATTTAACGGCTCTTTTCTGGATTTTGATAATTAGTGGGTATTGGCCTAATTCTGCTCTGCATGCATTATTTGGTGTTCTACGTTATACACAGAGGATATTTTTGCAGAATTCTGCGTGCAGAGTCTCAATTTGGTGTTTGTCCCATTTTGTGAAGTCTTGGTTGGTGAGCAGACCCCAGACCTCACAACCATAAAGGGCAATGGGCTCTATGACTGATTCAAGTATTTTTAGCCAAATCCTAATTGGTATGTTGAAATTTATGTTCCTTTTGATGGCATAGAATGCCCTTCTTGCCTTCTCTCAGATCGTTCACAGCTTTGTGGAAGTTACCTGTGGCGCTGATGTTTAGGCCAAGGTAAGTATAGTTTTTTGTGTGCTCTAGTGTCTAGATGGAATTTGTAGTTGTGGTCCTGGTGACTGGACCTTTTTTGGAACACCATTATTTTGGTCTTACTGAGATTTACTGTCAGGGCCCAGGTCTGACAGAATCTGTGCATAAGATCTAGGTGCTGCTGTAGGCCCTCCTTGGTTGGTGACAGAAGCACCAGATCATCAGCAGACATTTGACTTCGGATTCTAGCAGGGTGCTGCAGACTTTTCTAGTGCCCGCGCCAATTCGTTGATATATATGTTGAAGAGGGTGGGGCTTAAGCTGCATACCTGTCTAACCCCACGACCCTGTGTGAAGAAATTTGTGTGTTTTTTGCCAATTTTAACCGCACACTTGTTGTTTGTGTACATGGATTTTATAATGTTGTAGGTTTTACCCCCAACACCACTTTCCATCAGTTTGTATAGCAGACCCTCATGCCAAATTGAGTCGAAGGCTTTTTTGAAATCAACAAAGTATGAGAAGACTTTGCCTTTGTTTTGGTTTGTTTGGTTGTCAATTAGGGTGTGCAGGGTGAATACATGGTCTGTTGTACGGTAATTTGGTAAAAAGCCAATTTGACATTTGCTCAGTACATTGTTTTCATTGAGGAAGTGTACGAGTCTGCTGTTAATGATAATGCAGAGGATTTTCCCAAGGTTACTGTTGACGCATATTCCACGGTAGTTATTTGGGTCAAATTTGTCTCCACTTTTGTGGATTGGGGTGATCAGTCCTTGGTTCCAAATATTGGGGAAGATGCCAGAGCTAAGGATGATCTCGCTCTCTGACTCTCCCACTCTGCCTCCCCCTCTCTCTCTCTCTCTCAGTGTGTGTGTGTGTGTGTGTGTGTATGTACAAAACCCCCCCAAAAAGAAGAAAAGAGTGAATGTGTGTTGTGGAGCTTGCCCTGTGGGCTGAGCAGGGGCTCCGTACTGTATGGGGGGGGGGGGGGGGGAGTATTAGAATGTTAGGTACATTTCAAAAACATTTTTGGGAATGATTAGCCTACAACCATTAATATAATATTTAATTTACAATGTACTAATAAAACTAACGGTTTCTTTTTCTTTCTTTTTTTTTAAACATCCAGAGAGCCCCCCCCCCCCTATTTCCATTAAATGGTTCTGTCCTGCCCCCTAACCAGGCGGGAACGGTACTAGCTGACAGTGAAATGCGAGTGAGGAGTGCCGGTGGAGCAGCATGTCTCAGCTTCCTAAAGAAAAATCTGGCTTCCAAAAACGGAAAGAAAGAAAAGAATGACAGGAGAGGGAAAAGAATACTGTCACCCAATTTTTCACAAAGGAAGGTGGGCGTAGTTCGTGAGAGGTGGAAATTAACCTGTTAGCCTACAGTGAAATAGGCTACTTTTGCTCGCCTAACATTAGTTACTTAATATCTTCACAGAAAATTGAGTGTTTACATTTCGCTTCTCTTTTAGCAAACATTTAATCAATGCAGGCAAACTTTTAGCAAGCTATTCATACTAAATCAGCTGTCCCTGCCCCTGCCTGCTGCCAGGCCCAACAGATGCAGCTTCAGGCTCAGCAGTCCAGTCTCCCCATAACCCTAAACCAGTCCTACTCCCAACTGAAGGACATGAGAAGCATTGTCCTGAATGACATGTCAGTTTGCATAATTGCAGTTACTGCAATGCATTGAGGACAGGAATGTGATTCTCCAGTCAGGAAAAATCTCACTCAACACATAAGGCTGCCAATATCAGAGCCTTGAAGGAAGAGATGCAGGCTCTTAGAGATGGATGGGAGTCTCTCCTGTCTGAGGCAACACTGATTGCTACGCAAATGGATGTTGCACCTCAATTTAGCAAGGAACTCAGCCGCCAGAGGAAAAGGAAGAGATTCCATGATGAGACCTCTCAAGACGAGACGGCTCAGGACAGTGCAGCAACGGTGTTTTGGAACACAGTGTTTTTTTTTACTTCTATGGACATCATCATACGTGACTTGGCCACTAGGTTCCACACCACTGCAAAAAAATTGTAGAATCATTTTCTGCTGTTCTGAAAGTTGGGCAGATTAGTGAGGATGAAATCCCTTCTGTGTGCCAATCACTGATCATGAAGTATTCCAGAGATCTGACACCTGAGTTTCAAAATGAAGTAGGACACCTGAACACTGTATATGCTCTCTCCCCCCCCCCCTCTAACTTGTTCCCTCTTGGTATTTTGAATACAACTTGTAAGATGCAGCTGCAAAGCATTTTGGGAGAAGTGTGCATTGCTTTACGTATATTTTTCACACTGCCTGTGACTTGCTGGTGGCGAGAGAGCTTCCAGTAAGCTAAAACTGAATATTGAGGTCCTCTATGTCCCAGGACAGGCTTTGCAGTCTTGCCATGCTGTCCATCGGAAGTCAGTTAGATGGAAAGCTGGACTTCAAAGACTTGATCAGTGACTTTGCTAGCAAGAAGGCTCGGCGCTGGGCTCTTGGTGACTAAGGCTGAGCAAGGGCCAGTGATGACTGTTAAAAGGCATGGCTATGGATACTGGATCACTACACACATGATGCCCACAGGCTGAGAACAAGATATATCTGGCTGGATTGTGCACAACAAATGTTATGGCAATCAAGACCCCGAGTGGAAGAAACCTGTTGATTTGGTGACCTCTTGACCTTTCCTCTAGCACCACCATCAGGCCTTTTCATTTCCCTTTTGTTTTCAATTTTCCATTTCCACTTTTTTGCAGCTGCTTATTTTCTAGTTGGTATGTATACTTAGTTAAAAGCTGATTTTACTATTTTGTTTGTTATATCATTCTACCGATGATAATGTTACTTTATTTGAATTGAAGATGTTAATGTACATTTCAGTTCTATTTATTTTAAGTTAACATTTAATGAATAAGATCATTTTCCATTTGAGAATTGTACCATTAAAATGACATTTAGACTGTAAAAGATGGCCTTTAGCACATTTCTTATAGAGGGTATCAAACAGTCTGGCATCAAATAGTGAATTCAAATAGTGTTATGTTATCACAGCTCTCACACACACACAGTTCACTATCGTACAGTAAATATTGGACTACAAGAGAGTTGCAATCCTGCAAAGGTATTAAAGCTTTGAATGGGTCGATTGGGTTCTAGAGGTGTGTGGTTACAGCAATTGCGCAGGGTTGGTGTGGCCTGTGGTGGTGGGGCCCAATGTGATATCTTTTCATGGGGCCCAAAATCCCCTGGCGGCTCCCCTGGGTGTGAGACTGGATCTCTGGGTCCAGACTTCTCAAACATCATTGTCACAACAACAACACCCGTAGCCTGACCATAGCAAGACAACGACTAGATCTCACATCACACTGAAAGTCATGTCTGGTGTTGTTCAGGGTTCTCTGCAATGTCATAACTTCCATCCTGTATTTAGTTCATGTTAACTGCTTCAATTTGATTGAAGTCTATAACGACACAATGCTATATATATACTGCATGGGATAACCAGTAATAATACTGAAATGTGTTTTTCTTCTTGCAGTTTATTAGAGAAGACATGAAGCAACAGCAAACCAACAAACACAGTAACCTGCACAGGGAAGACCAACACATCACCGTAGAGGAGCTGTGGAAGGGCTGGAAAACCTCTGAAGGTAGGAGATGGAACGGAGAGAAGGATGGAGGGCGGGTGAGAAAGAAGAAGGGAGAGAGCAAGAAATGGAGGGAAGTACTGGAGGGATTGGGAATACTGGAGGGAGGTAGGGAAGAGACATTTTGTAAATGATAGGACATTGTGTAACTAACATTTTCTCCCTGTCTCTCAATTCAATTTGCTTTTATTGGCTTGACTTAACAATGTACATATTGCCAAAGCGTACTTGAGATTTACAATATCAACATACAGTGCCAGTCAAAAAAGTTTGGACACACCTACTCATTCAACGTTTTCTACATTGCAGATTTAAAAAATATCTTCAGTATTACTCTACAATGTAGAAAATAGTTAAAAATAAAGAAAAACCCTGGATGAGTATGTGTCCAAACTTTTGACTGGTACTGTAATTAAAATAATAATAATTAATATTGTCAAAGGGACAACAGTAACAACAATAACCCAAGGGCCAAAATAACCATACATTGAACAACAACAATGGCATAGAGCACGTGTGCAGGTTTGTTGGTCTGTAAGACACTGTCCCTCGTTTTATTCGAGGCAGAAATATAGTGCCTTGCCAACCGACAGCTCTCTGCGTCCTCCCCCAACAGGACGGGTAGCCTACTCTCACCAGAGAGGTCTTTGAAACTTTGAATAAGGGTTTCAAATTTGGGGAAATGACACTCTCTTTGTTTTTTAAAAACATTTTGCTCTCGCTCTTTCTGTAGTTCACAACTGGACGACGGATGACACAGTCCAGTGGCTTAAGGAGTCGGTGGAGCTGCCTCAGTATGAGAGGAACTTCAGAGACTTCCGGTTCAACGGAAACACTCTGCCTCGGTGAGTACATTATCACACCACATCTCAGTATACCCGCCCGAAAATTGAGTTGTGGTTCGAGGACAACACTAACATTTTTACCAAGGCAGAGACAAGTGGCCCAGATCGAGACGCATGGGTACAGCAGTGGACGCATCAATTCAGGCTACACATTCTACTGAGCCATTTACTTTATGTTCATATTCTTATATTATATTATTTCTTATTGTTGTTGCATTGTCGAGAAGGAACCCGCAAGTAAGCGTTTAGTTGGCCGATGTATACCATGTGTATGTCTCCCTTACATACGACTGATAAAATGTGAAACGTGTACAGTAGTGGTCCTAATGACAATCGCAGAATGTCATAACCCTTTTAGCGTCTTTAACAGATGTCTCTCTACGTTAATCAAATTGTGGGTGCACTGTTATTTTGTGAGTGTGTAGCCAACAGGATAGCCTTTTCAAAGTGATTTTTTTTTTTTGACAATCCGTTGAAAACAACGACTGGTTGTGTTTGTCATGTGAAAAGGTAATACATGAGAAAAGTTATATGACAAATATTTACTATGTTTACTAGGCCCATGGAGATCATACTAAATTAATAGGAATTCTATGATTAGAACCACCCCAAAAAATTGCGCGCACAATGCTACTCAGACCAATGCTGCCCACTGCTGGATATGTGAGGTAGTGCAGGTGGAATGGGAAAGAAACTACCCAAACGTGACACAGAGACACACACATATGCACAAAGGCACGCACACACACCCACCATGTACCCACTTCGACCGACACAAAACCTCTCTACCCATGTAGTTACATTAGTGCAATTTAGTGAACTTACACCCCAGTTTTTATCATGACCCCGATATCAGCAGGCAATTATGTTAGTCAATAGGTGACACCTTGATATAACTTGAAACCACCTCTTTAGATGTCATCAATAAGAGTTAGAGCAGTTATATTAGAAGCTCTTTAGGTTTGTGATTCACTGAATACCGGACGTACACTACCTTTCAAATGTTTGGGGTCACTTAGAAATGTCCTTGTTTTCCATGAGAACATACATGAAATGAAAAGGAAATGTAGTCAAGACGTTGACAAGGTTATAAATAATTGTGTTCATCAAACTTTTGCTTTCGTCAAAGAACCCTCCATTTGCAGCAATTACAGCCTTGCAGACCTTTGGTATTCTAGTTGTCAATTTGTTGAGGTAATCTGAAGAGATTTCACCCCATGCTTCCTGAAGCACCTCCCACAAGTTGGATTGTCTTGATTGGCGCTTCTTACGTACCATACAGTCAAGCTGCTCCCACAACAGCTCAATAGGGTTGAGATCCGGTGACTGTGCTGGCCACTCCATTATAGACAGAATACCAGCTGACTGCTTCTTCCCTAAATAGCTATTGCATAGTTTGGAGCTGTGCTTTGGGTCATTGTCCTGTTGTAGGAGGAAATTAGCTCCAATTAAGCACCGTCCACAGGGTATGGCCTTCCTTCTTCAAGATCCCTTTTACCCTGTACAAATCTCCCACTTTACCACCAAAGCACCCCCGGACCATCACATTGCCTCCACCATGCTTGACAGATGCCGTCAAGCACTCCTCCAGCATTTTTTCATTTCATTTTTTCTGTCTCTCACAAATGTTCTTCTTTGTAATCCGAACACATCAATCTTAGATTCGTCTGTCCGTAACACTTTTTTTTCCCAATCTTCCTCTAGCCAGTGTCTGTGTTCTTTTGCCCATATGAATCTTTTAGTTTTATTAGCCAGTCTGAGATATGGCTTTTTCTCTGTAACTCTGCCTAGAAGGCCAGCATCCCGGAGTCGCCTCTTCACTGTTGACGTTGAGACTGGTGTTTTGCAGGTACTATTTAATGCAGCTGCCAGTTGAGGATTTGTGAGGCATCTGTTTCTCAAACGAGACACTAATGTACTTGTCCTCTTGCTCAATTGTGCACCGGGGCCTCCCACTTCTCTTTCTATTCTGGTTAGAGACCGTTTGTGCTGTTCTGTGAAGGGAGTAGTACAGTGTTGTGTGAGATCTTCAGTTTCTTGGCAATTTCTCGCATGGAATAGCCTTCATTTCTCAGAACAAGAATAGACTGACGAGTTTCAGAAGAAAGTTCTTTGTTTCTTGCCATTTTGAGCCTGTAATCGAACCCATAAATGCTGATGCTCCAGATACTCAACTAGTCTAAAGAAGGCCAGTTTTATTGTTTCTTTAATCAGAACAACAGTTTTCAGCTGTGCTAACATAATTGCAAAAGGGTTTTCTAATGATCAATTAGCCTTTTTAAAATGATAAACTTGGATTAGCTAACTCAACGCGTGCCATTGGCACACAGGGGTTGCTGATAATGGGTCTCTGTACGCCTATGTAGTTATTCCATAAGAAAATCTGCCATTTCCAGCTACAATGCTCATTTACAACATTAACAATGTCTACACTTTATTTCTGATCAATTTGATGTTATTTTAATGGACAAAAACAAGGACATTTCTAAGTGACCCCAAACTTTTGAACGGTAGTGTATGTGTGGAATGAGTACATGGAAGGAATAGAGTGGGAAGGGGGATAGAGGAGGGTGGAAGGGAGTTGAGGGGGATGGAGGGATCTCTAGGGTGTCAGGGGTGTTGTTTCCCCCCCTTACCCACGGGCGCTGACTCATGAAACGATGTCACAGCAGTGGATCAGGTGTCGCTGGCTGCCATGTTGTCTGATCCAGTTTAAGATGGTGGTGGTGGCACGAGTACACAGGCACATTCAGACACACCGTATACCCACTTCAACTGACACAAAATCTCCCTACCCATGTAGTCACATTAGTGCAATTTAGTGTACTTACACCCCAGTTTTTATCCTGACCCTGAAGTCAGCAGGAGATTTTGTTATATAAGGTGTCATCTATTGACTTTAACTTGAAACCACCTGTTTAGTTGTCATCAATAAGAGCTAGAGCGGTTATATTAGAAGCTCTTTAGGATTGAGATTTACTGCTAGTGGGACGTATGTATAGAATGAGTACATCGAAAGAATAGAGTGGGGGAGGGGGGTAGATGAGGTTGGAAGGGAGTTGAGGGGGATGGTGGGGGTGTATAGGGGGTCAGGGGTGTTGTGTTTCTCCCCCACCCACACGTACCCGTGGGCACGGACTCATGAAACGATGTCACAGCAGTGGATCAGGTGTCGCTGACTGCCATGTTGTCTGATCCAGTTTAAGATGGTGGTGGCACGAGGACACAGGCACGTTCAGACACACACACTCACACGCAGACACACCAACGCCCATTTAACACATGAGACGAGATACAGAAACACACACACGTTTGCTTACTTGGCCATGTATGCATGGTTGAACAAGTTCTTAAACAAAGAGTATAGTTATTGTGAAAATATTTCCAACCCTTTACCAATCCATTCTTTTTCTCTCTATTTCAGATTAGCGGCAAATGAACCGTCGTTTATGTCTGGTCAGCTAAAGATATTAGACCAGCGGCACAAACAGAAACTAAATCTAAAAGCACTAGATGCTGTGCTCTTCGGCCCTCCCTTACGTAAGTATTTGTATTTGTATTTATTCTGGATCCCCATTTAGCTGCTGCCAAAGCAGCAGCTACTCTCCCTGGGGTCCGGCAAAATTAAGGCCGTTTATACAATTTTAAAACGTTACAATACATTCACAGATTTCACAACACACTGTGTGCCCTCAGGGCCCTACTCCACCACTACCACATATCTACAGTACTAAGTGTGTGTGTGTGTGTGTGTGTGTGTGTGTGTGTGTGTGTGTGTGTGTGTGTGTGTGTGTGTGTGTGTGTGTGTGTGTGTGTGTGTGTGTGTGTGTGTGTGTGTGTGTGTGTGTGTGTGTGTGTGTGTGTGCCAATGTTTTTGTTGCTTCACAGTCCCCGCTGTTCTATAAGGTGTTTTTGAAACGTTTTTTTTTTAAATCAAATTTTACTGCTTGAGATGTTATAACCATGTATTGCTACCACTGTATCATCAAAGGTAGAGAGTTTCAGAGATAGTCCGAATAATGTTGTCATCTGTTACAAGCAAGTTATTGACTTCATGGACCTTGTTGCTTTTTATATATAAAATATATATAAAAAGTGTCTACTAGCTCTTTCACACAGAATACTGCAGAGGGACAACCTGGTCTCAAAGCAAAACGTATTATATGTTACAAAAACATCCATTCCACTCCATTAAGCATGTTAGGTTACATGACATTGGCCTTAGGCTACATATGTTAATATGGGCTATTTTTAGGACTTTTCTGGGTTGCTTGATTGATAAGCTTCCCAGTAAAGCATTAAAAACAGAGGTAGACTTACTCATGTTATTTACATTGGAGCTGATAGTGAAGGGGAGCTGCATAAAGTGGTCTTCCTACTATTGAACACCGCCTCAGTGCTAACAGTGTAACTCTGGTTTTTAGGCTCATGATTACTGCTTACAATAGTTGTAGGATAAACCGACGTATTCGGTGCAATTAGGGGTCAATTAAATCAATTAAATGACTTGCATTGTATTTGCCACGGCCCCTAAGATCATGCACATCTGATGCAGCATTATGACGACACATTGTCACAAAGGTTAGGGATTAACTGAGCTGGTCTTGGATCATTTGCCAGTCATTGTTTCAACGCAGCCTTGAAATGACTGGACAAGAGTCCAGGGGCCATGCTGATTTGGATGGACTCCGTCATTCCTGTGGAGTATCTTCTGTTTCCAGAAGTTGTCAATAAAAGTGACTCCAGCAGAGCTACAGTAGTCTTTTAGCCAGATGTACACTGCTCAAAAAAATAAAGGGAACACTAAAATAACACATCCTAGTGTCACACCCTGACCATAGTTTACTTTGTATATTTCTATGTTTTGGTTGGTCAGGGTGTGAGCTGAGTGGGCATTCTATGTTTCATGTCTAGTTTGTCTATTTCTATGTCTGGCCTGATATGGTTCTCAATCAGAGGCAGGTGTTAGTCATTGTCTCTGATTGGGAACCATATTTAGGTAGCCTGGGTTTCACTGTGTGTTTGTGGGTGATTGTTCCCGTCTCTGTGTTTGCACCAGATAGGGCTGTTTCGGTTTTTGTTACGTTCTTTGTTTTTGTAGTGTTTGTATTGATTCGTGTTTTACGTTTGTTTATTAAACATGGATCGCAATCTACATGCCGCATTTTGGTCCGACTCTCCTTCACCAAAAGAGAACCGTTACACCTAGATCTGAATGAATGAAATATTCTTATTAAATACTTTTTTCTTTACATAGTTGAATGTGCTGACAACAAAATCACACAAAAATTATCAATGGAAATCAAATTTATCAACCCATGGAGGTCTGGATTTGGAGTCACACTCAAAATGAAAGTGGAAAACCACACTACAGGCTGATCCAATTTTGATGTAATGTCCTTAAAACAAGTCAGAAATCAAATCAAATCAAATTTTATTTTATTTGTCACATACACATGGTTAGCAGATGTTAATGCGAGTGTAGCAAAATGCTTGTGCTTCTAGTTCCGACAATGCAGTAATAACCAACAAGTAATCTAGCTAACAATTCCAAAACTACTACCTTATAGACACAAGTGTAAGGGGATAAAGAATATGTACATAAAGATATATGAATGAGTGATGGTAAAGAGTGGCATAGGCAAGATACAGTAGATGGTATTGAGTGCAGTATATACATATGAGATGAGTATGTAAACAAAGTGGCATAGTTAAAGTGGCTAGTGATACATGTATTACATAAGGATGCAGTAGATGATATAGAGTACAGTATATACGTATACATATGAGATGAATAATGTAGGGTATGTAAACATTATATTAGGTAGCATTGTTTAATGTGGCTAGTGATATATTTTACATCAATTCCCATTATTAAAGTGGCTGGAGTTGAGTCAGTGTGTTGGCAGCAGCCACTCAATGTTAGTGGTGGCTGTTTAACAGTCTGATGGCCTTGAGATAGAAGCTGTTTTTCAGTCTCTCGGTCCCAGCTTTGATGCACCTGTACTGACCTCGCCTTCTGGATGATAGCGGGGTGAACAGGCAGTGGCTCGGGTGGTTGCTGTCCTTGATGATCTTTATGGCCTTCCTGTGACATCGGGTGGTGTAGGTGTCCTGGAGGGCAGGTAGTTTGCCCCCGGTGATGCGTTGTGCAGACCTCACTACCCTCTGGAGAGCCTTACGGTTGTGGGCGGAGCAGTTGCCGTACCAGGCGGTGATACAGCCCGACAGGATGCTCTCGATTGTGCATCTGTAGAAGTTTGTGAGTGCTTTTGGTGACAATCCGAATTTGTTCAGCCTCCTGAGGTTGAAGAGGCGCTGCTGCGCCTTCTTCACGATGCTGTCTGTGTGGGTGGACCAATTCAGTTTGTCTGTGATGTGTACGCCGAGGAACTTAAAACTTATTACCCTCTCCACTACTGTTCCATCGATGTGGATAGGGGGGTGTTCCCTCTGCTGTTTCCTGAAGTCCACAATCATCTCCTTAGTTTTGTTGACGTTGAGTGTGAGGTTATTTTCCTGACACCACACTCCGAGGGCCCTCACCTCCTCCCTGTAGGCCGTCTCGTCGTTGTTGGTAATCAAGCCTACCACTGTTGTGTCATCCGCAAACTTGATGATTGAGTTGAAGGCGTGCGTGGCCACGCAGTCGTGGGTGAACAGGGAGTACAGGAGAGGGCTCAGAACGCACCCTTGTGGGGCCCCAGTGTTGAGGATCAGCGGGGTGGAGATGTTGTTGCCTACCCTCACCACCTGGGGGCGGCCCGTCAGGAAGTCCAGTACCCAGTTGCACTTGGCGGGGTCGAGACCCAGGGTCTCGAGCTTGATGACGAGTTTGGAGGGCACTATGGTGTTAAATGCCGAGCTGTAGTCGATGAACAGCATTCTCACATAGGTATTCCTCTTGTCCAGATGGGTTAGGGCAGTGTGCAGTGTGGTTGAGATTGCATCGTCTGTGGACCTATTTGGGCGGTAAGCAAATTGGAGTGGGTCTAGGGTGTAAGGTAGGGTGGAGGTGATATGGTCCTTGACCAGTCTCTCAAAGCACTTCATGATGACGGAAGTGAGTGAGTGCTTTCTTGGGAACAGGAACAATGGTGGCCCTCTTGAAGCATGTGGGAACAACAGACGGGGATAGGGATTGATTGAATATGTCCGTAAACACACCAGCCAGCTGGTCTGCGCATGCTCTGAGTGTGCGGCTGGGGATGCCGTCTGGGCCTGCAGCCTTGCGAGGGTTGACACGTTTAAATGTTTTCCTCACGTCGGCTGCAGTGAAGGACAGTCCGCATGTTTTAGTTGCGGGCAGTGTCAGTGGCACTGTATTGTCCTCAAAGCGGGCAAAAAAGTTATTTAGTCTGCCTGGGAGCAAGACATGCTGGTTCGTGACAGTGCTGGTTTTCTTTTTGTAATCCGTGATTGACTGTAGACCCTGCCACATACCTCTTGTGTCTGAGCCGTCGAATTGAGATTCTACTTTGTCTCTATACTGACGCTTAGCTTGTTTGATTGCCTTGCGGAGGGAATAGTTACACTGTTTGTATTCGGTCATGTTTCCAGTCACCTTGCCCTGATTAAAAGCAGTGGTTCGCGCTTTCAGTTTCACGCGAATGCTGCCATCAATCCACGGTTTCTGGTTTGGGAATGTTTTAATCATTGCTATGGGAACGACATCTTCAACGCACGTTCTAATGAACTCGCACACCGAATCAGCGTATTCGTCAATGTTGTCGTCTGACGCAATACGGAACATATCCCAGTCCACGTGATGGAAGCAGTCTTGGAGTGTGGAATCAGATTGGTCGGACCAGCGTTGAACAGACCTCAGCGCGGGAGCTTCTTGTTTTAGTTTCTGTCTGTAGGCAGGGATCAACAAAATGGAGTCGTGGTCAGCTTTTCCCGAAAGGAGGGCGGGGCAGGGCCTTACATTGCTATTCCAACTTATAAGTTGGAATAGCAATGATCCAAGGTTTTTCCTGCCCTGGTTGCGCAATCGATATGCTGATAAAATTGAGGGAGTCTTGTTTTCAGATTAGCCTTGTTAAAATCCCCAGCTACAATGAATGCAGCCTCCGGATGTATGGATTCCAGTTTGCAAAGGGTCAAATAAAGTTTGTTCATAGCCATCGATGTGTCTGCTTGGGGGGGAATATATACGGCTGTGATTATAACCGAAGAGAATTCCCTTGGTAGATAATGCGGTCTACATTTGATTGTGAGGAATTCTAAATCAGGTGAACAGAAGGACTTGAGTTCCTGTATGTTGTTTTGGCCACACCACGTCCCGTTAACCATAAAGCAAACGCCCCCGCCCCTCTTCTTACCAGAAAGATGTTTGTTTCTGTCGGCGCGATGCGTGGAGAAACCAGCTGGCTGCACCGTCTCCGATAGCGTCTCTCCAGTGAGCCATGTTTCCGTGAAGCAAAGAACGTTACAGTCTCTGTTGTCCCTCTGGAATGCTACCCGTGCTCGGATTTCATCAACCTTGTTGTCAAGAGACTGGACATTGGCGAGGAGAATGCTAGGGAGTGGTGCACGATGTGCCCGTCTCCGGAGTCTGACCAGAAGACCGCTTCGTTTTCCCCTTTTTCGAAGTCTTTTTTTCGGGTCGCCGGCTTGGATCCATTCCGTTGTCCTGGGTGAAAGGCAGAACACAGGGTCCGCTTCGCGAGAGTCATATTCTTGGTCGTACTGATGGTGAGTTGACGCTGCTCTTATGTTCAGTAGTTCTTCTCGACTGTATGTAATGAAACCTAAGATGACCTGGGGTACCAATGTAAGAAATAACACGTAAAAAAAACAAAAAACTGCATAGTTTCCTAGGAACGCGAAGCGAGGCGGCCATCTCTGTCGGCGCCGGAAGTCGCCGAATGAGGCTCAGTAGTGTGTGTGGCCTCCACATGCCTGTATGACCACCCTACAATGCCTGGGCATGCTCCTGATGAGGTGCCGGACTGTCTCCTGAGGGATCTCCTCCCAGACCTGGACTAAAGCATCCGCCAACTCCTGGACAGTCTGTGGTGCAACGTGGCGTTGGTGGATGGAGCGAGACATGATGTTCCAGATGTGCTCAATTGGATTCAGGTCTGGAGAATGGGAACTGGTGACACACTCCAGCCACATGAGGTCTAGCATTGTCTTGCATTAGGAGGAACCCAGGGCCAACCGCACCAGCATATGGTCTCACAAGGGGTCTGAGGAGCTCATCTCGGTACCTAATGGCAGTCAGGCTACCTCTGGCGAGCACATGGAGGGCTGTGTGGCTCCCCAAAGAAATGCCACCCACACCATGACTGACCCACCGCCAAACCGGTCATGCTGGAGGATGTTGCAGGCAGCAGAACGTTCTCCACGGTGTCTCCAGTTTTGTCACATCTGTCACATGTGCTCAGTGTGAACCTGTTTTCTTCTGTGAAGAGCACAGGGCGCCAGTGGCGAATTTGCCAATCTTGGTGTTCTCTGGCAAATGCCAAACGTCCTGCACGGTGTTTGGCTGTAAGCACAACCCCCACCTGTGGACGTCGGGCCCATGCAGACACATGCACATTTGTGGCCTGCTGGAGGCAGGGCTCTGGCAGTGCTCCTCCTGCTCCTCCTTACACAAATGCGGAGGTAGCGGTCCTGCTGCTGGGTTGTTGCCCTCCTACGGCCTCCTCCACGTCTCCTGATGTACTGGCCTGTCTCCTGGTAGCGCCTCCATGCTCTGAACACTACGCTGACAGACACAGCAAACCTTCTTGCCACAGCTCGCATTGATGTGCCATCATGTATGAGCTGCACTACCTGAGCCACTTGTGTGGGTTGTAGACTCTGTCTCATGCTACCACTAGAGTGAAAGCACCGCCAGCATTCAAAAGTGACCAAAACATCACCCAGGAAGCATAGGAACTGAGAAGTGGTCTGTGGTTATCACCTGCAGAACCACTCCTTTATTGGGGGTGTCTTGCTAATTGCCAATAATTTCCAACTGTTGTCTATTCCATTTGCACAACAGCATGTGAAATGTATTGTCAATCAGTGTTGCTTCCTAAGTGGACAGTTTGATTTCACAGAAGTGTGATTGACTTGGAGTTACATTGTGTTGTTTAAGTGTTCCCTTTATTTTTTTGAGCAGTGTATAATACCAGCAGTCTGCTTAATCTTTCGCACCCGCGCCCTAATGATGGTACTGGACCTGAAATTATTGGCCGTTTTTCTTTAGTCTTTTTATGCTAAAATCAGTTCTTTTAAAGTCAATTTTCAAATGTTCTGAGCTGGCCCTCCTGATGTCATTTGACCCCACATGGACTACGACAGTGTCTGTGGTAGAACAGTCGGAAGCAGCCTTGTTATGTCCTGTACTCGTGCTCCTGGGTGGAACAGGGTTTTTGTCTTGGAGACTGAGATGTTTCTCACGATAGAGCTGCCTATGACAGCTGGTGATGTTGAATGTGCCGGTCTTTCAGGCAGCCTCGCGGTCTGGTGAGCTCCGATGAGCTGAACCCGAGGTAGAAGCCACCCGAGAGAGCGAGACAGAGCCAAGGACGAAGACGCAGGTTCCTCCGGATCCGATCTGGATTGGGAAGCCACCACGGACGAAGACGCCGGAACCTCTGGATCCAGGGCGGCAAAGCTGTTTCTGGTCTGTCAGTCCCGGCTCAACATCTCCATGGAGACCCCCATTGCCAGAGGAGACCGCCTGGTTGGTTGGGTCGAGACCAGCTCCATTCTCCAGGGAAGGGGGAGACCCCTTCGGGGATGGAACCCTGCCTAGCACCTGCCAGTCAGCTGTGGAGTGCCGACACGGCGGCAAAACTTCCACCACACCAGAGCGGCGTCTGGCTACTGGGCGTCTGGCTACTGTAGCTACTTGCTTGCTAAGAGTAGCTACTTCGCTACTGTAGTCCTCCACAAGCAAGCAGTTGCTACATTGAAAGTCAACGCGGTCCACATTGTCGCGGAACAAAGCAAAGTAACCGCTGCAACAATGGAAACATTCAATAGCGGCCTCCATTTGAGAACTCCAGGCCAGCTAGGCTAGCTGGGCTTTCTCTCCCCCTATACGGAATCTGTCAGGATGCCGGGACAGATAGCAGCGCTCACAGCAATTTAGCCCAACAGAGCCGCAAGATTCAAATTAAAAGTATATTAAAACAATGTCAGCTTTTAAACCGAGATCTTTAGTTGAGGTTTCAGCGTTCACCAACAACAAACGCACGTCGCGCTCTGAGGTATGTGTGACTGTTTGGTGGCAGTATTTATCAAACATCAAGGAAATGATGAAAAAGTTAATAGTTCATTTCCAAAGCGCTATATCCATCAATTTTCACGTTTCTTTTTTCATCGGAAATGATTGCTTATGGTTACGTTCGTGTGTGTGTAAAATATTTTTTATTCATAGAAAATATATATTTTTCGATTGCAATGCACAGGCAGAACAGAACACAGTGGGCTCCATCATTCTTGAATGGAAGACGTTTGGAACCACCAAGTCAATTCTTAGAGCTGGCCGCCCGGCCAAACTGAGCAATCGGGAGAAGGGCATTGGTCAGGGAGGTGACCAATACCCCAATGGTCACTCTGACAGAGTGAAGGTCCCCAAGAACACTGCTCCAGAGATTCTCTGTAGATATGGGAGAACCTTCCAGAAGGACAACCATCTCTGAAGCACTCCACCAATCAGGCCTTTATGGTAGAGTGGCCAGATGGAAGCCACTCTTCAGTAAAAGGCACATGACAGCCCACTTGGAGTTTGACAAAAGGTACCTGAAGATTCTCTGGTCTGATGAAACCAAGATTGAACTCTTTGGCATGAATGCCAAGCGCCACTTCTGGAGGTGACCTGGCATCGTACCTACAGTGAAGCATGGTGGTTGCAGCATCATGCTGTGGGGATGTTTTTCAGAGGCAGGGACTGGGAGCCTAGTCAGGATCGGAGCAAAGTACAGAGAGATCCTTGATGAAAACCTGCTTAGGATGTCCGACTGGGACGAAGGTTCACCTTCCAACAGGACAACAACCATAAGCACACAGCCAAGACACCGCAGGACGGGCTTCGGGACTGGTCTCTGAATGTCCTTGAGTGGCCCAACCAGAGCCCGGACTTGAACCTGTTCGAACATCTCTGGAGAGACCTGAAAATAGCTGTGCAGCGATGCTCCCCATCCAACCTGCAGAGAAGAATGGTAGAAACGCTCTAAATACAAGCGTGCCAAGCTAGTAGTGTTGTTGTCATTATGGGGTATTGATGAGGAGAAAAAACTATTCAATCAATGTTAGAATAAGGCTGTAACGTAACAAAATGTGCAACAGTCGAGGGGTCTGAATACTTTCTGAATGCGTCTTAAAGCAAGAATCATACATTTTTTATTTGTCGTATGAGAAAAAAATATTTCATTTTATTTGGACCACTAATCCAGACAAAATTAAATGTGCATATTTATAAAATGAATATGAGTTTGGTGGCTGTAATGATTTAAATATTAAAAGCATTAAACCTCATTAAACCTCTCACTAAAAGCTTCACTCATACATACATTTGACTTAAATCTGAACTGGTTCTCTAGTGGGTTATTAAGAAAGACCCATCCTTTGTTCAAAAATTGCCTTCGTACAGATTACAACTTCTCATTTCCGATTAATTGAAAATTACACTTTTTTGTTCAAAGTATTGCCCTTTCTTGTACAAGCCATACAAAGTTGGTTACCCTAGAAAATAGTAAATCTAAGGAAACGCCAGGAATGAGTGTGTGTCCAAATTGTTGACTGGTACTGTACACACACAAATACCCAGTGAATGTATGTGTGTATATACACAGTTGAAGTCGGAAGTTAACATGCACTTAGGTTGGGGTCATTCAATTTTAGAACCACTCCACAAATTTCTTGTTAACAAACTATAGTTTTGGCACATTGGTTAGGACAGTAATTTTTCCAGCAATTGTTTACAGACAGATTATTTCACTTATAATTCACTGTGTCACAATTCCAGTGGGTCAGAAGTTTACATACACTAAGTTAACTGTGCCCTTTTAAACAGCTTCCAGAAAATGTAATGGCTTTAGAAGCTTCTGATAGGCTTATTGACATCATTTGAGTCAATTGGAGGTGTACCTGTGGATGTATTTCAAGGCCTACCTTCAAACTCAGTGCCTCTTTTGCTTGACATCGTGGGAAAATCAAAAGAAATCAGCCAAGACCTCAGAAAACAAATTGTAGACCTCCAAGTCTGGTTCATCCTTGGGAGCAATTTCCAAACGCCTGAAGGTACCACAGTCATCTGTACAAACAATAGTACGCAAGTATAAACACCATGGGACCACGCAGCCGTCATACCGCTCAGGAAGGAGACGCGTTCTGTCTCCTAGAGATAAACGTACTTTGGTGCGAAAAGTGCCACTCAATCCCAGAACAACAGCAAAGGACCTTGTGAAGATGCTGAAGGAAACATGTACAAAAGTATCTATATCCACAGTAAAACAAGTCCTATATTGACCTGAAAGGCCGCTCAGCATGGAAGAAGTCACTGCTAAAACAACGCTATAAAAAAAGCCAGACTACGGTTTGCTACTGCACATGGGGACAAAGTTCATACTTTTTGGAGAAATGTCCTCTGGTCTGATGAAACAAAAATAGAACTGTTTGGCCATAATGACTATAGTTATGTTAGGAGGAGAAAGGGGGAGACTGGCAAGCCGAAGAACACCATCCCAACTGTGAAGCACGGGGGACGCAGCATCATGTTGTGGGGGTGCTTTGCTGCAGGAAGGACTGGTGCACATCACAAAATAGATGGCATCATGAGGAGGGACAATTATGTGGATATATTGAAGCAACATCTCAAGACATTAGTCAGGAAGTTAAAGCATGGTCGCAAATGGGTCTTCCACATGGACAATGACCCCAAGCATACTTCCAAAGTTGTGGCAAAATGGCATAAGGACAACAAAAGTCAAGGTATTGCAGTGGCCATCACAAAGCCCGGACCTCAATCCTATAGAAAATGTGTGGGCAGAACTGAAAAAGCGTGTGCGAGCAAGGAGGCCTACAAACCTGACTCAGTTACACCTGCTCTGTCAGGAGGAATGGGCCAAAATTCACCCAACTTATTGTGGGAATCTTGTGGAAGGCTACCCAAAACATTAAAGGCAATGCTACTAAATACTAATTGAGTGTATATAAACTTCTGACCTACTGGGAATGTGGTGAAAAAATGTGTGTGTGTAATAAATATATATATATGGGAAACAGTGTTAAAACCCTTTACAATGTAGATCTGTGAAGTTATCTGGATTTTTACGAAATATCCCTAATTGCCCCTTTTTCTGGACCCTGTCTTTCAAAGACAATTCATAAAAATCCAAATAACTTCACAGATCTACACTGTAAAGGGTTTTAACACTGTTTCCCAAGCTTGTTCAATGAACCATAAACAATTAATGAACATGCACCTGTGGAACGGTCGTTAAGACAGTAACAGCTTATAGACGGTAATCAATTAAGGTCAAAACTTAGGACACTAAAGTGGCCTTTCTACTGACTCTGAAAAACACCAAAAGAAAGATGCCCAGGGTCCCTGCTCATCTGTGTGAATGTGCCTTATGCATGCTGCAAGCAGGCATGAGGACTGCAGATGTGGCCAGGGCAATAAATTGCAATGTCCGTTCTGTGAGACGCCTAAGACAGAGCTACAGGGAGACAGGATGGACAGCTGATTGTCCTTGCTGTGGCAGACCATGTGTAACAAAACTTGCACGGAATCGGTACATCCGAACATCACTCCTGCGGGACAGTTACAGAATGGCAACAACAACTGCCCGAGTTACACCAGGAACTCACAATCCCTCCATCAGTGCACCGACTACCGCCCACCACTGCGACCTGTATGCTCTAGTCGGCTACTCACTACATATTTGTCGCCAGACCCACTGGCTCCAGGTCATCGATAAGTCTATGCTAGGTAAAGTTCCGCCTTATCGCAGCTCACTGGTCACGATAACAACACCCGCCCGTAGCACGCGCTCCAGCAGGTATATCTCGCTGGTCATCCTCATAGCCAATACCTCCTTTGGACACCTTTCCATCCAGTTCTCTGCTGCCAGTTACTGGAACAAATTGCAAAAATCGCTGAAGCTGGAGACTTACATTTCCCTCATTAACTTTAAACATCAGTTATCTGAGCAGCTAACCGATTGCTGCAGCTGTACATAGTCCATCTGGTAATAACCCACCCAATCTACCTACCTCATCCCCATATTGTTTTTATTTACTTTGCTGCTCTTTTGCACACGAGTATTTCAACTTGCACATCATCATCTGCTCAACATCATCTGCTCATCTATCACTCCAGTGTTAATCTGCTAAATTGTAATTACTTTGCTACTATGGCCTATTTATTGCCTTACTTCCTCATGCCATTTGCACACACTGTATATAGACTTTCTTTTTTTTCTATTGTATTATTGACTGTACGCTTGTTTATTCCACGTGTAACTCTGTGTAGTTGTTTCTGTCGCACTGCTTTTCATTATCTTGGCTAAGTCACAGTTGTAAATGAGAACTTGTTCTCAACTAGCTTACCTGGTTAAATAAAGGTGAGAAAAACAACAACAACAAAAAACTGTCCGCAATAGGCTGAGAGAGGCTGGACTGAGGGCTTGTAGGTCTGTTGTAAGGCAGGTCCTCACCAGACATCACCGGCAACAACGTCACCTATGGGCACAAACCCACCGTCGCTGGACCAGAGAGGACTGGCAAAAAGTGCTCTTCACTGACGAGTCACAGTTTTGTCTCACCAGGGGTGATGGTCAGATTTGCGTATATTCTCGAAGGAATGAGCTTCACACTGAGGCCCCTACTCTGGAGCGGGATCGATTTGGAGGTGGAGGGTGCGGTGTGTCACAGCATCATCGGACTGAGTTTGTTGTCATTGCAGGCAATCTCAATGCTGTGTGTTACAGGGAAGACATCCTCCTCCCTCATGTGGTATCCTTCCTGCAAGCTCATCCTTGACCCTCCAGCATGACAATGCCACCAGCCATACTGCTCATTCTGTGCGTGATTTCCTGCAAGACAGGAATGTCAGTGTTCTGCTATGGCCAGCGAAGAGCCCGGATCTCAATCCCATTGAGCACGTCTGGGACCTGTTGGATCGGAGGATGAGGGCTAGGGCTATTCCCCCCCAGAAATGTCCGGGAACTTGCAGGTGTCTTGGTGGAAGAGTGGGGTAACATCTCACAGCAAGAACAGGCAAATCTGGTGCAGTCCACGAGGAGGCGATGCACTGCAGCACTTAATGCAGCTAGTGCCCACACCAGACACTGACAGTTACTTTTTATTTTGACCCCCCCCCCTCCCCCTTTGTTCATGGACACATTCCATTTCTGTTAGTCACATGTCTGTGGAACTTGTTCAGTTCATGTCTTAGTTGTTGAATCTTGTTATGTTAATATAATATATAATATAATATATATATATATAATATAATATATAATATACTTCACTATTATTCTACAATGTAGAAAATTGTAAAGACATCAAAACTATGAAACAACACATATGGAAACATGTAGTAACCAAAAAAGTATTTTTTTTTTTTTTTTAAATATACGTTATTTGTGATTCTTGACAGTAGCCACCATTTTCCATTATGATAGCTTTGCACACTCTTGGCATTCTCTCAACCAGCTTAATGAGGTAGTCATTTGGAAAGCTTTTCAATTAACAGGTGTGCCTTGTTTATTTGTGGAAGGTCTTTCCTCCTTAATGCGTTTAAGACAATCAGTTGTGACAAGGTAGGGGTGGTACACAGAAGATAGCCCTATTTGGTGAAATACCAAGAACATATTATATCAAGCAAAGAGAAATGGCAGTTCATTATTTTAAGACATGAATGTCAGTCAATCGGGAACTTTGAAAGTTTCTTCAAGCGCAGTCGCAAAAACCATCAAGCTCTATGATGAAACTGACTCTCATGAGGACCGCCACAGGAAAGAAAGACCCAGAGTTGTCTCTGCTTTAGAGTTACCAGCCTCACAAATTGCAGCCCAAATAAATGCCTCACAGAGTTCAAGTAACATCTCAACGTCAACTGTTCAGAGGAGACTGCGTGAATCAGGCCTTCAATGTTGAATTGCTACAAAGAAACCCCAACTAAAGGACACCAATAAGAAGAAGAGACTTGCTTGGGCTGAGAAATACAAGCAATGGACATTAGAACAGTGGAAATCTGTCCTTTGGTCTGATGAGTCCAAATTTGAGATTTTTGGTTCCAACCACTGTGTTTTTGTGAGACGCAGAGTAGGTGAACGGATGATCTCCGCATGTGTGGTTCCCACAGTGAAGCATGGAGGAGGAGGTGCGATGGTGTGGGGGTGCTTTGCTGGTGACACTGTCAGTGATTCATTTAGAATTCAAGGCACACTTAACCAGCATGGCTACCACAGCATTCTGCAGCAATACGCCATCCCATCTGGTTTGCGCTTAGTGGGACTATCATTTGTTTTTCAACAGAACAATGACCCAAATCGCACCTCCAGGCTGTGTAAGGGCTGGCTATTTGACCAAGAAGGAGAGTGATGGAGTGCTGCATCAGATGACCTGGCCTCCACAATCACCTGACCTCAACCCAATTGAGATGGTTTGGGATGAGTTGGACTGTGCGGAGTGAAGAAAAAGCAGCCAAAAAGTGCTCAGCATATGTGGGAACGACTTCAGGACTCTTGGAAAAGCATTCTAGGTGACTTCCTCGTGAGGCTGGTTGATAGAATGCCAAGAGTGTGCAAAGCTGTCATCAATACAAAGGGTGGCTACTGTCAAGAATAACACTTTTTTGGTTACTACATGTTTCCATATGTGTTATTTCATAGTTTTGATGTCTTCACTGTTATTCTACAATGTAGAAAATAGTCTAAATAAATAAAACCCCTTGAATGAGTAGGTGTGTGTATATCACAAAAGCTGCAAAACTAACTATTTGTGTCCTCAGAAGAAGGGTGGTGGTGGATGGGTAAAAAATAACAAATAAACTGAGGAATGGGTCTGGAGAAATGTAACCTCAAATTCATAGACAGAGCTATGGATGCAAGGACTGACCATCTATGATATAAAAAATACAGTTTTGTCCATGTTTTGAGACTATACAGTGTTTGTTTGCATTTACATTGTTTACTAACATTGGAGTGAAACAAGCTTATGTTTTTGGTTCTGATGGGGTATGACAGTCAAAATAACCTCAGTTACATTCTGCAAGAATCATGGATATTTTTATTTTATTTTTATTTTACCTTTATTTAACCAGGTAGGCAAGTTGAGAACAAGTTCACATTTACAATTGCGACCTGGCCAAGATAAAGCAAAGCAGTTCGACAGATAAAACGACACAGAGTTACACATGGAGTAAAAACAAACATACAGTCAATAATGCAGTATAAACAAGTCTATATACAATGTGAGCAAATGAGGTGAGAAGGGAGGTAAAGGCAAAAATGGCCATGATGGCAAAGTAAATACAATATAGCAAGTAAAATACTGGAATGGTAGTTTTGCAATGGAAGAATGTGCAAAGTAGAAATAAAAAATAATGGGGTGCAAAGGAGCAAAATAAATAAATAAATTAAAATTAAATACAGTTGGGAAAGAGGTAGTTGTTTGGGCTAAATTATAGGTGGGCTATGTACAGGTGCAGTAATCTGTGAGCTGCTCTGACAGTTGGTGCTTAAAGCTAGTGAGGGAGATAAGTGTTTCCAGTTTCAGAGATTTTTGTAGTTCGTTCCAGTCATTGGCAGCAGAGAACTGGAAGGAGAGGCGGCCAAAGAAAGAATTGGTTTTGGGGGTGACTAGAGAGATATACCTGCTGGAGCGTGTGCTACAGGTGGGAGATGCTATGGTGACCAGCGAGCTGAGATAAGGGGGGACTTTACCTAGTAGGGTCTTGTAGATGACATGGAGCCAGTGGGTTTGGCGACGAGTATGAAGCGAGGGCCAGCCAACGAGAGCGAACAGGTCGCAATGGTGGGTAGTATATGGGACTTTGGTGATAAAACGGATTGCACTGTGATAGACTGCATCCAATTTGTTGAGTAGGGTATTGGAGGCTATTTTGTAAATGACATCGCCAAAGTCGAGGATTGGTAGGATGGTCAGTTTTACAAGGGTATGTTTGGCAGCATGAGTGAAGGATGCTTTGTTGCGAAATAGGAAGCCAATTCTAGATTTAACTTTGGATTGGAGATGTTTGATATGGGTCTGGAAGGAGAGTTTACAGTCTAACCAGACACCTAAGTATTTGTAGTTGTCCACGTATTCTAAGTCAGAGCCGTCCAGAGTAGTGATGTTGGACAGGCGGGTAGGTGCAGGTAGCGATCGGTTGAAGAGCATGCATTTAGTTTTACTTGTATTTAAGAGCAATTGGAGGCCACGGAAGGAGAGTTGTATGGCATTGAAGCTTGCCTGGAGGGTTGTTAACACAGTGTCCAAAGAAGGGCCGGAAGTATACAGAATGGTGTCGTCTGCGTAGAGGTGGATCAGGGACTCACCAGCAGCAAGAGCGACCTCATTGATGTATACAGAGAAGAGAGTCGGTCCAAGAATTGAACCCTGTGGCACCCCCATAGAGACTGCCAGAGGTCCGGACAGCAGACTCTCCGATTTGACACACTGAACTCTATCAGAGAAGTAGTTGGTGAACCAGGCGAGGCAATCATTTGAGAAACCAAGGCTGTCGAGTCTGCCGATGAGGATATGGTGATTGACAGAGTCGAAAGCCTTGGCCAGATCAATGAATACGGCTGCACAGTAATGTTTCTTATCGATGGCGGTTAAGATATCGTTTAGGACCTTGAGCGTGGCTGAGGTGCACCCATGACCAGCTCTGAAACCGGATTGCATAGCAGAGAAGGTATGGTGAGATTCGAAATGGTCGGTAATCTGTTTGTTGACTTGGCTTTCGAAGACCTTAGAAAGGCACGGTAGGATAGATATAGGTCTGTAGCAGTTTGGGTCAAGAGTGTCCCCCCCTTTGAAGAGGGGGATGACATGATAGAGGACTTGAAGAGGGGGATGATGATATATATTATATACACATCATTAGTAAAAAAAATATATATATATATATATATTTTTACAAATATTTTTCAATTTACACGAATTTGATGAAAATCTTGAAGTTAATTCAGAAGACCCGGGACATGACCCTGGAAGTATGACGTAACTTGCCCTGGTTGTTTCCTCACTCACGTACTCTTCACCCTCCCTCTCAGGTCCACAACACAACTGGATGAAGGACTTTGTGTTGATGGTATCTATAGTGATCGGGATGGGGGGCTGTTGGTTCGCCTACATCCAGAACAAGTCTTCCAAGGTGCACATGAGTCAGATGATGAAGGACTTGGAGAGCCTGCAGAGTGCTGAGCAGAGCCTCATGGACCTTCAGGGACGGTATGTAGCCTGATGCTGTTTATGAATGGTTTGTAAAAGGTGGTTAAAGGTGGTTTATGGTTGATTTACAAATGGCATACACAGGTTTAGTTGTCTATTGGCTCGAATGGCTCTGACGTTGTATGTTTGGTGAATGGCATGCAGTCTGAAGAATTATTAAGTTAAATTAATTTAGCTTAAAGTGATCACATTTTCTAAAAGGTTCTAACCCTGTCTCACTCACTCACTCACTCACTCACTCACTCACTCACTCACTCACTCACTCACTCACTCACTCACTCACTCTCACCGCCCTCCAGCCTCGAAAAGGCCCAGGAGGAGAACCGCACGGTGGCGGTGGAGAAGCAGAACCTGGAGCAGAAGATGAGGGATGAGATCAGCGGGGCCAAGAAGGAGTCGTACCGCCTCCGCGAGCTCCGCCAGGGGGCAGAGTGTGAGCTCAGCCGCCTCAAATATGCTGAGGAGGAGCTGGTGCAGGTAGGAACCGTGGAGAGTGTGTTGCACATAATTAAGGTAGCAAAACTACCAGTAATTCACCAAAGTTACTGGAATTGTCAGCAATTATGGTAAGTAACATGTAACTTTGGTAATTTATACTTTAATTATTTTAAGTTGATTTTATTTTCATCATATAAAATGTTTTTTTTCTTTATCATTACATTGGAGTCCATATTTTCCATGAGTTTCTAGTGGATAGACCATATGGTTTAAGAGCAAATAGAATAATTAATGAAAAAAACTTGAATCAACAATGACATAATTTGCAATTAACTCTGCAACGCCTCCAACTATTGACTTCTTCACAACTGTCACCAGTTTGGCCACAAAACATTTACAACAAAGACATATTGACATAGTAAATCAAATAAATGCGTGTACGAATATAAAGTATATCCCATGCTGAAACCCTCATATTAACCGCCAACTGTATTCACCAAGTTGATGGGTTATATTTAGGCTAATGTTCTATTTTTCAAATTTATAACATCTTATTTTATTATTTGATATTTTACATCTTATGAAAATGACCAAAAATTCTTGAAAGTTAAAAAAAAATCTGGTTGTTTACTGGTACATTTCGTTACAGGTAACATTCCCTCCCATTGCAACCCTACAAAGAATACTGTCCAGTTGTTTAGCATCAAATCCCATCTTCCTGTGTCACGTGAAATACTGCCCCCTTGTGTAGCATACAGTACAATGCAGTCTCCATTCACAGTAAGATGAATGCAGTATAGTAGTCAGGTCAAATGCATACCACATAGAATACTATTCCTCTGTGTATAACATAATATTCCACAGTGAAGCATTTGTCACTGTTCCCCTGCGCATCGCATAATAACATCTCCTTATGTACGAGTCTCAGAAACCCAGACACTAGGCAACAGCAGTGACTAGGGCCTGGGATTAATGACGGAACCTCTTGGTAACTTTGAGAAAAATACAAAAAAATACTTTCCCCGGGGAGCGTCGTCTTCAAACATATAGCTGTACCAACAAAATCACAAGGCGGACATGCCAGAACGTCATGATTCGAAACAGAGTTTTTAACAAAGGCAGTTGATGCAAACGAGCCATTTGCAAAATGCACTCATTAAAAAAATGACATCTGTGATCTCCATCTTGCTAGCTGCACGGGCAACAAGCAGATCAGGCAGTGACGTAGTGCCTCTATGCCAAACTAACATTGTTTCTGAACAAATGTGTAAGCTGGAACATTGCTACGTTGTGGGAGGCAACCCCATCTGTCTAGAGAGACTACTTATGTACAGTACAATACACTTTTATGCCAAGATTTCATATTATCACATGTGTGTGCGACGACCTAAATATCCCCCCCCCCCCCCCCCCCCCCCCTTCCGTCCCCAGGTGCGTATGGCCCTGAAGCGAGCAGAGAAGGAGATGCAGACGGAGTGGTCGGTTCCAGAGGCCCTACAGATGTGGCTACAACTCACCCATGAGGTGGAGGTCCAATACTACAACATCAAGAAACATAGCGCGGAGCTACAGCTCACTGTCGCTAAGGAAGAGGTAACTTCCTGGGAGACCAAATTACATCACTATGACACTTCCTAGGAGACAGTGTCAAGTTTAAGTAGGAGCAGGTTTTAGGGTGATTTTGGGGATGTAAATGGGTTGGTTCATTGGGTTGTGAATTTGTAAGTGAGTTGAGTTAAATTTTGAAGTGCAGTATGGAAAATAAGCATTTTGCACTTGTGTAATTGAAAATGTCTGAAAACATGCACAGACACATGCACACAGATGCATAGAGGCAGACACAGATACATAGAGGCAGACACAGACACACACACACACACACATATACACACACAAAAACACAGCTAAAATACTTGAATTGCATTGTTTGTTTTTGACTTTTATAACTTGCAGTGAGAATGACTCATAAGGCAATTAACTGTGTAGCACAAACACTGAGACACAGCAATATGTTGCTGTCATTAAAGTCGATGTGGTCACATTTGACATCTTGGCCCAATTTGAGGACTTATTGATAAAACTAGTCTCTGTAGGATACTGTATTGTACAATACATGGCAGAAGGTATGTGGACACCTGCTCGTCGAACGTCTCATTCCAAAATCATGGGCATTAATATGGAGTTGGTTGGAGTTTGCTGCTTTGACAGCCTCCACTCTTCAGGGAAGGGAAGAGCCTGGGCTCGAACCCAGAATCTCTGGTGGCACAGTTAGCACTGCGATGCAGTGCCTTGGACCACTGCGCCACCCGGGAGGCCCGACAAATCATTTCTGTATGGACCTTGCATTGTGCACAGGGGCATTGTCATCCTGAAACAGGAAAGGGCCTTCCCCAAACTGTTGCCACAAAGTCGGAAGCACAGAATTGTCTAGAATGTCATTGAATATTGTAGCGTTAAGATTTCCCTTCACTGGAACTAAGGAGCCTGAACCATGAAAAACAGCCCCAGACCATTATTTCTCTTCCACTAAACTTTACAGTTGGCACTATGCATTCGGGCTGGTAGTGTTCTCCTGGCATCCGCCAAACCCAGATTTGTGCGTCAGACTGCCAGATGGTGAAGCATGATTCATCACTCCAGAGAACGTGTTTTCACTGCTCCAGAATCCAATAACCACAAGCTTTACACAATTCCAACCGATGCTTGGCATTGCGCATGGTAATCTTAAGCTTGTGTGCGACTGCTTGGCCATGGAAAGCCATTTCATGAACTTCCCGACAAACTGTGCTGTCATTGCTTACAGAGGCAGTTTGGAACTCGGTAGTGAGTGTTGCAACCGTGGATAGATGGTTTTTACGCGCTATGCACTCAGCGGTCCCATTCTGAGAGCTTGTGTGGCCTACAACTTCACGGCTGAGCCATTGTTGCTCCTAGACATTTCCACTTCACAATAACAGCGTTTACAGTTGACTGTGGAAGCTCGAGCAGGGCCGAAATTTTACAAACTTGTTGGAAAGGTGGCATCCTACGACGGTGCCACATTGAAAGTCACTGAGCTCTTCAGAAGAGTCATTCTACTGACAATGGTTTTCTATGGATATTACATGGCTGCATGCTTAATGTTATGCAACTCTCAGTAACGGGTGTGGCTGAAATAGCCAAATCCACTCATTTGAAGCGGTGTCCACATACCTTTGGCCATGTAGTGTATATCAGTGCATGTAGGATTGCCTGCATATCAGTCTGTTCTTGCTCCAGCCAACAGATTGTGGTCTTGACGAAATGTTTCACTGTCTAATTAATTCATGAACAACAGCTAAACTGGGCAGATATTTGAAAAGATAAGGCACTGATGTTTTATTGTAGTATAGATAGCAAATATTGGATGCTATGCATTCAGTGATGATTGTGTTTCAATATAGTCAAATGTCTGCTAAAGCACTTTTTTAAAACTATCGTCATACTACATTATTTAATTTGAATATGCTCCACCCATTCTCATCCCCAATATCCCAATTTGTGGCACCCATGAGTGAGAAACCTATATGCCAAGTATAGACCACATATTGTATTCCCTACAGGTTATAGAAAAGAGCAGAAGCTCTGAACTATCCATTCAGTTGCCGGTCTTACAGGTTATGGAACATTTTCTCTTAGTATTTGCCCGGTAGGTTTCATCAAGGAGAAAGCCCCCACTTCTATGTCAAATAAAACAAAAAACACTATATAGTAAATACTACAGTAATAAAAACACTGCAATAGTTACTATAGTATACACTATCGTTTTTACTATAGTAATACTACAGTATTTATACTGCAATAAACTTTACTACAGACATGCCCACAAAAACACTACAGTGAATACTACAGTAATGTCCACAAAATGCAGAATAGAGTGAATACTATAGTATACTACAGTCATATCCAAAAACACTACAGTAAATACTACAGTATGCTTATGCAATAACACTACAGTCAATACTACAGTATGCTTATGCTAAAACAATACAGTAAATACTACAACAACACTGCAGTGAATACTATAGTGTACTTCCACAAGAACACTGCAATCAATACTATGGTATATAAATCTAGTCATACAACAGTATTTAGAGCATAGTATATTATAGTAATTTTTCAAATGGGTTACAGGCAGAGAAAATCAAAAAGAAGAGGAGTTCTGTGTTTGGAACACTTCACGTCGCCCACAGTTCATCACTGGATGAAGTGGACCACAAGATCCTAGAGGCCAAGTAGGATAACACACACGCATTCACACAACAGACACACACGCATAGACAAATACGCACACTCACCCGCGTTGGATTTTGTCACCCTCGTCCATATGTCTTTGTCCATGAGCTGAATCGATGTGAAAGACTTGGGGATTTACTAGCTATTGATTACTGATCGAGACAAGTAAATACAATTGTATTGGTCGCAGATGTTATTGCGGGTGTAGCAAAATGCATGTAAATCTGGATCCACACATATGTCAGTCTACCTAGGGTGTCAATACCTATTACAATAAGTTGTTGTCCATGCATTAGTGGTATAGGCACAGAAACCAAAGTGTAATATCTGGAAAAAGACAGTTTCCCTGGTACAGCGAGAAGAGGATGGGCCTCCCATCTGAGCTGGGGCCCTCTTTAGGTTTCTTCCTTTTAGGGAGTTTTTCCTTACCAATGGGCTTCTTCTTTTGCTTGCTCTTTTGGGTCTAGGTTGTTGGCTGTTAAAGCTCTTTGTGATAACTACTGATATAAAGCGGGCTTTATAAACACATTTGATTTGATTGACTGTTCCAGGAAGTCCCTGTCGGAGGTGACCGCCTGCCTGAGGGAGCGTCTCCACCGCTGGCAGCAGATTGAGAAACTGTGTGGCTTCCCCCTGGTGCACAACTCTGGGCTGCCCAGTCTGACTGCCACCCTGTACTCTGACCACAGCTGGGTGGTCATGCCCCGCGTCTCCGTGCCCCCCTACCCCATCGCCGGTGGAGTGGACGACCTCGATGAGGACACGCCTCCAATCATTCCACAATTCACCTGTACGTATGGAGGTTGTCACAGAAATGCAAATACTCCAGTTAGAGTTGTAAAGTGACTGAGTGTGTGTGTGTGTATGATCACTTGTTACTCATTACATTGAACGAAAGTAACACGCTACTTTGCAATATTACTTTATGTAGAAAGTAACATGTTATATTAGTAGTTGTATTACTTTACATTACTTTCATGAAAAAAATCTCAATCTCACCATTTGTTCGATTGTCAGAGGGAGCAATACCATCACTAGTTTCTCTTTTCATCTGTGGTGCTGCTTTCCTGTGCTAGTCTTCAAAAGATGCGCTATATATTGGGCTACTTCATTAGCCATATATACTGTAAACCAAACATCTGTTGAGATTTCCTATCGTTTCATTAAAACTCTTTTCTCGAGCCACCAGTTTTGGTTATCGACCGCAGACACACGAACCCATAGAGATGTATTGAGGGCACACTTGCAACTCGATGGGAAAGGCCTCAATGGGCTTTGCTATCACAGAAGTGATCAATAGCAAAGGTCGGAGGTGTGCTCTCTATACATTTCTATGGACAGCAGCTATCATGACATTTATCCAGATCAAATTGTATTTGTCACATAAACATATTTAGCAGATGTAATTGTGGGTGTAGCGAAATGCTTGTGTTCCGAGCTCCAACAGTGCAGTAATATCTAACAATACACACACACACACATCTAAAGTAAAAGAATGGAGTTAAGAAATAGATCAATATTAGAATGAGCAATGTCAGTGACATTGACTGAAATGTAGTAGAATTAGAATACAGTATATACATATGAAATGAGTAACGCAGTATGAAAACATTAAAGTGACAAGTGTTCCATTATTAAAGTAGCCTGTGATTCCATGTCTATGTACAGTTGAAGTCGGAAGTTTACATACACCTTAGCCAAATACATTTAAATTCAGTTTTTCACAATTCCTGACATTAAATCCAAGTAAAAATTCCCTGTTTTAGGTCAATTAGGATCACCACTTTATTTTAAGAATGTGAAATGTCAGAATAATAGTAGAGAATGATTTATTTCAGCTTTTATTTCTTTCATCACATTCCAAGTTGGTCAGAAGTTTACATACACTCAATTAGTATTTTCTAGCATTGCATTTAAATTGGTTAACTTGGGTCAAACGTTTTGGGTAGCCTTCCACAAGCTTCCCACAATAAGTTGGGTGAATTTTGGACCATTCCTCCTTACAGAGCTGGTGTAACTGAGTCAGGTTTGTAAGGCCTCGTTGCTCGCACACACTTTAAGTTCCACTTTATGTTCTATAGGATTGAGGTCAGGGCTTTGTGATGGCCACTCCAATATCTTGACTTTGTTGTCCTTAAGCCATTTTGCTACAACTTTGGAAGTATGCTTGGGGTCATTGTCCATTTGGAAGACTCATTTGCGACCAAGCTTTAACTTCCTGACTGATGTCTTGAGCTGTTGCTTCAATATATCCACATAATTGTCCTCCCTCATGATGTCATCTATTTTGTGAAGTGCACCAGTCCCTCCTGCAGCAAAGCACCCCCACAATATGAAGCTGCCTCCCCCGTGCTTCACGGTTGGGATGGCGTTCTTCGGCTTGCAAGCCTCCCCCTTTTTCCTCCAAACCTAACGATGGTCATTATGGCCAAACAGTTCAGACCAGAGGACATTTCTCCCAAAATATTTTTTTTTGTCCCCATGTGCAGTTGCAAACCCTAGCTTTTTTATGGTGGTTTTGGAGCAGTGGCTTCTTCCTTGCTGAGTGGCCTTTCAGGTTATGTCGATTTCGGACTTGTTTTACTATGGATACTTTTGTACCTGTTTCCTCCAGCATCTTCACAAGGTCCTTTTGCTGTTTTGGGATTGATTTGCACTTTTCACACCAAGGTATGTTCATCTTTAGGAGACAGAACGCCTCTCCTTCCTGAGTGGTATGACAGCTGCGTGGTCCCATGGTGTTTATACTTGCGTACTATTGTTTGTACAGAGGAACGTGGTACATTCAGGCGTTTGGCAATTGCTCCCAAGGATGAACCAGACTTGTGGAGGTCTACAATTTTCTTTCTGAGTGCTTGGCTAATTTCTTTTGATTTTCCCATGATGTCAAGCAAAGAGGCGCTGAGTTTGAAGGTAGGTCATTAAATACATCCACAGGTACACCTCCAATTGACTCAAATGATGTCAGATAGCCTATCAGAAGCTTCTAAAGCCATGACATCATTTTCTGGAATTGTCCAATCTGTTTAAAGGCATAGTCAACTTAGTTTATGTAAACTTCTGACCCACTGGAATTGTGATACAGTGAATTATAAGTGAAATAATCTGTCTGTAAACAATTGTTAGAAAAATGACTTGTCATGCACAAATTAGATGTCCTAACCGACTTGCCAAAACTGTAGTTTGCTAGCATCCCACATGGCCAACATCCAGTGAAATTGCAGAGTGCCAAATTCAAAAACAGAAATACTCATTATACAAATTTAAAAAACATACAAGTGTTATAGATCGGTTTAAAGATGAACTTCTTGTTAATCCAACCACGGTGTCAGATTTCAAAAACACGGCGAAAGCATACCATGCGATTATCTGGGAACAGCGCACAGCAGACAAATCATTACAATCAGTTACCAGCCAAGTAGAGGAGTTACACAAGTCAGAAATAGAGAGAAAATTAATCACTTACCTTTGATGATCTTCATATGGTTGCACTCACAAGACTCCCATTTACTCAATAAATGTTTGTTTTGTTCGATAAAGTCCCTGTTTTATATTCAAAAACCGTTTTGTTTGCTCGTTTTTGTTCAGTAATCCACAGGCTCAAACGCAGTCACAACAGGCAGACGAAAAATCCAAATAGTATCCGTAAAGTTTGTACAAACATGTCAAAATGATGTTTATAATCAATCCTCAGGTTGTTTTTAGCCTAAATAATCTATAATATTTAAACCGGACAATAACGTCGTCAATATAAAAGGTAAACAAGAAAGGCGCGCTCTCGGTCGTGCGCATGAAAAATCTCTGGGACACTGTAGGGTCCACTCATTCAGAGTGGTCTTACTCTCTCATTTTTCAGAATACAAGCCTGAAACAATTTCTTTCTACATGTTGACATGTAGTGGAAGCCATAGGAAGTGCAATTTGAGTCCTAAGTTAATGGATACTGTAATGGCATTCAATAGAAAAATACAAATATAAAAAGATCCCACTTCCTGGATGGATTTTTCTAAGGTTTTCTCCTGCCAAATCAGTTTTGTTATACTCACAGACATTAGCTTAACAGTTTTGGAAACCTTAGAGTGTTTTCTATCCAAATCTACCAATTATATGCATATCCTAACTTCTGGGCCTGAGTAGCAGGCAGTTTACTTTGGGCACGCTTTTCATCTGGAAGTGAAAGCAGCCTCTAAGTTGCAGGGTTGTGTAACTGGTTGGTAGCCGGCTAGTGATGACTATTTCACACTCTGATGACCTTAAGATAGAAGCTGTTTTTCTGTCTCTCGGTCCCAGCTTTGATGCACCTAGACTGATCTTGCCTTCTGGATGGTAAGCGGGATGAACAGGCCGTGGCTCGGGTGGTTGATGTCCTTGATGATCTTTTTGGCCTTCCTGTGACATCGGGTGCTGTAGGTGTCCTGGAGGGCAGGCAGTGTGTACCCGGTGATGCGTTGGGAAGACCGCACCACCTTGCCGTTGCGGGCAGTGCAGTTGCCGTACCAGGAGGTAATACAGGATGCTCTCAATGGTTCATCTATAAAAGTTTGTAGGTCTTAGGGGCCAAGCCATATTTCTCCAGCCTTCTGAGGTTGAAGAGACGCTGTTGCGCCTTCTTCACCACACTATCCATGTGGCTGGACCATTTCAAATCGTCTATACTGAGGAACCTGAAGCTTTTCACCTTCTCCACTGTGGTCCCGTCAATGTGGATAGGAGTGTGCTCTCTCTGCTGTTTCCTGAAGTCCACAATCAGCTCCTTCGTTTTGTTGAGGGAGAGGTTATTTTCCTGGCACCACTCCACTATGGCCCTCACCTCCTCCCTGTAGGCTGTCTCGTCATTGTTGGTAATCAGGCCTACAACTGTTGTGTCGTCTGAAAACTTGATGATTGAGTTGGAGGCATGCGTGGCCATGCAGTCATGGGTAAATGGGGAGTACAGGAGGGGGCTGAGCACGCACCCTTGTGGGGCTCCTGTGTTGTGGATCAGCGAAGTGGAGGTGTTTCCTACCTTCACCACCTGGGGGCGGCCCAGGATGTCCAGGACCCAGTTGCACAGGGCAGTCTTGGAGGGTACTATGGTGTTGAAGGATGAGCTATAGTCAATGAACAGCATTCTTACATAGGTATTCCTCTTGTCCGATGGCGATTGCATCATCTGTGGATCTATTGGGGCGAGTGTCAGGTAAGGTAGAGGTGATATGTTCCTCAACTGGCCTCTCAAAGCACTTCATGATGACAGAAGTGAGTGCTGCGATAGTAATTTAGTTCAGTTACCTTTGCTTTCTTGGGTACAGGAACAATGGTGGACATCTTGAGCCGCCGGGCAGCCTTGCGAGGGTTAATGCGTTTAAATGTCTTACTCACATCGGCCACAGAGAACTAGAGCCCACAGTCCTTGGAAGCGGGCCTCAAAGTGGGGGAAGAAGGTGTTTAGCTTGTCCGGGAGCAAGACGTCCGCGACTTCAATTTGTCCACGATGTTGCTCGTTTTCCCTTTGTAATCTGTGATAGTCTGTAGACCTTGCCACATACATCTCGTGTCTGAGCCTTTGAATTGCGACTCCACTTTCTATGTACTGATGTTTTGCCTGTTTGATTGCCTTAACAGGGGGAATAACTACACTGTTTGTATTCAACCATATTCCCAGTCAACTTGCATGGTTAAATGCGGTGATTCACACTTTCAGTTTTGCTCGAATGCGTCCATCTATCCACGGTTTCTGATTTGGGTAGGTTTTAGTAGTCACAGTGGGAACAACATCCGCTATACACTTCCTGATGAACTCAGTCACCGTGACAGTGTATTGGTCAATGTTATTTTCAGAGGATACCCAGGACATATCCCAGTCCGCGTGACAAAACAATCTTGAAGCATGGATTCCGATTTGGTCAGACCAGTTCTGGTTATAGACACGTCCCTCAAACAGCCTTCTTCCGCTCGCTCGAGAACTAAATTAAGAAACAAGTTGAGATCGGATCATGGAAACACGCGACCGGTAGAGAGATGATTCTGAAAGTATTGCTCATTGTTTGACAAAGTAACTGTAATAAAAAAAGTTGACAAAGTTATGTGTTACTTTACTCTGTTACTCATATACAGTAAGTCATCTGATTACGTAACGCGTTACAAAAGTGATGATGTCCAGTACAGCATGTGAGTTTACTTTGTCTGATTTTTACATCAACAACGCTAAAATAGATTTAAAATGTGTGTTTTAAGTTGTGTGTGTGTTCAGTCCGAGTACTGTAGTCCGGGTTCAGTCCGACCATCGTTATGACCACATCTGGCTGTGTAACCTACATCCCTACTCTCTCTGGTATTTTCCCAGCAGCCTCTATAATGCGGCCCCCTCTGACCCGCAGCAGCAGCCTGTGTCGGTCCCGCCGGAGTCTCTACAGCACCCCGCAGCCTTCAATGATGTCTGCCGACCCTGACCTGCTCTCTATGTCCAGCCCACCCCTCTCCTACCACCCAGAGGGTGAAGAAGAACATATCCTCTTCATCGAGAGAAAGGGGTATGTTACCTTTCACAACCTCTGCCCTCTTTTATACCGGATCAGTTTAGGGTAATTTATTTAGAATATAAGACATTGAATATGTGCTGATATTAGTTGCATTGTAATTATTTTGATTTCTCTTACACTCGGTCTCTGTCTGCCCCTGCTCTGTCTGCTTTGTGTGTCTCTGCTCTGTGTCTGTCTGCCTCTCATCTCTGCCTGCTTCTCTGTCTCTCTCTGTCACAGGGACACTCAGGATACGTCCTCAGACACAGACTCTCTCAACTCCTCCATGGGACGGAAACAGTCCTATGCCAACCCCTGCACGCCAGGCCCAGAGCCCCCCTACCGCAAGATCTCCCGCGAGGAGCTGATGATGCTGAGCCAGCAGGAGCCTCAGACTTACATCCGGGACTCATCCCCTCCTCAAGGGGGAGTTGTGTCCCTCTCGACTTCCTCCTCGGCCAACCCCTCCCCTGCCCTGGAGCACCACTCACACTCCCACACGCACTCGCACAAACACAAGGGCTCACCCGACCTCACCCGTGGCTCCATCCCAGAGTCCCACAGCATGTCCTTCACCACCCCGACGGCGGGCAACAAGGCCGTATTCAACGGCATCCTGGAGAAGTCCTATAGCATGGGCCAGCTGCCCGCGGGCATGACGGGGGCAGGGGGGGTGGTGGTGGTGGTGGGGCGCAACCCATCCCTCACCTCACTGGATAATGAGGGCAGGGGGGCGGGGGGCAAGGAGAAGAAACTACAGAGGACCTCTTCTCAGGACTCCTGTGACAACGGAGACAAGACCAAGAAGTCCTCGTCCAAGATCAAGAGCTTGTTCAAGAAGAAAAAGTAGTAGTACTCAGAGAGCGAGAGAGAGGGGACGGGACAAAAAAGGATCAAGATGAAGTCATTTTAGCCTTAATAAAAAATGTACGTTGTCAACGGAAGCTAAAACATTTTTTTCTGTTCCATTGTTCCTTTTTTTTCTTCAAAGATGGAATGTAAAAGCTCTGTCTGGGCACCTCAATAATGCCTTTTAATGAATTGTTTTTGCTCACTCATAGCCTCAAAGTTAAGCCTTCAAAGGTCACAGAAAGGTCAAAAGGTAAAGGGTCATGCCAGCTGCCATCGCCCAGGCAACCGTGAAAAGCATGAGCCTGCTCACTCAACGTCTTCTGGTTCTTTTTCAGTTAAAGAAACAAAAAATACATTTCACTTGTGTTCTATATACAGGGCTTGTACTTGACACATTTATTTTCAGAAAAAAAAATACTACTTAAGTTTGTTGCACTACTGCTTTCCTGTATTCTGGGAAAGGACCGCCGCTGCTCGCCAAGTAAATATTAATGTATACAGTACAGATGAGAATGATGTATGGGGAGAGGCATTGGAGATGCAACACATGGTAGGCTATTGAAGCCAAAATCGCTTGGTGTTTCCAATGTTTTTTTGCAATAGATTTTATTTATACACACACACACACACACTGAGTATACCAAACATTAGAAACACCTTCCTAATTTTGAGTAGCACCCACCCTTTTTGCTCTCAGAACAGCCTCAATCGTCAGGGCATGGACTCGACAAGGTGTGAAAAGTGTTCCACAGGGATGTTGGCCCATGTTGACTCCAATGCTTCCCATAGTTGTGTCAAGTTGTCTGGATGTACTTTGGGTGGTGGACCATTCTTGATACACATGGGAAACTGTTCTGTTGAGCGAGAAAAACCTTGTAGTGTTGCAGTTCTTGCCTGGCACCTACTACCGTACCCCGTTCGAAGGCACTTAAATCTTTTGTCTTACCTATTCACCCTCTGAATGGGACACATACACAATCCATGACTCAGAAGTCTCAAGGCTTAGAAATCCTTATTTAACCTGTCTCCTCCTCTTCATCAACACTGATTGAAGTGGATTTTAGAAGTGACATCAATAAGCGATCATAGCTTTCATCTGGATTGACCTGGTCAATCATGGAGCAGGTGTTCTTATTGTTTTGTAACACACTACATATAGAAAAGTATGTGGACACCCCTTCAAATCAGTGGATTCGGCTATTTCAGCCATATCCGTTGCTGACAGTTGTATAAAATTGAGCACACAGCCATGCAATATCCATAGACAAACATTGTCAGTAGAATGGCCTTGAAGAGCTTTCAACGTGGCACCGTCATAGGATGCCACCTTTCCAACAAGTCAGTTTGTCAAATTTCTTTCCTGTTAGAGCTGCCCCAGGTCAACTGTAAATGCTGTTATTGTGAAGTGGCAACGTCTAGGAGCGACAACGGCTCAGTCATGAAGTAGTAGGCGACACAAGCTCACAACGTGACCGCCGAGTGCTGAAGCACAAAACACGTAAAAATTGTCTGTCTGCACTTGCAACACTGACTACAGAGTTCCAAACTGGGAGCAATGCCAAGTGTAGGCTGGAGAGGTGTAAAGCTTGTTGATGTTGGAGCAGTGGATACGCAAGTTTGGTGAAGGAGGAATAATGGTCTGGGGCTGTTTCATGGTTGGGGAAGACCCTTTCCTGTTTCAACATGACAATGCCCCCATGCACAAAGCGAGGTCCATACAGAAATGGTTTGTCGATGTGGAAGAACTGGACTGGCCTCTACTGAGCCCTGACCTCAACCCCATCGAACAACTTTGGGATGTATTGGAACGCCGACTGCAAACCAGGCCTAATCGCCCAACATCATTGCTCGACCTCACTAATGCTCTCCCCGCAGCAATGTTCCGACATCTAGTGGAAAGCCTTCCTAAAAGAGTGGAGGCTGTTATTGCTGCCAAAGGAGGACCGACTCCATATTAATGCCCATGATTTGGGAATGAGATATTCGATGAGCAGTGGTTTCACATCCTTTTGGTCATGTAGTGTGTATGTATATATACAGTACCAGTCAAAAGTTTTCACACACACCTACTCATTCAAGGGTTTTTCTACATTGTAGAATAATAGTGAAGACATCAAAACAATGAAATAACACATGGAATCATGTAGTAACCAAAAAAGTGTTTAAAAATCTAAATATATTTGAGATTCTTCAAAGTAGCCACCCTTTGCCTTGATGACAGCTTTGCACACTCTTGGCATTCTATCAACCAGCGTCACCTAGGATGCTTTTCCAACAGTCTTGAAGGAGTTTCCACATATGCTGAGCACTTGTTTGCTGCTTTTCCTTCACTCTGCGCGGTCCAACTCATCCCAAACCATCTCAGTGGGTTGAGGTCAGGTGATTGTGGAGGCCAGGTCACCTGATGCAGCACTCCATCACTATCCTTCTTTGTCAATGAGCCCTCACACAGCCAGGAGGTGTGTTGGGTCATTGTCCCTTGAAAAACAAATGATAGTCCCACTAAGCGCAAACCAGATGGGATGGCGCATTGCTGCAGAATGCTGTGGTAGCCATGCTGGTTGTGTGCCTTAAATTCTTTGAAAAAATCAGTGTCACTAGCAAAGCACCCCCACACCATCACACCTCCTCCTCCATGCTTCACGGTGGGAACCACACATGCGGAGATCATCCGTTCACCTACTCTGCGTCTCTCACAAAGACACGGCGATTGGAACCAAAAATCTCCAATTTGGACTCATCAGACCAAAGGACAGATTTCCACTGGTCTAATGTCCATTGCTCGTGTTTCTTGGCCCAAGCAAGTCTCTTCTTCTTATTGGTGTCCTTTAGTAGTGGTTTCTTTGCAGCAAATTGACCGTGAAGGCCTGACTCAAGCAGTCTCGTCTGAACAGTTGATGTTGAGATGTGTCTGTTACTTGAACTCTGTGAAACATTTATTTGGGCTGAGGCTGGTAACTATTGAACTTACCTCTGCAGCAGGTAACTCTGTGTCTTTCTTTCCTGTGGCAGTCCTCATGAGAGCCAGTTTCAGCGTAGCGCTTGATGGTTCTTGACATGTTTCATATTGACTGACCTTCATGTCTTGAAGTAATGATGGACTGTCATTTCTCTTTGCTTATTTGAGCTGTTCTTGCCATGATATGGGATTGGTCTTTTACCAAATAGGGCTATCTTCTGTATACCACCCCTACCTTGTCACAACTGATTGGCTCAAATGCATTAAGAAGGAAAGAAATTCCACAAATTAAGTTTGTGGAATGGCTCACCTGTTAATTGAAATGCATTCCAGGTGACTACCTCATGAAGCTGGTTGATAGAATGTCAAGAGTGTGCAAAGCTGTCATCAAGGCAAAGGGTGGCTACTTTGAAGAATCTCAAATAATGTATAGTTAGATTTTTTTAACACTTTTTTGGGCTGCATGATTCCATACGTGTTATTTCATAGTTTTGATGTCTTCACTATTATTCTACAGTGTAGAATAGTAAAAATAAAGAAAAAACATGGAATGAGAATGTCCAAACTTTTAACTGGTACACACACACAAGTAGGAGGTTTACGTACACCTTGGCCAAATACATTTAAACTCAGTTTTTCACAATTCCTGACATTTAATCCTAGTAAAAATGCAATGTCTTAGGTCAGTTAGGAATCACCACTTTTAGTTCAGAATAATAGTAGAGGGAATTATATATTTCAGCTTTTATTTCTTTCATCACATTCCCAGTGGGTCAGAAGTTTACATACACTCAATTAGTATTTTGTAGCATTGCCTTTAAATTGTTTAACTTGGGTCAAACGTTTCAGGTCTTCCACAAGCTTCCCACAATAAGTTGGGTGAATTTTGGACCATTCCTCCTTACAGAGCTGGTGTAACTGAGTCAGGTTTGTAGGCCTCCTTGCTCGCACACGCTTTTTCAGTTCTGCCCACACATTTTCTGTAGGATTGAGGTCAGGGCTTTGTGATGGCCACTCCAATACCTTGACTTTGTTGTCCTTAAGCCATTTTGCAACAACTTTGGAAGTATGCTTTGGGTCATTGTCTATTTGGAAGACCCATTTGCAACCAAGCTTTAACTCCCTGACGGATGTTGCTTCAATATATCCACATAATTGTCCTCCCCCATGATGCCATCTATTTTGTAAAGTGCACCAGTCCCTCCTGCAGCAAAGCACCCTCACAACATAATGCTGCCGCCCTGTGCTTCACGGTTGGGATGGTGTTCTTCGGCTTGCAAGCCTCCCCCTTTTTCCTCCAAACATAACGATGGTCATTATGGCCAAACAGTTCTATTTTTGTTTCATCAGACCAGAGGACATTTCTCCAAAAAGTCAAATCTTTGTCCCCATGTGCAGTTGCAAACCGTAATCTGGCTCTTTTATGGCGGTTTTGGAGCAGTGGCTTCTTCCTTGCTGAGCGGCCTTTCAGGTTATGTCGATATAGGACTCGTTTTACTGTGGATATAGATACTTTTGTACCTGTTTCCTCCAGCATCGCCACAAGGTACTTTGCTGTTATTCTGGGATTGTTTTGCACTTTTCGCACCAAAGTACGTTCATCTCTAGGAGACAGAACGCATCTCCTTCCTGAGTGGTATGACGGCTGCGTGGTCCCAAGGTGTTTATACTTGCGTACTATTGTTTGTTTGTACAGATGAACGTGGTACATTCAGGCATTTGGAAATTGCTCCCAAGGATGAACCAGACTTGTGGAGGTCTACAATTTGTTTTCTGAGGTCTTGGCTGATTTCTTTAGATTTTTTTCCCATGATGTCAAGCAAAGAGGCACTGAGTTTGAAGGTCGGCCTTGAAATACATCCACAGGTATACCTCCAATTGATTCAAATGATGTCATTTAGCCTATCAGAAGCTTCTAACACCCTGACATTTTTTTCTGGAATTTTCCAAGCTGTTTAAAGGCACAGTCAACTTAGTGTATGTAAACTTCTGACCCACTGGAATTGTGATAGTGAAATAATCTGTCTGTAAACAGTTGTTGGAAAAATTACGTGTGTCATGCACAAAGTAGATGTCCTAACCGACTTGCCAAAACTAGTTTGTTAACAAGAAATTTGTGGAGTGGTTGAAAAACGAGTTTAAATGACTCCAACCTAAGTGTATGTAAACTTCCGACTTCAACTGTATATAATATCTGGACGTTGTTTTTACATTATTTTGTTCTTGTAGACATTTTTTAAATAGAAATGTGATTTCTAGTGGTGGGGGTTCACAAGGACTGACTACGTTTTTTACTGAAGAGTGATAAAGAATATGCAGATTTTACCCATACCCTTAACGTACCTGTCGTTGTAAACATCCCTGAGCTTTTCCTGGACATTTTACCCTTACTCTAACCTGTTACCTCTTTCAACTTCTTTCTCCACTGTTTACTTATACACTATGAAAGAGAATGGTCACTAGCAATGTACATCGTAGGAGACGAGCTAAGCTGAAGAGTAAAGTTAATGGGTTCTGTTTTATCATATGCATTTGTAATATCAGAATTCTACAGATATGACATATTTGTGACATATTTGCTATCTTGGTGTATTCCTACATCCTACATCCACAAAAGAAACAGTTCTAGATGAGCAGGACATAGGAATGTTTACGATTTCTTTAAACATTTGGTGTGTGAATATTTGTATACCATAGACAAACGAATAAAGCATAACAATGCTGTCTTCAGTGAGTGACTTTTGCTTCCCCCCCCCCCCCCACTATTTGTAACCCAAAGACACAAACGAAAGCGTTTGTGATATTTGCGTTGAGGATATGTATGGTGGGGACTCGTCTTTGACTCATTCGGTGTTCGGAACTAAAGCTTACCCAGCACTGACGACTCACTCCCCACAGGGAAGAAACATTTATGAATCTCTATTTGAATTCCCTTTTTTTCTTTGAAGGAGAGTAGAAACGGATGAGAAAAAACAACATCATTTTGACACACCCATTTGTCTTGAGAGAGTGGAGGAACAGTGATACACAGAAAAATGCATGCATTATTGCTTTGTCAATATGAAGTGTATGTGATAAATTCCACTGATGGTTGATCAATTCCACACATAGCAGCAATGGGGCCGGTGACATCTGGCTTGGTGATGAATGTGTTGTTTGGCTGCCACTGTGCAACAACAACAGATCCCAGCCTTCTACACACACACACACCCTATTGATTCATCCCTCTCGGGGCACAGTTCCAAAGATGGCCACTAAGTTGCAGTATTGTATAGGGGAAATGATGTATGGTAATAAACATTCCCTAACCTGGTTCATCATGTTCATGCTGGTCAAGTTATATGTATGAGACAGATCCTCAGAACGACCAAAGGTAGGCTACAAAATGCACTTTGACATACAAGCTTATTCACCCCTCTTCTATGCATAATTGTGAAAATGTTCAATACAAGACAATAACTTCATCTAAAATAATTAGCTTTTTATCACTGAACAAACATTACAGCATCTCATCCTCTTCTGTGTGTCACCCTTTTACCCCCATAAACCCTTATAAACCCAGGGTCGTTACAATATGTTCAATTCCAAGGAAGCCCGGAAATCGACTCTGCCTTACGAGCATGCTTTTGCGGCACAGTCGATAGCACGCCGGACCTCGGGCTAGAAGGTCGAGGGTTCGAGACCTGCTCCCTGCCTGTTTCATTACAGTATGTAGTAGTTACCACTATAAAATGCTCCCTTAAATGAAACACCCTGTAAACAACGGACTGTAAGCTACACATCGGTTCTCAAGCCAACATTAGCTAAAGCTGAACCATTACATCCTAGCTGGCGTGTAAAAGCACCACATTACTTTCAAAAATCCTAATATCACTGAGCCTCTCACATTAAACAACCGTCTTTCCTGCAGTTTTTGTTGTTGTTGTCATGCCAACGTACTGTAGTGGTGCACACACTAAACGATGTGACAGACAGAGGGTCACACACTACAAAAATTCTTCACTTGGTTGTGAGGTTGTCGATACCACTTTGAAAACAATGATGTGATTCGATTTTGTAGCTCCAACAAGCTGTGGCTCAAAACCAACCTACACATTTTCAGTCAGACATTCACGCATGCCATACATAGTTGAAATGTCTAGCTAACATGTTGAATTAAATAACATTGCTTGTGCACTTCAGAGCTGTAACGATTTGACGCGTTGGAAACGAATCACATCATTGTGCTCACATAGCACTACTATCACTCTCCCCTCTCTTCTTGTGGTGGCAATAGGTTAAGAACCTGTTTAGGATATTTATAGCTGTGAGATGCAGCTAATTGGGAGCGTTATGGTGCCAAAATGACCCAAAGGGGACCTTAGCTATGAACAGAGGAGAAACAGGATCGCTATGCTCTGAGGATGGCTTATTCATTCTTTAATGAATGAGGTGAAGGTAATGAATAGATGCCCTAAATGCATGTTGTATAACTGAGACTTTGCTGCTGCTGGGGTGTGTGTGTGTGTGTGTGTGTGTGTGTGTAGCCTCTTTACACCTTGCGCTAACATGTGGGTGATCTGATCAATATGGTCCAATCACTATCTGCTCAACGTTTGTTGTGTCTACACATGGTGTTTAAATGTGTTTCATCTGTCCACTGTTTCCGCCTTGTGACCAGATTTCCTATGCAAATTATTTGGCAGACATTCTTTCAATGTAGTATGAATGTTCTCACACTACATGGTCGAAAGTATGTGGACACCTGCTCGTCGAACATATAATTCCAAAATCATGACCATTAATATGGAGTTGGTTCCCCCTTTTGCTGCTATAGCAGCATCCAATTATTTCTGGAAAGGCTTTCCACTAGATGTTGGAACATTGGTGTGGAGACTTGCTTCCATTCAGCGAGGTCAGGCACTGATGTTGGGCGATTAGTCCTGGCTCACAGTCAGATTTTCAATTCATCCTAAGGGTGTTCGATGGGGTTGAGGTCAGGGCTCTGTGCAGGCCAGTTAAGTTCTTCCACAGAATCATCTAGAACAGGCCTGTTCAATTCCAGTCCTCAGAGGCCTGATTGGTGTCACACTTTTCCCCCATCCCTAGCAAACACACATGATTTAAACTAATTGAATTAACTGAAGATCATGATTAGTTGATTATTGGAGTCAGGTGTGTTAGCTGGGGCTGAGGCAAAAGTGTGACACCAATCAGGCCCCAGAGGACTGGAGTTGACCAGGCCTGGTCTAGAAGGTCATTGTATGCTGTAGAGTTAAGATTTCCCTTCACTGGAACTAAGGGGCTTAGCCCGAACCATGAAAAACAGCCCCAGACCATTAATCCTCCTCCACCAAACTTTACAGTGGGTATTATGCATTCGGTCAGGTAGTGTTCTCCTGGCATCCACCAAACCCATATTCGTCTGTCGGACTGCCAGATGGTGAAACGTGATTCATCACTCCAGAGAGCGCGTTTACACTGCTCCAGAGTCCAATGGCGGCGAGCTTTGCACCATTCCAGCCAACGCTTGGCATCACACATGGTGATCTTAGGCTTGCTCGGCCATGGAAACCCATTTCATAAAGCTCCCAACGAACAGCTCTTGTGCTGACGTTGCTTCTAGAGGCAGTTTGGAACTCGGTCGTGAGTGTTGCAAGCGAGGACAGGTGATTTTTACGCACTACGCGCTAAAGCACTCGACGGTCCCGTTCTGTGAGCTTGTGTGGCCTACCACTTTGCGGCTGAGCCGTTGTTGTTCTTAGACATTTCCACTTCACGAAACAGCACTTACAGCTGTCTGGGACAGCTCTAACAGGGCAGAAATGTGATGAACTGACTTGTTGGAAAGGTGGCATGCTGTGATGGTGCCACGTTGAAAGTCACTGAGCCCTTTAGTATGTGCCATTCTACTTGCTATGTTTGTCTATGGAGGTTGCACTCGATTTTATACATGTGGCTGAAATAGCAGAATCCACTAATTTGAAGGGGTGTCCACATACTTTTGTATTTTAATCGTCTATGGGTACAATCAGAATGTGGACGAGATCAGGACAAAGAACACATGTTAGCACCAGGTGTATATGTGTTTGTATATTTTTGTAGATGTAGAGAGTGGGTGTTCTGGTCTCTAGCTCTCTGCCATTGGGATCCAATTCTACCATGCCTGCTGCTACCATATATCTCAGTGTAATGGGCTTATTAGTGTGTTTCATGCACTGTGACCCTGATGCACTGCGACCTTTCTCTGCTCCTCACATGCAGGCGAGGGAGGGAAGGAAGTTTATTTTATTTTTTTGAAAGGGTAAAAATACTGGAGGAGGGCTGAACACACACACACATACACACACAGAGCGAGATAGTTGAAAAACCCTGATTACACAGATTTACTCAGTTACTAAGCACATGTTGGGATGAGAGGGCCGAGATATTTTATCCAAGTGGCTTTCCCTCCTTGACAATAGACACACTCCTTAAAACGTTGGAGGCAGGCTCAGTCCCAACCCCATTGTAAATGGTCTGGAACAGCCAAGGCGATGTCTACCCACGCAAGACAAAGTCAGCTTTGGCAGAGGCAGACCTGGTGCAAACAGAGCGACACTACTGTATTGTAGTATGTCTCATGACTGGTCTGACTCTATGCCCGAGAGGCACAGTAGGAGACTGAATACTGTAGGTGGCCAGTTTTTATGACTTAACGACAGGTCGTAAATTCCTTGCAGAAACTTTCTCTACACTGCCATGGAGTATTGAGGGAGAGAACCTCTTGGGAATAAGGACATTCTTCCCGCCAAAACTCTATCATCCAAAAGTGGAGAATGAAACAATATTTATAATATAAAGAATTTCAGAAATGGTGGGGGTGGGATTTAAAGAATAATCATGTTGAATAATTTGTAATGTAAGTAAGGACCATTGAACAACAACTGTATCTCTCAATGTGTATATTTCCCAGTAATCAGATTTACATCTAAATGTTGTGGAACTTATATGATTAACTACGAAACTATTTGTGAGAAGATGAAATGTGGCTCTTAGCCCACGTGATTACAGACATTATACCAAATGTAATGGAACCGCCCTTTTGCCGGAGTATATGAAAGGACTCCTAACGAAATGTACATTAGAGCAGAGAATGTGAGGACCATCCACACGTTGAAATGGTTGAACTCTCTACAGATCAGTATATGGATACTAAGCCGGACGTCTAAAATGGTTAGACATTAGACCAGCGTGACCGACAGCGTGAGCTGGAAGGTACAAAATGGTTAGAAACTCTCTCTAAGAAGACTACACAAGGAACATTCATTCTGCAGCTGTTTAAGTACTTTAGTCTAGTAAACTCGACCGAGGACCACTGTGTGGTATTTTGAAGGATCCATTTTTTACGAACTCTTCCAGCATGAAGTTCCGTTCTAACAGACACTCTGAAACCAAGAAGGTACGACTGCAAAGGACATGGTGACCTCTGGTGGACAACCAGAGACTTTCTGATGAACTACTCTCCACAGACTGATCGAGTGATTTCAACACAGCGAGACGACAAAGACGTGCAATCGTAAATATGTACATTGCAACTCTAAATCCGAATAAAATGGTTGTTGGGGTGATGAATATCCATATTTACGATGAACGTATTATTCAACTGTATGTACGATAGGTGAATTCCTTTGTCTCTTCTTCTCCCGCTATTTTTTACATGCCCCTCCCTTTTCATTGTGTAACAAGCCATCATATCGGTTTTCATTGTATTGTGGTAGTAACCAATAACTATACCGTGTATGTCTTTATGTATTTCTGTATGATTTATTTAGTTAGTAAATAAATATTTAAGCAAATTTGTATATCGCTGATTCATCCTTTATGCTTGGGTTCTTGCAGATATCCAAGGATTTTGCGACATTCAGAATGAGACTGATAAGGTAACAATTAGCAAATGATTGGATGACTGCTATGATATTTAGATATTCTGATTGATATTTGAGTTAATTCGGGAAACAGTGACTCATTACATAAACTTTTCCTGTGGTGCCCCAGATTACTACTTCATTAATTGTTATATGATTACTTTAATCGCGTAATAATTTAACGTGGTATGTAATTATTCTATGAATAGCTGTCATCGCATTAATAATAGTCACTCTTCAAGACAGTGTGCACAAATATTGGCCCTCACGTAGGCTGCCCACATTGGTCCAATGCGCCTTTGCTCATCGGCTCCACGTTGGCCCCCAAGGCATTGACCTAGTGAGGGCAGCCCCATATCTGGTGAAGGCAGCCCTAACCTTACATGAAATAAGCCCATTTATTTCCAGCAAACATGCCCACATTGGCACGATGTGGGCCCAATGCGGGTTAAAAAACTCCTTAAAGTTGGTTGCCAGCCGCCATTTAAAATCCACAGAAGAAGAATGAATGAGGAGAGATTAATCAAAGAAAACTACCAAAAAAAAGTTAAAAGGGGAAACCTATTTTTAATTTTATTTTTTTATCTGTGAATTAATTGTTGGAGTAGAGAACACATGATTTTGTGTGACTCAAAATGTGTCAAAATTCTACAAAGATCCAGGAAGAATAGGACCATATGCATTTCAGGTGAAATAAAAACACATGTTTATCTGTCAGGACAAATTAGCTAGCTAAATTAATGTCCATGAATGTTTCATATGTGTATCAACTTGTTCCCAAATTAATATAGTTGGTTCACAGTTGGTTTTGATTTTCTAACCTGCGTGTCATGAACGCGTCTGGTAGGGAGAGACTAAATCAACATGCACAGGATGGCACATGCCAACGCACGTGCAGAGCCAGTTTGGTCATCGTGTTACAGTGTATCAGAAAAACAAAGTTGTTAGTATCATATAAATATTTTTTTTTACCAGAGAAACGTAAGTTTATCATATGTCACATGCACTTATGTGGTGTAGTGGTGCATGAAGGAGTGGGTAAAATTTTGCTAAAAATATTCTAAATGGCTGCCCGGCGAAGGAAAGGCCCCTTGTGTGGAAAATTCTATGAGAAACAGTGACACACTGAATGACCTAAAATCATGACTCCCATATTGGTCTTTCACATTCAGGCCAAGCAAAGCTGCACTGTGCAAGTAGTCTAACAATAGTTCCTAATATAGAGCCCGTCAGTGGAGGTGTCATAATACCCCAAAAATCTAGCTGTCAAACAGGGAAATGATTCCAATAGTTTTTCTACCATTCATTTTTTTCCCATTGTGGATTTTTAGAAACACTTCTAATAAGGGTTGTGTTTTCTGTAGGCTTACTCTGGTGGGACATTTTGATAACCGTGTTAATGTCTCTCGGACAAAGTGACTTTAATTAACAATATATTTAGTTCTAATTAACTCTTTGCGTCGTGTCCTTTTAGAACTTACACAAGACAGTTCATTGAATTGTCTGTAAAGAAATGTAACCTATTCGTACATTTAGACAACATTAGATAGTTAATCAAGAGATTCTTACCTTTTTTGGAAGAATAAATGGTGGGGAAATTATTGGAACCATTTCCCTGTTTGACCTCTAGGTTTTATGGTTATTATGAGTCCTACTGTGGTACTCTATTGAAACATAAATGAGGCTGTCAATATAGTCAGAAATTCACAGGTTTCAGATTTTCCTTTAAAGTCACACTTTTACAGAAAGCAACACATTTTTGTGTTCTAAGTCCATAACAATGCATGGGCCACACAAGGAGACCACTTTTGAGGTCTGGGAAAAATCTACGATATTTAGATATTTGAGTGTAGTTTCCCTTTAATTCAAGTGTGCAGGCACCTAGCACTGTTGTTTGGTTAGCAGTATTTCTGTTGCACTTGAGATGGAGTGAGCAAAATAAATGGCCCCTGGATTGATGCAAATAATCATGATATCTGACAGGTAGGCATAGGCTACTTTGTAGCTAATTAACATTTATAAGGAAAGCTGTTATTTTTATGAAGACTTATTCATATGTGATCTCCTGTTCTATTCTTTCAACTTTCATTCATTTTCTAGGGCTAGCCCATGTCAGGCTGGTGTGGGCTAGCCCATGCTTGGCAAGCCTGTGCTAGGCTGATGTGGGATTGCTGTGGGCTAGCCCGTGTTGGGTTGGTGTGGGTTTGGTGCGGACTAGTCTGTGCCCACCTTGCCCACCGAATACCCACATGGGGCCAATGGGGTCATGTTTGCAGGGATTTGAATTGCGTCTGTAGGCCTATACCAAACGAGCAGGCAACACAGTTGCTACACAAGCCTTTTGCCTGCAAAATCAATAACATCAGTGAGAGGAAACATGGGTATTTTCATACACTGAAAGTTCATTACATGCGCAATTACCTTGATGTTATCATCATTAACCTTCCGTTTGGGAGGCAGTAGGGGTATATGGTGCTATATGAGGGAACCAGCCGCGAATAGGGAGCTAGCACTCTCGCCTCCCCTGCTCAGGGTGAGGAGCGGTGGGGTTAAATGAACCTGACACCCCCCTGACTGACTGGAGCTCCGATGAGATTAATGAGTAGGGCTTCCGCTTCCAGCGAAGCTCGACTTATCCCCCGACACGTTTTTTTTCAACGGGTCTGGAGTAAAGTGATATGAAAGGTAAACTGGCAGCGTCGGTTGTTGTTGTAATGTTACGGTGATGACACATGACACAGTTACGGTATTGAGGCCTAATGCTGTGGAGGGAGCGAGGAGTGGTGAACTAGTGTAGTAGGAAGAGGCATGTAGACCAGCTGGCTGGTGTGTTTACGGACATATTCAATCAATCCTTATCCCAGTCTGCTGTTCCCACATGCTTCAAGAGGGCCACCATTGTTACTGTTCCCAAGAAAGCTAAGGTAACTGAGCTAAACGACTGCCCCGTAGCACTCGGAACTAGAAGCACAAGCATTTCGCTACACTCGCATTAACATCTGCTAACCATGTGTATGTGACAAATAAATTTGATTTGATTAGATTTGTAATCACAGCTGCCTCAGTCTGCATTCAAGGCCAGGTGGACTTGTGGTTATTGACTGGGAATAGATATCTATGTTGGTGTCAAAGAATAGTGATTCTCCAACTCTTTGTCAATAGCTAGGTTTCCAACCAATTGGCGACAGATTTTCAGGCAAATATTCTAAAATCCGCATGAAGAAAATATGCACATTTTCCCACCAGTGGTGTGTTTCCACCAAACTGACTTGTTGCAGATAAAATGTAGTAAGTGATGACTTAAATTGTCAAGTACTGAATAAATATCTGAAGTTCAATGTTTCTATTGCTTTTTCAACTCTACCAATAGTTTTGTCACAAAAACTGTTGCATTAAATAGCAGAGGTGCCCACTCTGGTCTTGGCACCTGCGCTCCAGCCAACAGCTCACAGATACACTGTGGGTAGGCTAGCCTATATGACAAGATTATTATAGATAAGAGCGAGATTTGTGTTTGTCAAACGGCAGCCATGGATCAATCATCATGTCACCAGAATATTGATATTTATTGGAAAGGAGAATCAAATATCACAGTGCACTTTCACCACCCTGTGGTGATCATCATAACATATTTCATCTGTAGCCCAATAAACTGCATGCTTTCTGGAGTTGTAGTGCCAGGACTATACAAATATCCTCGTGTGACTCCGTTTACTTCGATATGATGGTAATTCTATAAATATTTGCATGTAAAGGCGTTTCCACCGTCATTTCCCGCATTATTAATTTTACAGACACAGAAAGATCCCACCTTGTCCAGCAAAATGCTTGGTTGTTGACATTTGTAAAGTTTACCAACAAATTTGCTGTTTCCATCAGGCCTTTCATTAAATATTTATTTTGATGTACTTTACTCGCATAAAAAGGTTGGATGGAAACCAAAAGTATTGGGGACAGTGTGGTTTTGTACTCCAGCACTTTAGATTTGAAATTATACAATGACTATGAGGTTAAAGTCCATACTGGGTGAACCGTTTAGAAATGACAGAACTTTTTGTAGATATTCCCCCCATTTTCGGGGACCAAAAGTATTGGGACAAATTCAGTTGTGTAAAGTAGTCAAAAGTTTAGTATTTGGTCCCATATTCCCAGTGGTGTTAAGTACTACCTACTGTAAGTCGTTTTTTGGGGGTATCTGTACTATACTATTCATATTTTTGACTACTTTTACTTCACTACATTCCTAAAGACAATTATGTACTTTTTACTCTATACATTTCCCCTGGCACCCAAAAGTACTCATTACATTTTGAATGCTTAGCAGGACAGGAAAATGGTCTAATTCACACACTTATCCCAGGTCATCCCTACTGACTCTGATCTGGCGGAACACATGCTTCGTTTGTAAATGATGTCTGAGACTTGGCGCGTGCCCCTGGCCATGCATAAATAAAAACTAGAAAATGTGGCTGTCTGCTTTGCCTAATATGAGGAATTTTAAATGTACTTTTACTTTTGATACTTTAAGTACATTTTAGCAATTACATTTACCTTTGATACGTAAGTACATTTAAAACCAAATACTTTTAGACTTTCACTCAAGTCGTTTTTTACTGGGTGACTAACTTTTACTTGAGTCATTTTCTATTCAATTATCTTTACTTATACCAAGTATGAAAATGGAGTACTTTTTCCACCAATTGCATATTCCAAGCAAACAATGATTACATCAAGCTTGTGATTCTACAAATTTGTTGGATGCCTTTGCATTTTGTTTTGGTTGTTTCAGATTATTTTGTGCCCAATAGAAATAAATGGGAAATAATGGATTGTGTCATTTTGAAGTCACTTTTATTATACACTGAACAAAAATATAAAACGATACAGACAATGAACACAATCGCATTTTATGTACGGCAATTTGAATGCACAGAAATACCGTGATGAGATCCTGAGGCCCATTGTTGTGCTTTTTATCCACTGTTATCCTCTCATGTTTCAGCATGGCCCTATGTCGCTGAAAATTTTCCAGTTCTTCCATGGCCTGAAATACTGTGGTTTCTTTACTATCAAATGAGGAGGGACAAACTTATCACACAAGTCAGAGTTATACTTAAACTAAATCTTGAATCACTTATTAATAAGGGAGCAGGTCAATACAACACACACATTTAAAGTGAATCGTTCGAGTGCTCTACGATAATGATGGCTGGTCGATGAATCACGCTCAGATGATTCGCTGAGAGCTCCGAGACAAAAGTATAAAGGTATTTTATAGCCAAGATATACCCCTTTCAACCTACATGACGAACAACAGATATATAGAATGGGTCACAAGGTTAAGATCTGTATGAAAGATACCTATAATACATAGCAGACAGTATCTGCTGTGTCAACAGTTTTCATTGTGTAGAGACCAGTGTCTGGCCCTCTGACTCCAAACTGGATCCATCTCTCCCTGGTATGGTATAGAACAGAAGCATTAACTCATGCTCTGGAATGCTCTTTAGGTTTTACCACCCAAAAGACATGGTAAATCTCCCGTCAGTGTTATCTCCCAGAGACCCATCCTCAGTAGAACACACACACAATAGTTAACAGAATACTCTATTATGTTGCATAAAACAACCATTTGATGTAATAAAAATATTATAACATTATCTTGCAATTTTTCCACCATAATACTCACCAGACATGTCACCCATTGAGCATGTTTGGCATGCTCTGGATCGATGCGTACGACAGCGTGTTCACGTTCCTGCCAATATCAAGCAACATCGCACAGCCATTAGAGAAGGGTAGGACAACATTCCACTGGCCACAATCAACAGCTTGATCAACTCTATGCGAAGGAGATGTCAAGCTGCATGAGGCAAATGGTGGTCACACCAGATACTGACTGGTTTTCTGATCCACGCCTTTACTTTTTTTTAAATTTAAGGTATCTGTGATCTATAAATATGCATATCTGTATTCCCAGTCATGTGAAATCCATAGATTAGGGCCTAATGAATTTATTTCAATTGACTGATTTCCTTATATGAACTGTAACTCAGTAAAATCTTTGAAATTGTTGCATTTATATTTTTGTATAAGTATAAGTAAGAATAGAATATGTTTCTCAACACTTATTGTGGGTGCTACCATGATTTCAGATAATCCTGAATAAATCCTGAATAATGATGAAGTTAGAGGCATAAATATGATAACACACAAATGCCAACCTCCCCTGTTTTTGTAATGGTAAGAGGTTAGCACGTCTTGGGGGTATGATATTTGTGGGTCTGAGGGAAGGACCTCATCTATACATGGCAGCATTGTTCCTCAGACATACTGTACAGTATACTTCTGACTGTGCTTTTCACATGGATTCATAAAATAGTGGGGTTCCCTCGAAGAAGAGAGAGAGAGAGAGAGAGAGAGAGAGAGAGAGAGAGAGTGAGAGAGAGAGAGAGAGAGAGAGAGAGAGTATGAAAAAGAGATCCACAAATATACTATAATAGAAAAAGAGAGCAAGGTCATACGAAACTGAGAGCGGCTGAAAAACCGAGAAGGAGAGAAATAGGGAAGGAGAGGCTAGAGAGAAGAGTGACTGGTATGCAGGCAGACTTTTCAATCCAGATCATAAATTCTCCCTCGGCTCACCGGATTCTCCACTGCTGCCTACCTTGCATTGCATCTTCTCCCTCCGTAAATTCACACAACACACAACTTTGTCTTTCCTCCTCTCCTTTGATCAAATAAATTCAATCAATTCTATATGTGTCAAACCATGGGCTTGATCTCTCAAAAGGCAGGCACATTTGATTTGAGTGAATTCAAGAGATGTGTGCCAATGAATAATACATGGTTTTCTCCTTGAAGTTACTCTGACTTATTAAGTCCCAGGTTCCCCCTGACCTGAGCCGGCTGGCGTTGGGTGGAGTGTATACGTGCTGCAAGCTGTCGCAGCGGTGGAGCAGCATTGGGCAAAAAAGAGGAAGACGTCTCTACTCCCTGCTGGCCCGATGCGCAGTCACTCCCACATGCACGGACGCGTGTAGGCAGACATACATGTACATGTCACATATGAATTCACTTACATGCCCCTTGAGAGAGCAGGACGCCCTCTCTCTGACTCAGCACTGACTGTACTGTATTGGGACAAATTCACTAATGTGTATGAAAGTAGTAAAAAGTTAAGTATTTCATCCCATATTCCTAGCATGCAATGACTACAAGCTTGCGACTCTACAAATTTGTTGGATGCATTTGCTGTTTGTTCTGGTTGGGTTTCAGATTATTTTGTGCCCAATAGAAATTAATGGTAAATAATGTGTTGTGTCATTTTGGAGTCACTTTTATTGTAAATAATATAATTTGTTTCTAAATACTTCTGCATTAATGTTGACTAGCTGCTGGACCCTTGGGGCAAACTCTGTCATATCCAGGATGGAATGTCATGCACTCCACCCCCCCCTTCCCCCTGACTGCACCTGTCCATAACCTGTAATACGTTACATAGATGGAAGGGACTTCATCACCCATTGGAGACTTAATGACAGAACCTCTATACACAACTAATTTGTATTTGCTAGGTAAGTGTAGGCATACTGTCTTTAAAAGCACATCAATATGATATTGACAACAGAAAATGTTTTGTCTTTTTAATACAAACGATTTGCAGTTGATAAATGTATCTACACTCAAGCTGGGCGATGTTTGTGCAATGTCCACCTGTAGGGATATTAGTAGTTCTGGGATTTGCTCCCCCCCGGGAAAGATCTAACAGCGAACATAAGTAGAGACCAGACAAACTAGCCAGTTATAGAATATTGTGTTGTACCTGAGCTGACTCAAGTCCAGCCATTCAAACTGCAGCTGATACTGTTTCCACGGTAACATGTCTTTACATAACATGATGAAACTTTGAAACTCAGCTGCAAGCTACTTTCATAGCAAGGTGTTGTAGAACGAGTGTCCAATGGAACGCATTCCAGACACTGACTCTTGCTCTCTTGCCATAACTGATCTGACAGAGAAATATAATCTAGAGAGACACACACACGCCAGCTGCAGCTATCCCCAAGCTATGACTGGCTAAACACAAGGTCAGCGCAGGCTTTAGCCTACGCATAGAACTGAATTAGCTGACCGTCTTGAGATGGCGAGTCAGACAGGAGGACGAAGTCCTCAACTTCAAAATGTAGTTCTCTCCATCGCAAAGCTAGCTTAGCTTACCTTGCCTAGTGACAAGATGGTGCCGACGACACGGTCGCCCTGCGCCAACTCTGCAGTATTTTGCGCAAGCATTTCGCTGCGCCTGCTTTGACATCTGTGTACTCGACAAATAACTTTTATTAGTGCCCTTGTTTGTTGTGATTGAAAGGCAAAGATACATCCAAGCAACACCCACATCAAATCACCCCCCCCCCAAGACAACTCTTGTTTGTCTTCAGTCATGGCCGCTAGCATTTTTTAACAACCAAGCTTTGAGGCCAAATCACACTCTGGGGTGTGAATACATACACAATGAATACAGTACATCTTCATTAACATTTTTTAAAATTATTATTCATTTGGAAAACGTTCTATAATTTTCTTTCACTTTCGAAAATGTGGAGTAGGTTGTGGAAATCTGTAGGAAAACAATCCTTGTAATTTTAAGGCAGCAAAATTGTGGTGTATAGACTTTCACTAGGCACTGTAAGTGTGTTTCATTGTGCGTATTTCTGTGTGTGAATGATTGTGTGTTTGTGGTTACGTGTGTTAGAATGTGTGTGTGTGTGTGTGTTGGAATGTGCTTCTAAATGAATGTGTTCAAATGTGTGTGTACATGTGTGTACGCAATTGTTTGTTCATGTCATCCCCATTCAGCACTCCACCCCTCCTGTCTCTCAGTAGATGGCAGCCTTGCTCCGTGGAGGCCCGCAGCATGCCCAGTTGTGCTGCCGTAGTGTGCGATAACACTAGGACCAGAGAGAGAGAGAGAGCGAGACAGCGAGAGATTACAAGACCAAAAACACGAGAAATGTGCTAAAACATAGTTATATTTTAGAGGAGAGAGGAAGTATTCTGAAGAGGAGGCGAGTGTGCGTGCGTGCGTGTGTGTGTGTTGTCACTCTGGTTATGTCTAAGAGACAGGGGACCATGCTTGCACCATACCCAGCCTTTTCCCCTCGAGGACAGAGTGTCTAGGAGTGGAAGAGCAGGGCTACATTGGCATGACATAAAACCGCTCTCATTGGCATGGCATAACCTTGTAGACACGGGGGTACGGCGGAATAGCAGATGCCAGACACAGACACGGCGAGAGACTTTCTGTCTGAACATGATACACAGGGGAACCAAGCGGGTGAGGGGGATGAACGTTTGTCTACACACACCATGCTACAGACACATGCTACACTACTAGAACCTGGGAAAGGGATACACCATTCAACTGACACTGACAAAGGTCATTTCCACTGGTCCCAGATTGAAAGTAGTGTATTTTACAGTAAATGTGGTAGTTTTGTGTTTTATGGAGAATCATTGTTCCAGTTTACACTCTTATTCACTCCTGTAGCTGCTTACTTCTACTGTTATCTTAGCGATACTACCAGACAACAGTATGCTGTAGATGCTAGTACACCACAAACCCAACTGGTCCACAACACCAGACCATAAAATCAAAAATAGCAACGGCATAAACAAAGCTCAACAAAGCACAGAAAGGTAATGCTAAGGTACAGTACGTGCGCCACTAAAGTCACAGGTTGGCCGGCCTCCGTCCAGTACCCTGCTCTGAACCTTAGTCACTGTTCTAGCCGGCTATGACCAGGTACTCTATCCTGCACCTTAGAGACTGCTGCCATATGTACATAGAGTAACACTGAACACTGGTCACTGTGATAATATAAACACTGCTCAAAAAAATAAAGGGAACACTAAAATAACACATCCTAGATCTGAATGAATGAAATATTCTTATTAACTACTTTTCTTTACATAGTTGAATGTGCTGACAACATAATCACACACATCAATGGAAATCAAATGTATCAACCCATGGAGGTCTGGATTTGGAGTCACACTCAAAATGAAAGTGGAAAACCACATTACAGGCTGATCCAACTTTGATGTAATGTCCTTAAAACAAGTCAAAATGAGGCTCAGTAGTGTGTGTGGCCTCCACGTGCCTGTATGACCTCCCTACAACGCCTGGGCATGCTCCTGATTAGGTGCCGGATGGTCTCCTGAGGGATCTCCTCCCAGACCTGGACTAAAGCATCCGCCAACTCCTGGACAGTCTGTGGTGCAACGTGGCGTTGGTGGATGGAGCGAGACATGATGTCCCAGATGTGCTCAATTGGATTCAGGTCTGGGGAACGGGCGGGCCAGTCCATAGCATCAATGCCTTCCTCTTGCAGGAACTGCTGACACACTCCAGCCACATGAGGTCTAGCATTGTCTTGCATTAGGAGGAACCCAGGGCCATCCCCACCAGCATATGGTCTCACAAGGGGTCTGAGGATCTCATCTCGGTACCTAATGGCAGTCAGGCTACCTCTGGTGAGCACATGGAGGGCTGTGCGGCCCCCCAAAGAAATGCCACCCCACCCCACACCATGACTGACCCACCGCCAAACCGGTCATGCTGGAGGTTGTTGCAGGCAGCAGAATGTTCTCCACGGGGTCTCCAAACTGTCACATCTGTCACATGTGCTCAGTGTGAACCTGCTTTCATCTGTGAAGAGCACAGGGTGCCAGTGGTGAATTTGCCAATCTTGGTGTTCTCTGGCAAATGCCAAACGTCCTGCACAGTGTTGGGCTGTGGACGTCGGGCCCTCATACCACCCTCATGGAGTCTGTTTCTGACCGTTTGAGCAGACACATGCACATTTGTGGCCTGCTGGAGGTCATTTTGCAGGGCTCTGGCAGTGCTCCTCCTGCTCCTCCTTGCACAAACGCGGAGGTAGCGGTCCTGCTGCTGGGTTGTTGCCCTTCTACGGCCTCCTCCACGTCTCCTGATGTACTGGACTGTCTCCTGGTAGCGCCTCTATGCTCTGACACTACGCTGACAGACACAGCAAACTTTCTTGCCACAGCTCGCATTGATGTGTCATCCTGAATGAGCTGCACTACCTGAGCCATTTGTGTGGGTTGTAGACTCCGTCTCATGCTACCACTAGAGTGAAAGCACCGCCAGCATTCAAAAGTGACCAATACATCAGCCAGGAAGCATAGGAACTGAGAAGTGGTCTTAGGTCACCACCTGCAGAACCACTCATTTATTGGGGGTGTCTTGCTAATTGCCTATAATTTCCACCTGTTGTCTATTCCATTTGCACAACAGCATGTGAAATGTATTGTCAGTCAGTGTTGCTTCCTAAGTGGACAGTTTGATTTCACAGAAGTGTGATTGACTTGGAGTTACATTGAGTTGTTCTCTTTTTTTTGAGCACTGTACATACTGTTTTTACATTGGTAACCAGTTTAAAATAGCAATAAGGCACCTCGGGGGTTTGTGGTATATGGCCAATATACCACGGCTAAGGGCTGTATCCAGGCACTCCGCGTTGCGTTGTGCTTAAGAACAGCGCTTAGCCATGGTATATTGGCCATATCAAATCAAACTTTATTTGCCACATGCGCCGAACACAACAAGTGTAGACCTTACTGTGAAATGCTTACTCACAAGCCAATAACCAACAGTGCAGTTCAAGAAGAGTTAGGAAAATATTTACCAAATAAATGAAGGTAAAAAAATACTAAAAAGTAACACAATAACATAACGATAACGAGGCTATATACAGGGGGTTCCGGTACCGAGTCAGTGTGCGGGGGTACAGGTTAGAGGTAATTTAGGTAGGGGTGAAGTGACTATACATAGATAATAAACAGGGGGGTTAATGTAATAGTCCGGTGGCCATTTGATTAATTGTTCAGCAGTCTTATGGCTTGGGGTTGAAGCTGTTAAGGAGCCTTTTGGTCCTAGACTTGGTGCTCCAGTACCGCTTGCCGTGCGGTAGCAGAGAAAACTGTCTATGAATTGGGTGACTGGAGGCTCTGACAATTTTATGGGCTTTCCTCTGACACCACCTATTATATAGGTCCTTGATTGCAGGAAGCTTGGCCCCAGTGATGTACTGGGCCGTACACACTACCCTCTTTAGCGCCTTACAGTCAGATGCCGAGCAGTTGCCGTACCAGGCGGTGATGCTCTCGATGTTGCAGCTTTAGAACATTTTGAGGATCTGGGGACCCATGCAAAATCTTTTCATTCTCCTGAGGGGGAAAAGGTTTCGTCATGCCCTCTTCGCGACTGTCTTGGTGTGTTTGGACCATGATAGATCGTTGGTGATGTGGACACCAAGGAACTTGAAACTCTCGACCTGCTCCAAACACACTAAGACAGTCGTGAAGAGGACACGACAAAGCCTGTTCCCCCTCAGAAGGATTTGGCATGGGTCCTCAGATCCTCAAAAGGTTCTACTGCTGCACCATCGAGAGCATCACTGCCTGGTACGGCAACTGCTCGGCATCTGACTGTAAGGCGAGTAGTGCCTACGGCCCAGTACATCACTGGAGCCAAGCTTCCTGCCATCCACGATCTCTATACCAGGCGGTGAAGAAAAATAAGAAGAAGAAGAGGATGATGATGACAAAGAGAGAAGTCAAATGATGTAACATTTTCATTTTAAATAACTATCTGTGATAGTATATATTTGATGAACTCAATAGAAACAGTTCTTTATGTGAGTTACAGCAAATAGTTTTACAGTATATACAATGAATAAAAATATAAACACAAAATGCAACAATTTCAAAGATTTTACTGAGTTACAGTTCATATAAGGAAATCAGTCAATTGAAATAAATGCATTAGGCCCTAACCTATGGATTTCACATGACTGGGAATACAGATATGCATATGTTGGTCACAGATACCTTAAATAAAGGTAGGGGTGTGGATCAGAAAACCAGTCGGTATCAGGTGTGACCACCATTTGCCTAATGCAGCACAACACACCTCTTTCACTTAGATTTGATCAGGCTGTTGATTTCTGGCCTGTGGAATGTTGTGGCTGTGCGAAGTTGATAGAAATTGGCTGTCGTATATATGTTGATCCAGAGAGTCCCAAAAATGTTCAATGGGTGACTTGTCTGTTGAGTATGCAGGCCATGGAAGAACTGGGACATTTTCAGCTTCCAGGAATTGTGTACAGATCCTTGCGACATGGGGCCGTGCATTATCATGCTGAAACATGAGGTGATGGCGGCGGAAGAAAGGCACGACAATGGGCCTCAGAATCTTTTTATTTTTTATTTTATTTAACCTTTATTTAACCAGGTAGGCTAGTTGAGAACAAGTTCTCATTTGCAACTGCGACCTGGCCAAGATAAAGCATAGCAGTGTGAGCAGACAACAAAGAGTTACACATGGAGTAAACAATTAACAAGTCAATAACACAGTAGAAAACAAAGGGGGAGTCTATATACAATGTGTGCAGAAGGCATGAGGAGGTAGGTAAATAATTACAATTTTGCAGATTAACACTGGAGTGATGAATGATCAGATGGTCATGTACAGGTAGCGATATTGGTGTGCAAAAGAGCAGAAAAGTAAATAAATAAAAACAGTATGGGGATGAGGTAGGTGAAAAAGGGTGGGCTATTTACCAATAGACTATGTACAGCTGCAGCGATCGGTTAGCTGCTCAGATAGCTGATGTTTGAAGTTGGTGAGGGAGATAAAAGTCTCCAACTTCAGCGATTTTTGCAATTCGTTCCAGTCACAGGCAGCAGAGTACTGGAACGAAATGCGGCCAAATGAGGTGTTGGCTTTAGGGATGATCAGTGAGATACACCTGCTGGAGCGCGTGCTACGGATGGGTGTTGCCATCGTGACCAGTGAGCTGAGATAAGGCGGAGCTTTACCTAGCATGGACTTGTAGATGACCTGGAGCCAGTGGGTCTGGCGACGAATATGTAGCGAGGGCCAGCCGACTAGAGCATACAAGTCGCAGTGGTGGGTGGTATAAGGTGCTTTAGTGACAAAACGGATGGCACTGTGATAAACTGCATCCAGTTTGCTGAGTAGAGTGTTGGAAGCCATTTTGTAGATGACATCGCCGAAGTCGAGGATCGGTAGGATAGTCAGTTTTACTAGGGTAAGCTTGGCGGCGTGAGTGAAGGAGGCTTTGTTGCGGAATAGAAAGCCGACTCTTGATTTGATTTTCGATTGGAGATGTTTGATATGAGTCTGGAAGGAGAGTTTGCAGTCTAGCCAGACACCTAGGTACTTATAGACGTCCACATATTCTAGGTCGGAACCATCCAGGGTGGTGATGCTAGTCGGGCATGCGGGTGCAGGCAGCGACCGGTTGAAAAGCATGCATTTGGTTTTACTAGCGTTTAAGAGCAGTTGGAGGCCACGGAAGGAGTGTTGTATGGCATTGAAGCTTGTTTGGAGGTTAGATAGCACAGTGTCCAAAGACGGGCCGAAAGTATATAGAATGGTGTCGTCTGCGTAGAGGTGGATCAGGGAATCGCCCGCAGCAAGAGCAACATCATTGATATACACAGAGAAAAGAGTCGGCCCGAGAATTGAACCCTGTGGCACCCCCATAGAGACTGCCAGAGGACCAGACAGCATGCCCTCCGATTTGACGCACTGAACTCTGTCTGCAAAGTAATTGGTGAACCAGGCAAGGCAGTCATCCGAAAAACCGAGGCTCCTGAGTCTGCCGATAAGAATATGGTGATTGACAGAGTCGAAAGCCTTGGCAAGGTCGATAAAGACGGCTGCACAGTACTGTCTTTTATCGATGGCGGTTATGATATCGTTGAGTACCTTGAGTGTGGCTGAGGTGCACCCATGACCGGCTCGGAAACCAGATTGCACAGCGGAGAAGGTACGGTGGGATTCGAGATGGTCAGTGACCTGTTTGTTGACTTGGCTTTCGAAGACCTTAGATAGGCAGGGCAGGATGGATATAGGTCTGTAACAGTTTGGGTCCAGGGTGTCTCCCCCTTTGAAGAGGGGGATGACTGCGGCAGCTTTCCAATCCTTGGGGATCTCAGACGATATGAAAGAGAGGTTGAACAGGCTGGTAATAGGGGTTGCGACAATGGTGGCAGATAGTTTCAGAAATAGAGGGTCCAGATTGTCAAACCCAGCTGATTTGTACGGGTCCAGGTTTTGCAGCTCTTTCAGAACATCTGCTATCTGGATTTGGTTAAAGGAGAACCTGGAGAGGCTTGGGCGAGGAGCTGCGGGGGGGGGGCGGAGCTGTTGGCCGAGGTTGAAGTAGCCAGGAAGGCATGGCCAGCCGTTGAGAAATGCTTATTGAAGTTTTCGATAATCATGGATTTATCAGTGGTGACCGTGTTACCTAGCCTCAGTGCAGTGGGCAGCTGGGAGGAGGTGCTCTTGTTCTCCATGGACTTCACGGTGTCCCAGAACTTTTTGGAGTTGGAGCTACAGGATGCAAACTTCTGCCTGAAGAAGCTGGCCTTAGCTTTCCTGACTGACTGCGTGTATTGGTTCCGGACTTCCCTGAACAGTTGCATATCACAGGATGTTTTTGTGCTGGTCGAGGGCAGTCAGGTCTGGGGTGAACCAAGGGCTGTATCTGTTCTTAGTTCTGCATTTTTTGAACGGAGCATGCTTATCTAAAATGGTGAGGAAGTTGGTTTTAAAGAATGACCAGGCATCCTCAACTGACGGGATGAGGTCAATGTCCTTCCAGGATACCCGGGCCAGGTCGATTAGAAAGGCCTGCTCACAGAAGTGTTTTAGGGAGCGTTTGACAGTGATGAGGGGTGGTCGTTTGACTGCGGCTCCGTAGCGGATACAGGCAATGAGGCAGTGATCGCTGAGATCCTGGTTGAAGACAGCGGAGGTGTATTTGGAGGGCCAGTTGGTCAGGATGACGTCTATGAGGGTGCCCTTGTTTACAGAGTTAGGGTTGTACCTGGTGGATTCCTTGATGATTTGTGTGAGATTGAGGGCATCTAGCTTAGATTGTAGGACTGGCGGGGTGTTAAGCATATCCCAGTTTAGGTCACCTAACAGAACAAACTCTGAAGCTAGATGGGGGGCGATCAATTCACAAATGGTGTCCAGGGCACAGCTGGGAGCTGAGGGGGGTCGGTAGCAGGCGGCAACCGTGAGAGACTTATTTCTGGAGAGAGTAATTTTCAAAATTAGTATTTCGAACTGTTTGGGTATGGACCTGGAAAGTATGACATTACTTTGCAGGCTCTCTCTGCAGTAAACTGCAACTCCTCCCCCTTTGGCAGTTCTATCTTGACGGAAGATGTTATAGTTGGGTATGGAAATCTCTGAATTTTTGGTGGCCTTCCTGAGCAAGGATTCAGACACAGCAAGGACATCCGGGTTAGCAGAGTGTGCTAAAGCAGTGAGTAAAACAAACTTAGGGAGGAGGCTTCTGATGTTGACATGCATGAAACCAAGGCTTTTTTTCGATCACAGAAGTCAACAAATGAGGGTGCCTGGGGACATGCAGGGCCTGGGTTTACCTCCACATCACCCGCGGAACAGAGAAGGAGTAGTATGAGGGTGCGGCTAAAGGCTATCAAAACTGGTCGCCTAGAGCGTTGGGGACAGAGAATAAGAGGAGCAGGTTTCTGGGCATGGTAGAATATATTCAGGGCATAATGCGCAGACAGGGGTATGGTGGGGTGCGGGTACAGCGGAGGTATGTCTGTGCATTCAAATTGCAGTAGTGTTCATGGCCTGTAGCTTATGCCTGCCCATACCATAACCCCACCGCTACCATGGGACACTTAGCAAACTGCTCGCTCACACAATTCCATGTGCCCGGTACAGTTGAAACTAGGATTCATCCGTGAAGAGCACATTTCTCCAGTGTGACAGTGGCCATCGAAGGTGAGCATTTACCCACTGAAGTCAGTTACGTCAGGTCAAAACCTTGATGAGGACGACGAGCATGCAGATGAGCTTCCCAGAGATGGTTTCTGACAGTTTGAAAATAAATGATTTGATTGAGCAAATCTACAATTTCATCAGCTGTCTGGGTGGCTGGTCACAGACGATCCTGCAGGTGAAGAAGCCAGATGTGGAGTCCCTGGGCTGGCACAGTTACATGTGTTGTGTGACAAAACATTTTAGAGTGGCCTTTTATTGTCCCCAGCACAAGGTGCACCTGTGCAATTATCTAACTGTTTAATCAGCTTCTTTATATGCCACACCTGTCAGGTGGATGGATTGTCTTGGCAAATGAGAAATGCTCATAGTTTTATGCTCATATAAACACATTTGTGCACAAAATTGGAGAGAAATAAGCTTTTTGTGCTCATGAAACATGGGTCCATTATGCACACATGTTGCGTTTATATATTTTTTCAGTACAGTACCATTCAAATGTTTGGACATGCCTTCTGGCAGGTCTTGGTAGTGAGGGCGGAGGTGTAGCTCTTCCCCTTGATGCAGAATGCGGTGTCCTTCCTCTCCTGACCCATGATGCACTTCTCTCCCTGATGCGGGCCAAAAGTATACATTAGCTGATTGTAAAAGTGTAGGATAAACGCAAGATATTTACAAAGACATGGGAATGTGTATGTGTGTGTTTGGGTACCTTCAGGTCAGTGAGTTTCCAGGAGTCGTAGTCGGCCTCAGTACACTGTCTGGGGAATGACTGTCTGAAGTCCACCTTGACAAGCTCCCAGTCTGACCGGTAACTGATGTGACCAAACACCCTGCAGAGAGATATAAGAGGGAGAGAGATACATTTATATTGTCACATGCACAGTGAAGTGCAGTAATCAATATCAAAATAGTATAACAAATAAATATAAATAATAATGATATATAAATAAATATAAATATATATACAGTACCAGTCACAAGTTTGGACACAACTACTCATTCAAGGGTTATTCTTTATTTTACTATTTTCTACATTGTAGAATAATAGTAAAGACATCAAAACTATGAAATAACACAAATGGAATCATGTAGTAACCAGAAAAGTGTTAAATAAATCAAAATATATTTTATATTTGAGATTATTCAAAGTAGCCACCCTTTGCCTTGATGACAGCTTTGCATACTCTTGGCATTCTCTCAACCAGCTTCATGAGGTAGTCACCTGGAATGCATTTCACTTAACAGGTGTGCCTTGTTAAAAGTTCATTTGCGGAATTTATTTCCTTCTTAATGCTTTTGAGACAATCAGTTGTGTAGTGACAAGGTAGGGTTGGTATACAGAAGATAGCCCTAATACCAAAATACCAACAATTCCATATTATGACAAGAACAGCTCAAATAAGAAAAGAGTTTGAATTCAAACTACAGTATTGAATTCAAATGAGTAAAACATGTGATTCTGTTTTGAATTAACCAATCCACTGTATGATCTCAGAATCTGTTTCAACAGTTTGTCAATAACTTTTAAAGTTTCTTCAAGTGCAAACCATGAAGCGCTATGATGAAACTGGCTCTCATGAGGACCGCCACAGAAAAGGAAGACCCAGAGTTACCTCTGTTTTGGAGTACAAGTTCATTAGAGTTACCAGCATCAGAAATTGCAGCCCAAATAAATGTCTCACAGAGTTCAAGTAACAGACACATCTCAACATCAACTGTTCAGAGGATCAAGCCGGTCGAATTGCTGCAAAGAACCCCCAACTAAAGGACACCAATAAGACGAAGAGATTTCCTTGGGCCAAGAAACACAAGCAATGGACATTAGACCAGTGGAAATCTGTCCATTGGCCAGATGTGTCCAAATTTAAGATATTTGGTTCTGACCGCTGTGTCTTTGTGAGATGCAGAGTAGGTGAATAGATTATCTCCGCATGTGTGGTTCCCACCATGAAGCATGGACGAGGAGGCGTGATGGTGTGGGGGTGCTTTGCTGGTGACATTGTCAGTGATTTATTTAGAATTCAAGGCAAATCATTCTGCAGCAATCAAGACCATCTGGTTTGCGCTTAGTGGGACTATCATTTGTTTTTCAACAGGACACTGACCCAACACACCTCCAGGCTGTGTAAGGGCTATTTGACCAAGAAGAGAGTGATGGAGTGCTGCATCAGATGACCTGGCCTCCACATTCACCTGTCCTGAACCCAATTGAGATGGTTTGGGATGAGTTGGACCACGCAGACTGAAGGAAAAGCAGCCAACAAGTGCTCAGCATATGTGACTTGTTTCAGGAAACTAGGCTCACGAGAGCCCTTTGAACGTCAACTTTTTTTTAACTCAAAATGCCTTTTTTTGGAAGAACATGTGAACCTTCATGTGCCTGAACAACAAACTTGTTTGCCATTTGTAAATATGAAAAAAAATGTTAAATTATGAGGCTAGTTTGTTTAGCCATAGAAAGAGTAAGCAACCTTCCTGCTAGTCATGATTGGCTAAGATAATGAGTGGGCTGGACTTGCCGAGAGATGAGTTTGGATTGGTCTGCCATATAGCACACTTCTGTCTATTTGAGCTTGTCAGTATGTCTAGGTAGTAAAGCTGCATAGTAAAACTGCATAAGCCTAATGTCAAGTTAAAGCGTACTGTTAGCTAGCTAATGTTAGCTGGCTGGCTTGCTAGCTAACGTTACATGTACGCTCTCCACTTCACATCAGTGAAATTCGAGTAAGATAGCTAAGGAGATGGAAAAAACACCTGTCTCCGGACTCAATCTTCAAACTAAGGACAATAATGGCATCCGACAGGAGAATAGCTAAAGTTAAGTGTATGATCTTATTATTTCTATCTCAGACCCATTTGCTTGACTAATTATAACCTAATGTAAGCTAGCTAACATTGAACCTGGTTGGTTAGCTACCTCCAGATTCATGCAGGGGAGTAAGGTCATGAATTGGGATAATGGTTCATTGTTTAGCCTGCTGAAGAAAATACTCCACTATGCGAATATAATGTTTATGATGTTACTGCGACAACTGACGATAGACGTGGCTGATAAATTCACTCTGGTTATCTACTCCGATTTGAGACCACGTATAAGATAGTCTAGCTAGCTGCATTTTCAGATATTACACGTTTCTAATTTAAAGTGTACTTTTAGCTAACTAGCTGACGTTAGCTGGCTGGCTCGCTAGCTAACGTTACGTGTATGATCTTATTATTTGTATCTCAGACCCATTTTGCTTGACTAGTTATAGCCTAATATTAGCTAGCTAACATTGAACCTGGTTGGTTAGCTACCTGCAGATTCATGCAGGTAGTAACGTCATGAGTTGGAGTTATGGTTCATTGTTTACCTAGCTACATGTACAGACTCTCATCTGAGTGTGCCAGAGCACAGAACAACTAATGAATATGGCCGGTGTCAGTAAACGTCAACAAAAAAGCATAATTAAATTGTTGCCAGCAGCACAGTTACAGTCACCATCGCTATGGATAACATGAAAACAGTCTAACCAGCTCTGCTAGGGCAAGTAAAATGGTCAGAGTTGGGTGTTCTCTCATTATGTGTCTGGAAGGAGCTAGCAAGCTAGCCAATGTTAGCCGGTTAGCTTGGATGCTTGACTGCCGTTGTGAGGTCAGAACACTCGGATCAACCCCACTCCTCCGCCAGGACGTCCAGTGTGCGCTCTGAACGCTCTGGGAGCGGAAGACTCTGAATTTAGGAATGCGCAATCTGACAGCACAGTTGCAGTCAACAACGCTCTGAATAACATAACAGTGTATAACATAACATAACAGTGTAACCAGCTCTGCTAGGGCGAGTAATGTTCAGTGAGCTGTTCTCTCATTTGTGTATGGAAGTAGTTAGCAAGTTAGCTTGCATGCCTGACAGCTTTTTCATTGAAAAATAATAATATTATGAACAAAACAAATACAAAAACAGAAATATACAAACAAGAGTACATAAACCTAAGAGACAGGGGTATTACATATCGAGAGAATTTTTCAATTTGTCAAAAGGTTTTATTGTACATATTGCTTTTTTGTTTTTACACTTTCTGATCATTTCTAAATAATTAACAATGCAGAGAGGGGTTTGATCTCCGACCACTTCATTTTATGGATAAATAATCTGCAATGAAAAATAAACAAATTAACAATGAAAGTTAAATCAGGGTCCATATAATTTCGATCAAAATAAATCATAAAATCATAAAAAGTAACATTAATAGTAGTTTCTTTTAAAATAAAATCTCACTGAAAAGTCTTCAGACATAGGAACAGACCCAAAATGAATGGTCAAGAGTCTCTGGGTCACAACCACAAAATACACATTTGTTAACAATAGCTATTTTGAATCTGTGTATAATCTGTGTATAATAATGCTGTTGTTAGTACAGAACGCTTGGATCAACCCATAAAGAGATGGGTGGGGCTAAAGCTTAGGAGGGTGTGAACGATGCTGAATGGGTGTAGACAAAGAAGGGCTCTCCAGTAGTAATACCCAAACATTCAAAGGCCATGAGTATACAAGTTTATATTTCGAGGCAGAATTACTTTCCCATTGTTCCTCATCTGTAGTGTATGATATACCATTTTGTAGCTCTGAGTCTCATTTTGTTACATAAGACTGATTTGAGCCAGTCGGTCACATGTGGGAGCTCCTTCAAAACTGTTGGAAAAGCATTCCAGGTGAAGCTTGTTGAGAGAATGCCAAGAGTGTGCAAAGCTATCATCAAGGCAAAGGGTGGCTACTTTTTTGGTTACAACGTGATTCTATATTTGTTATTTCATAGTTTTTATGTCTACAATGTAGTAAATAAAGAAAAACTCTTGAATTAGTAGGTGTGTGCAAACTTTTGACTGGTACTGTATATTAATATTGTTTTATTATAAGGAGTGATCTTTAGTCACAAAAGGGGTGATCTGCAGTTCAACAATAAACCCCCACCCTGCCACTGTTTCGGTATAAAAAGAGCTATTTATGCAAGGGCTGACCATCCATGATATCAAAAGTATAGTGTTAACCATGTATTGAGGCTATAAAGTGTTTGTTTACTATTAGCATTGTTTAAAAACAATAGAGCAAAACAAATCTTATATTTTGGATTTTGATGGGGTACAACAAACTAAGCTTGAATCAAATCAAAATCAAATCAAATAAGGTGTTTATAAGTTATATTCTTCAAGAATCAATGGGTAGGCATAAATATCATTCATGCAAGTCCAAAAATTGATGTAGCAATCGCAGATGGCCCCTTTAACATTATACATTGTTTGAATCTCCTTATTAGATATATTCTACACTGTAGGTGTACTATATGTTCATGTTTATATATTTTATCAACTTAATTGAAAGAGGTCTTTATTTGAGATGCAGTAAACAGTTTATATATATATATATATATATAGAAACTCAACAAAAAAAGAAACGTCCCTTTTTCTGGACCCTGTTTTTCAAAGATAATTTGTAAAAAATAAAAACTTCACAGATCTTCATTGTAAAGGGTTTAAAAATTGTTTCCCATGCTTGTTCAATGAACAATAAACAATTAATGAACATGCACCTGTGGAACGGTCATTAAGACACTAACAGCTTAGAAACTGTAGGCAATTAAGGTCACAGTTATGAAAACTTAGGACACTAAAGAGACCTTTCTACTGACTCTGAAAAACACCAAAAGAAAGATGCCCAGGGTCCCTGCTCATCTGCGTGAACGTGCCTTAGGCATGCTGCAAGTAAGCATGAGGACTGCAGATGTGGCCAGGGCAATAAATTGCAATGTCTGTACTGTGAGATGCCTAAGACAGCGCTACAGGGAGACAGGACGGACAGCTGATCGTCCTCGCATTGGCACACCACATGTAACAACAACTGCACGGGATCGGTACATCCGAACATCACACCTGCGGGACAGGTACAGGATGGCAACAACAACTGCCTGAGATACACAAGGAACGCACAATCCCTCCATCAGTGCTCAGACTGTCCGCAATAGGCTGAGAGAGGCTGGACTGAGGGCTTGTAGGCCTGTTGTAAGGCAGGTCCTCACCAGACATCACCTATGGGTTCAACCCACTGTCGCTGGAGCAGACAGGACTGGCAAAAAGTGCTCTTCACTGACGAGTCACGATTTTGTCTCACCAGGGGTGATGGTCGGATTTGTGTTTATCGTCGAAGGAATGAGCCTTACACCGAGGCCTGTACTCTGGAGTGGGATTGATTTGGAGGTGGAGGGTCCGTCATGGCCTGGGGCGGTGTGTCACAGCATCAGCGGACTAAGCTTGTTGTCATTGCAGGCAATCTCAACGCTGTGTGTTACAGGGAAGACATCCTCTTCCCTCATGTGGTACCCTTCCTGCAGGCTCATCCTGACATAACCCTCCAGCATGACAATGCCACCAGCCAAAATTCTCGCTCTTTTCCGTAATAATCTCATCATTTAGACCATACCCGCACAGCCTACTCACACTGTATTCGGTCACCAGATGGACGGTGTTTCCTCCGATATATTGGTGCGGCTGGCTTCTGGGTTAAGCGAGCAGTGCGGTTTGGCATGGTTGTGTTTTTGAGGACGTATGGCTCTTGACCTTTGTCTCTCTAGAATCAGTAGACTTGCAGCAATGGGACAAGACTGAAACTACCAATTGGGGAGAAAAAGGGGTAACAAAAGCTCAATAAAAAGAGTAGAAGAGTTGCAAAGAAAAAGCCATATCTCGGACTGGCCAATTAAACTGGACAGGACAGAAGTACACTGCCTAGAAGGCCACCATACTGGAGTCGCCTCTTCACTGTTGTCGTTGATACTGGTGTTTTGCAGGTACTATTTAATGAAGCTACCAGTTAAGGACTTGTGAGGCGTCTATTTCTCAAACTAGACACTCTAATGTACTTGTCCTCTTGCTCAGTTGTGCACCAGTTGTGCCTCCCACTCCCCTTTCTATTCTGGTTAGAGCCAGTCTGCGCTGTTCTGTGAAGGGGAGTGGTACACAGCGTTGTAAGAGATCTTCAGTTTCATGGCAATTTCTCATATGGAATAGCCTTAATTTCTCAGAACAAGAATAGACTGACGAGTTTCAGAAGAAAGTTCTTTGTTTCTAGCCATTTTTAGCCTGTAATCGAACTCACAAATGCTGATGCTCCAGATACTCAACTAGTCTAAAGAAAGCCAGTTTGTTGCTTCTTTCATCAGAACAGTTTTCAGCTGTGCTAACAAAATTATAAAATGGGTTTCTAATGATCAATTAGCCTTTTAAAATAATAAACTTGGATTAATTTACAACGTGTCATTGGAACACAGGAGTGATGGTTGCTAATGGGCATATGTAGATATTCTGTAAAAAATCTGCCGTTTCCAGCTACAATGCTCATTTACAACATTAACAATGTCTACACTGTATTTGTGATCAATTTGATGCAATTTTTTATCCATTAAAATAACTTTTCTTCCAAAATCAAGGACATTCCTAAATGACCCAAAACTTTTGAAAGGTAGTGTAACGTCTCTCGTCGAAAGGAGTGGACCAAAGCACAGCGTGGAAAGTGTTCATGATTTAAATTTTCAAAAAACACTCAAACAAAAATAACCAAAGGAAAACGAAAGCGCACAGTTCTGTCAGGTACAGACACTAAACAGAAAACAAGATCCCACAAAACCCAAAAGGAAAATGACAACTTATATATGATCCACAATCAGAGACAACGATAGACAGCTGTCTCTGATTGGGAAACACACACACACACGGCCAAAAACAAAGAAATAGAAAACAGACTTTCCCACCCGAGTCACACCCTGACCTAACCAAACATAGAGAATAATGAGGGTCTCTAAGGTCAGGGCGTGACAGGTAGTGTATATACTTCAATACGTATTTTTAACTGGTACGCTGCTACCTTCAGACTAGTCGGTGTAATAGAGCAAAACAACCGACATGTACAGTACATATGAGATGGGTGATGCAATATTTACAAACCATCAAAGTGACTAAGATACCATAGAATAGTATAGAGTACAGTTTACACATATGAGATGAGTAATGTGGCAGGTAGCCTAGTGGTTAGAGTGTTGAGACAGTAACCAAGAGGTTGCTGGATTGAATCCAACAAGGTAAAAATCTGTCGTTCTGCCCCTGAACAAATACAAATTTGTAGATAAGAATTTGTTCTCAACTGATTTGCCTAGTTAATTAAAGATTACATATATATTTTTAAAATGCAAGATACAGAGACATTATTACTGTGGTTAGGGATTCCTAATTTATGTCTATAGGTAGCAGCCTCTGATGTGCTGGAGATGGCTGTTTAACGTCAGTGGTGTAGTATAGAATACAATACAGTATATACATACGAAATGGGTGATGCAATATGTAAACACAATTGAAAAGAGACTAAGATGTCGTGGAGTAGTGTGGCGCGCAGTTTGTACATATGAGATGAGTAGTGACTAAATAAGGAACATTATTAAAGTGGCTAGTGATCTATTTCTAAAAGTGGCCAGTGATTACCAATCTATGTCTATAGGCAGCCACCTCTGATGTGCTAGTGATGGCTGTTTATCAGTTTGGTGGCCTTGAGATAGAAGCTGTTTTTTAGTCTCTCGGTCCCATCTTTGATGCACTTGTACTGACCTCGCATTCTGGATGAAAGCGGGGTGAACAGGCAGTAACTCGGGTGGTTGATATCCTTGATGATCATTTTGGCCTTCCTATGGCATTGGGTGCTGTAGGTGTCCAGAAGGGCGGGAAGTTTGCCCACGGTAATGCGTTGGGCAGACCGCACCACCCTCTGGAGAGCTTTGCGGTTGTGGGTGGTGCAGTTGCCGTACCAGGCGGTGATACAGTCTGACATGATACAGCCCGACCAGGATGCTCTCAATTTCTTTAGCCTCCTGAGAATGAAGAGGTGCTGTTGCACCTTCAACACACTGTCTGTGTGGGTGGACCATTTCAGTTTGTCAGTGATGCGTATGCAGAGGAACTTGAAGCTTTCCATCTCCCATCGATGTGGATAGGGGGGTGCTCCCTCTGCTGTTTCCTGATGTCCACAATCATCTCCTTAGTTTTGTTGACGTTGAGTGAGGTTATCTACCTGTCACCGCACTCCCAGAGCTGGTAACCAAGCCTACTACTGTTGTGTCATCTGCAAACCTGATGATTGAGTTGGAGGCGTGCTTGGCCACACAGTTATGGGTGAACAGGGAGTACAGCAGGGGGGTGAGCACGCTCCCTTGTGGGGCCCCAGTGTTGAGGATCAGCGAAGAGGTGTTGTTTCCTACCTTCACCACTTGGGGGCCTATCAGGACGTTCAGGACCCAGATGCACAGGGCGGGGTTCAGACCCAGGGCCTCGAGCTTGATGATGAGCTTGGATTGTACTATGGTGTTGAATGCTGAGCTATAGTCAATGAACAGCATTCTTACATAGGTATGCCTCTTGTCCAGATGTGACAGGGCAGTGTGCGGTGTGGTGGCGATGGCATCGTCTGTGGCTCTATTGAGGCGGTTAGCAAATTGAAGTGGGTCTAGGGTGGCAGGTAAGGTGGCGGTGATATGATCCTTGACTAGTCGTTCAAAGCACTTCATGATGTGCTACAGGGCGATAGTAATTTACTTCAATTACCTTTTGCTTTCTTAGGTACAGGGACAATGGTGGCCATCTTGAAGCAACAGACTGGGATAGGGAGAGATTGAATGTATCTGTGAACACACCAGCTAGCTGGTCTGCGCATGCTCTACGGACGTGGCTAGGGATACCATCCGGGCCTTGCGAGGGTTAACACGTTTAATTGTCTTACTCACGTGGGCCACAGAGAAGGAGAGCCCACAGTCCTTGATAGCGGGCTGCATCGGTGGCATTGTATTATCCTCAAAGCGAGCGAAGAAGGTGTTCAACCTGTCTGGAAGCAAGCTGTCGGTGTCTGCGATGTGGCTGGTTTTCCTTTTATAGTCCGTGATTGTCAGTAGACCCTGCCACATACATCTCGTGTCTGAGCCATTGAACTGGACCTCAACTTTGTCCCTATACCAACGTTTAGCCTACTTGATTGCTTTGCGGAGGGAATAACTACACTGTTTGTATTCTTCCATTTCTCCAGTCTTCTGGCCCTGGTTAAATGCGGTGGTTCGGGCTTTCAGTTTTTGCGCAAATAATGCCATCTATCCACGGTTTCTGGTTGCGGTAGGTTTTAATAGTCACAGTTGGTATAACATCTCCTATGCACTTGCTGATAAACTTATTCACCATATTGGTATATGTGTTGATATTATTTTCTGAAGCTACTCTGAACATACATCCCAGTTTGAGTTTCTGCCTATAGGGGGGAGGAGCAAGATGGAATCGGTCTGATTTGCCGAATGGAGGGTGGGGTAGGACCATATATGCATTCTGGAAGGTAGTATAGCAATGGTCAAGGGTTTTAGCAGCGCGATTACAACAATCAATATGTTGATGAAATTTCAGGAGCCTTTTCCTCAAATTTGCTTTGTTAAAATCTCCAGCCTCAATAAATGCAGCCTCAGGATATGTGATTTCCAGTTTGCATAAAGTCCAGTGAAGCTCTTTGAGGGCCGTTGTGGTATCCTCTTAGGGGGGATATAGACCGCTGTGGCTATTATTGAAGAAAATTCTCGGGAGATAGTACGGTCGGCATTTGATTGTGAGATATTCTAGGTCGGGTGAACAGAAGGACTTGAGTTGCCGTATGTTATCACAGTTACACCATAAGTCGTTAATCATAAAACATATACCTCCACCCTTCTGCTTCCCGGAGAGATGTTTGTTCCTGTCGGCGCGATGTACTGAGAACCCAACTGGCTTTACAGAGTCAGACAGTATATCTCGAGAGAGCCATGTTTCCGTGAAGCAGAGTATGTTACAATCTCTGGTGTCTCTCTGAAAAGCAACTCTCGCCTTGAGCTCATCAATTTTATTTTCCAGAGATTGGACATTAGCGAGTAAAATACTCGGGAGCGGTGGGTGGTGTGCACTCTTCCTAAGTCAGACCAGAACACTGCCTCGACTACCTCTTCTCCGCCGGCATTGTTTTGGGTCAGCCTCTGGAATAAGTTAAATTGCACTGGGGAGAGCAAACAAAGGATCCGCTCCAGGGAAGTCGTAATCCTGGTCATAATGCTGGTAGTTCCACTCTAATATCCAATAGTTCTTCCCGGCTGTATGTAATGACACAAAACAATTCCTGAGCTAATAATGTAAAAAATAGTACACAAACAAACAAAATACTGCAGAGTTGCTGAAGAGCTGGTCACGATGCTGCCATCTCCGTCGGCGCCGTCAATCTCTGTATCTGTGATCCATGCATATTGTGTATGAGAGGACCGAAGCTCAGGCCTGTCTAATTCCTATCATATTTAGTCATGTGCAGGCTGTTATTCTACCCAAGGGTTTGTGATGCACATCAATATTCACTGACCTTTATTTAATGTCAAAGGCCAGTGGGCACCTGATTGATTTGGACCCCTTTTCAAGAATGTCATAATGTGTTTTGTTGCCATATAAAAGCTATTTTCCCAGCCTCTGGAAATACTAACTATTACTTGGAGGGGAAAGGAGATGCGGATAACTCCGGAAATTAAGATTAATGAGCTTTTTAGGAAGTCTGCCATACCCTTTGAAGATATTCTGTGGATATATTTCAAAATGGGGAAATTGGAATGTCACAGAAAGCCATAATTAATCGATTTTAGACCAAACTATGGGGAAAGGGCAAAGCACCATATTCTGTCGGGTGTGTGTGCTCAAGCACATAATTAAATAGAGCTTGTTGCACTAAACAATTAACCCTTTAAATGAATACATCTGTGTTTGAATCCATTCTACCTTATGTTTATGGTTAATATGAGGTATTTTAGGAACTGACTTGACAGACAAGTTGCATCCAATGATGATGCCACGTTAAAAGTCTCTGAGCTCTTCATCAAGGACATTCTACTGCCAATGTTTGTCTATGGAGTTTAAATGGCTGTGTGCACGATTGTATACACCTGTCAGCAATGGGTATGGCTAAAATAGCCAAATCCACTAATTTGAAGGGTTGTCCACATACTTTTGGATATATAGTGTATCTGTAGCTTATGCTTTCAGTACGAGATTCATTGTCTGATCCTTTGATAGGGTGGACCACATGTCAGTTCATGCTTCAAGAGCTCTGATAGGTTGGAGGGTTGTCATAATTTTTGTGTAAGTCTATTGAAGGACCTACATTGCAAAACAGTGTGTTTTAATCAATTATTTGGTGATGTGAATATATTTAGTATAGTTTATTAAAGAAGATATATTTAAAAAAAAATATTGCACTACTTTTATTTCATGAAATTCCATGAGGAGGATTGCCCTCCCTTCCTCTGAGGAGCCTCCACTGTTAAGTAGCCGTATCAGCAACTGAAAAGTTAATCATGGACCCTGTGGTCCATCTATGTTAGACTGGTAAGGCCTCCTGAACATAGACATCTGCTAACCAAGGTGGGTATTACCACCAGCCATTAGACCAGACCATCCAGACAGGCCCCATACTCCCTCTCTTATTATTCCAGGCAGGGGAGGCTTTTCTGGGGGAGGGTAAGTGTAGATCTGGGTAGGTCGAATAGGCTGGAAGCCTGCTCTTCCTGTGTAATAAAACAAACCCTTATACTCTGAAGAGGAGGATGAAAATAGACTTGCAGTAGACAGGAAATCCTTAATCTCTCTTTCTCTCCCTCTCTGGCATGCGGTGGAGTAACGTCTAGGGAGGCTGGTATCGGATTAGAACACATATAGGTGCTCTCTCTCTCTCTCTGCCTATGTGAGACATAACTTGTTTCTGGTGTTCGCTAAAGTCATACATTTTGCAAATACTCACTCCACTCAATGGTGAGTATTTTGGGTGCTTCTATTAAAACAAATTTGAACAAACCTGCAGTTAATTTCAGGCTGGGACTGCTAGCGAGGCGTTTGTCCATGCTGAGTGGATTCATTGCAACAGCCACTGTGTGGCGAGTCCCACCACATGCAATCTGCCTGCCACAAACGTACTGTGTGTATATCCGAGTAAGCAAGTACTTTAAGTATAGACACACACACACACACACACACACACACACACACACACACACACACACACACACACACACACACACACACACACACACACACACACACACGATAATCACTCAGGTCTCTCCATCTTTTTAAAAGAGAGGGAGAGGGAGGGAGAAAGAAAGGTGATATTATTCTGTCTGAACCCTCTTCATGTCTTCACACACTTCCCCTTCCTCCATCTTTCCCAAAGGGCCATGGTAAATAAATGGTGGGCCTTTGCTTGGTCATAGTTTACACATGATCGAAGGTGATGTCAACACTTCCGGGCTGTGAAAAATAGTTTTGGGTGGATTAGTGTGCCAAGCCTGCCCCTCTTACTTTATGACCAGCCAGAATTTTTTTAACCTTGTGGCTCCCCTCTTCTCCCACCCACATAAGCCTAGCTTGGATTTATGTCCCAGAGCAAGCACCTGACATTGTAAATTTAGTGGGAAGCTTCAGACTCTCACTCCACAAGGGGAGAGAGGGAAGGAGAGAAAGAGAGAAATAGAGAGAGAGAGAAGGAGATACTGAGAAAGAGTAAAAGAGAGAGAATGGACCAGTCAGAGAGGATGAAATATGGAGAATGAAGTATAGTTCCTGGGGTAGAATGCGTCAGAACACACACAGGCTGTGTGTCAATGTACACACTACTGAACTTTAGCATTTAAATTAACCACTGTATCAGTGCATGCAGTCTATGTAGAATGCTAGCATGGATTTGGAAACAGTACTGTACTACTGCTGCTGCATATGAAGCACAGTATGGTCCAGTATGTTGTTGAAGAAAGCATGGTACTCCAGAAATGTGGGTGTTTCAGTGTATGACATAACATCACTCTTGATGATGGGTGGAATCATCTTAAGTATGATTATTTTCCTGTTTGAAGAAGGTTCTGTAATGCTTGCATATACACAACCCAGCAATTACATGAGTGTGTGGGCTAATGAGTGCTTAGCTGGGTGAGGACATTTGCTCTAGCTGTAGAGCTATTTCCTATGACCAGAATACGATGTTGTGCATTACAATAGCAATCAGAGCGCACATTCTCACTCTTGCTATTTCGCTCTCTCTCGCACACATGCATGCACACATACACACTAGGCTACACACTATACAGGTGCTGTTCTCCTGGGTGCCTACAGTGCCGCCCTCTCAGTTTGGAGCAGACACGCTGTGCTCCATTGGTTCTTGTCACGCATAGCGCTCTTCTCTGTCTCAGAGTAAGCCCCACACAGAGTCCCACTCCTCTGGACACGCTAACAGGCTACTGCCCACTCCCTCCATCCATTCCTGACTCTCTCTACTCTTATCACCTCTCTTTTTCTCTGTCCTCCTCTTTATTCCTATCTTTCTCTCTCCTGTTTCTTTCTTCACTCTAACAAGCAGTCATCTCCAGACATCCTTCCTTCCTTCCACCTCCTTCTTCCTGTTTGCTCTTATCTACAATGACATGTGACTTTGTTGTCAAACATCCGCCCCCACAAATCCAGCACTCTGACTCGTATCTCTGGGACAGAACCTGTCACTAACACACACCCAGGGGCCAGGGGACACTGGATGATGAATAGGGGCCCCAGGCATTCTAATTCCTCATCACACATTCACCAACCCCATAGGATTATGGTCTTCCCCTCACATGTGCTGGCGTGGTGATAGGCTCTGTGTGCCAGAAATGTGATATGCAGCTAGCCTTTACTTGCTGAGTTCACCGCTGTAATATTCATGTAGTGTGACTGTAAAAGTCCTCAGAACCTTTCACATCACTACATTAGTCTTAACACCACAGACAAACATGAGCCCCCTTCCCCCCGTGTGATGCATAAAGTGGATTTATCAAACGTATGCAAAACTGTATGCATAGACGGCGTTACGCCTCGATCACAACGACAGTGACTTTGCACAAAGTGGTACGCAGCATCATCTGGATATATGTGCAACAAAAGTTCAACATTCACCTTCTGCTCCCATTTCTGTCAAGCTGTCTATACATACAGTTTGACACATATGTTCGATGAATCCAATGTATGCACCACACCGAACACACTGCGAACTGCACACAATGCTGCAAGGCAAATGCAGTGCTCTATTGGAAATGAATGTACTTCTGATGTAACAAAATACAATGAAGCTATTGGTGTGATCGAGGCGTTAGTGATTTCAACGCATGCCTCGGAGCTCCGATATAAAACCTAACATCACTATCTAAACCATTATTTATTTAACCAGGCAAGTCAGTTAAGAACATATTCTTATTTTCAATGACGGCCTAGGAACAGTGGGTCAACTGCCTGTTCAGGGGCAGAACGACAGATTTGTACCTTGTCAGCTCGGGGGTTTGAACTCGCAACCTTCCGGTTACTAGTCCAACGCTCTAACCACTAGGCTACGCTGCCGCCCCAATGTCAAAGTGGAAGGAAAATTTGTTTTTTTTAATGACAAACAAAACACTGATACAGTTGAAGTCGAAAGTTTACATACACCTTAGCCAAATACATTTAAACTCAGTTGTTCACAATTCTTGACATTTAATCCTTGTAAAAATTCCAGTTAGGATCACCACTTTATTTTAAGAATGTGAACTGTCAGAATAATAGTGGAGAAAATGATTTATTTCAGCTTTTCTTTCTTTCATCACATTCCCAGTGGGTCAGAAGTTTACATACACTCAATTAGTATTTGGTAGCATTGCCTTTAAATTGTATAACTTGGGTCAAACGTTTCGGGTAGCCTTCCACAAGCTTCCAACAATAAGTTGGGTGAATTTAGGCTCATTCCTCTTTACAGAGCTGGTGTAACTGAGTCAGGTTTGTAGGCCTCCTTGCTCGCACACGCTTTTTCAGTTCTGCCCACAAATGATCTATGGGATTGAGGTCAGGGCTTTGTGATGGCCACTCCAATACCTTGACTTTTTTTGCCGCGACTTTGGAAGTATGCTTGGGGTCATTGTCCATTTGGAAGACCCATTTGCGACAAAGTTTAACTTCCTCACTGATGTCTTGAGATATTGTTTCAATATATCCACATAATTGTCCTACCTCATGATGCCATCTATTTTGTGAAGTGCACCAGTTCCTCCTGCAGCAAAGCACCCCCACAACATGATGCTGCCACCACCGTGCTTCACGGTTGGGATGGCGTTCTTCGGCTTGCAAGCCACCCCCTATTTCCTCCAAACATGACGATGGTCATTATGGCCAAGCAGTTCTATTTTTGTTTCATCAGGTCAGAGGACATTTCTCCAAAAAGTACAATCTTTGTCCCCATGTGCAGTTGCAAACCGTGTCTGGAGTTTTTTATGGCAGTTTCGGAGCAGTGGCTTCTTCCTTGCTGAGTGGCCTTTCAGGTTATGTCGATAGGACTCGTTTTACTGTGGATATAGATACTTTTGTACCTGTGTCCTCTATCATCTTCGCAAGGTCCTTTGTTGTTCTTCTGTGATTGATTTGCACTTATCACACCAATGCACGTTCAACTCTAAGAGACAGAACCCATCTCCTTCCTGAGCGGTATGACGGCTGCGTGGTCCCATGGTGTTTATACTTGCGTACTATTGTTTGTACAGATTAATGCGGTACCTTCAGGCGTTTGGAAATTGCTGCCAAGGATGAACCAGACTTGTGGTGGTCTACAATTTGTTTTCTGAGGTCTTGGCTGATTTATTTTGATTTTCCCATGATGTCAAGCAAAGAGACACTGAGTTTGAAGGTAGGCCTTGAAATACATCCCCAGGTACACCTCCAATTGACTCAAATGATGTCAATTAGCCTATCAGAAGCTTCTAAAGCCATTACATAATTTTCTGGAATTTTCCAAGCTGTTTAAAGGCTAAGTCAATTTAGTGTGTGTAAACTTCTGGCCCACTGGAATTGTGATACAATGAGTTATAAGTGAAATAATCTGTCTTTAAACAATTGATAGAAAAATTACTTGTCTCATGCAAAAAGTAGATGTCCTAACCAACTTGCCAAAACTATAGTTTGTTAACAAGAAATTTGTGGAGTGGTTGAAAAATGAGTTTTAATAACTCCAGCCTAAGTGTATGTAAACTTTCGACTTCAACTGTATATCGAGCTTACATAATTATTAAATCGGCAGAGTCAATACATGTTAGAATTACATTGGCAGCGATTACAGCTTTGAGTATTTCTGAGTCAGGGGTCAAGCAAACGCAGATGTATGTGTTTTTCACGCAGAATAAAAGATCAAAAGTATAAGAAACATGTTAATGTGCTTTGTAAATGCAGATCTAAAAATATTTTTTTTGTCATTTCTGTTTAGCATCAAACTAATATTGTGCTTCAGTTGTACTTCTCCACTCAGAAAATAATTCAGGAAAGGACAGTCTATCAGCAGACAGCTCTTTGACTGAGTTACTACTTTTTTAGCCACTTTTCTACCAAACTTTTCTTGGTGTAGCCTCCTTGGTACTCTGGTAAAATGCAAGATTAACTTCAAGCAAAACATTAGGAAATGTAGCTGGCTATATTCTTTTTATATTCTTTTTAGAAGGACGAGGTGTATGCTTCATGATTAACTACTCATGGTGTAATCGTAACAACTTACAGGAACTCAAGTCCTATTGTTCACCGGACCTAGAATTCCTCACAGTCAAACTCCGACCATATTATCTCCCAAGAGAATTCTCGTCCGTTATTGTCACAGCCATGTATATCCCACCTCAAGCCGATTGTCACGTTCGTCAGAATAATTATCGGACCAAGCTGCAGCGCGATATGGTTTCCACATATTTTTTTATAGAAACTCACAAAGCAACAAAGAATAAATTAAACAAACAACAAACCATGACTACAGAGGTGCTATGTGCACTTACTCAAAACAAAATCCCATAAAACACAGGTGGAAAAAGGCTACCTAAACATGATCCCCAATTAGAGACAACGATTACCAGCTGACTCTAATTGGGAATCATACCAGTCACCAACATAGAAAACAAAACTAGAACCCCACATAGAAAATATATACTAGACTAAACCCCAGTCACGCCCTGACCTACTCCACCATAGATAATAAAGGCTCTCTATGGTCAGGACGTGACACCGTGACCCTCAAGGAACTTCACTGGACTCTATGCAAACTGGAAACCATGTATCCTGAGGCTGCATTTATTGTCTATGGGGATTTTAACAAAGCAAATTTGAGAACAAGGTTACCTAAATTCGATCAGCATATTGATTGTAGCACTCATGCGGGCCATACACTGGATCACTGCTACTCTAACTTCCGCAATGCATACAAGGCCTTCCCTCGCCCTCTCTTCAGCAAATCTGACCATAACTCCATTTTGCTCCTCCTGTCCTATAGGCAGAAACTGGATGTAACCGTGACGAGAAATTTTCAACGCTGGTCTGACCTACCGGACTGGGAAATGTTCCGGGCAGCCTAAGAGAATAATATAGATTTATAAGGAAGTGCATTGGAGATGTTATACCCATTGTGACTATTAACACCTACCCTAACCATAAACCGTGGATAGTTGGTGGCATTCGCGCAAAACTGAAAGTGCGAAATACGGTATTTAACCATGGAAAGATGACTGACAATATGGCTGAATACAAACAGTGTAGTTACTCCCTCCGCAAGGCAATCAAACAAGCAAAATTACGGTATATGGACAAAGTGAAGTCGCAATTCAACGGCTCAGACACGAGACTTATGCGGCAAGGTCTACAGGCAATCACGGACTACAAAAAGAAAACCAGCCACGTCATGGACACCGACATCTTGCTTCCAGACAAACTAAACACCTTCTTTGCACCCTTTGAGGATAATACTGTGTCACCAATGCGGCCCTCTAGCAAGGACTGCGGGCCCTCCCTCTCCTTCTCCATGGCTGACGTGAGTAAGCCATTTAAATGTGTTAACCCTCGCAAGGCTGCCGGCCCAGACGGCATCCCTAGCCACATCCTCAGAGCATGCGCAGACCAGCTGGCTGGTGTGTTTACAGACATATTCAATCTCTCCCTATCCTAGTCTGCTGTCCCCACATGCTTCAAGATGGCTACCATTGTTCCTGTACCCAAGAAGGCAAAGGTAACTGAACTAAATTATTATTGCCCATAGCACTCATTTCTGGCATAATGAAATGCTTTGAGAGACCAGTCAACGATCATATCACCTCCAGCTTACCTGCCACCCTAGACCCACTTCAATTTGTATACCGCCCCAATAGGTCCACAAACATTGCAATTGCCATCACAATGCACACTGCCCTATCCCATCTGGACAAGAGGAATACCCATGTAAGAATGCTGTTCATTGGCTACAGCTCAGCATTCAACATCATAGTAACCTCCAAGCTCATCATTAAGCTTGAGGCCGTGGGTCTCAACTCCGCCCTGTGCAATTGGGTCCTGGACTTCCTGACGGGCCGCCTCGAGGTGGTGAAGTTAGGAAACAACATCTCCACTTTGCTGATCCTCAACACTGGGGCCCCAGAAGGGTGCATGCTCAACCCCCTCCTGTACTTCCTGTTCCCCCATGGCTGTGTGGCCCTGCACTCATCCAACTCAATCATCAAGTTTGCAGACGACACAACAGTAGTGGGCTCGATTACCAGCAACAACGAAACAGCCTGCAGGGAGGAGCTGAGGGCACTCGGAGTCTCATTGCTCATCTCATATGTATATACTGCATTTTATACCATCTATTGCATCTTGCCTATGCCGCTCGGTCATCGCTCATCAATATATTTATATGTATATATTTTTATTTTTATTTGTGTGTATTAGGTAGTTGTTGTGGAATTGTTAGATTATTGTTAGATATTACTGCACTGTTGGAACTAGAAGCACAAGCATTTCGCTAAAGTCTCGTTAACATCTGCTAACCGTGTGTATGTGACCAATAACATTTGATTGGATTTGGGATGGCCATCAATGTGTGTGTGTGTGGGGGGGGTGGGGGGGGGGCTGGAAACAGGAGACAAAGGTTTAATCTTAGACACATGAAACGTGGGATGTATACAGAGGGTGCGGGGCAACAGAAGATGAACAGCAGAGGGACTAAGGATTTTAGAGATGGGAAAGTGGGTGATAAAGCAGGGGAAAGTTTACGGGATTCCATTCTGAGGTGCAGATCCCGATTTGGAGAGCCATGCCCCCTGCCTGAGACAATAGCGTGGAGCCAGGGTCCGGTGGGAGTCCACCTGTTGCCGATACCTGAAGAGCGGACCATGCTCGCTTCCAGGTACGCCAACAGCGACGGACGAACATCTGGGCTGAGGGTATGCTGACTGCACCTTAGGAGAAGTGAGTGCAGAGAGGGGAGATCCAGGGTGCTGTAGTCCCGAATGAAGAGGCGGGAGAAATGTGCAAATCCCAGAAAACGTTGCAACTGCACTCTAGAGGTGGGTTGGGGCAAATCCACCACCACTCTCACCTTGTCAGGATCCATTTGAACGTTCCCTTCAGTGATGACATATCCAAGAAAGTGGATCAATGGAATTCACACTTCTCTGCTTTCACATACAACTGGTTCTCCAACAGGAGGTGGAGGACATGGAGGACATGCTCTTAAGCAGAACGGGAGAAAACAAGGATGTCGTCAAAGTAGACAAACACAAACCGATTCAACATGTCACGGAGCACATCGTTCCACTCATCTCCTTCCCATATCCGAACTAGGTGGTAGGCGTTTCGAAGGTCCAACTTAGAAAATATGGATGCCCCCTGGAGAGGTTAGAAAGCCAAGGACAGGAGTGGTAAAGGGTAACCGTTATTTACAGTGATGTCATTGAGGCCCCGTAAGTCGATACATGGACGCAGGGTATTGTCCTTCTTTTCCACATAGAATAAACCTTATCCGACAGGGGAGGCAGAATGATGAATTCTCCCAGCAGCCAGAGAGTCCTCAATGTACTCCTCCATGGCCTTGTTCTCAGGGCCAGACAGGGAATATAGTCACCCACGAGGCGGTGTGGTGCCCAGGAGGAGGTCAATGGCACAATCGTATAGACAATGTGGAGGAAGGGAGGTCTGCCATACTAGTAGAAGTAGCTTTCGGGCCACCTCTCTCCTGGACACCGGAGAATTGAACACCTTCCTCACCTCCACCACAAAATCCTCCAGACGAAGGCAAATGGTGGATCGTTGCTCACAAACCGGCGTAGCGCAGGTGAGCGCCCTTCCAGACATCAGTGTTATGAAATACGCTATCTTCGAACAATCTGAAGGAAACAAAGTGGGCTACAGCTCAAAGATGAGGGAACAGTGGGAAAGAAACACACGACAGGTTCCAGGATCCCCAGCATAGCGCTCCGGAGGAGGTAAGCAGGGTTCTCGGGAAGCCGGGGTAGGCTGAACAAAATCACCACTGGTAGTGGGATTACTGAGCATCCGGGAGGTTTCCGTTGTGGCATACTACCTGATAGATAGTCCACGGAATTGCTCCAGTAATTGTTCGAAGCCCTGGTCATGGCGTTCTGCAAAAGTATGGAGCCCTCCTATAAAGGTTATGGAGTAGCTCCTCATGTCTTCCAATGGTGGCTCCATGCAGGGAGACAGTGATGCTGAGCTGTTCCAAGTTTACTGGGTCAGTCATGGCCAATTCGTACTATAACAATATAGGATGAGACCCAAATGCAGACACAGGAGGCAGATGGTTCGAGTCTCTGATATTTATTAATAGACAAGGGGCAGGCAAGAGGCAGGTCAAGGACAGGAAGAGGTTCGTAAACCAGGTCTTAGTCACATGGGTACATGACGACAGGCAGGCTCGAGGTCAGGGCTGGCAGAATGGTATGGCAGACGGGCTCAGGGTCAGGGTCAGGGAAGGCATAAAAAGTTGGAACCGGGAGGACTAGAAAAACGGGAGTCTGGAAAAACACGCTGGTAGGCTTGAGGAGACAAGATGAACTGGCAACAGAAAACAGAAACCACCAGTATAAATACACAGGGGATAATTGAACAAATGTGAGACACCTGGTAGAGGGTGAAGACAAGCACAAGAGAGATTAAACAGATCGGGGTGTGACACATTCACCACAAAAACTAAGATATGATTTCTGTCATGTACATGTTTTGTTAATCATCTGTATAATTACTCTTTTTTTAATTCACAGTCTTCACTCTCCCTACACCTCTGATGAATATAACAGGAAACCTGTTCGATCACCTTGCAGTGCAAAATCATTCTGGCTATGGATACAGAGAACAGGCCAGAGGATATACCCATTGGACTTGGTGCTCAGCTGGGAGTTTCCCTCTTACTTAGATTTTGCTCTTGGCTTTGCCACTAAAATCATAATAAACACTGACAAGTAAATATTGTGTTATTGTTTCAAAAAATAACTTTTAAAGGATTCTTCGAAGAACTTACAGTGCCTTCGGAAAGTATTCAGAGTCCTTGACTTTGTCCACATTTTTTTTAGGTTACAGTGTTATTGTAAAATGGATTAAATTGTTTTCCCCCGTCATCAAACTACATACAATAATGACAAAGAAAAAAATGTTTTTAAAGATATTTTTGCTAATTTATATATATAAAAAACACATAAATATCACATTTACATACGTAGGTATTCAGACCCTTTACTCAGTACTTTCTTAAAGGACATTTCGCAGTGATTACAGCCTCGATTCTTCATGGGTATGACACTACAAGCTTGGCACACTTGTATTTGGGGAGTTTCTCCCATTCTTCTCTGCAGATCCTCTCAAGCTTGAATGGGGTGCGTCGCTGCACAGCTATTTTCAGGTCTCTCCAGAGATGCTCGATTGAGTTCAAGTCCGGGCTCTGACTGGGCCACTCAAGGACATTCAGAGACTTGTGTTGAAGCCACTCCTGTGTTGAAGCCACTCATTGTCCTGTTGGAAGGTGAACCTTTGCTCCAGTTTGTGGTCCTGAGCGCTCTGGAGCAGGATTTCATCAAGAATCTCTCTGTACTTTTCTCCGTTCATCTTTGCATCAATCCTGACTAGTCTTCCAGTTCCTGCCACTGAAAAACATCCCCACAGCATGATGCTACCACCACCATGCTTCACCATAGGGATGGTGCAAGGTTTCCTCCAGACATGACGCTTGGAATTCAGGCCAAAGATTTGACTTTGATTTAATCAGACCAGAGAATTTTGTTTCTCATGGTCTGAGGTGCTTTTTTGGCAAACTCCAAGCGAGCTGTCATGTGCCTTTTACTGAGGAGTGGCTTCTGTCTGGCCACTCTACCATAAAGGCCTGATTGGTGGAATGCTGCAGAGATGGTTGTCCTTCTGGAAGGTTCTCCCATCTCTACAGAGGAAGTCTAGACCTCTGTCAGAATGACCATCGGGTTCTTGGTCACCTCCCTGACCAAGGCCATTCTCCTCCGATTGCTCAGTTTGGCCGGCGGCCAGCTCTAGGAGGAGTCTTGGTGATTCCAAACTTTTTCCATTAAGAGTGATGGAGGCTACTGTATTCTTGAGGACCTTCAATGTTGCAGATTTTGTTTTGGTAACCTTCCCCAGATCTGTGCCTCGACACAATCCTGTCTAGGAGCTCTACAGACAATTCCTTTGACCCCATGGCTTGGTTTTTACTCTGACATGCACTGACAATTGTGGGACCTTATATAGACAGGTGTGTGCCTTTCCAAATCATGTCCAATCAATTGAATTTACCACAGGTGGACTCCAATCAAGTTGCAGAAACATCTCCAGGATGATCAATGGAAACAGCATGCACCTGAGCTCAATTTCGAGTATCATAGCAAAGGGTCTGAATACTTGTAAATAAGGTATTTCTGTTTTTTATTGAGAAAAAAATTGCTAAAATTTCTAAAACCTGTTTTTGATTTGTCATTACGGGGTATTCTGCCCTTGAGTTGCATTACCATGTAAAACTAGACAGACAGCTAACAACTAAGTCTTCAATAAAACTCCCAAGGTGTGACTTTTCTTGAATGAATATATTGAAAACATTTATGTTGTGAAACTGCAAAATACAGAAAAGAATATACTTTAGTATTCAATTCACACCGACATACTGTAGCTGTACATTAAACATTTGAAGTTGCATAAATACAAAGCACGTGCTAATGCAGTACCATGCATCTGGCATGATGCCAAACCATATAGCTAATTGTTACTCATATGGTAATTGGCTCCTTTCATTACTCTAATAATGTACAACCATCTATGTAGAATAACAAAGCATATTACACTAGAAACAGTAACAAACTACAGTATTGTATATTTTACAATTCGTTTGCATGACGCACGAGCAAAGTAATACAGCTAACGACATACATTAAAGGCATTGCAATTTGTGAGTAAATGCAACCAACATTGATATGTAAGCAACTCTACCAATAACAAGATTATCATCATTAGCTAAATGCTTGAATCGAACTTACAAACAAATATTTTCCAAGGCTGAAGCGTGACAAGAAATAACTACATTGAAAGACCTGCACCGTAGCGTTGTTTGTAGCTGCTTCTATGCGTGCAGAACAAATTCTCTACTTCCTGTTTGCGTAGTCTTTCTAAGTACCAGAAAGCTCCACTAGGGGGCAAATAACACCATTGAACACAATGAAAATCCAATTTAACCATTGTACTAAAATTATCTGTTACCTTCTAACAGGATGGCAGCACACACCCCCGCCTGGTATAATGAAATTGTGCCACTATGAAATAAAACATATCAAGAAACAAATAATGTCCTTTCTATTTTTATCTTTTGTCTCTAGGATGCTTCAGAAAGAAGAACAACAATCTCTGAGATTGGTCTCAGAAACACCTTAGCAGCTCCTTGCTTGACAATTTTTAGTTCTACTTTCCTAACCTTTTTGTCAGTACTGGGACAGGTTTTTACCACAAGCCCGACTGGCCAGTCATTTCTGTGTACCTGACTGTCTTTCAATAAGACAACATCTCCCACTTTTACATTTGGCTTTTCTGCTGTCCATTTTCTGCGTCTCTGCAGCGTTGTCAGGTACTCCTGACTCCACCTTTTCCAAAAGGTGTCAGCGAGACACTGGACTTGCTTCCACTTTTTCCATTTCTCTTCTTTTTCTGTGGGAAGAGGGGCATCCCACTCACTCTGATCAGAAGAGAGTTTTCTGATTAAGGCATTGTTATTGGAGCCATGAACCCAAGGGGGTCATAAAGACTATTCACTGTGGACAGGATGCCTCTCCGCGTAAAAGGCTTCTCATTGTGTGACACCTGGAATGAGAAGCTGTCTGTTTCCAGGTTCCAGGAAAGTCCCAGACTCTGTTGAAAGGGGAGAGGATCCACTCCTAGGTCCAGATCTTTTATGTCTTTCGCACGGTCCTCCATAGGGAAGGCTTCCATAACTGTTTTGCTATTGGATGCAATCTTGTGTAGTTTCATGTTGGACTCCGCCAACATTGCTTGTGTTTTTCTTAGAATGTTGATAGCTTCTTCTGTAGTAGCTACTGATGTCAGACCATCATCGACATAGAAGTTCCTCACTACATATTGCTTGGGTTCTGACCCGTGTTCCTTCTCACCCTGTAGTGCTGCTCGTCTCATGCAGTAGATGGCTACAGCTGGTGAAGGGCTGTTCCCAAATACATGGACTTTCATCCTGTAGTCAGTTATGTTTCTATCTGGGTTGTTATCTTCATTCCAAAGAAACCTTAAGTAATCTCTGTGATCCTCACGTACACCAAAACAGTAAAACATTTGTTGCCCATCTGCTGTTAGTGCAATGCAATCCTTGCGGAAACGCATTAGAACACCCAAGAGTGTGTTGTTTAAGTCTGGACCACTGAGCAGAACATCGTTAAGTGACACGCCTTGACACTTAGTACTGGAGTCAAATACTACTCTTATTTGTTCAGGCTTTTGTGGATGGTAAACACCAAATATGGGCAGATACCAACGTTCTTCATCTCCCTCTAGTGGCTGTGAAGGTTCGGCTTGGTCGTTATCCAGCATCTTTTGCATGAAGTCAATAAAATGACGCTTCATGTCAGGCTTTTTGTCTAAAGTCCTGTGAAGTGATGTGAGACGGTTCATGGCCTTATCCCTGTTATTAGGAAGGCGATGTCTAGCGGGGCAAAAGGGTAGTGGAGCCACCCAGTTGTTTCCATCATCCTGGAAACCTGTTTGTCCATAATGTCCAAGAAGGCTTTGTCCTCCACTGATGGTGCTGGTTTATCAACGTCATGTGTTTTGTTGAACACGGAACATCCCAGGCTGTCTGTGTTCACAGTTGTGATTGGATCTCTCGAGTGCACTGTAGAGGGAGAGATGTGTTTCTGAGCTACGCTGTTGTAGTTCTCTTTTACCTGGATGATGTCAGGGCAAGGGCTCAGATAGGATGTGCGACCATTTTGAAGTATGTTTGTCCTGAACACGTTAACATTGGCTGGTCGGTGAGCCGTTCCCAGACAGATCTCACCCACGATGACCCACCCGAGGTCGAGTCGCTGAGCATAAGGAGTGTCGTGGGGCCCATTGATTTGCTCTCGTACCTTGTGTACCCTTAAGATGTCTCGTCCTAAGAGCAGGAGGATGGGAGCGTCTGGGTCCACAGCTGGAATTTTGTCCATAACTGGTTGCAGATGGGGATGATGATACGCAATGTCGGGGGAGGGAATCTCCATCCTATCGTCTGGCATCATATCACACTCTATCAGAGTAGGGAGAGTGAGCTGCATGTGTCCATCTATAGACTCCACCATGAAGTTGACGGCTCTCCTGCCTGAAGTCTCTGTTACCCCAGAACAGGTCTTCATGGTGTATGGAGCAGAGTTGTCATTGATGTTGAAGAGATTGAAAAACTCTGTCTTGGCCAGAGATTTGTTACTCTGTTCATCAAGCACTACATACATTTTGACAGCTTTCTCTCTTTTCCCAGCCAGATAAGCTTTGACTAGGCATATTTTTGAACATGATCTTGGATTGACTGCCTCACCACAGATCTCTGTACACTTTGAGGTGACAGATAGAGGATCGTCACCTTGCACCCCGCCATGCTCTGTCTCTGCTGTAGCGGTGTCTGTATTTGAAGGGGCTGGGCCTGGATGCAGAGCAGCAAGATGTCTGTCACTGTCGCACTCAGAGCACTTGATTGAAACCTTACAGTCTTTAGCTCTGTGCTGAGTTGACCCACAACATCGGAAACAAATGCCATTGTCTTTGAGATATGATTTGCGCTCATCTAGAGTTTTGTATCTAAACCCACAACACTTTTTAAGAGGATGAGGCTTGTTATGTATTGGGCAGTGATGGTCAGGGTTTTCAATCTTTGTCTTACTGGGTTTGGTTTGGTGGTCTGAGGCCTCAGATGACGCATCTGTGTTGTATACAGTCACAGGTGTCTTGCTGCTGTACCTGGCAGGTTTCTCACGTTTCATGGACACCTGGTTAGTTGAGGTGTAGAGGGTGAAGCTGGGGTCATTTCTAATTTTCGCCTGGTTCCTGATGAATCTCGAGAAGAACGAGAATGGTGGGAATGCTACCCGATAGTCCTCCTTATATTTGGATCCTTGTGCTATCCATTTTTCTTGTAAACTGAATGGGAGTTTCTCTACAATAGGGTTTACCCCCCGAGATGTGTCCAGATAAGCGAGGCCTGGAAGGTACCCTTCTACTTTAGCACACCCCAGTTCGAGAAGAATGTCACCTAGTTCTCTTAGTTTGTGATTGTCTTTGTTAGCCAGTTTTGGAAAATCATCAATTTTCTTCAACAGTGCATTCTCGATCACTTCGGGTGTACCATAGCACTCTTCTAGTCGTTGCCAGACCATGTTAAGTCCTGCTGTTGCATTGAAAATATGGACAGATCTAATTCTATTTGCTTGCTCAGACGACTCTGCCCCTAGCCACTTGGTAATTAGGTCTAACTCTTCCCTGGCTGATAAATTCAAGTCTCTGGTCGCATTGAGAAAGGATGCTTTCCATGCCCAATAATTTTCAGGGTGATCATCAAACTTCAGGAGTCCGGAACTCACCATCTCATGGCGTAGGAGGTACTTGATGGGGTCTGGTGCCACTTGTGACTCAGGGAAGTTTTGTGTGTGTGACTGGAAGTGGGCTTGTTTTTCATTTCCACCATGCTGCTGTTCATTTATTTTGAACGGAGAGTCTCTGCTCATGTTCTGTTGTTTGCTACTTTCTTGATTATGGCATGTAGCTGGGTCAACACTAACCTCTTGTTTCTCCACTTCAAATGGAAGTTCAGTAAATTAGGGCCTAGCATGTTGTTGCACATACTCACATGTACGTTGGACTGGACTTAAGGGCTGTGTCCCTGTGTCTAGTTCTATGCAAAGCTCTCTGCGTTCTGATTCTACAGCTTCTTCAAAGGCTGCAGCTTCAGCCAACACAGCAGCAGCTGCTCTCTCAACTTGGAGAACATATAAAGTTGCCTCGAGGTCAGCTTTTAATAATAATACTGAACACTACAAAAAAACAATGTGAACTTGTATATTTTTTACCTTTATTTAACTAGGCAAGTAAGTTAAGAACAAATTCTTATTTTCAATGACGGCCTAGGAACAGTGGGATATCTGCCTGTCAGGGGCAGAATGGCAGTTGTACCTTGTCAGCTCAGGGGTTTGAACTTGCAACCTTCTGGTTACTAGTCCAACACTCTAACCACTAGGCTACTGCCATCCCAAATGAACAAATGAAAATCGAGACAGTCCCGTGTGGTACAAACACAGACACAGGAAACAATCACCCACAACTCAAAAGTGAAACCAGGCTACCTAAATATGGTTCTCAATCAGGGACAACAATAAATAGCTGCCTCTGAATGAGAACCATACCAGGCCAAACACAGAAAACTCAAAACATAGAATAGGGAACATAGACACCCCACCCAACCCACGCCCTGACCATACTAAAACAAAGACATAATAAAAGAACTAAGGTCAGAACGTGACAAGACCCAATCCGTTCCAAGACACTTCCGCCCAAATGCGTGGAATATCTGGTGGACCAACACATCAAACTTGGCCATCATTAGTTAGGGTTATGTTTAAAATAACATTTTTTATTACATATCATTCTACAAATGGGCAGTGTTTAGCCATAATTATGACTTTTTGAATGTGTTAAGTAATGACAATGACAAATACTTTACTCAGTAAGGTCACTCCCATACAATTCTATGGTCACTCTCACTCAGGTTAACATTGAATGCTTGATATCCCAGGCGTATACAGTGTTTCCTCCTTTATAAGTTGCTAGCTTACACCGCAGGACTTAGAGGTACCCAGCGTCACTGCTTCATTGCTCCAGACCACTACAAGGGGGAGTTAGAGCACTCATTATGCATTTGTGTCCCAAGGTTTTTATATGACCAATCATATTGAGTGGTTCCAATGACACCCGTCTCTGGTGACTTCAGCAAAGATGGCTGACAAAACATTATGGGGAAGCAAATGTATGTAGTTATAACGTCATAATGAGTCAAGCAAAAAAATGTACAATTGAGAGGAATATGTTAGTTAATGTAGAGTCAAACGATTGTGCATATTTTTTTGTCAAACGTTAATTTACGAAAATCGCTATTTAGCAAGTTCTTTTCAGCCTTATCCAATACCAGGTGTATCAAACTCATTCATTATAGCAAGCAGGGAGCAGGTTTTGAACCCTCAACATTCTAGCCCGAAGTCCAGCTGTATTGACTGTAACCAAATGTACTAATTGGGGCCGATTGTGGCTAAAAACACTTTATCAACACTTTATCAATGTGGAAAGGGAAAAAAGTATTATTATGAGTTTTTTTTACAAGCATAGCAGGATGCGCTATTAGCTGAACAATAGACTATTCAACCTTTACAAAATGAATTGTATAATAGCTGAGCTACAGTGTCTTGCGAAAGTATTCGGCCCCCTTGAACTTTGCGACATTTTGCCACATTTTAGGCTTCAAACATAAAGATATAAAACTGTATTTTTTTGTGAAGAATCAACAACAAGTGGGACACAATCATGAAGTGGAACGACATTTATTGGATATTTCAAACTTTTTTAACAAATCAAAAACTGAAAAATTGGGCGTGCTAAATTATTCAGCCCCCTTAAGTTAATACTTTGTAGCGCCACCTTTTGCTGCGATTACAGCTGTAAGTCGCTTGGGGTATGTCTCTATCAGTTTTGCACATCGAGAGACTGACATTTTTTCCCATTCCTCCTTGCAAAACAGCTCGAGCTCAGTGAGGTTGGATGGATGGAGAGCATTTGTGAACAGCAGTTTTCAGTTCTTTCCACAGATTCTCGATTGCATTCAGGTCTGGACTTTGACTTGGCCTTTCTAACACCTGGATATGTTTATTTTTGAACCATTCCATTGTAGATTTTGCTTTATGTTTTGGATCATTGTCTTGTTGGAAAACAAATCTCCGTCCCAGTCTCAGGTCTTTTGCAGACTCCATCAGGTTTTCTTCCAGAATGGTCCTGTATTTGGCTCCATCCATCTTCCCATCAATTTTAACCATCTTCCCTGTCCCTGCTGAAGAAAAGCAGGCCCAAACCATGATGCTGCCACCACCATGTTTGACAGTGGGGATGGTGTGTTCAGGGTGATGAGCTGTGTTGCTTTTACGCCAAACATAACGTTTTGCATTGTTGCCAAAAAGTTAAATTTTGGTTTCATCTGACCAGAGCACCTTCTTCCACATGTTTGGTGTGTCTCCCAGGTGGCTTGTGGCAAACTTTAAACGACACTTTTTATGGATATCTTTAAGAAATGGCTTTCTTCTTGCCACTCTTCCATAAAGGCCAGATTTGTGCAATATACGACTGATTGTTGTCCTATGGACAGAGTCTCCCACCTCAGCTGTAGATCTCTGCAGTTCATCCAGAGTGATCATGGGCCTCTTGGCTGCATCTCTGATCAGTCTTCTCCTTGTATGAGCTGAAAGTTTAGAGGGACGGCCAGGTCTTGGTAGATTTGCAGTGGTCTGATACTCCTTCCATTTCAATATTATCGCTTGCACAGTGCTCCTTGGGATGTTTAAAGCTTGGGAAATCTTTTTGTATCCAAATCCGGCTTTAAACTTCTTTACAACAGTATCTCGGACCTGCCTGGTGTGTTCCTTGTTCTTCATGATGCTCTCTGCGCTTTTAACGGACCTCTGAGACTATCACAGTGCAGGTGCATTCATACGGAGACTTGATTACACACAGGTGGATTGTATTTATCATCATTAGTCATTTAGGTCAACATTGGATCATTCAGAGATCCTCACTGAACTTCGGGAGAGAGTTTGCTGCACTGAAAGTAAAGGGGCTGAATAATTTTGCACGCCCAATTTTTCAGTTTTTGATTTGTTAAAAAAGTTTGAAATATCCAATAAATGTCGTTCCACTTCATGATTGTGTCCCACTTGTTGTTGATTCTTCACAAAAAAATACAGTTTTATATCTTTATGTTTGAAGCCTGAAATGTGGCAAAAGGTCGCAAAGTTCAAGGGGGCCGAATACTTTCGCAAGGCACTGTAGGTGTGAACCCCCCCCCCTTCCCAGCTTGAGCTATGTGTGGGAAACATGAGATGAACTGCTACAAAAAAGACCTGCTAAAGCTAAAGAACACTCTGTAATGTTCACAACTACATATACTTTAACCTCATGAAAGGTGGGAGATGCGGTCAAGAAACACTGGCATGTTTTATTTACGCAATAAATTGGTCCATTGCAACTGCCAGCCACAAAAGACAATCATCCAGAATGTTTTGGGATTTTCACCCTCCAGACATTATTTCCTAAAGGTCTTAATGATGAAATGCCTATGTATGTTATGTTGTAAATTTGAACATTAATTATGTCCCTATTTCAGATTACTCTGATGTTTTTCCTACAATATACCCAAGGATTCATGAAAACTTGCTTGGTAGGTCAATGTCCTCATTGTGGTTTGACAGACGTGTTTAATACGTTTTATGTACACACTTTATTTGAATATTTATGAAATGCATATTGTTATATTTGGTAGCAATTATTTGTTTTTCCTTCACCTACAACCCCTTTCCATGCGTGGAATGGATGTGGTGTGGCCAGGTCTACATAAGGGTGCTAATTTAAAAAACTCACAAAAGCTCTGACGAAGGCTGTGAGGCCGATACAAAAAGCTTATTAAAGAACAGTGATACGATCAAAAGCAGTGTGCGAGTTCCTTCTTCTTTTTCCTCATCTTATCCGGCTGTTACCATGCACCTGCAAAAAAGATAGCTCAGATGAATTTTACATTTTGAATTTTACATTTTGAATTTTACATTTTGAATTTGACTTTACAAACAACAAGAGGGCTTAATTGGAGTCTATTTCTTCAGAGCCTAGACCTATATAAAATAACTTAACTGGCTGAGGAAGGTTAATCAAATCAAATCAAATTTTATTTGTCACATACACATGGTTAGCAGATGTTAATGCGAGTGTAGCGAAATGCTTGTGCTTCTTGTTCCGACAATGCAGTAATAACGAACAAGTAATCTAACTAACAATTCCCCAAAAAACTACTGTCTTATACACAGTGTAAGGGGATAAAGAATATGTACATAAGGATATATGAATGAGTGATGGTACAGAGCAGCATAGGCAAGATATAGTAGATGATATCGAGTACAGTATATACATATGAGATGAGTATGTAAACCAAGTGGCATAGTTAAAGTGGCTAGTGATACATGTATTACATAAGGATGCAGTCGATGATATAGAGTACAGTATCTACGTATGCATATGAGATGAATAATGTAGGGTAAGTAACATTATATAAGGTAGCATTGTTTAAAGTGGCTAGTGATATATTTACATCATTTCCCATCAATTCCCATGATTAAAGTGGCTGGAGTAGAGTCAGTGTCATTGACAGTGTGTTGGCAGTAGCCACTCAATGTTAGTGGTGGCTGTTTAACAGTCTGATGGCCTTGAGATAGAAGCTGTTTTTCAGTCTCTCGGTCCCAGCTTTGATGCACCTGTACTGACCTCGCCTTCTGGATGACAGCGGGGTGAACAGGCAGTGGCTCGGGTGGTTGATGTCCTTGATGATCTTTATGGCCTTCCTGTAGCATCGGGTGGTGTAGGTGTCCTGGAGGGCAGGTAGTTTGCCCCCGGTTATGAGGCTTAACAGCGTAAGAGAAGTAGGATTTTTTTTATAAGGCCTACTTACAACTGCAACTGGTCGACAATGTAGCACCCTACATAAAAACAATAATGTAAAGAAAAAAAGTCTGCACGTTCAAACTAAAATAATGTAACTAACAAGAAAGTGCACATTTGTAATTCCCAAACTCTAAAAGTAATTGGAAAGGTGGATACAAATTATGCATGACTTTGTGGTTACAATAAAGAATGTAGCCCATCATGCAAATGATTCCTATTAGCAGGACAATATACTTTTTATAGCCCGGTGTAACAGTATAGCTTCCGTCCCTCTCTTCGCCCCTACCTGGGCTCGAACCAGGGAACCTCTGCATACATTGATAACAGCCACTCTCTAAGCATCATTACCCATCGCTCCACAAAAGCTGCTGCCCATCGCAGGGCAAGGGTAACAACTACTTCAAGATCTCAGAGCAAGTGACATCACCGATTGAAACGCTATTAGCGCGCACCCCGCTAACTAGCTAGCCATTTCACATTGGTTACACCGCCTCTGTTGTGAAAATCCCTCAACTTGCAATGTATTCGATGCTTAAGTACTCTAAAGTGTTACATTTGTAACTCAAAATCTTCTTGATTTTCTGTAGCAATTTTGAGCAAATTGCTCAAGGACCATGGTTGATTCATCTGTGAAGAGGACGTTATTGAATGTCCCGCCAATGTCCCGGGCCTGTAGGACGCAAAGTTCTTTGTTTGTCAGACGAATCATTGGGTGAAAACTACAGAACAGTACAAAACAAGCGAACACGCATGGTTAATGTTCTGAGAATTAAAAAAAATGTAATTAAAAAATTCTTACCGAGCCGTGATGCCCGCAGATTACAGATTGCCTTTGCCGATCACTCATCATCTTCCTTCATCAGTGAGTCAATGGCTTGAATAGTCATTGACTCACTTACGCATTGAAAATGAAAGAGATGGCGTCACAATCTATGCCAGGCATGCCTGTGAGCTCTGGAACTTACAGTACAGTACGTGGTGGGTTCGTCAGGTTTTCGGATCACCCTGACATTTCTATTCCTCTACTGACAATAGAAATTGACCCAACTGCTCAACAGGCACAGCAAGGGCCGTCCAAACCGTTATGCTGTTCTGCTATTCCAAGGATGTGTAACCAAAGAGAGATACCAGAGTGGGCACAGAATACATAGCTTTCCCGCTGTGGCCGTCTATTTCAGCGCTGCTCTAAGACAAGCATGGTCGAAACCAAAATGTTCAAATATTCCATGATATTCTTAAAATATGTGTTGACCGAATATAAGCAAGTGATGTCTGCTAAATAATCAAGTTATGTTTTTCCAGAATTTTTTTTTTCTAAATAACTGGATTTATTTACAAATTAGTGAGAAACGTCTCACGTCTCAACGTCACGTTCTGACCTTAGTTCCTTTGTTTTGTCTTTTGTTTTAGTATGGTCAGGGCGTGAGTTGGGTGGGTTGTCTATGTTAGTTTGTCTATTTCTATTTCTGTGTTTGGCCTGGTAGGGTTCTCAATCAGAGGCAGCTGTCAATCGTTGTCCCTAATTGAGAACCATATTTAGGTAGCCTGTTTTCCATTGTGTTTTGTGGGTGGTTATTTCAGTCTTTGTGTGTCTGCACCAGACAGAACTGTTTCGGTTGTTTCTTTGTTGTTTGTTATTCAGTGTTCAGTTTTTTCATTAAATAAGATGAACACTTACCACGCTGCGCTTTGGTCCTCACCTTCATCCCAAGACAGCCTTTACAACTAAGCAATAGCACGATGTTGCACCAAGAAACACTTACCTTGATGAAAGCCCCAACCAAATGAAATTGAAAGTTACTTTCTTCTGGAACCAAGTTATATGTTAATCAGTACACAAACACGCACACAACAAAAACGAGCCATACCGTACGGTGCTGGACACAGTCAAGTATTTAACCACCCACAAAACACAATTGAATCCAAGATGGCGTAGCAGTAAGTCGTCCTGTCGTGTCGTGTCCCTGTATATTTTGTTTATATTTTGTTTATTTTTCGTTTTTTTACATATTTTTCGTTTTTTTTACATAGCTATCCCTTTAAAAACATTTTGCTAAACCTAAGCTTCCAAATACGCTGGATCTTCACAACTAGCTATCTAGCTAAACCGCAACCCTGGACGATTACCCCTGGCTAGCGTTTCCACCCACTTAGCTTGAAGCTAGCCCGGCCTGCGCTACCACCGTAGCATACTCCTGAGCTACAATACCCGGGCCCACGACCGGTCTATCGATGTCACCGCATGAAGAGGAATAAACAGACTCACCCCATCGCGACGTCCCCCAAAGGCTAACTCTCTAGCCCTCGCTATCTCCCTGCTTGCTAATTCGGCCTGCTAACTGCTAGCTTGTCCAGCTCCGGTCCGCTAACTGCTACCTTGTCTAGCCCGGGCCTACAAACTGTTAGCTTGTTAGCACAGGCCTGCTAACCGCCTGAATCGCCGCGTCCCAAACGCCCACCGGACCCATATTTACTTTCTATCTCTTTTGACTTTTAATTTGTTTATACCTTCCGGAAACCTGCCTCACCCAATGTGATACGGAATCGCTATTATTTTTTATTTATTTTTAGAACACACTCAAGAACCTCCAGAAGCTAACCAGCTAACTAGCTACAAGCTATTTAGTCATTGTTCGTTTTTTTAACCTGGATAACACTCGCCAGTCCAGCTTCCCTTCCCCATCCACCGCTGCCCCCTGGACACTGATCTCTTGGCTACATAGCTGATGCACGCTGGACTGTCCATAAATCACGGTACTCCATTCTGCTTGTTTGTTTTATCTGTTGGCCCCGTTGCCTAGTCTACGCCATTTTACCTGCTGTTGTTGTGCTAGCTGATTAGCTGTTGTCTCACCTACTGTTTTAGCTAGCTTTCCCAATTCAACACCTGTGATTACTGTATGCCTCGCTGTATGTCTCTCTCAAATGTCAATATGCCTTGTATACTGTTGTTCAGGTTAGTTATCATTGTTTTAGTTCACAATGGAGCCCCTAGTTCCACTCTTCATACCCCTGATAACTCCTTTGTCCCACCTCCCACACATGCGGTGACCTCACCCATTACTACCAGCATGTCCAGAGATACAACCTCTCTCATCATCACCCAGTGCCTGGGCTTACCTCCGCTGTACCCGCACCCCACCATACCCCTGTCTGCGCATTATGCCCTGAATATATTCTACCATGCCCAGAAACCTGCTCCTCTTATTCTCTGTCCCCAACGCTCTAGGCGACCAGTTTTGATAGCCTTTAGCCGCACCCTCATACTACTCCTTCTCTGTTCCGCAGGTGATGTGGAGGTAAACCCAGGCCCTGCATGTCCCCAGGCACCCTCATTTGTTGACTTCTGTGTTCGAAAAAGCCTTGGTTTCATGCATGTCAACATCAGAAGCCTCCTCCCTAAGTTTGTCTTACTCACTGCTTTAGCACACTCTGCTAACCCTGATGTCCTTGCTGTGTCTGAATCCTGGCTCAGGAAGGCCACCAAAAATTCAGAGATTTCCATACCCAACTATAACATCTTCCGTCAAGATAGAACTGCCAAAGGGGGAGGAGTTGCAGTTTACTGCAGAGATGGCCTGCAAAGTAATGTCATACTTTCCAGGTCCATACCCAAACAGTTCGAACTACTAATTTTGAAAATTACTCTCTCCAGAAATAAGTCTCTCACGGTTGCCGCCTGCTACCGACCCCCCTCAGCTCCCAGCTGTGCCCTGGACACCATTTGTGAATTGATCGCCCCCCATCTAGCTTCAGAGTTTGTTCTGTTAGGTGACCTAAACTGGGATATGCTTAACACCCCGCCAGTCCTACAATCTAAGCTAGATGCCCTCAATCTCACACAAATCATCAAGGAACCCACCAGGTACAACCCTAACTCTGTAAACAAGGGCACCCTCATAGACGTCATCCTGACCAACTGGCCCTCCAAATACACCTCCGCTGTCTTCAACCAGGATCTCAGCGATCACTGCCTCATTGCCTGTATCCGCTACGGAGCCGCAGTCAAACGACCACCCCTCATCACTGTCAAACGCTCCCTAAAACACTTCTGTGAGCAGGCCTTTCTAATCGACCTGGCCCGGGTATCCTGGAAGGACATTGACCTCATCCCGTCAGTTGAGGATGCCTGGTCATTCTTTAAAAGTAACTTCCTCACCATTTTAGATAAGCATGCTCCGTTCAAAAAATGCAGAACTAAGAACAGATACAGCCCTTGGTTCACCCCAGACCTGACTGCCCTCGACCAGCACAAAAACATCCTGTGGCGGACTGCAATAGCATCGAATAGTCCCCGTGATATGCAACTGTTCAGGGAAGTCCGGAACCAATACACGCAGTCAGTCAGGAAAGCTAAGGCCAGCTTCTTCAGGCAGAAGTTTGCATCCTGTAGCTCCAACTCCAAAAAGTTCTGGGACACTGTGAAGTCCATGGAGAACAAGAGCACCTCCTCCCAGCTGCCCACTGCACTGAGGCTAGGTAACACGGTCACCACTGATAAATCCATGATTATCGAAAACTTCAATAAGCATTTCTCAACGGCTGGCCATGCCTTCCGCCTGGCTACTTCAACCTCGGCCAACAGCTCCGCCCCCCCCGCAGCTCCTCGCCCAAGCCTCTCCAGGTTCTCCTTTACCCAAATCCAGATAGCAGATGTTCTGAAAGAGCTGCAAAACCTGGACCCGTACAAATCAGCTGGGCTTGACAATCTGGACCCTCTATTTCTGAAACTATCTGCCACCATTGTCGCAACCCCTATTACCAGCCTGTTCAACCTCTCTTTCATCTCGTCTGAGATCCCCAAGGATTGGAAAGCTGCCGCAGTCATCCCCCTCTTCAAAGGGGGAGACACCCTGGACCCAAACTGTTACAGACCTATATCCATCCTGCCCTGCCTATCTAAGGTCTTCGAAAGCCAAGTCAACAAACAGGTCACTGACCATCTCGAATCCCACCGTACCTTCTCCGCTGTGCAATCTGGTTTCCGAGCCGGTCATGGGTGCACCTCAGCCACACTCAAGGTACTAAACGACATCATAACCGCCATCGATAAAAGACAGTACTGTGCAGCCGTCTTCATCGACCTCGCCAAGGCTTTCGACTCTGTCAATCACCATATTCTTATCGGCAGACTCAGTAGCCTCGGTTTTTCGGATGACTGCCTTGCCTGGTTCACCAATTACTTTGCAGACAGAGTTCAGTGTGTCAAATCGGAGGGCATGCTGTCCGGTCCTCTGGCAGTCTCTATGGGGGTGCCACAGGGTTCAATTCTCGGGCCGACTCTTTTCTCTGTGTATATCAATGATGTTGCTCTTGCTGCGGGCGATTCCCTGATCCACCTCTACGCAGACGACACCATTCTATATACTTTCGGCCCGTCTTTGGACACTGTGCTATCTAACCTCCAAACAAGCTTCAATGCCATACAACACTCCTTCCGTGGCCTCCAACTGCTCTTAAACGCTAGTAAAACCAAATGCATGCTTTTCAACCGGTCGCTGCCTGCACCTGCATGCCCGACTAGCATCACCACCCTGGATGGTTCCGACCTAGAATATGTGGACGTCTATAAGTACCTAGGTGTCTGGCTAGACTGCAAACTCTCCTTCCAGACTCATATCAAACATCTCCAATCGAAAATCAAATCAAGAGTCGGCTTTCTATTCCGCAACAAAGCCTCCTTCACTCAAGCCGCCAAGCTTACCCTAGTAAAACTGACTATCCTACCGATCCTCGACTTCGGCGATGTCATCTACAAAATGGCTTCCAACACTCTACTCAGCAAACTGGATGCAGTCTATCACAGTGCCATCCGTTTTGTCACTAAAGCACCTTATACTACCCACCACTGCGACTTGTATGCTCTAGTCGGCTGGCCCTCGCTACATATTCGTCGCCAGACCCACTGGCTCCAGGTCATCTACAAGTCTATGCTAGGTAAAGCTCCGCCTTATCTCAGCTCACTGGTCACGATGGCAACACCCATCCGTAGCACGCGCTCCAGCAGGTGTATCTCACTGATCATCCCTAAAGCCAACACCTCATTTGGCCGCCTTTCGTTCCAGTACTCTGCTGCCTGTGACTGGAACGAATTGCAAAAATCGCTGAAGTTGGAGACTTTTATCTCCCTCACCAACTTCAAACATCAGCTATCTGAGCAGCTAACCGATCGCTGCAGCTGTACATAGTCTATTGGTAAATAGCCCACCCTTTTCACCTACCTCATCCCCGTACTGTTTATATTTATTTACTTTTCTGCTCTTCTGCACACCAATATCTCTACCTGTACATGACCATCTGATCTTTTATCACTCCAGTGTTAATCTGCAAAATTGTAATTATTTGCCTACCTCCTCATGCCTTTTGCACACATTGTATATAGACCCCCCCTTCGTTTTCTACTGTGTTATTGACTTGTTAATTGTTTACTCCATGTGTAACTCTTTGTTGTATGCTCTCACTGCTATGCTTTATCTTGGCCAGGTCGCAGTTGCAAATGAGAACTTGTTCTCAACTAGCCTACCTGGTTAAATAAAGGTGAAATAAAATAAAATAAATAAAATAAATTTGACACATTCACCCACTTCCCCACTGAAAGATAAGCCCCAAAATGTTGGCATCACATTGTAACAGGTTATAATCAAGCCCTGGTCTCCAGCATGGGAACAGAAGAGGAAAACCTGGTGTGGAAGTTTCGGGTTGGACTACTCCAAATCGTCTTTGGCTCGGACACACAAATGCAAGCTTTGCAGGTCCATCAATCCATTTAAAGACATGTCATGCCCTACAGTAACCTGTGGCTCATGAGAGAACCTTAATAAATCAGCAAAACATTAATAACCTATTTATTGACACTTTATGTAGTGTCCTGTAATACTTAGTTTGAAGTGAGACACCTTTGGTCAATTATAAGACATCCATAAAGACTCTATATTGCATCACGCTGTACTTAATTTAAAGTCAGACCCCTTTGGTAATTTATAACACATACATAAATGCCTTGTAACATATGAAGCTGTACTTTCTATAAGGCCAGACACCTTTGGTCATTCAAAACACATACATAAAGGCTTAATGATGTAAACACAAATGTACTGAGCAAGGCACTTAACCCTAATTATTGTGTAAGTTGCTCTGGATAAGAGTGTCTGCGAGTGTCTGCCTTGTTCAGGGGTAAAACAACAGATTTTGACCTTGTTAGGTCAGGGATTCAATCTAGCAACTTTTTGGTTACTGGCCCAATGCTTTAACCACTAGGATACCTGCCGCCCCATGAGTTAAAGGGCAATTAAACAAAAACAGTTCATTAGATTTTTCCCAGACCTCAAAAGTCATCTCCTGATGTGGTTTAAGCATTGTTGTGAACACAGATAACCAAACTGAGTTTTATTTCTAATAAAACAAGTGTGAAGAAAATGGGGGAATTCCGAAACCTGGAAAAACAAAACAAAGAAAACCGAATTTGGAGAAAAAAACGGAAGTAGGCAAAAAATAAAAACAGATTTTAAAATGCCTTACCAACTTTTTTGATATGCATGACTGAACTTTAGAGTGTGTGTCATTCTGCAGCACATCATTTTGAGGGAAATTGAGGTCAGGTCCAATATTGACTATGCACCCAAGAGGGAAACAGGTTGGGCCATCCTAGAAATGTTTTAGGGAAATACTGTATAATATAATATATACAATTTACAGACACTTATCAAAATGACTTACAGTCATGCGTGAACAAATGTTTATGTATGGGTGGTCCTAGGAATTGATACCAATACCCTGGTGTTGAAATACTCTACCAAGATGTATGACAGGGTTACAAATGCTTTGTGTAGCCTCAATTTAATATGATTTCTAAGGCCTTTATTAAGTGATGCTTATGCCAACCTTTATAAAGCACAGGTTTGTGTCATATTTGACATAGTGTGTTATGTCACATTTATGAACCCTTCAAAAAGCATGACATATAGATGACTTGTAACATATTTATGTTGTGTTTATTAAGGTTTTATGAAGGCTTTATTAGCTGCATGTCATTTAATAAAGTGGGACCACCCCAAAAAATGAAGCTCTGTCAAACTGGTTGTTGATCATTGCTAAACAGCCATTTTCATGTCTTACAAGCGGATTTAAGTCAAAACTGTAACTAGGCCACTCAGGAACATTCAATGTCATCTTGGTAAGCAACTCCAGTGTATATTAGGCCTTGTGTTTTAGGTTATTGACCTGCTGAAAGGTGAAATTGTCTCCCAGTGTTTGTTGAAAAGCAGACTGAACCAGGTTTTCCTCTAGGATTTTGCCTGTGCTTTGCTCTATTCCTTTTTTTCTATGCTAAATCAAAATCAAATCAAATCAAATTTATTTATATAGCCCTTCGTACATCAGCTGATATCTCAAAGTGCTGTACAGAAACCCAGCCTAAAACCCCAAACAGCAAGCAATGCAGGTGTAGAAGCAAAAATTTGATTAGAAACAGTAGATTAATACTTAGAATTATATTCTGAACTAATGACTAATACTGTTAGTAGAAGCAGTTAACATGACAGGTTAGAAACCAAACCCATGGTACATGGTCGCTCTGACGACGAGCTCATGTCTGAAGGAGACGACACCTGCGAGGGTAAAAAAAACACGCCCTGTTAAGAACTCTTATTTATTTAAATATTTTTTATATATATTGACTTTCAAAAAAAAAAAGCCCTAGTCCTTGTCGATGACAAGCATACCCATAACATGATGCAGCCACCACCATGCTTGAAAATATGAAGAGTGGTACTCAGTAATGTGTTGTATTGGATTTGCCCCTGTATTCAGGACATAAAGTTTTAAAAAATGCAATATTTTTTGCAGTTTGTCTTTAGTTCTTTATTGCAAACAGAATGCATGTTCTGGAATATTTGTATTCTGTACAGGCTTCTTTATTTCTCAATTTTTTCAATTTCTGTTAGTTTTATGGAGCAACTACAATGTTGTGATTCATCTTCAGTTTTCTCCTGTCAAAGCCATTAAACTCTGCAGCTGTTTTAAAGTCACCATTCGGCCTCATGGTGAAATCCATGAGCGGTTTCCTTCCTGTCCGGCAACTGAGTTAGGAAGGATGCCTGTGTCTTTCTTTGCCTTTCAATTCAACTTGTTACACGTGACAAAAGAGCCAGAGAAAAGAGAAAAGCAAAACTCCTGCAGATTTGGAATAGAATAGAAGGCTGCAAGTTCTACAAGGCATTTCCTTTCCTTTCTCTGCACGGTCCTCAATTAAAGCACATAAGACAAGATAAAATGGAGTAGATCTCTCAAACAGCATAAGTCAGATTAAAAATAGATACTATCCCGGAAAGTCACTGCGCTCTTCTACCATGACACAACAGCTTACAGGCTTACCCCTCCAACGAGGAGAGTTGATCAGCAGGGTGTCGATAAGAATTTAAGGAAATTAGCAAAATTATCCATCATTAGTGATACTTTGTCAACTAGCCATAAGACGACATACAGAACAGCCAACTTCCTCAATAATGCCCTCACAATCTTGCACCCACCCCATCCCACAAACCTTTCATAAACATCTCCCAAAAAGAGCATTCAACTGTATACTAGACAAAACAAAATATGATGAAATTGTCCCGCAAGAGGGCAATTTGTCTTGACGTGCACGCACAATGCTCATGTCAGTGGTTTCAAAACATTTTATAGTCCCGTATGTCACGGCTGATTTCCTCCTCTTCACCCACAAAATACACAAAGAACATGGCTGCCTAAATATGGTTCCCAATCAGACACAACGATAAACACCTGCCTCTGATTGAGAACCAATCTAGGCAACCATAGACTTACATAAACACCTAGAATGAACACAACCCCATAAATCTACAAAAAACCCTAGACAGTACAAACACCCTAGATGAGACAAAAACCATACATCACCCATGTCACTCCCTGGCCTAACCAAAATAATAAAGAAAACAAAGATAACTAAGGCCATGGCGTTACACTGTACCCCTTCAAACATTCAACCTCCAGCTTCGTACCCCTTGTAGCTCCAGGGTCAGCACACTCTCAAATGTTTTTTTTTGCCATCATTGTAAGCCTGCCACACACACACACACACACACAATACGATACATTTATTATACATGAGAATGAGTGTGAGTTTTTGTCACAACCCGGCATGTGGGAAGTGACAAAGAGCACTTATAGGACCAGGGTACAAAGCCATCATACATAGAAAACCTTATTTGTTCATCAACAATTGTGAATAACTCTCCACAGGCTAATGAGAAGGATGTGCTTGAAAGGATGCACATAACTCTGCAATGTTGGGTTGTATTGGAGAGAGTCTCAGTCTAAAATCATTGCCCACACAGTCTATGCCTGTATTTAGTTTTCATGCTAGTGAGGGCTGAAAATCCACTTTCACATAGGTACATGGTTGCAAAGGGCATCAGTGTCTTAACAGTGCGATTTGCCAAGGCAGGATACTCTGTGCCGCGGAAAGAAATCTGCCAGTGGCTTTTTCACAGAACCTCTTGTTGCAATTTCGATGATGCTCTCTTGTTCAGATATTGGTAAGTGGACTGGAGGCAGGGCATGAAATGGATAATGAATCCAGTTGTTTGTGTCATCCGTTTCGGGAAAGTACATGCGTAATTGCTCACCCTGCTCACTCAGGTGCTTCGCTATATCACATTTGACATTGTCCATAAGCTTGAGTTTATTTGCACACAAAAAGTAATACAATCATGGAAAGACCTGTGTGTTGTCCTTGTTAATGCAGACAGAGAATAGCTCCAACTTCTTAATCATAGCCTCAATTTTGTCCCGCACATTAAATAGAGTCCCTGTAATCCTGGATTCAGATCATTCAGGTGAGAAAAAACATCACCTAGATTGACCAGTTGAGTGAGAAAGCGGTCATCATGCAAGCGGTCAGACAAGTGAAAAATATGGCCAGTAAAGAAAACTTTAAACAATTTGTCAATACTTTGCTCCCTGATAACCAGCACACTTCTGTATGTTGTAAAAGCGTTATATGGTTGCTGCCCATATCATTGCATAATGCAGAAAATACACAAGGGTTCAGGGGCCTTACTTTAACAAAGTTAAATGCTGCAGTGTACCCAAGTGGCGTTGGGAGCAACTGCTTGCATGCGCGTTACCACTCCACTATGTCTCCCTGTCATGGCCTTTACTTACAAAATGTCCAGTACTTAAAAATATGATCTCCTGTTGTCCTGGTTTCCAGTTAATAATTTTTCACTGAAGTGTCCAAAACATCTTTCAAGCTGTCAGCCATTCCCTTGGCAGCAAGAGCCTCTCGGTGGATGCTGCAGTGTACCCAAGTGGCTTTGGGAGCAACTGCTTGCATGCGCATTACCACTCCACTATGTCTTCCTGTCATGGCTTTTACTTACAAAATGTCCAGTATTTAAAAAATATGATCTCCTGTTGTCCTGGTTTCCAGATGTCTTCCTTAATTTACCCCCCATAAACGTAACGGGCATATACCAGGAGCTGTGGAAGGCCCGCCACGTCTGTTGACTCATCCAGCTGTAATACATAGAATTCACTGGTTTGTATGCAAAGCAGTAATTGTTATAAAACATCTCCTGCCATGTCACTGATGCTTTGTGAAACAGTGTTGTTTGATTGGCCTTTTCCCCCAGCATTGTCCCAGCCATATCTGTGGCAGCAGGAAGAATTAAGTCCTCCACAATAGTATGGGGCTTCCCTGTCCTAGCTACTCGGTTGCTCACCACATAAGACGCTTTTAGTCTGTTCTCATTATGGTATATGTTGCTTTTATACATGTGTTACTACTCAAAAGTTGGTTTAAAACGTCTTCGGGATCAGTGTGCCTTCCACGGGACGGTTGAGCTAACGTAGGATAATGCGATTAGCATGAGATTGTAAGTAACAAGAACATTTCCCAGGACATATACATATCTGCTATTGGCAGAAAGCTTACATTCTTGTTAATCTAACTGCACTGTCCAATTTACAGTAGCTATTACAGTGAAAGAATACCATGCTATTGTTTGAGGAGAGTGCACAATTTTGAACATGAAAAGTTATTAATAAACAAATGATGCAGTCTTGATTTCTTTTTTTACAGAAATGCAATGGTTCATTGGATCACTCTAAAACGTTACACATGCACTGATGCCATCTAGTGGCCAAACCCTAAATTTCACCTGGGCTTGAATAATACATTATGGCCTTTCTCTTGCATTTCAAAGATGACATAAAAAAATGCAAAATAATGGTTGTTTTTTTCTATGTATTATCTTTTTTACCAGATCTATTGTATTATATTCTACTACCTTTCAAATGGTACAAATAATATGCATATCCTTGCTTCAGGGTCTGAGCTACAGGCAGTTAGATTTGGATATGTCATTTTAGGCGAAACTAAACTAAATGTTTAGTTTCTAAATGTCTGCGCAAGATTGGTTTCATCGAGTTGTGAGATAACACCTTTGCACATATAACACATATAGCACAATATAAGCGAACCCCAAATCAATGTAGTTCTCATCATAGCCTCTTCGATGGTCCTACGTCCCAGTCTGTTGTTCGGTACTTTCCCAGGTAAGTAGCTCTTTGGCTGCATCAGATACCCAACTGTCTGTGTCCATGCTAGCTGGGCTAGCAACAAATGTACAATTACTGATTCTAGCATTGTATATGCGTAGCCCAGTTTGGGTATAGCCGCTCCATGTCATACATCTTGGGCTTCTGCTCTTCATCCCCCTGTTGTTTTGCAGTGGACCAGCCTGTGCCACTGTGCCACAGATGGGTCTCTGCTCTAGCATGAAATAAGCTCAGTGTGGGAGTGTGTGCCATGGGTTCTGGTGCCGGGCCTCGGTGACAGGAGGCAATGCAGGCCCTCTGCTCAGAAAGGCATCACGTTGTGGTGCTCAGACAAGCGATGATGATGTGTGATGGATCCCGGCAGACTACAGAATGACGGTCAGTCACACAGACGGTGGCGGGACCCCGGTCCCCAGCTCCTGGCCCCAGCCCTGCAGGTTGGCCCCTGAATAATTGAGAGACAATGTGGACCGTGACCTGTTACTCTGCTATCTTTATCCCATCCAACAGGAGAGGAGAGGGAGAAAAGGATGTGACACAGAGTTTAGAAAGGTAGTGTGGGGCTTCATGCATCCAACTGTCTTGCCAGGTATTCCGTTTCTCTAACGTATACAGTCTTAAGGTTTTAATTCGTCTCAAGATGGACACATGCATACATGTCCCTTTTAATTATACAAAAATTATGAAAATATTGCATTCATTTTGGAATGACAATATCTGAGTCGATTCATAACATTCACATAGCAGAGAGAAAACTGTAGCAACATCCTCATCCAACCCTTGTCTGCTTTGAGTGATGGACAGTGTGAGGAGTGACTGTATATTGCCCAGTAACCAATATGTTATTACAGAAAATAAAAAATGACATGTTTGCTCACGTGTCAGTGTTTACTGTCTAACAGACGTTAACAAACAGTGGGGAAGGGTGGAGTGCCAAAAATAAACGCAGCGAAATTAGACGCCATGACTCCTTGTTAAGGCTGCCAAGGGGAGGGAAGAAGTGGAGCATTGCGAAAAGTTGAGAGGGAAAGAAAAGAGAGAAAACAAGAGAGCAAAAGAGTGAGAGAGACATAGTGGGGAATCTCAGACTCCCCGCTAGAAAGGGATAATGGTGCTTGTCTGTGTGATTTTCAGAGCCTTTATTTGAAAGAAAGGAAAGGCTGGAACTGGTAAGTAGTCGCTGGCACCATTGTCATTTTGACAGAGTAATAAGGAGTGGTGAGAGTGAGGAAATGGGGGTAAGTTAATGAAGTTAATACACATTTAGGAGTGTCTTAGCACAACAATGAAACATAACTTCTCATTTAAACCCTTTTGTAGGCTACATTGTGTTACTCAAGAGTTCCAGCATTTCTTTTATTGTATTTACTGCAACCAGAGATAGAGGGTGCTCCTCAATTCCACTTTCCTACAAAGTCACTTCCTACTGACATCTTGTTAGATGGGAGTGCTTTAATTGCCTGTATATTGAAAGGTAGTGTTGTTTACGTCTGGGCCAGACGGAGGAGAGATGGAAATCGTTTTGATAAGAGATGTTGGCTCCGATTAATTTATACAGACCTTGGCGCTAAAGGTTAGGACTAAAGATAAGTGGCTCACCCTGATTACAGTTTAATAACCACAAGGTGTCAAAATTCAATTCTCATCCATCTTGGACTGCTGCCGAACGTCTGAATCATTGTGCAAATGAATATTTATATAATATTTGGGCCACACGAACCAGTGTGACTACTACCAAGCTACCTCTATATCTGTTATACACAACGGAAATGGGCTGAGGGTGGCTGCAGCTCTCTCTTTGGGTGTTTGAATAAATGTGCGTGTTTGTGTGTGGCTGTTAGATTGTGTGTTCTACCCAGGGCCGCCGGGAAAAAATGTGGCGAGGGGACAGCACTTTTCAAATGAAAATAAACCAACACAAAGTGTTAAAAAGAAGGGCAAAGCGCTCTTTGTGTGTCTTGACCAATCAGATTCACGAAAAACGCAGGTCGTGCAGGCTGGGCACAACACACAAAGTTCAAGCTCTGTGTGATTATTCATTGCCGTAACAAGCCAAGTATTCCTTTGTCTTTCAATCACCTTCTCCAGGTGTTATGATAAAACTGTTATAAGGCAAAAGATAGGCCTCAATAACGAATCAATCTGGCTGTTTTGTTTGGGAAATAATTTGCCACAAGAAACATGCTCTTATGGTACCTTTGAGAACAACGCAGGCTTTAAACAATTTAGAGGAAAGTTGGGATGAGTCCTCACCGTTAAGACAAAAGTTGTACATTGAGTCGAAGGCTAAGGCATGCATAGCATGATCAAATCACAGTGAAACAAAAGAGGGCAAGGAACATCAATATGAGATATGAATAATGGTGGGTGTTCCTTTAGTGCAAAACACTGGTAGCTGGAGCCATTCAATATCCATCGATTAGGGACGCTGCTTCCGCGAGTGATTCGACACACAAGATGCGCTCTCCGCTGTGCCACCACTGTTTCTCCATCCTTGCACCGTGAGTGAATTCTTTTGTCTAAAAGGCAATTTATTTGGGAGATAAAACAGCCTTTGGTTAATCCGTAGCCGAGCGAGTGGTTTGTTTTGTTTTCGCTGTTTTTGTCTTATTTATGTACTGTATCAGGCTGTATCAGTGAAACTCCACTGTTTGTCTGCCCTTTTCCTCCCTCTTGAAGTGTCTGGTAATAACAATTAGATGATGGTTGGGAATCATACTTAGGTTGCCCTTTTCCCCTCCTTTCAGTGTGGGTAGTTAACTTTGTTTGTGGCACTTAGCCCTGTAAGCTTCATGGTTGTTTCTTTCGTTTGTTGTTTTGTTGGCGACATTTAAAAATTAAATAAAATGTACACTCACGATGCTGCACCTTGGTCTCATTCCGATGACGGCCGTGACAGAAGGGAGGAGATGGAGGCAGCTAAGGCGGAGCGGCGGCGATATGAGGCGGCAGGTCAGTGAAGCAGGCACGAGAGGCAGCCCCCAAATGTATTTTTTGGTGGGGGCACACGGGGAGATTGGCAGAGTCGGAGTTTAGACCTGAGCCAACTCCTGTGCTTACCGCGGGGAGCATGTGACTGGTCAGGCACCGTGTTATGGGGTGATGCGCACGGTGTCTCGAGTGAGCATTCACAGGCCGGTGTGCTCTGTGCCAGCGTCCCGCATTTTCCGGGTGGAAGTGGGCATCCAGCCAGAATGGGTTGTGCCAGCTCTGCGCTCGAGACCGCCAGTGCGCTTTCATGGCCCAGTGTATTCGATGCCCGCCACACGCTCCAGGCCTCCCGTGTGTCTCTCCAGCCCGGTGAGTCCTGTGACTGCATCAAGGACCAAGCCTCCTGTGTGTCTCCCCAGCCTGGTGAGTCCTGTGCCTGCGCCCAGAAAGAAGCCTCCAGTGATGATCCATGGCAAGAAGCCTCCAGTGATGATCCATGGCAAGAAGCCTCCAGTGATGATCCATGGCAAGAAGCCTCCAGTGATGATCCATGGCACGAAGCCGCCAACGACGGCCTCCAGTCCGGAGCCTCCAGAGACGGTCTCCAGTCCGGAGCCTCCAGAGACGGTCTCCAGTCCGGAGCCTCCAAAGATGGTCTCCAGTCCGGAGCCTCCAGCGACGGCCTCCAGTCCGGAGCCTCCAGCGCCAGTCTCTAGTCCGGAGCCTCCAGGGGACAGTCTCCAGTATGGAGCCTCCAGCGGACGGTCTCCAGTCCGGAGTCTCCAGCGACGGTCTCCTGTCTGGAGCCTCCAGCGACGGTCTCCTGTCTGGAGCCTCTAGCGATGGTCTCCTGTCCGGAGCCTCCAGCGACGGCCTCCAGTCCGGACCCAACAAGGGTGCTCAGTCCGGGGCCCGCAGCGAGGGTGCCCAGTCCGGGGCCCGCAACGAGGGTGCCCAGTCCGGGGCCCGCAACGAGGGTCACAGGTTGTACATCCCGCACCAGAGCCGCCACCGCGGATAGATGCCCACCCGGACCCTCCCCTATAGGTTCAGGTTTTACGGCCAGAGTACACACCTTTGGTGGTGGGTACTGTCACACCCTGACCTTAGAGAGACGTTAATTTATTTCTCTATTTGGTTAGGTCAGGGTGTGACGTGGGGTGGGCATTCTATTTTTTTTTTCTAGGTTTGTCTCGATTGGGAATCATACTTAGGTAGCCCTTTTTCCCTCTTTTCAGTGTGGGTAGTTAACTTTGTTTGTGGCACTTAGCCCTGTAAGCTTCACGGTTGTTTCTTTCGTTTGCTGTTTTGTTAGCGACATTTTAAAATAAAATAAAATGTACTCTCACCACGCTGTACCTTGGTCTCATTCCGACGACGGCCGTGACATGGACTGGCAGAATCCTTTTTTTTTTACTTTAAAGAGTCTGACGAGGCCGACCCGAATGATATACTGCTTTCTTGGGAACAGGCCCAAATCCCTGTGATTTTCATGAAGAGGAGGCGGAGAAAAAGGGGCCGGAGGAGGGGCTACCTTTGGCATATTCGTAGGCGATCTAATAAACCCCCACTTCCTTCCATTCTGCTAGCAAACGTGCAATCTTTGGACAATAAAATAGATAACCTACGGAAGATTAAACTACCAACGGGACATTCAAAACTGTAATATCTTATTCTTCACGGAGACGTGGCTGAACTATGACACCATCAACATACAGGTTGCTGGTTATACACTGCACTAGCAGGATAGAACAGCGGTGTCTGATAAAACAAGGGGCGGCAGACTATTTTTGTAAATAACAGCTGGTGCACGATATCTAAGGAAGTCTCGTGCTATTCCTCGCCTTGGGTAGAGTATCTCATGATAAAATGTAGACCACACTACCTATCCAGAGTTTTCATCTGTATTTTTCTTAGCTGTTTACACACCACCACAGTCAGAGGCTGGCACTAAGACAGCATTGAATGAGGAATTCCGCCATAAGAAAACAAGAAAACGCTCACCCAGAGGTGGTGCTCCTAGTAGACGGGGACTTTAATGCAGGGAAACTTAAATCAGTTTTACCAAATTTCTATCAGCATGTTAAATGTGCAACCAGAGGGAAACAACTCTGTACCACCTTTACTCCACACACAGAGACGCATACAAACCTCTCCCTCACCCTCCATTTGGCAAATCTGACCATAATTCTATCCTCCTGTTTTCTGTTTTGCTAGAACAGACTGGAATATGTTCTGGGATTCCTCTGATGGCATTGAGGAGTACACCACATCAGTCATTGGCTTCATCAATAAGTGCATCGATGACGTCGTCCCCAAAGTGACCGTATGTACATGCCCCAACCAGAAGCCATGGATTACAGGCAACATCCACACTGAGCTAAAGGCTAGCTAGAGCTGCTGCTTTCAAGGAGTGGGACTCTAACCCGGAAGCTTATAAGAAACCCTGCTATGCCCTCCGAAGATCCATCAAACAGGCAAAGCGTCAATACAAGACTAAGATCGAATCGTACTACACCAGCTCTGACACTCGTCGGATGTGCTTGCAAACCATTACAGATTACAAAGGGATGCACAGCCGAGAGCTGCCCAGCCTACCAGACAAGCTAAACAACTTCTATGCTTGCTTTGAGGCAAACAACACTGGAACATGCACGAGAGCACCAGCTGTTCTGTAAGACTGTGATCTCGCTCTCCGCAGCCAATGTGAGTAAGTGACCTTCATGTGACCATTAAACAGGTCAACATTCACAAGGCTGCAGGGCCAGACGGATTACCAGGACACGTACTGCGAGCATGCGCTAACCAACTGGCAAGTGTCTTCACTGACATTTTCAACCTCTCCCTGTCCGAGTCTGTATTACCAACATGTTTTAAGCAGACCACCATAGTGCCTGTGCCAAAGAACACTAAGGTAACCTGCCTAAACGACTACCGACCAGTATCACTCACATCTGTAGCCATGAAGTGCTATGAAAGGCTGGTCATGGCCCACATCAACACCATTATCCCAGAAACCCTAGACCCACTCTAATTTGCATACTGCCCCAACAGATCCACAGATGATGCAATCTCTATTGCACTCCACACTGCCCTTTCCGACCTGGACAAAACGAACACCTATGTGAGAATGCTGTTCATTGACTACAGCTCAGCATTCAACAGCATAGTGCCCTCAAAGCTCATCAATAAGCTAATGACCCTGGGACTAAACACCTCCCTCTGCAACTAGATCCTGGACGTGACTCCCCCAGGTGGTAAGGGTAGGTAACAACACATCTGCTCATCCTCAAAACAGGGGTCCCTCAGTGGTGCGTGCTCAGTCTCCTCCTGTACTCCCTGTTCACTAATGACTGCATGGCCAGGCACGACTCCAACAGAATCATAAAGTTTGCTGATGACACAACAGTGGTAGGCCTGCTCACCGACAATGACAGGACAGCCTACAGGGAGGAGATCTGGTCGTGTGGTGCCAGGACAACAACCTCTTCCTTCGATGTGATCAGGACAAAGGAGATGATTGTGGACTACAAGATAAAGAGGTATGAGCACGTCCCCATTCTCATCGATGGGGCTGCAGTGGAGCAGGTTGAAAGCTTCAAGTTCCTTGGTGTCCACATCACCAACAAACTAACATGGTCCAAGCACACCAAGATAGTCGTGAAGAGGGCACGACTAGGTTGGTGACCAAATACTTATTTGGTAATAAAAAATCATAAAAAATCCTACAATGTGATTTTCAGGATTTTTTTTCCTCATTTTGTCTGTCATAGTTGAAGTGTGCCTATGATGAAAATGACAGGCCTCTCTCATCTTTTTAAGTGGGAGAACTTGCACAATTGTTGACTGACTAAATACTTTTTTGCCCCACTGTACATATACAGGTATAGCAGATCGCCTATCAGGGACAGGCGGCTGCTGGGGGGAGAAATGGAGGAACAGAGGGAGGATATGATTGTTTATTTGTCTTAAGCACCAATCTGCCCCAGAGAGACCATAAAACATGCCCCCTGAAATCAATACTGAACCCTGCCTCTCTCGATAAGCCTGTATAAATCTTTCGGGCCCAGAATTATATTTTCACACGCACACACACACACACACACACACACACACACACACACACACACACACACACACACACACACACACACACACACACACACACACACACACACACACACACACACACCATCAGTGTCAGTAGCAGCACCTCAGCAGTTCGCCTGTGTTATTTATTAAATTAGTGCTGTTTACTGGGGGCTGCAGGCAGACAGGAGCCTAATCCAGAGAGCCTTAGTGCTGTTGATGCTGATTTAGAGGCTCTTTCTCTCTCTGTGTGTGCAGAAGTCAGCAGAAACACACTGTATCCCTTCCCACCCTCCTTTCTAAGGATGCCACATATGTATACACATACAGATGATCACTCTTTTGTGGCTGAGACTTTTCCCACAAAGCAGGAAATGCAAACTTGTAGTGTTTTAGAGTTTTAAAAAGGCTTCGAAAGTTTGTAATTTCCACTTTAAAAACCTGTTTTTGCTTTGTAATTATGGGGTATTGTTTGTAGATTGAGAAAAACATATATATATATATATATATTTTTTTAAATAAATTTTAGAATAAGGCTGTAACGTAACAAAATGTGGAAAAAGTCAAGGAGTCTGAATGCTTTCTGAATGCACTGCAATTCAAATGTCCTGTCGCTGCAGGTTATATTCCTGCTTTAGCCAACTGGCTCAAATTAAGATCCTGCATCTGTAGGAAATGGACAGAGTATACACTTGATAAAATAAGAAAAGTTTAAATTGTAGTATTCTACTGTCTGTCAACTGAAATTGCACCTGACTCAAGTCAACTGGTCAAAGACAGGAGTGGAGGCCATGTGACATAGTTATCACTAAAGTCTATCCTTAAACTACCAAACCATGTGCAAGCTCACACACACACGCAAGCATGCACACAGACAGTGGCTTGCGAAAGAATTCAACCCCTTTGTTGCCTTACAACCTGGAATTAAAATAGATTTTTTGGGGTGGTTTGTATAATTTGATTTACACAACATGCCTACCACTTTGAAGATGCAAAATATGTTTTATTGTGAAAAAAAAGAAGAAAACTTGAGCTTGCATAACTATTCACCCTCTCAAAGTCAATCCTTTGTAGAGCCACCTTTTGCCGCAATTACAGCTGCAAGTCTCTTGGGGTATATCTCTATAAGCGTGGCACATCTAGCCACTGGGATTTTTGCCCATTCTTCAAGGCTCCAGCTCCAGCTCCTTCAAGTTGGATGGGTTCCGCTGGTGTACAGCAATCTTTGAGTCATACCACAGATTCTCAATTGGATTGAGGTCTGGGCTTTGACAAGGCCATTCCAAGACATTTAAATGCTTCCCCTTAAACCACTCGAGTGTTGCTTTAGCAGTATGCTAAGGGTCATTGTCCTGCTGGAAGGTGAACCTCTGTCCTGGTCTCAAATCTCTGGAAGACTGAAACAGGTTTCCCTCAAGAATTTCCCTGTATTTAACGCCATCCATCATTCCTTAAATTCTGACCAGTTTCCCAGTCCCTGCTGATGAAAACATCCCCACAGGATGGTGTTCTCGGGGTGATGAGAGGTGTTGGGTTTGCGCCAGACAAGCATTTTCCTTCATGGCCAAAAAGCAAAATTATTCAGGGTTAGCTTTGGTCTCTTTGTTGCCTCTCTGATTAATGCCCTCCTTGCCTGGTCAGTGAGTTGTGGTGGGCAGCCCTCTCTTAGCAGGTTTGTTGTGGTGCCATATTCTTTACATTTTTTAATAATGGATTTAATGGTGTTCTGTTCTTATAACCCAACCCTGATCTGTACTTCTCCATTTTGTCTCTGACCTGTTTGGAGAGCTCCTTGGTCTTCATGGTGCCGCGCACTTGGTGGTGTTGCAGACCCTGGGGGCTTTCAGAAAAAGTGTATAGATACTGCGATTGTGTGACAGATCATGTTCCCCTTAATTAATGTCCACCTGTGTGCAATCCAACTAATTATGTGATTACTTGCCTGTCCAATCTCTCTTTTGTATCGTATGAGATCCCCAAAGATTGGAAAGCTGCTGCCCCTCTTCAAAGGGGGTGACACTCTAGACCCAAACTGTTATAGACCTATATCCATCCTGCCCTGCCTTTCTAAAATCTTTGAAAGCCAATTAATTAACAAACATATCACCGACCATTTCAAATTCCACCGTACCTTCTCCACTATGCAAACTGGTTTCCAAGCTAGTCATGGGTGCACGCTCACAGTCCTAAACTGATAGTACTGTGCAGCCATCTTCATCGACCTGGTCAAGTCTTTCGACTCTGTCAATCACCGCATTCTTTTATTTACCCCTTTTTTCTCCCCAATTCGTAGTATTTACAGTCTTGTGTCATTGCTGCAGCTCCCGTACGGACTCGGGAGAGGTGAAGGTCAAGAGCCATGCTTCCTCCGGAACACAACCCAACCAAGCCGCATTGCTTCTTGACACAATGCCCATCCAACCAGGAAGCTAGGTGCACCAATGTGTCAGAGGAAACACCATACACCTGGTGACCTAGTCAGCGTGCACTGTGCCCGGCCCACCACAGGAGTCGCTAGTGCGCAATGAGACAAGGATATCCCTGCCGGCCAAACCCTCCCTAACCCGGACAACGCTGGGCCAATTGTGCGCTGGTCAGTGAGTTGTGGTGGGCAGCACTCTCTTAGCAGGTTTGTTGTGGTGCCATATTCTTTACATTTTTTAATAATGGATTTAATGGTGTTCTGTTCTTATAACCCAACCCTGATCTGTACTTCTCCATTTTGTCTCTGACCTGTTTGGAGAGCTCCTTGGTCTTCATGGTGCCGCGCACTTGGTGGTGTTGCAGAGCCTGGGGGCTTTCAGAAAAAGTGCCTTGGCTTTGGCTTCTCTAATGACTGCCTCACCTGGTTCACCAACTACTCAGATATAGATCAGTGTGTCAAATCTGAGGGCCTGTTGTCTGGACCTCTGGCAGTGTCCTATGTGGGTGCCACAGGGTTCAATTCTCGGGCCGACTCTTTTCTCTGTACATATATATACTCAGCAAACTGGATGTAGTCTGTCACCATTTTGTCACCAAAGCCCCAGATACTACCCACCACCATGACCTGTATGCTCTCGTTGGCTGGCCCTCACTACATATTTGTCGCCAAACCCACTGGCTCCAGGTCATCTATAAGTCTTTGCCAGATAAAGCCCTGCCTTATCTCAGCTCACTGGTCACCATAGCAACACCCAGCATGTCCTCCAGAAGCTATATTTCACTGGTCATCCCCAAAGCCAACACTTTTTTTGGCCACCTTTTCTTCCAGTTTTCTGCTGCCAATGACTGGAACGAATTGCAAAAATCACTGAAGCTGGAATTTTAAATCTCCCCCTCTTATCTTTAAGCATCAGCTGTCAGAGCAGCTTACCGATCACTGCACCTGTACACAGCCAATCTGTAAATAGCACACCCAACTACCTCATCCCCATATTATTACTTACCCTCTTGCTATTTCGCACCCCAGTATCTGTATTTGCACATCATCATCTGCACATCTATCACTCTAGTGTTAGTGCTAAATTGTAATTATTTTGCCTCTATGGCCTATTTATTGCCTACTCTTCTACATTTGCACCCAGTGTACATAGATTTTTCTCCCCAAAATGATATTGTGTTATTGACTGTACGTTTGTTTATTTGTAACTCTGTGTTGTTGTTTTTGTCATACTGCTTTGCTTTATCTTGGCTAGGTCGCAGTTGTAAATGAGAACTTGTTCTCAATTGGCCTACCTGGTTAAATAAAGGTGAAATAAAAAAATAAAAAAATAAAACATTGTTAAATAAAATAAAAACATTAGGGGCTTCATAGCAAAGGGGGTGAATACATATGTGCGCACCACTTTTCAATTTTCAATTTTTTGAAACAAGTAATTTTTTTCATTTCACTTCACCAATTTGGACTATTTTGTGTTCGTCCGTTACATGAAATCCAAATAAAAATCTATTTAAATTACAGGTTATAATGCAACAAAATAGGAAAAACACAAAGGGTGATGAATACTTTTGCAAGGCACTGTACATGCACACACACACGCACGAGCACACACACAGACACAACCATACACACACGCACGCACACACACCACCACAATACTCTCTTTAATCCCCTCAGTCCAAAATAATAAACGGCAAAGATAGTTGGGTAAACTATAAACTCCAGGGGGTGATCGAGATAAGACGAACCGCCACCGATATAAAACAAAACATATTACATTTTTAGATCTGTATTGTTTAATTGCCCACCTTCTCTTTTTTTAAGTATAGATCTTTCTTTACTGTTCAAATGCTTGGATAACCTCTCTTTCTGCTTGCTTCCTCTCTCTCTCTCTCTCCTTCTCCTCTGCATCCTCCTACATTGCGGCCTGCCTCAGCCTGACCAGTGTCCGCCTCATCACTGTCTGTCTCATTATTCTCTGTAAAGCATATTTGGCCTAACAAATCACATAAGTTACATGGACTGAGATAATAGGGGTCGACATAGATGTTCCAGCAGATTTAAGTCAAAACTGTAACTTGGCCCCTCAGGAACATTCACTATATTATTATTACGGTATTCTTGGTAAGCAAATCCAGTGTAGATTTGGGATGGTGTTGTAGGTTAATGTACTCAGGTCAAGCATACCCACACCATGATGCAGCCACCACCATGCTTGAAAACAAGGAGGCAGTTACTCAGTGATGTGTTGTTGTATTTTTAGGCCAAAAACTGTATTCCTTTTCTGAGTTCTTTTTCCATCAGTATTACTTCAGGGCCTTGCTGCATACAATATGCATATTTTGTAGTATTTTCATATTCTATATTTGTATCCTTCTTTTCACTCTGTCATTTAGGTCATTATTGTGGAGTCACTACAATGTTGATCCATCCTCAGTTTCCTCCCATCACAGCCATTTTTAGCTGTTTTAAAATCACCAATGGCCTCATGGTAACATCCCTGAGCAGTTTCATTCCTGTCCTGCAGCTCAGTTCAGAAGGACGACTGTATCTTTGATGTTTCTGGGGCTTGACTTTTCAGGCTATGACTTCTCCCACTCTCCTTCTCTGATCATGCCTAGAATAATTCCTTGTAATGCTTGTTATTGCTTTGTAACTTAAGCTTTAGTCCTTGTATGTGAACCCATTCATTCACCCACAATGTAATTAAATCTATTTCACTTTGATAGAGAATTATTTTTCCTTTCTTGATAGTTCACAGGCATTATTTTGGAGTTGGTAACCCCCATTGCTGCTATAACAGCCTCCACTCTTCTGGGAAGGCTTTCCACTAGATGTTGGAACATTGCTGCATGGACTTGCTTCCATTCAGCCACAAGTGCATTAGTGAGGCCTGGCTCGCTGTCGGCATTCCAATTCATCCCAAAGGTGTTTGATGGAGTTGAGGTCAGGGCTCTGTGCAGACCAGTCAAATTCTTCCACTCTGATCTCTAAAAAAACAGCATTTCTGTATGTACCTTGCTTTGTGCATGGATGCATGTATTGTCATGCTGAAACTGGAAAGGGCCTTCCCCAAACTGTTGCCACAAAGTTGGATGCACAGAATAGTCTAGAATGTCATTGTATGCTGTTGCATTAAGAATTCCCTAAGGGGTCTAGCCTGAACTAAGGGCCTAGCCTGAACCATGAAAAACAGCCCCTGACCAATATTCCCCCTCCAACAAACTTTGCAGTTGGCTTTATGCATTGTGGCAGGTAGCTTTCTCCTGGCATCTACCATACCCAAATTTGTCTGTCGGACTGTCAGATGATGAAGCGTGATTGACCACTCCAGAGAACGCATTTCCACTGCAACAGAGTCCAATGGCGGCAAGCTTTACACCACACCAGCTGACACTCGGCATTGCGCGAGGTGATCTTAGGCTTGTGTGCTGCGGTTGCTCGGCCATGAAAACCAATTTCATGAAGATCACGACAAAAAGTTCTTATGCTTACTTTGCTTCCGGAGGCAGTTTGGAACTCGGTAGTGAGTGTTGCAACCGAGGACAGACGATCTTACCTCGCTACGTGCTTCAGCATACGCCGATCCAGTTCTGTGAGCTTGTGTGGCCTACTACTCTGCGGCTGAGCCATTGTTGCTCCTTAACCTTTCCACTTCACAATAAATGCACTTACAGTTGACCGAGGAAGCTCTAGCAGGGCAGAGATTTGATGAACTGACTTGTTGGAAAGGTGGCATCCTATGACGGTGCCACCTTGAAAGTCACTGAGCTCTTCAGTAAGGCCATTCTACTGCCAATGTTTGTCTATGGAGATTGCATGGCTGTGTGCTCAATTTTATATACCTATCTGCAACATGTGTGGCTGAAATAGCTGAATCCACTCATTTGAAAGGGAGTCCACATACTTTTGTATATATAGTGTATATTTATACAGGACAAACCTGAGGGGGCACAACACCGATGGGCATGACACCTCTGAGAGGTAGTGTGCATATTAAAGCCCTGATATGTACACAATCGGATATACGTTATAGAAAATGTATGTGAAGTAGGACTGTATTTACAATATAATGTGGGTAGTGTCTAGGTTGCACAGTTAAATAGATGAAATACACTCGATCAGCAGTGCTGACTGTGTGCGTGTGTGTGTATGTGAGTCTCTGTGCATTTGTGTGTTTGTGTGCTTGTATGTAAAGGTAGGATGAGTGGAGAGTGAGTGGAGAGTCAGTGCAAATAGTCTCCAAGGTGCAACTAGTCTCTAGGGGGCAAATAGTCACGAACGGCTCTGGGCCAGTCAGAGCGTTGTCAGATTGTCTGTTCCTAAAGGTCTGTGCAGGGAGACATCTAAAAGACACTCTAAAATGCTGTATTCCATACCCATTAGAAGACAAAGAAAGTTATTTGTGTGTTTGATAAGATTACAGATTCTCTCAAGGGACCCATTCAAGGGTGCGTTCGTAAATAGCCTCCAGTGTATCAGAGTGTGCTCTGGGCCGTTCGTAAATTCAGAGCGTTGTCAGATTGTCTGTTCCTAAATTCAGAGCGTTGAGGAGTAGGGTTCATCCGAGCATTCAGATCTCACAACTGCTGTTAAGCGCCCAAGCTCGCTAGCTAATTCCAGACATAAATGAGACAACACCTCTCTCTGACCATTTTACTCACACTATCAGACCTAGTTTGGGTGTTTTCATATTATCTACAGCATTATTGACTGTAATTGTGCTGCTAGCAACAATTTAATTCCGTTGTTTGTCATTTAATGGGTGTTGTGAGCTCGTAAATTCATCAGTTATTCTGCGCTCTGGCACGCTCAAACGAGAGTGCTCTGAAATCGGAGTAGATAGCCAAAATGTATTTATAAACGCACCCTAAATTGAGCACCCTAAGTTTGGGAACCAGTGTACTACTAACTCCTCTCTCTGCTTGCTTCCGCTCTGTTACTCCTTCCGCCTCCTGCATTGCAGCTTGCCTCACCTCTATCTGTCAGACTATTCACTGTAAAGCGAAGTTATTTTGTTATGAGAGCTTATAGTAACCTATGTTTTGTTATGATTAAAGCTAGTTTAATTTAATTTCAACTGCTCCTGCTTAGGTCTGAGCCCTTGAGATAACTAACTAGCTAGCTAGCTGGCCACCTGACTGAAATACCAGCAACTATATGTCAGCTGTACACTCCTTCTCAGAGTGTCTGTTTTTTGTTTGTTTGGGGGTTTTGTTGACACGGCAGGAGTCGAGGGACGTTTAAAAAATTGCCTTATGTCTGGTGTCTCACAAGCCCACTGTCAGCGGAATCTCTACTTGCCACTGAGGCAGTTCGTTTCACGTCTCAGCCTGTGCCATGGGCGAAGTTTGCCGTTGGACAGAGTGGTGAATGAGTTCGCAAGGCAAATCCGGGGGAGTAGGCGAACATAACGAGCATATCTAAAATATGATTCCTCTTGTTCGCAGAAGATGCAGGCGGAATATAACTCAGATCAAGAATGTGCATTGATCATTGATTGATCGCTGGGAATGCAATACTAAGTGGGTATACGATAATTGAGTAAATGCTATTTTACAAATAAAAAGGTGCATAAACGGTGTTTACGTGCATTTACTCTCCACTACCTCCCTGATTATTAATGGATGTTAGCTCACTATCTGCAGCTACCCTGCTCGCCTGTCTATCCTGTAGCACCCTGCACGCCGACACATTCACTGACACATCTGTGACTCTCCCTCTCACATGCTATGATTCTCTCTCTCCTCTTCCCTTCTTCTTTCTGTGCTGCTCTTGACGTTGCTGAAACGTAACTTTTCACTTGAAAGAAAGATGGTGCCAAAGAACATATCCTGACGTTTTACATTGTCCCAACCAATTGTGCTATTTTGTTATTTGATAACTTATTGTGTACATAATGCTGCTGATACCATCTCTTATGACAGAAAAGCGATTACTCACCGCGGACTGGAAGAAACTTTTTCCTTTAATGAGTCTGACGAGAAGGATATCCTGCTTTCACTGGAACAGGCCGAGATACATGTATTTTGTGTGAAGAAAAGACGCCGGAAAAGGGTCCGCAGATCGGGCATCCTTCTGAGCATCCAGAGGCGAGTGAGAAAACTCCCACTGCCTTCCATTCTTCTGGCTAACGTGCAATCATCGGAAAATAAGATTGATGACCTATGATTAAGATTATCCTACCAACGGGACATTAAAAACTGTAACATCTTATGTTTCACCCGAGATATGGCTGAATGAATATACGGACAATATAGAGCTAGCGGGATTTTCCATGCACCGGCAGAACAGAGACTTTACCTCTGGTAAGACGAGAGGCGGGGGTGTGAGTCTTTTTGTCAATAACAGCTGGTGCATAATGAATGATATTAAAGAAGTCTTGAAGTATTGCTCGCCTGAGGTAGAATACCTTATGATAAGCTGTAGACCACACCGTACCAAGAGAGTTCTCATCTGTATTATTCGTAGCCGTCTATTTACCAACACAAGCTGGCACTAAGACCACTCTCAACCAATTCCAAAGGCCATAAGCAAATAAGAAAATTATATTCCAGAAGTGGCGTCCCCTAGTGGCCGGAGACTTTAATGCAGGCAAACTTAAATCAGTTTTACCACATTTTTACCGGCATGTCACATGTGCAACCATGAAGAAAATCATTTCTAGACCACCTTTACTGCACACACAGAGATGCATACAAAGCTCTCCCCCACCCTCCATTTGGCAAATTGGACCATCATTCTATCCTCCTGATTCCTGCTTACAAGCAAAAACTAAAGCAGGGAGTACCAGTGACTCGCACAATATGGAAGTGGTCAGATGACACGGATGCTACACAACAGGACTGTTTTGCTAGCACAGACTAGAAAATGTTCTAGGTTTCATCCAATGGCATTGATGAATACATCACCTCAGTCATCTGCTTCATCTATAAGTGCGTCGATGACGTCGTCCCCACAGTGACTGTACGTACATATCCCAACCAGAAGCCATGGATTACAGCCAACGTCCGCATTGAGCTAAAGGCTAGAGCTGCCGCTTTCAAGGAGCGGGAGACTAATCTGGAAGTTTAAAGGAAATCCCGCTATCCCCTCAGAAGAACCATCAAACAAGCAAAGCGTCAATACAGGATTAAGATTGAGTCCTACTACACAAGCTCCGACATTCGTCGGATGTGGCAGGGCTTGAAAACTATTACAGACTACAAAGGGAAACCCAGACGCGAGCTGCCCAATGACGTGAGCCTACCAGACGAGCTAAATGCCTTTATGCTCACTTCGAGGCAAGCAACATTGAAGCATGCACGAGAGCACCAGCTGTTCTGGATGACTGTGTGATAACTCTCTCGGTAGCCAATGTGAACAAAACCTTTAAACAGGTCAACATTCACAAAGCCGCTAGGCCAGATGGATTACCAGTATGTGTACGCAAAGCATGCGCAGACCAACGGTCAAGTGTCTTCACTGACATTTTCAACGATGAAACGGCCTATAGGGAGGAGGTCAGAGAACTGGCAGTGTGGTGCCAGGACAACAACCTCTCCCTCAATGTGAGCAAGACAAAGGAGCTGATTGTGGACTACAGGAAAAGGCGGGCCGAACAGGCCCCCATTAACATCGACGGGGCTGTAGTGGAGTGGGTCGAGTTTAAAGTTCCTTGGTGTCCACATCATCAACGAACAATCATGGTCCAAACATACCAAGACAGTTGTGAAGAGGGCATGACAAAACCTTTTCCCCCTCAGGAGACTGAAAAGATTTGGCATGGGTCCCCAGATCCTCAAAAGGTTCTACAGCTACACCATCGAGAGCATCCTGACCGGTTGCATCACCGCCTGATATGGAAACTGCTCAGCATCAACTGCAAGGCGCTGCAGAAGGAAGTGCGAACGGCGCAGTACATCACTGGGGCCAAGCTCACTGCCTTCCAGGACCTATGTAATAGGCGGTGTCAGAGGAAAGCCCATAAAATTGTCAGAGACTCCAGTCACTCAAGTTATAGACTGTTTTCTCTGCTACCACACAGCACGCAGTACCGGAGCGTCAACTCTAGGACCAAAAGGCTCATCAACAGTTTCTACCCCTAAGCCAAAAGACTGCTGAACAATTCATAAAATCGCCACTGGACAATTTAAATTGACCCCCACCCTTTTGTACACTGCTGCTACTTGCTGTTGGTTTGTTACCATGTTACCATGCATAGTCACTTCGCCCCCACCTACATTTACAGATTACCTCTGCTAGCCTGTACCCCCGCACACTGACTCGGTACCAGTGCCCCCTATAGCCTCATTATTGTTATTGTGTTACTTTTTATTACTACTTTTTATTTTAGTCTACTTGGTAAATATTTTCTTAACTCTTCTTGAACTGCACTGTTGGTTAAGGGCTTGTAAGTAAGCATTTCACGGTAGTATCTGCCACTTGTTGTATTCGGCATACACTTGTATGTGACAAATAAAGTTTGATTTGATTTTAAAGACAGTACATTAACACCTCCGCCCCTCCCCTCTTCTCCCCTCTCCTTTCCTCAGTCCTGCTCTCTCTCTTTCTTCCCAGTTCTCTCTCTCGCTCCCAATGTCATCTGTTAGTATAATTGATCAAAAAGGCTAAGAATGTTCCTTACATCCTCTGATTGAATTTAGGGCAGGCCCTCATATTTCTTACGTTTTTTTTATGCCATAATTTTGCCTTACTAAATAATTTCGCTGTCTTCAGTTCCTTCTCTTCCTACCTTTCATCGCCACCCTCTACCCTTTCCCTACCTTTACAACTCCCTCTATCCCGTCACCCACACACCCTGCAACATCCAAGATATATCAGTCTTATGATCAAATGATACTTTTGAGGCAGAAAACCACCAATTCCGTAACACAAACTTCTCGAATGAACTGGCAAAATTGTGTGACCGTAAAGTTTGAAAAGAAGAACCCGAGAACAAATACTTCTAAGAAACCAATCAACATAGAACTTGTGCCACATCACCGCCTGTTTGCTCTGGTCATCCGAGCGAGCTGTGTGGACTCCTGGCACCCCACTGGTCCATCACAATGTCAATACAAGGCCCTGGATTAACAGAAGTGTGCATGCTTGTGTGCCTGTGTGTGTGCGTGCATGAGTGTGTGCCTGCCTATGAGGGGGTAATTCTAGGTTAGGCTCTTGTTTGGCCACTGGGCGACCCCCTGGAAGCATCGATTTACGAGCGGTCTGACATAGTCTAGTGATAACTGGTTAACTGGGTAGATGGATGCCCTGCCTGCTGTGATGACTATGGAAGGCTATGGAAGACTCCAGAGCAGTAGGGGGCATCTGATGCAGTCTCACTAGGGTTTTTAGTCTGTGATTGCTTAGGCAATGGACTATTGTTTTTCTTTCTGTCTCAGTGGTGAAATGTTAATCTTGAAATTGTCAGACAATGATCACGATGATCCTTAACAACGACAACGACAAAAAACAGCACGACCAAATTGGTCTAGATACAAGGTTGTTCACATGTTGTGAGATTGCACAATACTCCTAGAGATCAACTATATTCACTCTAAAACAGTGTTTTTCAACTCCAGTACTTGAGTACCCCCAACAGTACACATTTACGTTTTAGCCCTGGACAAGCACACCAAATTCTAATTGTCAAATAATCATCAAGCCCTTGATGAGTTGAACCAGGTGTGTTTGTCCTGGGCTACAACAAAAATGTGTGCTGTTGACTCGTGGACTTGAGTTGGGAAACACGGCTCTAGAACACCTCAACACTTTTTATATTTTATCAGTATAACCTCTTTGATCAGTTTATGGTAATAGAGGTGAGCCTCGAGTGATATTGTAATATACTCATACTAGCTAAGTATTTCTAGAATACTGGAGCTATGTCAACCGTCCAATCCGTGAACAGGACTGTAGATGCAAGCAAATATCTATAGGAAGGTAAGTAATATTGAAGTGCCAATCCTCCAGTGGCATACATCATACCTTATGTGGAGCAATTTTCTATAGATGATGATCGTGACATGTGGAGTTACAGTGGGGTCCTAAATTATTTATACCTTTTGAAATGACATTATTTTATATCTGTAATTGCTCAGATAAGGAGATTTTGTTAAACAAGTCATATTTTTTTCTCAATACGATAGGGCCAAAAAATTATTAACACCCCGGTTTTCAATACCTCACCTGGCAAGGATAACGGCACTGAGACTTTTTCTAAAGTGTTTTATGAGATGATGTTGACCTTAACAAGGGCCCCAGGACCAGTGGAAGCGATATAGCCCCATAATATCAAAGATCCACCACCATATGCATTTTTTATTCAACGCAAAACCCACCACTGGTGGCCAAAGACCTTTATTTTAATGTCATCGATCAAATATTAACGCCTGGAGTTTGCTAAACGGCATTGGCACTTGGATTGGAACCTATAGTCAGATGACATGGTGACAGAGTTCTTTGGCCACGCACACCAAGCACACATCAAAATCCACAATGAAATGGTTGATTGAACACAAAATCAACATTTTGCACGGGCCATCTCAGTCTTCAATTGAATTGAAGAGGGCAGTCCATAAGCGATCTGTAAGGATTCTGTAAGGAGTAATGTTCTAAGATAACTCCCAATGTGTTCTCCGATCTCTTATTTTTTTGGGGAAAAGGCTCAGTTCGGTTAGCCTTGTCAGGTGATGTCACTCAGTGTAAACTATACCGAACAAAAATATAAAGGCAACATGTAATGTGTTTGTCCCATGTTTCATGTGCTGAAATAAAAAATATCATAAATGTTCCATACGCACAAAAGCTTATTTCCCTCAAAAGTTCTGCACAAATTTGCTTACATCCCTGTTAGTGAGTATTTCTCCTTTGCCAAGATAATCCATCCACCTGACAGGTTTGGTATATTAAATAGCTGATTAAACAGCATCATCATTACACAGGGGCACCTTGTAATGGGGACAATAAAAGGATGTTCTAAAATGTGCAGTTTTGTCACACAACACAATGCCACAAATGTCTCAAGTTGTGATGGAGTGTGCAATTGGCATGCTGACTGCAGGAATGTCCTTCAGAGCTGTTGCCAGAGAATTAACAGTTAATTTCTCTACCATAAGCCACCTCCAACATCGTTTTAGAGAATTTGGCAGTACGTCCAACCGAACTCACAACCGCAGACCACGTGTAACCATGCCAGCCCAGGACCTCGACATCTGGCTTCTTCACCTTTGGGATCATCTGAGACCAGCTCACTGGAGAGCTGATGAAACTGTATGTTTGCACAACCAAAGAATTTCTGCACAAATTGTCAGAAACCGTCTCAGGAAGCTCATCTGTGTGCTCATCGTCCTCACCAGGGTCTTGACCTGACTGCAGTTTGGCGTCGTAACCGACTTCATTGGGCAAATGCTCACCTTTGATGGCAGCTGACACGGTGGAGAAGTGTGCTCTTCATGGATGAATCCTGGTTTCAACTGTACTGGGCAGATGGCAGATGGCGTCGTGTGGACGAGCGGTTTCCATGAAGTGAAGTGCTCCATGGTGTTGGTGGGGATATGGTATGGGCAGGCATAAGCTACGGACAATGAAAACCTTAGCATTTTATCGATAGCAATTTGAATGCACAGATACTGTGACGAGATCCTGAGGTCTATTGTCGTGCCATTCATCCGCCGCCTAACCTCATGTTTTAGCATGATAATGCATGGCCCCATGTCGCAAGGATCTGTACACAATTCCTGGAATCTGAAAATGTCCCAGTTCTTCCATGGCCTGCATACTCACCAGGCATGTTACCCATTGAGCATGTTTGGGATACTCTGGATCGATGTGTACTACAGCGTGTTCCAATTCCCACCAATATCCAACAACTTTGCACAGCCATTAAAGTGTAGCAGGACAACATTCCACAGGCAAATCAACAGCCCGATCAACTCTATGTAAAGGAGATGTGTCACGCTGCATGAGTCATGGTGGTCACACCAGATACTGACTGGTTTTCTGATCCATGCCCATGCCTTTTTTTCAAGGTATCTGTGACCAGATCTGTGATGAATACAGTATATGTATTCCCAGTCATGTGAAATCCACAGGTTAGGGCCTAATACATTTATTTCAATTGACTTGTAATTTAGTAAAATTTTTGAAATTGTTGCATGTTGGGTTTATATTTTTGTTCTGTGTAATTAAATACCTTTCATATCTCAGCGGAAAGAAGAGAAAGAACATTGGAGAAAAAAAAGAACACACAGCTAGCTACTATTCCAGAGAAGGTCAAGAGAGAGAAAGAGAGGGGGACTACACATGAAAGAAAGAAAGAGTAAGATACAGGCCTCTGGGTATTGACAGAGAAAGAGCAGGCAAGAAAGAGAGGGAGAGAGAGTGTGTCTTGTAGACCCTTTGAGATCAATAGAGTGTGTGTGTGCTTGTGTGCATGTATGTGTGTGAGAGAGAGAGAGAAAGTGAGATAGAAGGAGAGAGGGAACCAGAGAGAGAAAATGCAATCAGTGTGCGGATGAGGTTTGTCCAGAGTGAGGATTTGGGTCATTTGGAAAAATATGGCTGACACAGCAATACTGCCGCAGAAGCAATGAACTTAATCTACTGGTTAGTCCTGCAGGCAGAGAGAGAGAGATGGGAGAGTGAGATGGAGAGAGAGATATGGGATGAGGGAGAGAGACAGGAGGGAAAGAGTGAGAGAGAGAGAGAGAATGAGAGGAGGGATAGAGGAAGAGAGAGGTGGGAGGAGAGAGAGTGATGGGAGTAGTGTCAGGGAATAAAAAGGCAACCAAGATGGATCAAGACAGAGGGAGAGAGGGGATACCAAAAGATAGCATAATACAGGAGGGATAAAGAAACAGAGTGAACAGGCAAGAGATGGAGAGAGAGAGTAGGACAGAGACTTTAGGAAGAAGGAATATCAGGGGAGACAGGAGGAGCAGGCGAGAGATAGAGAAAGAGAGAAAGGGAGGCACAGAGAGGAAGAAAAAGGGAGGGAGAGAGGGATATAAAAAAGGGCAAGAAATGGGGAGAGAGAAAGATAGAAAAGTCTCTCCCACTGTCTGTCTGCACCCAAGCCTTCAGGAGTTTCTCTACTCTCTCTCCCCATCAGATAAAAGAGAAGTCAGCCTCTCTGAGTGCCTCCTCGCTCTACCCTCCTGTGGGCAAGGCTTGGAAAATATTCATATTTTTCTTCGGACATTAACTCCTTTTCTTCTCTCTTTTTCTTCAACCAATCTCTTCCGTCTCCGTCTCGTATTTAATCTTTGATTTCACACACATATGAACACTAATTATTCTCATTTTAATTCAGAGAGGATGGGGGAGGGGGGGGGAGGGAGGGCAAGAAGAACGTGGCTTAGAAACCCGCAGGAACCTAATGTTTTATTGAAATATTATGTAATATGAATGAATAAATAAAATATTTTAGTAAAACACTTCAAATTAGGATTGAAGTTGGAGGCTTGTAATATAAATCAGAGTCGAAACTGGTAAACAAAGGAATATCTGATGATTTTATTATAGATTTTCATCAGCTTCTGTGTGTGTGTGTGTGTGTGTGTGCGCGCGCGCGTGCGGGCTCATCACAGACAGCACTCAGCTAAAGAGAGAGAGAGCGAGTGAATTACATTGACAGAAACATGGGGACCTATAATCTTGTCAGTGTACAAAATAACTTCCTTCACAACTCTCACATCATTCACACCTATTCAGCCAACTGTAGATGACGACACCACACTTGACCCTCACTATTTTTTCCTGAAGCTTCAGGAACCAATGCATTCCACCACAGCCAGCCACCTCCTCTCCTCTTGCCTGCTATACCCCCCCTCCCCACCAGATGACAGTGTTGTAATACACTAGCTCTGCCTGGTGCCTCCCCATAGCTGAGTCTAATGGCATGTGGCGGCTGATGCCTGTGAGTAATGTAACAGGAAAATGCGCTCCATAACCTATTGTTCATATTGAAAAAGAGGGAGGAATTGGAGAGGGACACAATCAAAACAAACCGAGGAGAGAAACAGAGACGACACTATCGCCACTGCTGCTGCCACTGCTGCTGCCACTGCTGCCACTGCTTCCACTGCTGCTGCCACTGCTGCTGCCACTGCTGCTGCTGCCACTGCTGCCACTGCTGCTGCCACTGCTGCTGCTGCCACTGCTGCCACTGCCGCTGCTGCTGCTGCCACTGCCGCTGCTGCCACTGCTGCCAATGCTGCCGCCGCTGCTGCCACTGCTGCCGCCACTGCTGCCACTGCTGCCGCTGCTGCCACTGCTGCCGCCACTGCTGCCACTGCTGCCACTGCTGCCGCCGCTGCTGCCACTGCTGCCACCACTGCTGCCACCGCTGCCGCCACTGCTGCCACTGCTGCTGCCACTGCTGCTGCCACTGCTGCCACTGCTGCTGCCACTGCTGCCACTGCTGCTGCCACTGCTGCTGCTGCCACTGCTGCCACTGCCGCTGCTGCCACTGCCGCTGCTGCCACTGCTGCCACTGCTGCCGCCGCTGCTGCCACTGCTGCCACTGCTGCCACCACTGCTGCCACCACTGCTGCCACTGCTGCCGCTGCCACTGCTGCTGCCACTGCTGCCACTGCCACTGCTGCCACTGCCACTGCTGCTGCCGCCACTGCTGCCACTGCTGCTGCCGCCACTGCTGCCACTGCCACTGCTGCCACTGCTGCTGCCGCCACTGCTGCCACTGCTGCTGCCACTGCTGCCACTGCTGCCACTGCTGCTACTGGCTGCCACTGCTGCTGCCACCTGCCGCCACTGCTGCCACTGCTGCCACTGCTGCCACTGCTGCCGCTGCCACCGCTGCCACCACTGCCGCCACTGCCGCCACTGCTGCCACTGCTGCCGCTGCCACTGCTGCCACTGCTGCCGCTGCCACTGCTGCCACCACTGCTGCCACTGCCACTGCTGCCACTGCTGCTGCCGCCACTGCTGCCGCTGCCACTGCTGCCACTGCTGCTGCCGCCACTGCTGCCACTGCTGCCACTGCTGCTGCCACTGCTGCCACTGCTGCCGCCACTGCTGCCACTGCTGCCACCACTGCTGCCACCACTGCTGCCACCGCTGCCGCTGCTGCCACTGCTGCCACTGCTGCCACCGCTGCTGCCACTGCTGCTGCTGCCACTGCTGCCACTGCTGCTGCCACTGCCGCCACTGCTGCCACTGCTGCTACTGCTGCCACTGCTGCCACTGCCACTGCTGCCACTACTGCCGCTGCCACTGCTGCCACTGCTGCCACTACTGCCGCTGCCACTGCTGCCGCCGCTGCTGCCACTGCTGCTGCCACTGCTGCCGCTGCTGCCACTGCTGCCACTGCTGCCACCGCTGCTGCCACTGCTGCTGCTGCCACTGCTGCCACTGCTGCTGCCACTGCCGCCACTGCTGCCACTGCTGCTACTGCTGCCACTGCTGCCACTGCCACTGCTGCCACTACTGCCGCTGCCACTGCTGCCACTGCTGCCACTACTGCCGCTGCCACTGCTGCTGCCACTGCTGCCACTGCTGCTGCCACTGCTGCCACTGCTGCCACTGCTGCTACTGCTGCCACTGCTGCCACTGCTTCTGCAGCCATTACTGCCGCCACTGCTGCCACTACTGCCGCTGCCACTGCTGCCGCCGCTGCTGCCACTGCTGCTGCCACTGCTGCCACTTCTGCCACTGCTGCCACTGCTGCCACTGCTTCTGCTGCCACTGCTGCTGCCACTGCTGCTGCCACTGCTGCCACTGCTGCCACTGCTGCCACTGCTTCTGCTGCCACTGCTGCTGCCACTGCTGCCACTGCTGCCACTGCTGCTACTGCTGCCACTGCTTCTGCTGCCACTGCTGCCACTACTGCCGCTGCCACTGCTGCCGCCGCTGCTGCCACTGCTGCTGCCACTGCTGCTGCCACTGCTGCCACTGCCACTGCTGCTGCTGCCACTGCCACCGCTGCTTCTGCCACTGCTGCTGCTGCCACTGCTGCCGCCACTGCTGCCACTGCTGCCACCACTGCTGCCACCACTGCTGCCACCACTGCTGCCACCGCTGCCGCTGCTGCCACTGCTGCCACTGCTGCCACCGCTGCTGCCACTGCTGCTGCTGCCACTGCTGCCACTGCTGCCACTGCTGCTACTGCTGCCACTGCTGCCACTGCCACTGCTGCCACTACTGCCACTGCTGCCACTGCTGCCACTGCTGCCACTACTGCCGCTGCCACTGCTGCCGCCGCTGCTGCCACTGCTGCTGCCACTGCTGCCACTGCTGCCGCTGCTGCCACTGCTGCCACTGCTGCCACCGCTGCTGCCACTGCTGCTGCTGCCACTGCTGCCACTGCTGCTGCCACTGCCGCCACTGCTGCCACTGCTGCTACTGCTGCCACTGCTGCCACTGCCACTGCTGCCACTACTGCCGCTGCCACTGCTGCCACTGCTGCCACTACTGCCGCTGCCACTGCTGCTGCCACTGCTGCCACTGCTGCTGCCACTGCTGCCACTGCTGCCACTGCTGCTACTGCTGCCACTGCTGCCACTGCTTCTGCAGCCATTACTGCCGCCACTGCTGCCACTACTGCCGCTGCCACTGCTGCCGCCGCTGCTGCCACTGCTGCTGCCACTGCTGCCACTGCTGCCACTGCTTCTGCTGCCACTGCTGCTGCCACTGCTGCTGCCACTGCTGCCACTGCTGCTACTGCTGCCACTGCTTCTGCTGCCACTGCTGCTGCCACTGCTGCCACTGCTTCTGCTGCCACTGCTGCTGCCACTGCTGCCACTGCTGCCACTGCTGCTACTGCTGCCACTGCTTCTGCTGCCACTGCTGCCACTACTGCCGCTGCCACTGCTGCCGCCGCTGCTGCCACTGCTGCTGCCACTGCTGCTGCCACTGCTGCCACTGCCACTGCTGCTGCTGCCACTGCCACCGCTGCTTCTGCCACTGCTGCTGCTGCCTCTGCTGCCGTTGCTGCTTTTGCCACTGCCTGGGTGTTCAGACGCAGGCCCATTCCTCTCCTCCTGTGACAGGGGGCTGTGAAGTTTACAGGTGCTAAAGCAATATGGGCTCCCCAGCCTGCTCAGTCTCACACAGAGAGGCACACTCAGATCCATGCACAGAGGCTTACAGGGATATACAGAGGCATATAAATTCAAAATAGAGATGAGATTTGCAGCTTGCACAATAATGTAACATATATGAGTAGATATTATCCTTATAGGTGTGTGTGTAAGTATTTAGGGCGTGTGTGCATATGCTGGTACGTGCACCCCCCCCCCCCCCCCCCCCCCCCACCCACCCACACACACACACACACTGTGTGCCTTGCACAGTACAACGTAGGAGAGAAGCTAGGGAGACGCTCATTGGTCTCTGCCATGCCTAATCGTATAAAAGGCTGTCCTCTCTTTCTGTCTCATCATGTTAGGGACTGTCACATTTATTGATGGGCAGGGGGTTGATAGATCTCTTTGTCCATGTTAGAGACTGTCGAGCGGGGCCACAGCAAGGACCGATTGGGCTTATTTAGCCTGGGCACCGGACAGGAAGCCTGGAGGAACGTAGTGGTGCTACTGTAGCCAGGTATGGAACTTCACAGAGTCAATATCATTTAGATACCAATCAGAAATATTCAAAACATAAACAGTTCCATACAATCTCAATTCATGTGCAAACACGGAATCCATGAGGAACTGGTAAAAATCCATCTCCCCCTCTCTCTCATTCTCTCTCTTTCTCCATCTTTCTCACCCGTGGGAGTGTTAACATGTGTGTGCCAGATGTGATGTTGTAACATCCCTGTAGTCAACATCTGTTCCTAGAAGCACTGAATCACATTCACTGTGTGAGACCTGCAGTGTCCGCACAACACAGACTGCAGGCTAGCTAGCTAGTGTGTACACCACAAAACATGCACAGTCATTACCATTCCAAAGACCAACACCTTCCTCACAAGGGCAAATAGCCATTTTCATCATCATTGTTGTTTAACCTGACATCACTTTGCATTTAGTAGAGAATAGTAGTAATGTCTTTATTAATGACTTTCTAATCTTAATCTTTCCCCTGAACTCATTGTACCATATTTTGGTCAATATAATAGTATCATTGATTAGCCACAGTAAGTGATGTTTTTACAAAAAAGAAAAGCATCACAGGACCTGATGCATAAGTCAATGCTTCCGGCGCCTACAGAGATGGCCGCCTCGCTTCGCGTTCCTAGGAAACTATGCAGTTTTTTGTTTTTTACGTGTTATTTCTTACATTAGTACCCCAGGTCATCTTAGGTTTCATTACATACAGTCGAGAAGAACTACTGAATATAAGATCAGCGTCAACTCACCATCAGTACGACCAAGAATATGTTTTTCGCGACGCAGATCCTGTGTTCTGCCTTCCAAACAGGACAACGGAGTGGATCCCATGCAGCGACCCAAAAAAACGACTCTGAAAAAGAGGGAAACGAGGCGGTCTTCTGGTCAGACTCTGGAGACGGGCACACCGTGCACCACTCCCTAGCATTCTTCTTGCCAATGTCCAGTCTCTTGACAACAAGGTTGATGAAATCCGAGCAAGGGTGGCATTCCAGAGGGACATCAGAGACTGTAACGTTCTTTGCTTCACGGAAACATGGCTCACTGGAGAGACGCTATCCGAGGCGGTGCAGCCAACGGGTTTCTCCACGCATCGCGCCGACAGAAACAAACATCTTTCTGGTAAGAAGAGGGGCGGGGGCGTATGCTTTATGGCTAACGAGACATGGTGTGATGAAAGAAACATACAGGAACTCAAATCCTTCTGTTCACCTGATTTAGAATTCCTCACAATCAAATGTAGACCGCATTATCTACCAAGAGAATTCTCTTCGATTATAATCACAGCCGTATATATCCCCCTCCAAGCAGACACATCGATGGCTCTGAACAAACTTTATTTAACTCTTTGCAAACTGGAAACCATTTATCCGGAGGCTGCATTCATTGTAGCTGGGGATTTTAACAAGGCTAATCTGAAAACAAGACTCCCTAAATTTTATCAGCATATCGATTGCGCAACCAGGGGTGGAAAGACCTTGGATCATTGTTACTCTAACTTCCGCAACGCATATAAGGCCCTGCTCCGCCCCCCTTTCGGAAAAGCTGACCACGACTCCATTTTGTTGATCCCTGCCTACAGACAGAAACTAAAACAAGAGGCTCCCACGCTGAGGTCTGTCCAACGCTGGTCCGACGAAGCTGACTCCACACTCCAAGACTGCTTCCATCACGTGCACTGGGATATGTTTCGTATTGCGTCAAATAACAATATTGACGAATACGCTGATTCGGTGTGCGAGTTCATTAGAACGTGCATTGAAGATGTCGTCCCCATAGCAACGATTAAAACATTTCCTAACCAGAAACCGTGGATTGATGGCAGCATTCGCGTGAAACTGAAAGCGCGAACCACTGCTTTTAATCAGGGCAAGGTGTCTGGTAACATGACCGAATACAAACAGTGCAGCTATTCCCTCCGCAAGGCTATCAAACAAGCTAAGCGTCAGTACAGAGACAAAGTAGAATCTCAATTCAACGGCTCAGACACAAGAGGCATGTGGCAGGGTCTACAGTCAATCACGGACTACAGGAAGAAATCCAGCCCAGTCACGGACCAGGATGTCTTGCTCCCAGGCAGACTAAATAACTTTTTTGCCCGCTTTGAGGACAATACAGTGCCACTGACACGGCCTGCAACGAAAACATGCGGTCTCTCCTTCACTGCAGCCGAGGTGAGTAAGACATTTAAATGTGTTAACCCTCGCAAGGCTGCAGGCCCAGACGGCATTCCCAGCCGCGCCCGCAGAGCATGCGCAGACCAGCTGGCCGGTGTGTTTACGGACATATTCAATCAATCCCTATACCAGTCTGCTGTTCCCACATGCTTCAAGAGGGCCACCATTGTTCCTGTTCCCAAGAAAGCTAAGGTAACTGAGCTAAACGACTACCGCCCCGTAGCACTCACTTCCGTCATCATGAAGTGCTTTGAGAGACTAGTCAAGGACCATATCACCTCCACCCTACCTGACACTCTAGACCCACTCCAATTTGCTTACCGCCCAAATAGGTCCACAGACGATGCAATCTCAACCACACTGCACACTGCCCTAACCCATCTGGACAAGAGGAATACCTGAGAATGCTGTTCATCGACTACAGCTCGGCATTCAACACCATAGTACCCTCCAAGCTCGTCATCAAGCTCGAGACCCTGGGTCTCGACCCCGCCCTGTGCAACTGGGTACTGTACTTCCTGACGGGTGGTAACAACATCTCCTCCCCGCTGATCCTCAACACTGGGGCCCCACAAGGGTGCGTTCTGAGCCCTCTCCTGTACTCCCTGTTCACCCACGACTGCGTGGCCACGCACGCCTCCAACTCAATCATCAAGTTTGCGGACGACACAACAGTGGTAGGCTTGATTACCAACAACGACAAGACAACCTACAGGGAGGAGGTGAGGGCCCTCGGAGTGTGGTGTCAGGAAAATAACCTCACACTCAACGTCAACAAAACTAAGGAGATGATTGTGGACTTCAGGAAACAGCAGAGGGAACATCCCCCTATCCACATCGATGGAACAGTAGTGGAGAGGGTAGCAAGTTTTAAGTTCCTCGGCATACACATCACAGACAAACTGAATTGGTCCACTCACACAGACAGCATCGTGAAGAAGGTGCAGCAGCGCCTCTTCAACCTCAGGAGGCTGAACAAATTCGGCTTGTCACCAAAAGCACTCACAAAGTTCTACAGATGCACAATCGAGAGCATCCTGGCGGGCTGTATCACCGCCTGGTACGGCAACTGCTCCGCCCTCAACCGTAAGGCTCTCCAGAGGGTAGTGAGGTCTGCACAACGCATCACCGGGGGCAAACTACCTGCCCTCCAGGACACCTACACCACCCGATGTTACAGGAAGGCCATAAAGATCATCAAGGACATCAACCACCCGAGCCACTGCCTGTTCACCCCGCTATCATCCAGAAGGCGAGGTCAGTACAGGTGCATCAAAGCTGGGACCGAGAGACTGAAAACAGCTTCTATCTCAAGGCCATCCGACTGTTAAACAGCCACCACTAACATTGAGTGGCTGCTGCCAACACACTGACACTGACTCAACTCCAGCCACTTTAATAATGGGAATTGATGGGAAATGATGTAAATATATCACTAGCCACTTTAAACAATGCTACCTTATATAATGTTACTTACCCTACATTATTAATCTCATATGCATACGTATATACTGTACTCTATATCATCGACTGCATCCTTATGTAATACATGTATCACTAGCCACTTTAACTATGCCACTTTGTTTACATACTCATCTCATATGTATATACTGTACTCGATACCATCTACTGTATCTTGCCTATGCTGCTCTGTACCATCACTCATTCATATATCCTTATGTACATATTCTTTATCCCCTTACACTGTGTATAAGACAGTAGTTTTGGAATTGTTAGTTAGATTACTTGTTGGTTATTACTGCATTGTCGGAACTAGAAGCACAAGCATTTCGCTACACTCGCATTAACATCTGCTAACCATGTGTATGTGACAAATAAAATTTGATTTGATTTGAATGCATTGCATTTTATGCAAAAAGATGTGTCAAGGGTATATGTCTGTCATTTATAAGCTGATACCACACTCAAATGGAACACCTGCTCTTTCCATGACATAGACTGACCAGGTGAATCCAGGTCAAAGCTATGATCCCTTATTGATGTCCACTACCATCAATGTACCATCAATGTAGCTGAAGGGAAGGAGAAATAAGTATTTTTTTAAACTCTTGAGACAATTGAGACATTGTGTATGTGTGGCATTCAGAGGGTGAATGGGCAAGACAAAAAATGTAAGCGCTTTTGAACGGGGTATGGTAGTAGGAGCCAGGCACACCGTTTAGAGTGTTCCAAGAACTGCAATGCTGCTGGGATTTTCATGCTCAACAGTTTCCCGTGTGCATCAAGAATGGTCCACCTCCCAAAGAACATCCAGCCAACTTGACACACATGTGGGATTCATTGGAGTCGACATTACACAGAATTCCTGTGTAATGGTTTCGAAACCTTGTAGAGTCCATTCCCTGACAAACTGAGGCTGTTCTGAGAGCAAAGGGGTGCAACTCAACAGTGTTCCCAATGTTTTGTACACTCAGTGTACAGTATATGCGGAATATATACAGTAAATATACAGTACCAGTTAAACATTTGGACACACCTACTCTGGTTGAGAGAATGCCAAGAGTGTGCAAAGCTGTCATCAATTCAACTTTGAAGAATCTCAAATATAAAATACATTTTTTATTTGTTTAACACTTTTTTGGTTTCGACATGATTCCATATGTGTTATTTCATAGTTTTAATGTCTTCACTATTATTCTACAATGTAGAAAATAGTAAAAATAAAGATAAACCCTGGAATGAGTAGATGTGTCCAAACTTTTGACTGGTACTGCATATAGTCACACATTAGGTCTATGCTAGTTCTGCTGAGGAATGGTGATGACATGCAGTAGCTGCCACAACACCACTATCATGACTTTACATAATGCACACACACGCACGCACGCACACACACACACACACACGCATGCAGTTTGGAGTGTAATTGTTAATGAACCCAGTTTCCACAGCTCTCATGGGCCTTGCTCCTCTATGGGGTGAACTAAGGACTTGTCTTCCTGACTGGACTGAAACTCCAAAGCTCTGTCAATGATGAAGATTGGCATCATCCAGGAGATTTCTACGGACATAAGCCTGATAAGCAGCACACACTCTGAATGATTAAGCGGTTACTGATGCTGGAGATCACGCTGGTGCCATGTTAATAAAGGTACAGATGTAGGATCTTAATTTGATCACTCTTTTGATGCTGAGGATTTTCCTGCATAGCAAGAAATGCAAATGTGTAGTATATTCAAGGTTTAAAAAGAATTCAAATTATGTTAATTTCCACTTTAAAATGTCTGACTTGTTTTGCCCTAAGGAAAAATGTATCAACCCCTACAAAAAATGTCCATGAATTATAATCCACATAATAGTTCACATTTGCTGTTGCTGCATGGTTATTTTCCTGCTGTAGAAAACTGTCTCAAAGTAAGATCCTACATCTGTATTCTCCCCTAAACTGACTCATATCTGATCCTGTTCTGAAAAGGAGACATTTTTGTCTGTCCGAGCATGACTTCAAAGGCTCAGTGTTGATGGAGAGAAGTCAGGTATTGATGCGGAAGTATGGCTTAAGAACTGCAAGAAGAAGAAGCCCTACCACCAGCCTCAGTGACACATTCTTAAGCAGTCAGTAAGAGGGAGAAGGTACCCGACATTTCATTAGAAAACTCATCAATTGTCCAATAAATGAATGTGATCAAACCTGTGAAAGAACTAGATTACTGGCATCCTGCCATTAAAAAGGGATGGGAATAGAGGGTAAAATAGAAGGAAATCTTACAGAGACATCCTCACACTTATCAACTCAAAATGACACTGCTGGTTTTGGGAAGACATTAATTCCCCTCCTGGGGAATACAAATGAAATCACTGCGTTAATCGTCCTGGGAGATGCGCGCTGGTAAAAAGGTTTTGTGTAAATTACCAAAAGATGAGTTCCTCCACTGGCTTTATCTGCATGTCCAAGGTAGAGACGTGCATTCCTTGAGCTCCTTGAATTATTCAAACCCAAGTCAGAAATATACCGTTTTTTTGTCTTTCTTCTTTTGCCACCTGGGTTTTTATAAATCCTCTGATTGTCTCTGTTGAAAAAAAGATAGCGGTGTAGCCCTATGAAGGTGGTACGACAGAACGTAATACCCTACAATATCTCGTATGGGAAGTTTTGACCAGCCGGGGAGCGGTGTGACTAAGGCCTAGCTCCGTTTTATCATGGAATTAGCGTGCCTTAGCAAGGTAGGTTGCCAATCTGGTTTTATCATGGCATGTGAGGATATTTGAGAGAATAAACAGTACGAAAACATCCTTCAACTTCTCTCTCTCTCTCTATTTCTCTCTTGCTCTCTCTCTCTGATTGCTTTGGCCTATTTAGCAGACATTTTGTAGCAGACTTATTCAGATTTTTTTTTTTTTTAAATGTCTCATCAATCTACACACAATACCCTATAATTACAAAGCAAAAACAGTTTTTTACAAATTATTGCTAATTTATATAAAAGACAAAAACTGAAATTCATACCCTTCACTCAGTACTTTGTTGAAGCACCTTTGGCAGCGATTACAGCCTCAAGTCTTCTTGGGTATGACGCTATAAGCATGGCACACCTGAATTTGAGGAGTTTCTACCATTCTTCTCTGCAGATCCTCTCAAGTTCTGTCAGGATAGATGGGGAGAGTTGCGGCACAGTTGTTTTCAGGTCTCTCCAGAGATGTTTGATCGGGTTCAAGTCCGGGCTCTGGCTGGGCCACTCAAGGACATTCAGAGACGTGTCCCAAAGCCACTCCTGTGTTGTCTTGGCTGTCTGCTTAGGGTCATTGTCCTGTTGGAAGGTGAACCTTTTTTCCCAGTCCAAGGTCCTGAGCGCTCTGGAGCAGGTTTTTATCAAGGATCTCTCTGTACTTTGTATTTTGCTCTGTTCATCATTCCCTCAATCCTGACTAGTCTCCCTATACCTGCCGCTGAAAAACATCCCCACAGCAGGATGCTGCCACCACCATGCTTCACCTTAATGTCATTTAGAGCAGAGAATCTTGTTTCTCATGGTCTGAGAATCTGTAGGTGCCTTTCGGCAAAGTCCAAGATGGCTGTCATTTGCCTTTTACTGAGGAGTTTCTTCCGTCTGGCCAATCTACCACAAAGGCCTGATTGGTGGAGTTTTGCAGAGATGATTGTCCTTCTGGAAGGTTCTCCCATCTCCACAGAGAAACTCTGGAGCTCTGTCAGAGCGACCATCGGGTTCTTGGTCACCTCCCTGACCAAGGACCTTCTCCCCCAATTGCTCAGTTTGGCCGGTGGCCAGCTCTAGGAAGAGTCTTGATCATTCCAATACCGATGTAAGAATGCTGTTCATCAGCATTCAACACCATAATACCCTCCAAGCTCAGCATTAAGCTCTGGGCTCTGGGTCTGAACCCCGCCCTGTGCAACTGGGTCCTGGACTTCCTGACGGGCCACCCCAGGTGGTGAAAGCAGGAAACAACACCTCCACTTCGCTGATGCTCATCACAGAGGCCTCACAAGGGTGTGTGCTCAGCCCATGACTGCATGCCCACGCATGCCTCCAACTCAATCATCAAGTTTGCAGATGACACAGCAGTAGTAGGTCTGATTACCAACAATGACGAGACAGTCTACAGGGAGGAAGTGAGGGCCCTGGGAGAGTGGTGCCAGGAAAATAACCTCTCACTCAAAGTCAACAAAACAAAGGAGCTGATTGTGGACTTCAGGAAACAGCAGAGGAAGCACGCCCCTATCCATGTCAACGGGACAGTAGTGGAGAAGGTGGAAAGCTTCAATTTCCTCAACGTACTCATCACTGACGATCTGAAATGGTCCACCCATTCAGACAGTGTGGTGAAGAAGGCGTAACAATGCCTCTTCACCCTCAGAAGGCTGAAGAAATTGGTCTTGGCCCCTAAAACTCTCACTTACTTTTACAGATGCAGAATTGAGAGCAACCTGTCGAGCTGTATCACCGCCTGGTATGGCAACTGCACTACCCACAACTGCAGGACTCTCCAGAGGGAGGTGTGGTTACTGGGGGAAAAATACCTGCCCTCCAGGACACCTACAGCACCCGATGTCACAGGAAGACTAAAAAGATCATCAAGGACATCAGCCACCCGTGGCCTGTTCACCCCGCTATCACCCAGAAGGCGAGGACAGTACCGATGCATCAAAGCTGGGACCGAGAGACTGAAAAACAGTTCCTATGTCAAGGCCATCAGAGTGTTACATAGCCATCACTAGCCGGCTTCCACCTGGTCACGCAACCCTGCATCTTAGAGGCTACTGCCCTATTTTACATAGACTTGGAATCCCTGGCCACTTTAATAATGGAACACTAGTCACTTTAATAATGTTTAAATAATGTTTACATACTGCTTTATTAATTTCATATGTATAGGGTGCAGGTCAGGCAGCAGGCTGTTAGCCAGCCTGCCAGCATAGCATAGTGGAGTCTGCCACTAGCACAGTCAGTGTAGTCAGCTCAGCTATCCCCATTGAGACTGTGTCTGTGCCTCGACCTAGGTTGGGCAAAACTAAACATGGCGGTGTTTGCCTTAGCAATCTCACTAGGATGAAGACCTCCTCCATTCCTGTCATTATTGAAAGAGATCATGATACCTCACATCTCAAAATAGGGCTACTTAATGTTAGATCCCTTACTTCAAAGGCAATTATAGTCAATGAGCTAATCACTGATCATAATCTTGATGTGATTGGCCTGACTGAAACATGGCTTAAGCCTTATGAATTTACTGTGTTAAATGAGGCCTCCACTCCTGGCTACACTAGTGACCATATCCCCCGTGCATCCCGCAAAGGCGGAGGTGTTGCTAACATTTACGATAGCAAATTTCAATTTACAAAAAAGAAAAATGTCGTTTTTGTCTTTTGAGCTTCTAGTCATGAAATCTATGCAGCCTACTCAATCACTTTTTATAGCTACTGTTTACAGGCCTCCTGGGCCATATACAGCGTTCCTCATTGAGTTCCCTGAATTTCTATCGGACCTTGTAGTCATAGCAGATAATATTCTAATCTTTGGTGACTTTAATATTCACATGGAAAAGTCCACAGACCCACTCCAAAAGGCTTTCGGAGCCATCATCGACTCAGTGGCTTTTGTCCAACATGTCTCTGGACCTACTCACTGTCGCAGTCATACTCTGGACCTAGTTTTGTCCCATGGAATAAATGTTGTGGATCTTAATGTTTTTCCTCATAATCCTGGACTATCGGACCACCATTTTATTACTTTTGCAATTGCAACAAATAATCTGCTCAGAACCCAACCAAGGAACATCAAAAGTCGTGCTATAAATTCACAGACAACACAAAGATTCCTCGATGTCCTTCCAGACTCCCTCTGTCTACCCAAGGACGCCAGAGGACCAAGCTTCCAGAAAATTGGAACGGAAATGGCGCCACACCAAACTGGAAGTCTTGCGACTAGCTTGGAAAGACAGTACCGTGCAGTATCGAAGAGCCCTTACTGCTGCTCGATCATCCTATTTTTCCAACTTAATTGAGGAAAAGAAGAACAATCCGAAATCCCTTTTTGATACTTTCGCAAGGCTAACTAAAAAGCAGCATTCCCCAAGAGAGGATGGCTTTCACTTCAGCAGTAATAAAGTCATGAACTTCTTTGAGGAAAATATCATGGTTATTAGAAAGCAAATTACGGACTCCTCTTTAAATCTGCGTATTCCTTCAAAGCTCAGTTGTCCTGAGTCTGCACAACTCTGTCAGGACCTAGGATCAAGAGAGACACTCAAGTGTTTTAGTACTATATCTCTTGACACAATGATGAAAATAATCATGGCCTCTAAACCTTCAAGCTGCATACTGGACCCTATTCCAACTAAACTACTGAAAGAGCTGCTTCCTCTGCTTGGCCCTCCTATGTTGAACATAATGAACGGCTCTCAATCCACCGGATGTGTACCAAACTCACTAAAAGTGGCAGTAATAAAGCCTCTCTTGAAAAAGCCAAACCGTGACCCAGAAAATATTAAAAACTATCGGCCTATATCGAATCTTCCATTCCTCTCAAATTTTTTAGAAAAGGCTGTTGCGCAGCAACTCACTGCCTTCCTGAAGACAAACAATGTATACGAAATGCTTCAGTCTGGTTTTAGACCCCATCATAGCACTGAGACTGCACTTGTGAAGGTGGTAAATTACCTTTGAATGGCATCAGACCGAGGCTCTGCATCTGTACTCGTGCTCCTAGACCTTAGTGCTGCTTTTGATACCATCGATCACCACATTCTTTTGGAGAGATTGGAAACCCAAATTGGTCTACACTGACAAGTTCTGGCCTGGTTTAGATCTTATCTGTCGGAAAGATATCAGTTTGTCTCTGAGAATGGTTTGTCCTGTGACAAATCAACTGTACATTTCGGTGTTCCTCAAGGTTCCATTTTAGGACCACAATTGTTTTCACTATATATTTTACCTCTTGGGAATGTCATTCGAAAACATAATGTTAACTTTCACTGCTATGCAGATGACACACAGCTGTACATTTCAATGAAACATGGTGAAGCCCCAAAATTGCCCTTGCTAGAAGCATGTGTTTCAGACATAAGGAAGTGGATGGCTGCAAACGTTCTACTTTTAAACTCGGACAAAACAGAGATGCTTGTTCTAGGTCCCAAGAAACAAAGAGATCTTCTGTTGAATCTGACAATCAATCTTAATGGTTGTTCAGTCGTCTCAAATAAAACTGTGAAGGACCACGGCATTACTCTGGATCGGCATTACTCTGATCTCTCTTTTGAAGAACATATCAAGACTGTTTCAAGGACAGCTTTTTTCCATCTACATAACATTGCAAAAATCTGAAACTTTCTGTCCAAAAATTATGCTGAAAAATTTATCCATGCTTTTGTCACTTCTAGGTGACTTCTACTGCAATGCTCTACTTTCCGGCTACCCGGATAAAGCACTAAATAAACTTCAGTTAGTGCTAAATACGGCTGCTAGAATCCTGACTAGAACCCCAAAATTTGATCATATTACTCCAGTGCTAGCCTCCCTACACTGGCTTCCTGTAAAGGCAAGGGTTGATTTCAAGGTTTTACTACTAACCTACAAATTACATGGGCTTGCTCCTACCTATCTCTCTGATTTGGTCCTGCCATACAAACCTACACGTACGCTATGGTCACAAGACGCAGGCCTCCTAATTGTCCCTAGAATTTCTAAGCAAACAGCTGGAGGCAGGGCTTTCTCCTATAGAGCTCCATTTTTATGGAATGGTCTGCCTACCCATGTGAGAGACGCAAACTCGGTCTCAACCTTTAAGTGGGTCATATGATTGAGTGTAGTCTGGCCCAGGAGTGTGAAGGTGAACGGAAAGGCAACGAACCGCCCTTGCTGTCTCTGCCTGGCCTTTTCCCCTCTTTCCACTGGAAACCGCCCTTGCGGTCTCTGCCTGGCCGGTTCCCCTCTTTCCACTGGGATTCTCTGCCTTTAACCCTATTACAGCGGCTGAGTCACTGGCTTACTAGGGCTCTTTCATACCGTCCCTAGGAGGGGTGCGTCACTTGAGTGGGTTGAGTCACTGATGTGATCTTCCTGTCTGGGTTGGCGCCCCCCCTTGGGTTGTGCCGTGGCCGAGATCTTTGTGGGCTATACTCGGCCTTGCCTCAGGATGGTAAGTTGGTGGTTGATGATATCCCTCTAGTGGTGTGGGGGCTGTGCTTTGGCAAAGTGGGTGGGGTTATATCCTTCCTGTTTGACCCTGTCCGGGGGTTTCATCAGATGGGGCCACAGTGTCTCCTGACCCCTCCTGTCTCAGCCTCCAGTAGTTTATGTGTCGGGGGGCTAGGGTCAGTTTGTTATATCTGGAGTACATCTCCTGTCCTACCCGGTGTCCTGTGTGAATTTAAGTATGCTCTATCTAATTCTCTCTTTCTTTCTCTCTCTCTCAGAGGACCTGAGCCCTAAGGACCATGCCTCAGGTCTACTTGACATGATGACTCCTTGCTGTCCCCAGTCCACGTTTTAATAGAGTTGCATGAATACACCTTACTTGTTTTTTATAGAAATATATATTTTTTATGCCCGTGTGTATAGTACATCATCTACCTTGATTCTGCAATGAATAGGCCCACATTTATTTAGCAAATATCACAATATATATAAAACATTAATATTTCAACAAACAATATGTTTTCAAGGACATTATATGGTTGTTATGCTGTATATGACAATGATTATAAATTCCCTTTCTCACCGTAAAAAAAAAATCTAATTGTTTCTACTAACTGTTATTAAGGAACTGGTTCCAGAGATTTTTTATAAAAAAAAATCTAAACTTTTCAGTCAAAGTGTTCTCTGAACTTAACATTTTTTAACCACATACTGTATCACAGTCATAGTAAGTACATGTTTTCTTCAATAAAGCAGCGATCAACTAAGTTAGAACTAGTAAGGAGGGAAAAAGTCAAGTGTGAGTGTCAGTTCACACAAGGCACTTTTTTTTCTCACGGTGGGTGCTGCAAAGATACTCGTTGACAAGGTCGGGTTTCAGATGTTGACTGTGCTGTTTTAGCTTCAGGGGGAAGCTGGTTCCACCAATGGGATGCAAGGACAGAGAATAACTTCGATTGGGCTGAGCAGGAGCAGCCCTCCCATAGGGGTGGGAGGGCCAAAGAGACCAGAACAGAGTACTCAGGGGTAGGGTTTGCCGTAGCCTGGAGGTAAAGATGATCTGTTCCTCTTGCTGCTCTATAGGCAATAACATGGGCATGTAGTGGATGCAAGCTTCAACTGGAAGTCAGTAGAGGAGCAAACACACAGTGCTTTCAACTTACATATTTGACACACAATTACATTGTGCATGTTCAATTATACAGCAATTAATATTCAACACGTTCTCACCTGGAATTTAAACTCACAACCTTTAGGTTGACAGCCTTCCAAACTTCCTTCTACACCACTGTCTGTGTCAATAACTGATTTCAACTGTATTGCTATCCTTAGCACTTCAAAGTAAATTTCAGCTCTGTTAAGAGTACATTTTATTTATTATAGTGATTAATGAGTAACATTAAAACACATTAATATACCCCAAAAACATTAGATAACTATACAGAAAACACACACAAAAAAAGTAAATCAAATAAATGAGTGAAGAATCAGATTACTGATAGTTGACACAGACATGGTTGTGTAGCAGGAAGAATGCCATGAACTAAGAGGTTGTGAGTTGAAATCCCAGGGGATGACATGACATGTCGTGCAATAATTGGTGTATGAATGAAAATGTCAACGTGTGTCAAATATGTATGTATACGTAACATGGAAAATGTTGTTTTCATGATCTGAAATAAAAGATCCCTGAAAATGTCCATATGCACAGAAAGCTTATTTCTCTAATGTTGTTCACAAAAGTCTTAACATCCCTGCTAGTGAGCATTTCTCCTTTGCTAATATAATCCTTCCACCTGACAAGTGTGGCTATCAAGAAGTTTATTAATTCTTACGGCTGAGATCCCGCTAACGGGATCGATATGACAGCAGCCAGTGCCGAATTCAAACAACAGAAATCTCATAATTAAAATTCCTCAAACATACAAGTATTTTACACCATTTTAAAGATAAACTTGTTGTTAATCCCACCACAGTGTTCGATTTCAAAAGGCTTTTACGACGAAAGCACACCAAACGATCATGTTATGTCAGTACCTAGTCACAGAAAAACAGCCATTTTTCCAGCCAAAGCACAACCACAAAGCGCTCTTCTGTTTAGAAGTGTAGTCTAGTCCAGACCTGGGTTCAAAACTATTAGAAATCTTTATTAGAAGTCTTTGCTCTAGCCTGGGATGCCAAATGGGCAGGGTTTGCCATTTTGGGACTATTGGTCCATTAAGCCAGTCAAGCTTAAGCACAGATAAAGTGTTTGAAATGACTGGTTTAGTCTTTGCACACCGCCATAAAACCCTGCCAAAGTCTAGTCTGGTCTTTTTTAAATACCTCAGCTTCTGCGTATTGTACACACAGCATTACCACACACGCACACATGCACACGCACACACACACACACACACACACAACCACAACCACAAACAGCGTCATGACTCAGAGCTGATCAATTAAGGGCCTATTGATCTTACATGGAAGCTGCAGGAAGGTAGCGATAGATGGAGGGAGGAGGAAATCACTTCTCAACAGGCTGCATCTCACAACTACCATCTACAATAGTTCAAAAACTGAGAAATATTCAATTACGCTATTAAAGACCAAGCACAGGGCGGGTGTGATGTTGTAAATTAATAACCACAGTCAGTAGGACGAGTGCTAGTCAAAGGGAATAGAGCAGGAGGTTACCGAAGAAAAGCTGGTTGTTTTTAGATAACAGTTGTTTAAGAGACTTATCAACTGCACAGTGAGAAAGGTACTCTCCTCAAAATGTCTACACTCGTAGAAAAAAAATATTTCAAAAGGTTTCTTTGCGGAGGGATATGGTTCTACCAAAACCGTTTTCATCTGATGAACCCTTTTTGGAAGACAAGGGTTCTTTGTAAGGCAAAGAGTTCTAGCTAGAACCTTTATCATCCTCAGAAACGTTTTTAGAAGAACGGGTTCTTTGATGATCGTTTGGAAGGCAAGAAGGATTCTTTGATTGGCAAGCGGGGTTCTGCATAGAACCCTTCTGAATCTGAATATGTTTTTTTAATTGTAATATTTTTTTAATTCTTTAAATAGACCCTGAACATTAATGTTAACTTCAGTGTTTAAACTTTAACATCAGGAGTTTGAGTATTGTGACCAATTTTTTAAAGATACAGTGGGGAGAACAAGTATTTGATACACTGCCAATTTTGCAGGTTTTCCTACTTACAAAGCATGTAGAGATCTGTCATTTTTATCATAGGTACACTTCAACTGTGAGAGACGGAATCTAAAACAAAAATCCAGAAAATCACATTGTATGATCTTTAAGTAATGCATTTGCATTTTATTGCATGACATAAGATTTTGATACATCAGAAAAGCAGAACTTAATATTTGGTACAGAAACTATGTTTGCAATTACAGAGACCATACGTTTCCTGTAGTTCTTGACCAGGTTTGCACACTGCAGCAGGGATTTTGGCCCAATCCTCCATACAGACCTTCTCCAGGTCCTTCAGATTTCGGGGCTGTCGCTGGGCAATATGGACTTTCAGCTCCCTCCAAAGATTTTCTATTGGGTTCAGGTCTGGAGACTGGCTAGGCCACTCCAGGACCTTGAGATGCTTCTTACGGAGCCACTCCTTAGTTGCCCTGGCTGTGTGTTTCAGGTCGTTGTCATGCTGGAAGACCCAGCCACGACCCATCTTCAATGCTCTTACTGAGGGAAGGAGGTTGTTGGCCAAGATCTCGCAATACATGGCCCCATCCATCCTCCCCTCAATACGGTGCAGTCGTCCTGTCCCCTTTGCAGAAAATCATCCCCAAAAAATGATTTTTCCACCTCCATGCTTCACGGTTGGGATGGTATTCTTGGGGTTGTACTCATCCTTCTTCTTCCTCCAAACACGGCAAGTGGAGTTTAGACCAAAAAGCTCTATTTTTGTCTCATCAGACCACATGACCTTCTCCCATTCCTCCTCTGGATCATCCAGATGGTCAATGGAAAACTTCAGACGGGCCTGGACATGCGCTGGCTTGAGCAGGGGGACCTTGCGTGCGCTGCAGGATTTTAATCCATGACGGCGTAGTGTGTTACTAATGGTTTTCTTTGAGACTGTGGTCCCAGCTCTCTTCAGGTCATTGACCAGGTCCTGCCATGTAGTTCTGGGCTGATCCCTCACCTTCCTCATGATCATTGATGCCCCACGAGGTGAGATCTTGCATGGAGCCCCAGACCGAGGGCGATTGACCGTCATCTTGAACTTCTTCCATTTTCTAATAATTGCACCAACAGTTGTTGCCTTCTCACCAAGCTGCTTGCCTATTGTCCTGCAGCCCATCCAAGCCTTGTGCAGGTCTACAATTTTATCCATGATGTTTTTACACAGCTCCCTGGTCTTGGCCTTTGTGGAGAGGTTGGAGTCTGTTTGATTGAGTGTGTGGACAGGTGTCTTTTATACAGGTAACGAGTTCAAACAGATGCAGTTAATGCAGGTAATGAGTGGAGAACAGGAGGGCTTCTTAAAGAAAAACTAACAGGAATTCTTACTGGTTGGTAGGTGATAAAATACTTATGTCATGCAATAAAATACAAATTAATTACTTAAAAATCATACAATGTAATTTTCAGGATTTTTTTAAAGATTCCGTCTCTCACAGTTGAAGTGTAGCTATGATAAAAATTACAGACCTCTACATGCTTTGTAAGTAGGAAAACCTGCAAAATCGGCAGGGTATCAAATACTTGTTCTCCCCACTGTAAGTGTGAGAATATTTTAAACTGTACCTACAGTATATGTGAATATTTGTGCATGATTCTGGTATTCTCTTAATTGTTTTACATATACAGTACTGGCATAGTTGATATCTTTGTCAGGATTTATGTCTTTTAAATTAGTATGTTATTGAGCAGAGAGTAGGAAAATAGAATGCGGTATGAGTGAACCAGCAGTGTACTGTACTGTATGGTACACAGCAAATTCCTCACTCTGGCTCGATTCCAGTAGGAATTACACATCACTATGCAAACCCGTATAATGTGACTGCAGGCCTGATGTGGCATGTAGACCAGGAGTTTCCCAACACCACTGTGTTATGGTATAACTAGGCCCACAAAGAAAGGCCTCATGATATATTTGATGTAGTGTCATAAGGGCTAATAAGGCGGGTGGAATAGTTCAGAGTGTTCTAGGAAGAACTCTTCAAAGATAAAAGGGTTCTCGATAGAACCCTTCATAGAGGGTTTTAGGCAGAACCCTTCATAGGTATGAAGAACCATTTATAGGGGGTTATACGTAGGACTAGGCTGTGTGTTTCTGTACCAAAGAAAACACTGTATAAGGGCACAAGGCGAGACCCAGATGCAGACACAGAAGGCAGATGGTTAGAGTCCAAGATGTTTATTAACAATCTAAAAGGGGTAGGCAAGAGAATGGTGGTGGACAGGCAAAAGGTCAAAACCAGTTCAGAGTTCCAGAGGTACAGAATGGCAGGCAGGCTCAAGGTCAGGGCAGGCCAGGCAGAATGGTCAGGCAGGCGGGAATGGAGTCCAGAAAAACAGGCAAAGGTCAAAACCGGGAGGACTAGAAAAGAGAATAGAAAAGCAGGAGCACGGGAAAAACCACCCTGGTTGAGTTGAACATACAAGATGAACTGGCACAGAGAGACAGGAAACACAGGGATAAATACACCATGGAAAATAAGCGACACCTGGAGGGGGTGGAGACAATCACAAGGACAGTTGAAACAGATCAGGGGGTGACACGCCAGCTAAAATCATTGGTGTTGATGAATCACAGATTGCTGTGATGTGATCTGAAAAGGGGATATTATTCACATCAAGATGGACGGATGTCTGACTCATGTATTGATGATGACACACGCACACACCTACACACGGCTGTACATACGTGTGCACACACACACACACTCACACACACACACACACACACACACACACACACACACACACACACACACACACACACACACACACACACACACACACACACACACACACAGAGACAGACAGACACACACTCTTGGAGCTTAATTTGTGATAGAAGACTTCTTCATTTGAATGTCTTTGATGTAGCGTGGCTTTGCTCAAATCGAGTATCTGATCCCAATCCCCTGGAAAGCTCAACGTGAGTGTATCAGTATCAACCCCTTCCCCCCTACTCTTTCCCCCTTTCCTCTCTTCCAACTCATCCCTCCTCCCTTCCCTCCTTCCTCCATTTATTTCATTTGCAATTTTAACAAGCATGCTTACGTGCCCCATCATCCAGGTAATTTATGGAGATAGGGCCGCTGGCTTGGGCCCCCAGTGGCCAGGAACCTCAACACCGTGAAAAACTTGTCTTTTGACTGATTGTGCTGAAACGACAGCCGCTGACAAGGACATGAGGCATAAGGGGAGGCTGCGAGAGAAAGGCAAATGGGAACTAAAGAACCTGCTCTTCTTGAAGATAGGGAACCCAGGTGTATTCATACCGAGATATGACGGAAGTCTGTAGACTAGAGGATGGGGTTTTAGGTGAGAAAGCCTACTGTTCCATGACCAGTTTTTCCTTCATTGTTAGTGACTAGAGAAATAGCTGAAATTTAAAAAAAGGTTATTAAAACCTCTTTGGGCTAGGCTTCCCACTAGCGGGACAACTTCTGGTGAAACTGGAGTGCGCGCATTTCAAATAAATAATCATAAAAAATATGGTAATTAAACATTTATGTACATACAAGTGTCTTATATCGGTTGAAAGTTTAAATTCTTGTTAATCTAACTGCACTGTCCGATTTACAGTAGGCCTTACAGCGAAAGCATGCCATGCGATTGTTTGAGGACGGCGGCCCACAATCAAAATACTTTTCCACCGGCACAGGTTTCATAAATTCACAAATAGCGATTAAAAATGTATTCACTTTTTGAAAATCTTCCTCTGATTTGTCATCCAAAGGGTCCCAAAAAGTCAGTTTTGTTGGAGCCATCGATTTGAGTAATCCACTAGTTCAACATGCCAAGATAGGAATGCAAAAATCTACCCCTAAGCTTTGTTTCAACAAGTCAAAATACGTTTCTATTTAATCCTCAAATACCCTAAAATGTAATTAAACTATAATATTTCATACGGAAAGAAGTATGTTCAATAGGAAAACGATATTAGCAGGTGCGTGTCCTCTTCATGGTGTGCGCAAAAAAGCCAGACAACAGAGTATATAAAACTAACAGACGGGTATTACATATCGAGATACATTTTCAATTTGTCAAAAAGCTTAATGGTACGTATTGCTTTTTTGTTTCTACACTTACTGATAATTTCAAAATAATATTTAAATTCTATCTTAAACAATGGGAAGAAGTGGTTGTTCTCTGTCCACTTAATTTTTATGCATGACGAAGACGGCATGAAAAATATTGAAATTAACAATGAAAGTCAAATCAGGGTCCATATAATTTGGATCAATATAAAACACAATATCAGTCTTTCAAATTAACATTAATAGTCGTTTCTTTTAAAATAAATCATCTAACTCACTCCAAAGTCTTCTGACATAAGAACAGTCACAAAATAAATGGTCAAGAGTCTCTGGTTCACAACCACAAAATACACATTTGTTATCAATAGCTATTTTGGATCTGTGTATAATAAAGGTCTTTACAGGGGTGCTTGACTGCTTTTGTTAGTACAGAACACTCATATCATACAGTACAGTTGAGGAACAATGGGAAAGACATTTTGCTTCGAAAGTTGATAAGCCTGTAAATTCACTTTACAGAAAATGGCCTTTGAATTTTTTGGTACTACGACTGGAGAGCCCTCTTTGTCTATACCCATTCAGCATCATTCACACCCTCTTAAGCTTAACCCCACCATCTCTTGATCTACCATTTTGTAGCTCTGAGTCTCTACTTTTATCCAATGTAAAAAACACAATTTCAAATTTTACATAAAATCAATTTGAGCCGGTCCCTGCCATCTAATACCTCTATACCAGTCAGTGTCAGAGGAAGGTACCGATTGACAATTGTCAAGACTCCAGCCACCCAGATCATAGACTGTTCTCTTTGCTTCCACTTGCGGTACCAATGCACCAAGTCTGGAACCAACAGGACCCTGATCAGCTTCTACCCCCAAGCCATAAGACTGTTAAATAGTTGGCTAAATAGTTCACCAAAAAGCTACCTGGACTATCTGCATTGACCCTTGTTGCACTAACTTTTTGACTCATCATATACCCTGCTGCTACTATTTACTATCTGTCACTTTATTCCTAGGTACATTCAGCATCGACCTCAATTACCTAATACACCTGCACATTGGCTCAGTACTTGTACCCATGTGTATAGCCAAGTTATTGTTACTCATTGTGTATTCATTATTACTTTTATTATTACGTGTTTTACTTTTTTCTATCTACATTGATGGCATGGGCCCGTAAGTAAGCATTTCACTGATAGTCGAAAACGGTTGTTTACGAAGCATGTGACAAATAAAATCGGATTTGATTTAAAGTAGGGAAATAGAGCCTGGGAGAGTGGGAGATGTGGGGACCAGGTGTCCAAGTAGGCTACACGTACGTAGCTATGTATGTGGAAAACATTTAATCACAGATAAGACATTTAACTTGTTAAGTATAGTCAGTTTGTAACTCTACTTACTACTTGTAGCTGTATAGTCCAATTGTTTGTATTGCTGGTCTTGGATAGCTTAATGTTCCTGTTGGTAGCTAGCTAGCACCCATTCACATGGCTACTAGCACCGTCATGAAAAGGGGCATGAGGGAAGCCCTACAATATTATGTTTATATAAGTAGTGAGAATGCTCGGGAGTAGGCAATGCTGAAAATAAATCTTTGGACATGTTATTCTTCTTAAAACTTCTTATGGCTTAGATTCCGCTAACGATATGACAACAGCCAGTGAAAGTGCAGGGCGCCAAATTTAAACAACAGAAGTCTCATAATTAAAATTCCTCAAACATACAAGTATTATACATATTTTAAAGATTAACTTGTTGTTAATCCCACCACAGTGTCCAATTTCAAAAAGGCTTTATGACGAAAGCACACCAAACGATTATGTTAGGTCGGTACCTAGTCACAGAAAAACACTGCCATTTTTCCAGGCAAAGAGAGTCACAAAAAGCAGAAATAGATCAAATTAATCACTAACCTTTGATGATCTTCATCAGATGACACTCATAGGACTTCATGTTACACAATACATGTATGTTTTGTTTGATAAAGTTCATATTTATATCCAGAAATCTCAGTTTACATTGGCGTGTTACGTTCAGTAATGTTTTGCTTCCAAAACTTCCAGTGATTTTGCAGAGAGCCACATCAATTTACATAAATACTCATCATAAACGTTGATGAAAATAGAAGTGGTATGCATGGAACTTTAGATAAACTTCTCCTTAATGCAACCGCTGTGTCAGATTTCAAAAAAACTTTACCGAAAAATCACACCATGCAATAATCTGAGTACGGCGCTCAGACACGAAAACAAGCCATACAGATATCCGCCATGTTGTGGAGTCAACAGAAGTCAGAAATAGCATTATAAATATTCACTTACCTTTGATGATCTTCATCAGAATGCACTCCCAGGAATCCCAGTTCCAAAATAAATGTTTGCTTTGTTCAATAAAATCCATAATTTATGTCCAAATACCTCCTTTTTGTTCACGCCTTGAGTTCACAAATCCAAATTCACGACACTCAGGCCAGACGAAAAGTTTTAAAAAATCATTACAGTTCGTAGAAACATGTCAAACGATGTATAGAATCAATCTTTAGGATGTTTTTAACATAAATCTTCAATAATGTTATAATAATGTTCCTTTGTCTGTAGAAATGCAATGGAACGCAGCTACCTCTCACGGGAGCGTGCCTGAATGAGCTCATGGCACTCTGCCAGACACCGGTCTCAATCAGCTTTCATTCCCTCCTCCTTCACAGTAGAAGCCTCAAACAAGGTTCTAAAGACTGGCCACATCTAGTGGAAGCCGTAGGAAGTGCAATCGGACCAAATTTACACTGTATCTTGGATAGACAAAGAGTTGAAAAACTACAAACCTCAGATTTCCCACTTCCTGGTTGGATTTTTTTCAGGTTTTTGCCTGCCATATGAGTTCTGTTATACTCACAGACATCGTTCAAACAGTTTTAGAAACCTCAGAGTGTTTTCTATCCAAATCTAATAATAATATGCATATCTTAGCTTCTGGGCCTGAGTAGCAGGCAGTTTACTTTGGGCACCTTATTCATCCAAGCTACTCAATACTGCCACCCAGCCATAAGAAGTTAAATGTAGTTTTGTAATTGACTAAAACAAGCAGAAAATAAGAAAATTGTGTTTGAAAAGAGTGAAACTTTTACTGTGAGCCAATGGGGTAACCACATTTTTTTCCCCTAACAAGCGGGCAGGGCCGCAACATTCCATCTAATACTGGCTGGGACTATAGGACTAAATCAAAACATTTAAGACAAAGTTTGATTTGCAGAAGATACAGCGCCTTCAAATGTTAATATTTGGTTGCGTTGACCATCAAACAATCCACTGTCACTAAATATTATTACATTTGTGAAATCAAACAGAGCTTGAAGTGCTAGGCTTATTGTATTGTACATTTATTGTTGAATTCTGGGTTGAATTGAAACAATAGCCGTTGATGACTTTTCAAATGCTATATAGGCCTAAATAGCATCATTGATGATATACGTGTATGAGTGATAAAGTATGGTCACATTTCATTTGCTCTGTTATACCTACGCTTTGGAATGACTTCGATGGCAACAGTGAATCGACTTCGTTTTAATGTGGAGATCTCTCAACAATCATTCCCACGATACCACATTGTTAATAGTCAGTAATATATATCATAGCTGGGTTTGGTTAGAATGGGAGAACAAAAGGTATCTGTAGATAGATAGTGGATAGAACGTTGAAGATCTGAAGTTGTTTTAAAGGTACAAATTCAAATGTCCCCCTCAAAACAACAGTTTACATTGATGACTTTTAAAAAATGGAATGTATTTTCCACGTAGATTCCACGTCACAATATATTGACAAATTACATTAATTCAACCAGTTTGTGCCCAGTGGCTATTCTGTTATTTATTTTCTCTCCGCACATCCTGTAAGGCCTGCCGAAAGGCTTACCATTCATAAGAAGATTAAGAGTTTGAGTTTTGATATTGTCTGGGCCTAATTTGTCTGTTTACTAAATGACAATAAGTGCTGAGTAGGGGTGGAAATAGTGCCGAGATGCAGTCATGCCCGTGACGCCTCTTTGATGTAGGAAACACAGCCTGTTTTGCTAAAAACCCTAGTAGTTATCTCAAATCAAATCAAATTTATTTATATAGCCCTTCGTACATCAGCTGATATCTCAAAGTGCTATACAGAAACCCAGCCTAAAACCCCAAACAGCAAGCAATGCAGGTGTAGAAGCACGGTGGCTAGGAAAAACTCCCTAGAAAGGCCAATACCTAGGAAGAAACCTAGAGAGGAACCAGGCTATGTGGGGTGGCCAGTCCTCTTCTGGCTGTGCCGGGTGGAGATTATAACAGAACATGGCCAAGATGTTCAAATGTTCATAAATGACCAGCATGGTCGAATAATAATAAGGCAGAACAGTTGAAACTGGAGCAGCAGCACAGTCAGGTGGAAGTTGAAACTGGAGCAGCAGCATGGCCAGGTGGACTGGGGACAGCAAGGAGTCATCATGTCAGGTAGTCCTGGGGCATGGTCCTAGGGCTCAGGTCAGTTGAAACTGGAACAGCAGCATGGCCAGGTGGACTGGGGACAGCAAGGAGTCATCATGTCAGGTAGTCCTGGGGCATGGTCCTTATCTGTTAGAGGAATTCTAAATTCCTATATGTTTTGTAGCCAAAACCAAATTCACACTCTCTCTATTTCATAATAAGTTGTAAGTTTATCATTTATGCATGAAATAGATCGAGACCAGTCTTAAAAGTCAGGTAACAGTGTTTAATTCAAGAGAGTACTGACTCAAAATACAAAGAACATTACATTTTAAGGAGAGAACATAAAATGACGTCATCAGTTTCTCATACTCTCTCCGATCCACACAATAGTGTCTTCAGGTCTGGAGACTGTCTTCTACTCCCCTCATAAAACAACATTCCAATCTGTCTAAAATATATACTCTCCTCTACTAATGGAACATAAAACAAACATTTTTATCTGTCTAAAGAGATATGCCATCCCTCTCCCTTAAACCCGCAAGGTACAGACAATTTTGTTTGTTTTACTTACATTTTCAGTAACAGCTTAACCAAGAACCCATACATTTCATACCATAACATAATAGTATTAAAATAAATGGTTCTAATTTAAATGTATACATAATTAATCATTTCAACTATAATTTCCTCCAACATTATCCTAGTTAGTTTTTCCCTCAATGTTTATGTCTGCTCTTTTGCTCAGGTGATTTGTTTGATACCAAGCCTCTCCTCTCTTCCTAGACTGAGACATCTGACGGTGGTTATTCCGCATAGGAATTTAGCGTAGCGGATGACTATTTATCAATCACCAGCTGCTCGTCTCTCTCGCTTTCTCTCTTCTTCTCCTGTGTGTTCCCTGAAAGAAAAAAAGTGTTCAGACCACGCTAATAGCAGAGCAACGAGATCAGCTGTACTGGATAAGGGGTAAGCCTGTTCAAATATGGTGCAATCAGCAGAGAGAGAGACAGTTATAGACCAGGTGACTGATGCAATAGCCATTGTTTGATGCGAAACTCCATACAGCGAGAAGTATAACAAACATCTCATAATTCGATAAATCAACCTGGAACCCATTAGTTCAGCACCACAGAGGGAGAGAGAGAGAGAGAGAGAGTAGGGAAAGAGTGATACAGAGAAAGACAAAGGCAGGCAGAGAATCAAAGTAAAAGAGACGTGGAGACAGTGCTGCAATGTTAAGAGGCATTTTGACAGAAGCCCAAGTACCATGTGTCTCCTGAGAGAGAGAGAGAGAGAGAGCATTATTATACTGCAGGGAGAAATCCCTCTCCACAACCAGCGAGGACTGGAGAATAGCCAGGTCACAATGAGTGCCGCTAAAGAATGCATTTGAAATAGCGTTAAAGCTTGTCTCTTGGCATATATTTGGGTAGCACATTATAATAACACCTTGGAATAACGCATTTGTAATGGATTAGTAAATCATTTATTAATCATTTGTTAATCATTACTCCCACATTTGTAAATGTCAGTACATTTTAAAGAATTGCATAATGATTCATAAGATCATTCAAAATATGTTTAATACACTATATTATAAAGTGGCTGGTTCGAGCCCTGAATGCTGATTGGCTGAAAGCTGTGGTATATCAGACCCGCATACCAATCTAAAAAACAGTTTTTGCTTTGTCATTATGGGATATTGTGTGTAGATTGATGAGGGGGAAAAACTAGTTTAACAATTTTAAAATAAGGCTGTAACGTTACCAAATGTGGAATAATTGAAAGGAGTCTGAAAACTTTCAGAATATACACGATGTTACGATAAATGAGTGAAGAGGTGTGGAGTCAGGCGCAGAGAGCAAAAGATGTGGGAAAAACATGCTTTAATGTCCAGGAAAAATAACATGAACAAAAGTAGGAAAACAAATGATCAGAAATAATAACGGACAGAGCGAAACCCGAAAATGCAAACAAAATACACTCAAACACAGAACAGACAAACAAGCCCGCACGAAACAGAAGCGGGCTGAACAAACTTATATAACCCCACCCTAACAACCAAACAAGAAACAGGTGATACCAATCAGACAAAACCAAAGGAACACAGAACAACGGATCGGTGATAGCTAGTAGACTGGCGACGACGACCGCCGAGCGCCACCCGAACAAGAAGGGGAGTCACCTTCGGTAATATTCGTGACAGTACCCCCCCTGACGCGCAGCTCCCGCAGCGCGCCGACGCCGGCCTCGGGGACGACCCGGGGGACGAGGCGCCGGGCGATCCGGACGGAGGCGATGGAACTCTCTCAACATAGATGGATCTAGAATATCCCCCACCGGAACCCAGCACCTCTCCTCCGGACCGTACCCCTCCCAGTCAACGAGGTACTGCAAGCCCCTCACCCGGCGTCTCGAGTCCAGAATAGCTCGTATCGTGTACGCCGGGGACCCCTCGATGTCCAGAGGGGGCGGAGGAACCTCCGGAACCTCACCTTCCTGCATGGGACCAGCTACCACCGGCCTGAGAAGAGACACATGAAACGAGGGGTTAATACGATAATACGAAGGAAGTAATAATCGATAACAAACCTTGTTTATTCTCCTCAGGACTTTAAATGGCCCTATACACTGCGGACCCAGCTTCCAGCAGGGCAAGCGGAGGGGCAGGTTTCGGGTCGAGAGCCAGACCCTGTCCCCAGTTGCAAACACGGGGGCCTCACTGCGGTGACGGTCAGCGCTCTTCTTCTGCCTTACACTCGCTTGGCATAATGACTCTTGGACAGCCCTCCAGGTCTCCTTAGAGCGCTGCACCCACTCCTCCACCGCAGGAGCCTCAGTCTGGCTCTGATGCCACGGTGCCAGGACTGGCTGGAACCCCAACACGCACTCAAATGGTGACATGTTGGTAGAGGAGTGGCTTAGTGAGTTCTGGGCCATTTCTGCCCAGGGAATATATCTCACCCACTCCCCTGCCCGGTCCTGGCAATACGACCGCAAAAACCTACCCACCTCCTGGTTCACTCTCTCCACCTGCCCATTACTCTCCGGGTGATACCCTGAGGTCAGGCTGACCGAGACCCCCAGACGTTCCATAAATGCCCTCCATACACAGGAGATAAACTGGGGGCCCCGATCAGAAACTATATCCTCGGGCACCCCGTAGTGCCGGAAGACATGGGTGAAAAGAGCTTCCGCAGTCTACAGGGCCGTAGGGATACCGGGCAATGGGATAAGACGGCAGGACTTAGAGAACCGATCCACAACGACCAGGATCGTTGTGTTACCCTGAGAGGGGGGAAGGTCAGTAAGAAAATCCACCGATAGATGGGTCCACGGCCGTTGTGGAACGGGAAGAGGCTGTAATTTACCTCGTGGCAGGTGTCTAGGAGCCTTACTCTGGGCGCACACCGAGCAGGAGGAGACATAGAATCGCACATCCCTCACCAAAGTGGGCCACCAGTACTTCCTCTGAAGACCTCGCACTGTCCTAAAAATACCTGGGTGACCCGACGAGGGTAGACAATGAGCCCATCGAATCAATTGATCACGAACAGCGAGCGGCACGTACCTACGACCCTCCGGACACTGTGGAGGCGCAGGTTCCCGCTCGATGCGCAGGTGCGCAGGTGCCCGCTCGATGTCCGCGTCCACATCCCATACTACTGGTGCCACCAGCTTAGCTGCCGGAATGATGGGAGTAGGATCGATGGACCTGTCCTCAGTGTCATAGAGTCTTGACAGCGCGTCGGCCTTAGTGTTGAGGGAACCTGGTCTATACGAGATAGTAAAACGAAATCTGGTGAAATACATGGCCCACCTTGCCTGACGAGGATTCAGTCTCCTAGCTGATCGGATATACTCCAGGTTACGGTGGTCAGTCCAGATAAGGAAAGGGTGCTTAGCCCCCTCAAGCCAGTGTCTCCACACCTTCAGGGACTTAACCATAGCCAACAACTCCCTATCCCCCACATCATAATTCCGCTCCGCTGGCCCGAGTTTCGCTGAAAAAAAGGCACAGGGGCGGAGCTTCGGTGGCGCACCCGAACGCTGTGAGAGCACCGCTCCAACCCCAGCCTCAGATGCATCCACCTCTACTATAAATGCCAAAGAAGGGTCCGGATGCGCCAACACCGGCGCCTCAGTGAACATCGCCGTCAACCTACGAAAAGCTCCGTCCGCCTCTGCTGACCACTGCAAACGCACCGTCCCCCCCTTCAGCAGTGAGGTAATAGGGGCAGCTACCTGACCAAAACCCCGGATAAACCTCCTGTAGTAATTGGCAAACCACAAGAACCGCTGCACCTCCTTTACCGTGGTCGGAGTCGGCCAATTACGCACAGCCTTTACGCGGTCACCTTCCATTACCAACCCAGAGCTGGAAATGCGATAACCCAGGAAGGAAACTGATCGTTTAGAAAACTCACATTTCTCAGCCTTCACATACAGGTCATGCTCCAGCAGTCGTCTAAGAACCTTGCGCACCAGAGACACATGCGCAGTGCGTGTAGCGGAGTAGATCAAAATATCGTCAATATACACCACTACACCCTGTCCGTGCAGGTCTCTGAGAATCTCATCCACGAAGGATTGAAATATAGCTAGAGCATTCTTTAAACCGTATGGCATGACGAGGTACTCATAATGGCCAGAAGTAGTGCTAAATGCAGTTTTCCACTCATCTCCCTCCCGAATACGCACCAGATTATAAGCACTCCTGAGATCCAGTTTAGTGAAGAACTGCGCTACGTTAAATGATTCCACTGCCGTAGCAATGAGAGGTAGTGGGTAACTAAAACCCACCGTGATGGAATTTAGACCTCTATAATCAATACACGGACGCAAACCACCATCCTTTTTCTTCACAAAAAAGAAACTCGAAGAGACAGGTGACATGGAGGGCCGAATGTACCCCTGTCCCAGAGCCTCGGTGATATATGTTTCCATAGCCACCGTCTCCTCCTGGGACAAAGGATACACATGACTCCTGGGGAGTGCAGCGTTACCCTGGAGGTTTATCACGTAATCCCCCTGCCAATGGGGTGGTAATTGGGTCGCCTTCTTTTTACTGAAAGCGATAGCCAAATCGTCATACTCAGCTGGAATGCGCACGGTGGAAACCTGGTCTGGACTCTCCACCGTTGTCGCACCAATGGAAACCCCTACACACCTGCCTGAACACTCATCAGACCACCCCTGGAGAGTTCCCTGTTTCCACGAAATCGTAGGATTATGAATAGCTAGCCAGGGAATCCCCTGCACCAATGGAAACGCAGGTGAATCGATAAGGAACAAACTAATTCGCTCCTTGTGATTCCCCTGCGTAATCATCTCCAACAAAATTGTGGCTTTCCCCACCAGCCCTGACCCTAATGGTCGACTATCTAAAGAGTGCACGGGAAAAGGGGGGTCTAACGGAATCCTCAACCTCTGAGCGAGTCCGCGATCTATAAAGTTTCCAGCTGCACCTGAATCTACCAGTGCCTTATGCTGGAGAGAAGGAGAATAATTAAGGAAACAAATTAATAAGAACATGTGACCAACAGGAAACTCTGGGAGAGTGTGGTGCTTACTCACCTGGGGTGACCGAGGAGTGTTCTGCCTGCCTTCTCGATTCCCAGATGAATTCCTCCAGCACCGACCAGACGTGTGCCCTCTCCGGCCACAACTGGTACAGGAGGAGCTTCCTCCTCCTAGCTCCATCGGGATAGGGTCAGGAGGTAGAACTGACAGGACTCTTTCAGAACGTCCGCGAGCAGCTAGCAGATGGTCCAACCGGATCGACAGGTCTGTCAGTCCATCCAGGCTAAGTGTAGTGTCCCGACAGGCCAGCTCCCTGCGGACGTCCTCTCTCAGGCTACACCTGTAATGGTCTATCAGGGCCCTGTCGTTCCACCCTGCTCCAGCGGCCAAGGTCCGGAACTCCAGCGCGAAATTGCTCCCAAGGATGAACCAGACTTGTGGAGGTCTACAAAAAAATTCTTAGGTCTTGGCTGATTTCTTTTGGTTTTCGCATGATGTCAAGCAAAGAGGCACTGAATTTGAAGGTAGGCCTTGAAATATATCCACGGGTACACCTCCAATTGACTCAAATTATGTCAATTAGCCTATCAGAAGCTTCTAAAGCCATGAAATAATTTTCTGGAATTTTCCAAGCTGTTTAAAACCTGTTGACGGGTGGGGTTCCCTTTTGGGAACGACCCCTCCCACGTTCAGCTGGAACGTGGCGCATGGAACGCAAAAATATTCTTAGAAATATTTAACCTCCACACATTAATAAGTCCAATAGCTCAAATGAAAGATAAACACCTTGTTCATCTAGCCAGCAAGTCAGATTTCTAAAATGTTTTACGGCGAAAACATAGCACATATTTATGTAAAACCACCACCAAAGACACAGCTAATTTGAATAGCCATTTTGAACAAAATATGCAATCAACAACCGCAGGATTGAAAGAAAAATAATTCACTAACCTTTTGAAAATCTTCATCAGAAGACAGTAATAGGACATGTTACACAGGTACATTTATGTTTTTTTTCAATAATATGCTATTTATATCCATAAATCTCTGTTTACAATGACGCCATGTTCAAAAAATGCTACTCAAATGTCCGGAGAAATGATGATAGCCCCGCCAGATAACAAGCAATACACATCATAAACTTTGACTAAATATACATGTTCTACATATAGTTAGAAAGATACACTTCTTCTTAATGCAACCGCTTTATTTTTTACGTTACAGAGTTCGTTCACTAGGCTATAATATGAGACGGCGCTCAGAAATTAGCAGTATGTCTCCTCTATGTTTGAGTCCACAGAAACACAAAATTACCACATAAATATTCCCTTTCCTTTGATGTTTTTCGATCAGAAGCCGTGGAAGGAGTCATACTTACCAAAAACTGCGTTTGGTTTTCAAGTCTGTCTTTGGGTTATCAAACGCGACAAATTCCGGCTGAAATGCAGCCAAAATTCTAGTGGATGCGCATCAAAACTTCAAAATTACATATTATATATCGACTAAACTGGTCAAACTAAGTGCAGAATCAAGCTTTAGGATGTTCTAAACGTGCAAAACAATTATCAGCTTGAACAGACAAACCGACATCGTTTGGTGAAACCTGGAACAAAGAGAGCTCTGGACCCGATGCGCGCAAGAGAGTACATGTATTTTCGCGTGACCCAGGGATTTTAGCCCGCCAAAGGGCAAGGGAGCGCGTGATTCTCACAATGAATGAGAATCACGCCCCATTGAAAGGAGACATCGCGCTGAAGAGATAGAAACTGTTCCCAGATCCGTAGCTGGTTGGGAAGGGTGGGGGCGATGACGTCAAAGTTGGCCCAACTTTTCTGATGACAAGAGAGAGTTTGGGAGAATGGCTGCCCTGAGAGTTCTGCTTTACATACAGACATAATTTGAACGGTTTTAGAAGCTTTAGAGTGTTTTCTATTCAATAATTATTATTATATGCATATATTAGCAATTTTTGACAGATTTGTTTTCTGTTTACTATGGGCACGCAATTCTTCCAAAGGGGGCAGTATTCTGCCCTATCTTTAACAGGTTTTAATGGCACAGTCAACTTAGTGTATGTAAATTCTGACCCACTTGAATTGTGATACAGTGAATTATAAGTGAAATAATCTGTCTGTAAACAATTGTTGGAAAAATTACTTGTGTCAGGCACAAAGTAGAGGTCTCAACCGACTTGCCAAAACGATAGTTTGTTGACAAGAAATTTGTGGACTGGTTGAAAAACGAGTTTTAGTGTATGTTAACTTCTGACTTCAACTGTCGATCTTTTTATTTTATTTTGGCATAGGAATACCGAGTATGTCCGCTTCACCATCAGACCATTTTATTACAATGTAATGCAAAAGTTATATTTTTTTGCGATCCAATATGTAGTGTGGTGCACTTATCATGCTTCGGTTGTAATCCAGTGAAGTTCTCAATTATCTCAATTATCTCAATCCTCTATAAGGCTGTAAAGGGATCCACATTGTGGATTTAAATTGAAACATGAATTGTCCAAAATACACTGACACCTTTTATTTAAGCCCCTGATTTCTAGCCCCTTGATATTATTGTTGAATCTGATTTTAATAGTTAACATTTCGATTGCCATAATAAAAAGATATGCCGTCATTGGACAACCTTGTTTTACTTTCGGAGAAGTAGACATTTTCTATTTTACACCTGGGGTTACAATAAATAGCTTTAAGCCATTATATAAAATATTCTACAAAATTACAATTGTCCAGACATTTATATATCAATTCCAGTTGTAGGTTATCAAAGGCCTGAATACCAAGCCTGCTTTCTCAGTTTTTTCATAGTGCGCTATTGTTTCCAGTACTTGTCTTATATTTTCTCCAATGTATTGTCCCCACGTAAAATACCTGTCAGATTAGAATAAATAATATCTGACAATATCTTTTTAATTCTATCCGCTATGCATTTTGCTAGAATTTTTGCGTCACAACACTGAAATATAAGGGGCCTCCAGTTTTTCTATATGGACTGGATGCTTATATTTACCACCTGGGTTCTGTTTCAGTAATATTATTTGGGTTCTGATAGTAATTCCCCTGTTTCAGATTCAGTAGTTACTTGTTGGCCAGTAAAAGACTGGGACGATTACCATGGAGGTAATGGTTGAGTCTTACTCGATGGATGGCAAATTCTGCTCTCTGTCTGATCATTAAATTCAGTTCTGTCTTGGAAAGAGTAATAGCTACATGGTCTGAAAAGCTCTTTAATGCCATTTTGTGGCTTTCAGGAGATTTTGAAATTCGAAGTTGACAGTAGTAAGCGTGGTGGTCAAACAAGTTAATATTTAGAATTTCTATTATCTTGATTAAATAAAATAGAGGTGTAGTGAATAGTATGAAATCGATTCAGGAGAACGTTTTATCCTTTTTGAGTAGAAAGTGTACTCTTTTGCTTTAGGATTATGTGCTTGCCAGGCATCAATGACGTTGTAATCAGTATATATGGTATATGGTCGTATATGGTGCAGATCCTTGTTTACGTTGTATGTCACTAGTTGTATGTCACGCATCCCTACTTCACAGGAGAGACATTTGAACATATTTTTTTTGTTTCATCAAAATCAAATCAAATCAAATCAAATTTATTTATATAGCCCTTCGTACATCAGCTGATATCTCAAAGTGCTGTACAGAAACCCAGCCTAAAACCCCAAACAGCAAGCAATGCAGGTGGAGAAGCACGGTGGCTAGGAAAAACTCCCTAGAAAGGCCAATACCTAGGAAGAAACCTAGAGAGGAACCAGGCTATGTGGGGTGGCCAGTCCTCTTCTGGCTGTGCCGGGTGGAGATTATAACAGAACATGGTCAAGATGTTCAATGTTCATAAATGACCAGCATGGTCGAATAATAATAAGGCAGAACAGTTGAAACTAGAGCAGCAGCACAGTCAGGTGGAAGTTGAAACTGGAGCAGCAGCATGGCCAGGTAGACTGGGGACAGCAAGGAGTCATCATGTCAGGTAGTCCTGGGGCATGGTCCTAGGGCTCAGGTCAGTTGAAACTGGAACAGCAGCATGGCCAGGTGGACTGGGGACAGCAAGGAGTCATCATGTCAGGTAGTCCTGGGGCATGGTCCTAGGGCTCAGGTCCTCCGAGAGAGAGAAAGAAAGAGAGAAGGAGAGAATTAGAGAACGCACACTTAGATTCACACAGGACACCGAATAGGACAGGAGAAGTACTCCAGATATAACAAACTGAACCCAGCCCCCCGACACATAAACTACTGCAGCATAAATACTGGAGGCTGAGACAGGAGGGGTCAGGAGACACTGTGGCCCCATCCGAGGACACCCCCGGACAGGGCCAAACAGGAAGGATATAACCCCACCCACTTTGCCAAAGCACAGCCCCCACACCACTAATGCTTTTTCTTTGTGCAAAAATGCCTTCTGAAATGTGAAATATAGTGTCTCTTTACCAGAGATGGTAAGGTGAAGAACAACATGACTTGCACCAAAGTCAGATTAATTAACGTTAGCGAGCTAGCTAACAAGCAAGAAACAAACAAAAACATTGTTCACAAAGTTGCTTTTAGCTTCTGGGTTTGCTATATTGACATATATTAATTTCATTTTTAAAAGATGGGTTTAAAATTCTATATTGGTGCACTGTCTTTACATAAAATATCAAAGGAATGCAAAAGTCACTCATTTTGTGGAACAACCCACTTATTAATGCAACGAATACACATACACCCCTTCAAATTAGTGGATTCAGCTATTTCACCCACACCCATTGCTGACAGCCATGGAATCGCAATAGACAAAGATGGGCAGCACACATGCACTGTTGGGGCGAGTGACCCTGAACTTACAATGACTAGCCCCAAGTTGTTATCTTTTTTTCTTGTGCTTTATGTTATTTGCCACATGACTCTTGAGTGCTTTGTTGACCATTAACTTTTTTGTTTACACAACCGTGTAACAGACTATGTTTGTTCACACACTCGGGACTCTGACTCTATATTGGTTATATGGACTCTTGGCCTCCCATCCTATTCTAACCACCTCTTTGGCTTTGTATTCATGTTACTTGATGAAATGTTTTGGCAACAACATGATCTTGTTGCCATCTAATTCACATTCAAATGTCATAAAATCAACACTGCAGAGCTCTCTGTCTCACTGCAATAGTCATAGTTGAAGTGTACCTGTGATTAAAATTACAAGGCTTCTCTCATATTTTTAAGTGAGAGAACTTGCACAATTGGTGGCTGACTAAATACTTTTTTGCCCCACTGTACAATTGAGATGAGTAAGGCAGGTAATTTTTCGCCTGTGATGCGTTGGGCAGACCGCACCACTCTCTGGAGAGCCCTACGGTAGTGCAGTTGCTGTACCAGACGGTGATACAGCCGACAGGATGCTCTTGTGCATCTGCAAAGGTTAGTGAGGGTTTTAAGGGCCAAGCCAAATTTCCTCAGCCTCGTGAGGTTGAAAAGGCTCTCTTGCGCCTTCTTCACCACACTGTCTGTGTGGGTTGACCATTTCAGCTCATCAGTTATGTGTACACCGAGGAACTTGAAGCTTTCCACCTTCTCCACTGCGGTCCTGTCGATGTGGATAGGGGCATGCTCCCTCTGCTGTTTCCTGAAGTCTACGATCAGCTCCTTTGTTTTGTTGACATTGAATGAGAGGTTATTTTCCTGTCACCACTCAAGCTTAACACCTCTTTGGTCTAGGCGTGCCGCTAGCGCCCCACCTCGACAACATCTGGTGAAATTGCAGAGCGCGAAATTCAAAATAAAAAAATCATAATATTAAACATTCATGAAAATACAAGTGTCTTACATCATTTAAAAGCAAGACTTCTTGTTAATCTAACTGCTTTGTCAGATTTCAAAAAGGCTTTACGGCGAAAGCATACCATGCGATTATCTGCTGAAGACAGCGCCCCGCATACACCAGCATTAAAAACATTTTCCAAATCAGCAGAGGCGTCACAAAAATCAGAACTAGCGATAAGATAAATCACTTACCTTTGAAGATCTTCCTCTGTTTGCAATCCCAAGGGTCCCAGCTACACAACAAATGGTTGTTTTGTTCGATAAAGTCCTTCTTTATATCCCCAAAGAAAGTTAGTTTTGTTGGTGCTTTTGATTCAGTAATCCACCCGTTCCACTCGTTCAACATGCAGACAAAGCAAGTTACCGGTAAAACTTCAACCAAACAAGTCAAACAACTTTTCCAAACAATCCTCAGGTACCCTGATATGTAAATAAACAATCACATTTAAGACGGATGTAGTATGTTCAATACCGGAGATAAGGAAGTGCGCTCCCTCATCCATGCACTCCACAAGACTACAGTCCAAATGAGAGCCACCTTCAAAAACTACAACTACTAACTCATTTTTCAAAAACCAAGCCTGTAACTCTTTCTAAAGACTGTTAATATCTAGTGGAAGCCATAGGAACTGCAATCTGGGAGGAATTCATTTGAATATCCCATAACCAAGCAATTGAATGAGTGGTGACCTCAACAACAACAAAACATTTTGGATGGATTCTCCTCAGGTTTTTGCATAGCATATCAGTTCTGTTATAATCACAGACATTATTTTCACAGTTTTGATTGAATATGTCCATAAACACTCCAGCCATTTGGTCTGTGCATGCTCTGAGGATGCGGCTAGGGATGCCTTCTGGGCCAGCAGCCTTGCGAGGGTTAACACGCTTAAATTTCTTACTTACATCGGCCACGGAGAAGGAGAGCCCACAGTCCTAAGGTAGCGGGTCGCGTTGGTGGTACTGTGTTATCCTCACAGTGAGCGAAGAAGGTGTTTAGCTTGTCTGGAAGGAAGACGTTGAATTTTACTTTGTAGTCCGTGATTGTCTGTAGACCCTGCCACACACATCTCATGTCTGAGCCTTTGAATTGTGACTCCACTTTGTCTCTGTAGTGCCCTTTTGCCTGTTTGATTGCCTTATGGAGGGAATAACTACACTGTTTGTGTTCAGCCATATTCCCAGTCAACTTGCCATGGATAAATGCCATGGTTTGCACTTTCAGTTTTGCGTGAATGCTGCCATCTATCCACGATTTCTGGTTTGGGTAGGTTTTAATAGTAACAGTGGGTACAACATCTCCCATACACTTCCTGATAAACTCAGTCACCGTATCCGTGTGTTCGTCAATGTTCTTAGAGGCTACCCGGAACATATCCCAGTCAGCGTGATCAAAACAATCTTGAAGCATGGATTCCGATTGGTCAGACCAGCATTGAATAGACCTTAGCATGGGGACTTCCTGTTTGAGTTTCTGCCTATAGGAAGGGAGGAACAAAATGGAGTTGTGATAAGATTTGCCGAACGGAGGGCGGGGGATGGCATTATATGTCACGTTTCTTCAAAATCGAACCCAGAAGCAGACCAGGACAAGGAGAGTAGGAAGAAGGTGAGTATTTATTTACAAGTGAATGTGAGTGGGTAGATACATCCAGGTGGCGTAGCGGGCAGCGGTGGTGAGTTGATGGGAGTAAATAGGTGGATCCAATGGGGAAGCGGAATCCTCCGATAACCAGGCGGGAATGGGGTAAATGATCCGGGTGAGTAACTGAAGACAGAACAAACGGAGGTAAGTTGAAGGCAAGCAAGACGTACAAAACAACAAAACAAATTCTATCCAACTTGAGGCTGATACTATGGCACAACATACTGTTCATGGCTAACGATCCGGCAGGGAATGGATGTCAGGTCAGAGCTTTTGAAGGGGAGAGGTGATGATCAGGACAGGTGTGCAGATTACTGATGGGATACAGGTGCGGGTGAACATCGATCTCCCAACAAGCTAATCTGCCCGGCAACCAGACAGGGTGCGTTCCAGGACACCGGAAACACACTCCAGGACAGAAACAAAGGCAAACACAGACTCAGGAAGCGGGGTTCGTGACAGTACCCCCCCCTCCGACGAACGCCACCGGGCGGACTACCTAGAGCGCCAGGGTGGAGGCGGTAGAAGTCACGAAGCAGGTCGTCATCAAGGATCTGACGCCGAGGAATCCAACTCCTCTCCTCTGGACCATATCCTTCCCAATCCACGAGATATTGGAAACCTCGACCCCGCCGTCTGGAATCCATTATGCGGCGCACCGTGTAGGCAGGACCACCTCCGATCATCCGAGGAGGAGGAGGACGAGGAGGAGGGGGCAACAGAGGACTGATGAGAACCGGCTTGAGGCAGGAGACATGAAAAGTGGGGTGTACTCGAAGCGTTGCCGGAAATTTGAGTCGGACCACAACAGGGTTAATGATTCTCTCCACCACAAACGGACCAATGAACTTCGGTGACAGTTTCCTCGACTCAGTCCGTAGAGGAAGATCCCGTGTAGCCAACCAAACCTTATCTCCGATGGTGTAAGCGGGAGCAGGAATACGGCGACGATTCGCCTGGATCTGATACCGGTCAGAAACTCTAAGGAGAACCTTCCTGGCCCGATGCCAGGTCCGGTGGCAACGACGAATGTGGGCCTGGACAGAAGGAACCGAAAGATCCCTCTCCTGAGAAGGAAACAAGGGAGGTTGGTATCCGTACAGGCATTGGAAGGGGGACATCCCAGTGGCAGATGAAGGAAGGGTATTATGGGCATACTCGACCCAGGGTAATTGAGATGACCAAGAGGTGGGATCAGAGGAGACAAGACAACGCAGCGTGGACTCCATCTTCTGGTTGGCTCTCTCCGCCTGACCATTAGATTGTGGGTGAAATCCAGAAGTGAGACTGACTGTAGCTCCAATGGCCAAACAGAAGGATTTCCAGACAGCAGAGGTAAATTGAGGACCACGGTCAGAAACAATGTCACTGGGCAATCCGTGGACCCTGAAAACCTCCCTAACAAGGATCTCGGACGTCTCCGTGGCAGATGGAAGCTTGGAGAGAGGGACAAAATGAGCAAACTTGCTGAATCTGTCCACAATGGTCAGAATGACCGTGTTCCCAACAGAAGGGGGCAATCCCGTGACAAAATCCAGGGCCAGATGCGACCAAGGTCGCCGAGGAATAGGTAGGGGGTGAAGAAGCCCAGAGCTGGGCCGATTGGTACTTTTGTTCTGAGCACAAACAGGACATGCGGCAACAAACCTCCGAGTATCTTCTCCCATGGCAGGCCACCAAAATCGTCTGCGCAGTAGCGCCATAGTCCGAGCAACGCCAGGGTGACAAGCTATCTTGCTGGCGTGGGACCACTGAAGAACAGCAGAACGGACCGACTCAGGCACGAACAACCAACCGGGTGGACCGTTACCGGGCCCGGGCTGCGTCCGAAGGACAGAAACACAGGCAAACACAGACTCAGTAAGCGGGGTTCGTGACATTATAGGCATTTCGAAAAGTTGAGTAGCAGTGGTCCAATGTTTTTCCAGCGCGAGTACTACATTACATGTGTTGGTACAACTTCGGGAGTATTTTCCTCAAATTTGCTTTAAAAAAAAAACTGCTACAATAAATGCGGCTTCAGGATATGTGGTTTCCAGTTTGCATGAAGTCCAGTATCGTTCTTTGAGGGACGTCTTGGTATCGGCTTGAGGGGGAATATACACGGCTGTGACTACAAGTGAAGAGAATACACCCCGCCTTTTTTCTTCCCGGAGAGTTCTTTATTCCTGTCTGTGCGATGTACTGAGAACCCAGCTGGCTGTATGGACGGGGACAGAATATCCTTAGAGAGCCATGCTTCCGCTAAACAGAGTATGTTACAATCCCCGATGTCTCTCTAGAAGAAGATCCTCGCCCTGAGCTCATCTACTTTATTATCCAGAGACTGAACATTAGTGAATAATATACTTGGAAGCGGTGGATGGTGTACACGCCTCCTGAGTCAGACTGGAAGTCCACTCCAAATACATCTTCTCCGCTGGCGGTGTTTAGGAGCAGCCTCTGGAATAAGTTCAATTGCCCTGGGGGGTACGAACAAAGGATCCAATTTGGGAAAGTCGCATTCCTGATTGTAATGCTGGTGAGTTACCGCCACTCTGATATCCAAAAGTTATTTCCGGCTGTATGTAATAACACCAAAACATGTCTGGGCTAATAATGTAAGAAATAACACACACAAAAAATGTAGGAGCTAGAAGCAGGGCTGCCATATCTGTCGGTGCCAACTTGTCCTCTCAAAACATTTATAAAGTATGAATAGCCCTCAATTTAGAATAGACCTCTCAAAAATATGTTACTTGTGAATAGCAAATGGTTATTAAATTATGTATAAGGGCCTATATTAAACATCATATGAACAATCTTATCAATCATTATTACATATTTTAAAAGCTTACTAACATTTACAAATGTGGGAGTTATGATTCATAAATGATTAGTAAACAATTTACTTATCCATTATAAATACTTTATGAGTTATTAGAAAGCACTACCAATATGGTTATATCGTGCATTTTGCGTTGTGACAGTCACGAGAACTCAGATTAATAATATTTTGCTAATGATTGTCATAAACGATGTCCATTTCCATTAGCTTTCTTATGTTTATTTGTAGTGTTGATATTCACCTACATTCTGTAACATCATGAAGACGTTTCGTATGTACCACCTGTGCTTGGCTCCGGCGTAGCAGACACACTGATTATAGGGGACAGAGTGCATCTGCAGTCAGTGGCATCACACCCCGCTGGCCTAAGTGGTGGTTAAGACAGTGAATTCTGTGCAGTCTCAGACTAGGAAGTCAGCATGTCGATGACACACATTGGATTCAAGCAAAACAAATAAGAGTAGGGAAAAAGAAAGAGGGAGATTAAATATTACGAAACATCCAAAAGATTAAGTTTGGATTGGATGTGTATATTGTTTTTGAATGTGTCACAAATGTTTTTAGCCTAGCACTGCTAGCTAGATTGTGGGTAAGGTTGTTTTGTGAGGTAATGCAGGGTAGCAGATGATAGAGGACGGTGACGGCGGTAAGTAATAGTGCACATTGGCTTTGTAATGACAGTGTTAGCTCAGAGATCTGCAGGAGGTGAGTGGTAATATTTGTCCTAGCACAGCTTTTGCTTTTAGCCTTGTGTTACAAGACAATGGCCACCCTCTGGTGTGTGGGAGTTCCCTTATGTTCCTTGTCTGTGTGTACATATACACTCGCCTACGTATTTATTTGGACAGTGTATCTAAAACTGTTAATTTGGCTCTATACTCCAGAATTGTGTATTTAAGATCAAATGTTTCATATGAGGCGACAGTACAGCATGTCAACTTTTATTTGAAGGTAATTTCATACCTTTCGTACCATATAGAAACTTAAGGGAACTTGCAGTTCCATGGAAACAGAGTGATGCAGAGACAAATAAATGTACTTTAAAATGTATGCCAAGCAAAAAACATTGATTGCAAAGTTTAACAAACTGTACACCTATATACAGAAGTCTGCTTTTAACAATTGCCACTGAACATTTTACTAAAACACATTTACTTGAGGAACAGTGCAAAATGTAAATACCTACTCAGAATTGAGATTCAAAGATGTCTGCAGAAAGAACAGGGTGTCAGCTATGATTTGACACCTTGAGCTTGGAAAAAATGGATTTTGGTTATTGAACTACACTAAGGGAAGTGGATCAACACCCGGTAACAGAATGACAGTAACAGAATGACATCATGGGTCCTTGATCTGTACTATACAGAAATGCATTATCTTCATGGTGATGTATCCTGAATAGGTACACAATGGTAAACAAAAATACATATCCTCCTTTGCATGTGTGACAAAAGCCAAAATGGATCTGCCCACTCCATCAAGAAATGGGGACAACAACACAGGGCATCCATGGGACCTCCTGGAACCATGGACCACACCTGCAGAAACTGGACAACGGGGGGAAGCAGAGGGGATACCTATCATAGACTTCTCTCAGATGACGCTTGACACGCCACCTACGCCACCTCCAGTGGTAGAAACAACCAGCTGGTATCATCGAGTAGAATCAGCCAACAGTAACACGGAAGCAGCAATGTGGGAGTCAGTATTGCATGACCTAGATTTGGAATAGGAAGCTTCCGTTTAGACAGAGGTCCAAGATTACGCAATAGAAGCTTCCGTTTAGACACAGGTCTAAGAGTACGTAATAGTAGTCTACCGTTTAGACAGAGGTCCAGAACCTTGCGAACTTCCCCTGTAAAAAAAGTATATAAAGTGAACAGAAATCATGAGAGCTCCATGATCCTCGCTGACATATGAGATAGACTTCATATGGAGAATCATCTTAGGTAAATTTACTATTGCACTATAAGCTTTTTGTTGGACTAGAACAATATTTGAGAACTGGATCATTTTGCCTACGTACGTATTGGATCACTATCTGAATCTACATGGTTCAACTTTGTGAACCCGAACCTGAATCTCCGAAACACAGGGGTCTAGACATCTCTTGATCGCGGACAAAGAGGAAATCACACAGTAACACATCAGGTCCAGAAGTGATTAGCAATAAAAGGAAACAGCCAAATACCAGTTACAATATATTGAGTCTATACACAGGGCTGGAAGTGAATAGTATTAAGATATTGGAATTTGGAATCTAGCGTTATTGCTGTGAGAATACCAATTACAGGAAAAGTGACCAAGGGGCTGAGCATTTAAGGTAATTGAACTATTTTTGCTATTTAGTCAATATTGTTAGAAGTGTTAACACATTTAAAGTTTTGCAATATTATCTTGCATAGCTTAAAGCATTAAAACATCTTAGCGTCCCCTGAGACGTCTGTGTCCCACCCAGCCATCTGGAAATGCAAATGCGCTACGCTAAATGCTAATAGCACTCGTTAAAACTCAAACGTTCATTAAAACACACATGCAGGGTACTGAATTAAAGCTACACTCATTGTGAATCTAGCCAAACAAGTCAGATTATTAAAATGCTTTTCGGCGAAAGCATGAGAAGCTATTATCTGATAGCATGCAACACCCCGAAATACCTGAATGCGACGTAAACAAAATAATTAGCGTTGCCGGCGCTACACAAATAGCAGAAATAAAATATAAAACTTTCATTACCTTTGATGAGCTTCTTTGTTGGCACTCCTATATGTCCCATAAACATCACTATTGGGTCTTTTTTTTCGATTAAATCGGTCCATATATACCCAAAATATCCATCTATGGAAACTGTGTGATTCAGAAAAAAACACAGTTTCAAAACGCAACGTCATTTTTTAACATTAAAAAAGTCGACGATAAACTTTCACAAAACACTTCAAAATACTTTTGTAATCCAACTTTAGGTATTAGTAAACGTTAATAATCTATCAAATTGATCACGGGCGATGTGTATTCAATAGCTCCACGTCTTCAAATCATGTTCCGAAATCTCTCTTCCAAAACTTCCTGTCGGAGACCGGATGGAAAGTGGTCTCTCTTCTTCGTTTGACCAAGAAACAACGTCCAGGCAATTGACAAGACTGGCGACATCGTGTGGAAGCTGTAGGACTTGCAATCTCAGCCCCATTTAATTTGGTCTCCCATAGACAATACATGCAAGTGGCGCATTGATATTTTTTTCAGTTTTCAGTGATCAGTTTTTCTTGCGCTTTTCGATGAAACACACAGTCTGTTATAGTCACAGCCGTGATTTAACCATTTTTAGAAACGTGAGTGTGTTTTCTATCCACACATACTAATCATATGCATATACTATATTCCTGGCATGAGTAGCAGGACGCTGAAATGTTGTTTAACAGAATGTTCGAAAAGTAGGGGGTAGGCTTAACAGGTTTGATTGAGCATTGTTGATGTATTAGGACTGTATAACCATTGAATTGTAATAATGTGTATAAGACAAAAAACAGAGTGACTTAATAAAAGCTTGAAACTGACAACTAGGCCAGATTAACGATCTGAAGAGCAAACGCCTTTGACACTCTCACTGAACAGAAAGTGACCCTGGTTATAGGTTAAGGTGATTGCACTAAAGAATATTTCATTGTGTGGACAATAATATATTTTTAGGAGAGTCAAAACATATACCAATACTAGTTTCCAAGTGACTACTAGCTGACGAGCATAATAACTAATAGAAGAAGTTATTTGGTATTGATATATACATAGGTAAAGAAACTTGAAAGTAAGGAAATATAGGAGGAATCCATAACACTTAGAATATTTAAATAGGAGTATATCTATCCAAGGCCTCATACTAGACCGGGAAATAAGGGAGTGACAACGTGAACGAAGGAACAAACTCAACTCATGCGAAGGGCCATTACGAATAAATAGAAGGGTTGGTAGGGCCGCACGGCTAGGCCCTTGTTACACCGAAGTGTCTAAAATCCTAAAGTACTCTGCCTAGCCAGAGGACGGGGTAGAGGCTTTTGCTTTAGGTATTGCTTAAAAGTCAGCACCGCGACACATGTTTGGGTATTATTCTACACAAGACCAAATTTGGTTGGCCTAAACCGGACCACATTTGAACCAATCATAGACGCCTATGTTTCACAAGTTTGGACATCACAGTGCAGCACAGTAGATCACAGTAGAGTACAGTACAGTACCATACAGTGCAGTACAGTACAGTAGAGTAGAGTAGAGTAGAGTAGAGTAGAGTAGAGTAGAGTAGAGTACAGTACAGTACAGTACAGTACAGTAAAGTAAAGCAAAGTAGAGTAGTGTAGATCAGTACAGTAAAGTAAAGAAAAGTAGAGCAGAATTCAATACAGTACAGCACAGTACAGTAGAGCACAGTACAGTCCAGTAGAGTAGGGTATATTGGATTATACTGTACTCTACTCATGTTTGCTACAGTATACTTTCTCACTCATCATACATTATTTACCATTAATTTCTATTGGGTACAACATAATCCGAATCACAACCCCAAAAAAATGCAACTGCAAGTCATTGTTTGCCAGGAATATGAGACGAAATACTACAATTTTGACTCCTTTAATACATTATTAAGTGAATTTGGGCAAATACTTGACGCCTTCAAATGGGGGACTAGATACATAAAGTGCTTTCATTTCTAAACGGTTAAACATTTGTATGAAATTACCCTCAAATAAAAGGTGACATTCTGTACTGTTGCATCATATGAAACATTTAGTCTCAAATCCAAAATGCCAAATTAACAGTTTTAGCTTCACTGTCCAAATACATGTGTAGGGGAGTGTACATGTCCTAAATCTAACTTAAGAGCAGAGACCACATATCATCTAGATATACCTGCTGTTGGTGGTAGAGATACCTGCTGTTGGGGTAGAGGGGAGGGTAACAGGGTCACTGACTTGAATGATAAAGGACCTGCAGAATAGCAATGCCATGCACATTCTCTCCGTGCAAGGCCCGTGGGAAGGTGTGTGTGTGTGTGCGCACTGTTAACAACCTGTCTGGATCAATATATCTGACCCAAACTTTGTTAAGGTATCAAACTTCTTGCCCGGGATACCGGATGTAAACAACAGAAATGTGAGATAGAAACAAGAAAAGTAACATGTTACTTGTTATGAAGCTAAATTAGCCAACTACTATATACAGTGTGTATATGTAAGGCACACTGCACAGCTAGAGGCGAAAGAAACGCACACCTGTTTAGGCGAGGTGCTGGCTAGCGGAGTAGAACACTTGAGAGAAAAAAAAGAAAAGCAGAGCAACACATCTACATATTTTTTTTTTTACATATATACTTTGGTCTTTCTTGACCCTGTGTCAGTTGAATGGATACAACACAAAAGCTAGTAAGCAATCATGAGGAGATCAAAGAAAATGACACCTGAGTTGGAAGTAGGTGTGGGAGAGATATATATATTTTTTTATTAGGATCTGCAAAAGCATCAGCTACTCTTCCTGGGCTCCACATGAAACCTGACACAATACATAGTACATCACACATAGCCTACATACACACAATATCTAGATCTAATACATAGTACAGTGCAAATTACATTACAATATATATATATAACATGGTTGTGTCTCTTCACTGTCCCCTTTGTGCAGTAAAGTGTTATTTTATCAGTTTTTTAAACTGGTTTTATTGCTTGAGTTACCTGGGGTGGCATGGCTCTATTTAATACTGTGTTTCCCAGCCTCTATTCTGGACCTGGGGACTGTGTTGTACCAATGAGTGTCCGAACTGTGTGCCTACTGCTTGAACGGACAGTTTGGTACCTTCAACCCTTCAATACCTTGAACAAAGACCAATAATGATGCAGTCAATCTCACATCAACTTTGAGCCAGGAGAGACTGACATACATGTTGCCCTTTGTGTACAGTGGCTTGCAAAAGTATTCACCCCCCTTGCTATTTTTCCTATTTTGTTGCCGTACAACCTGGAATTAAAATGGATTTTTTTGGGGGTTTGTATCATTTGATTTACACAACATGCCTACCACTTTGAAGATACAAAATATTTTTTACTGTGAAACAAACTGAGCGTGCAAAACTTGAGCGTGCAAAACTATCAAGGCACAAGGTGAGACCCAGATGCAGACACAGGAGGCAGATGGTTGGAGTCTTACAATGTTTATTAACACAAAAAGGGGTAGGCAAGAGAATGGTCGTGTACAGGCAAAAGGTCAAACACAGTTCACAGTCCAATAGGTACCGAAGGGCAGGCAGATTCAAGGTCAGGGCAGGCAGGATGATCAGGCAGGCGGGAAAGTAGTCCAGAGTTAGGCATTGGTCAAAACCTGGAAGACTGGCAGAAGAGAATAGAAAAGGAGTATAGGGAAAAACTCTGGTTGCCTTGAATAAACATACAAGACGACCTGGCATAGGGAGGCAGGAAACACAGGGATAAATACACTGAGGAAAAAAAGTGACAACTGGGGGGAGGGGGGGGGGGTGGAGACACTCACAGGGACAGGTGAAACAGATCAGGGTGTGACACATAACTATTCACTCCCCAAAGTCAATACTTTGTAGAGCCACCTTTTGGAACAAATACAGCTGTGTCCCGTTCGTTGGAATGAATATCGGACCAAGGCCCAGCATATGTTGAGTTCCACATAATTTTAATGATCAAGTGAAACTTAATAAAGACAAAAAACAAATAAACAATAAACTAACAACGGACCGTGACTACAGAGATTATATGTGCACTAACTCAAAAGCACAAACAATATCCCATAACCCACAAGTGGAAAAAATGCCTCTAATTGGGAATGATACCAAAACCCCAACATAGAAAAACAACCTAGAACCCCACGTAGAAAATATAAACTAGACCAACCTCCCTAGTCACGCCCTGACCTACTCTACCATAGAAAATAAAGGCTTTCTATGGTCAGGACGTGACAAGCTGCAAGTCTTTCTTGAAGTATGTCTCTATAAGCTTCTGACCAATGGGATTTTTTCCCATTTTCTCAAGGCAAAACTCCTCCAGCTCCTTCATGTTGGATGTGTTCCACTGGTGGACATACCACATATTCTCAATTGGATTGAGGTCTTCATTTTGACTAGGCCATTCCAAGAGATTTAAATGTTTCCCCTTAAACCACTCAAGTGTTGTTTTAACAGTATCCATAGGGTCATTGTCCTGCTGGAAGGTGAACCTCTGTCACAGTCTCAAATCTCTGGCAGACTGAAACAGGTTTCCCTCAAAATATCCCTGTATTCATCACCATTATTCCTTCAATTCTGACCAGTTTCCTAGCCCCTTACAATGAAAAACGTCCCCCATCCCCCATCCAGGGATGGTGTCCTCGGGGTGATGAGAGATTTTGGGTTTGCGCCAGACATAGCATTTTCCTTGATGGCCAAAAAGCTACATTTTTGTCTCATCTGAGCAGAGTACCTTCTTCCATATGTTTGCGGAGTCTCCCACACACCTTTTGGAGAACACCGAACGTGTTTGCTTATATTCTTTCTTCATGTAATGGATTTTTTTCTGCCCACTCTTCCGTAAAGCACAGCTCTGTGGAGTGTACGGCTTAAAGTGGTCCCATGGACACATACTCCAATATCGGTTGTGGAGTTTTGCAACTCATCCAGGGTTATCTTTGGTCTCTTTTTTTCCTCTCTGATTAATGCCCTCCTTGCCTGGTCCATGAGTTTTGGTGGACGGCCCTCTCTTGGCAGGTTTGTTGTGGTGCCATATTCTTTCAATTTTTTAATAATGGATTTAATGGTGCTCCATGGGATATTCAAAGTTTCTGATATTTTAACCCAACCCTGATCTGTACTTCTCCACAACTTTGTCCCTGACCTGTTTGGAGAACTTCTTGTTCTTCATTGTGCCGTTTTCTTGGTGGTGCCACTTGCTTTGTGGTGTTGCAGACCCTGGGGCCTTTCAGAACAAGTGTATATATACTGAGATCATATGACAGGTCATGTGACACTTTGATTGCTCACAGGTGGACTATATTTATCTAATTATGTGACTTCTGAATGTAATTGGTTGGACCAGATCTCATTTAGGGGCTTCACAGCAAAGGTGGTGAATACATATACATCTGCATGCACCACTTTTCCTTTTTTTCCTTTTTTTTTCTTCTTCATTTCAGTTCACCAATTTGGACTATTTTGTGTATGTCCGTTACATGAGATCCAATTAAAAATCTATTTAAATGACAGGTTATAATTCAACAAAATGGGAAAAACAGCAAGGGGGATGAATACTTTTGCAAGGCACTGTACATCTAAGGGCAATATGTGCTGCTTTGTTCTGGACCAACTGCAATTTACCTATGTCCTTCTTTGCCGCACATGACCACATAGCTGGGATGTAGTCCAGGTGCGACAAAACTAGGGCCTGTAGGACCTTTCTGATTGACTGAGATGTCACGAAGGCAGAGCGATGCCCTATCATGGACAGACCTTTTCCTATTTTAGCAACCATTGAGTCTATATGTTTTGACCATGAAAGCTTACTAAACTCAGCAAAAAGGCAATGGCCCTTTTTCAGGACCCTCTTTCCAAGATACTTCGTCAAAATCCAAATAACTTCACAGATCTTTATTGTATTGTGTTTAAAACCTGTTAAGGCTCAGCAGAATACTGCCCCCTTTGGATGAATTGCGTGCCCATAGTAAACTGAAAAGAAATCTGTCCAAAATTGCTAATATATGCATATAATTATTATTATTGGATAGAAAACACTCTAAAGCTTCTAAAACCGTTTGAATTATGTCTGTAAGTATAGCAGAACTCACAGGGCAGGCAATCTCCCAAACTATTTTTGGGAGCCTGAAACTTGGGGCAACTTTGACGTCATCGCCCCCACCCTTCCCCTTCAGCTATGGATCTGGAGACACTTTCTATGTCTTCCACTAGATGTCCTCATTCAGTACAACGTTTAATTGTGCAAATCCCGCGAGTTTTCACCCTTTGGGAGGTGAAAGAATGGATGTTGCGAGAAAATACCTGGAGACTAGAGCGCGCATTTAGGACAGACCTTCCTTTGTTCCAGAATGCCTCAGAAGAAGCACGTTTGTCCGATAGATTTGAGAATGGTTTTGTTCGTTTAGAACATCCTAAAGCTTGATTCTGCACTTAGTTTGACCAGTTTAGTCGACATATAATATGTAATTTTGAAGTTTTGATGCGCAACTGTTCGGGACCAGAAGTAATTTTGGATGCATTTCAGCTGGAACTTGAAGCATTTGCTAATACAAAGACACACGACTTGAAACCAAACGATGTTTTGGGTAAATATGACTCCTTCCACTACATTCTGATCGAAGACAATCAAAGGTAAGGGAATATTTATGTTGTAATTTTGTGTTTCTGTTGACTCCAACATAGCGGAGAAATATTGCTTATGTCTGAGCGGCGTCTCAGATTATTGAATAGTGAACGATTTCTGTAATGTTAAAAATAAATGTGACAAAGCAATTGCATTAAGAAGCAGTGTATATTGCTAACTATATGTAGAACATGTATATTTAGTCAAAGTTTATGATGTGTATTGCTGTTATCTGGCGGAGCTATCTATAATTTCTCCGGACATTTTTTTGCATTTTCTGAACATGGCATATTATTGAAAAAAACATAAATGTACTGTGTAACATGTCCTATTACTGTCATCTGATGAAGATTTTCAAAAGGTTAGTGAATTATTTTTCTTTTAATCCTGCGTTTGTGATTGCATCTTTTGTTCGACAAAATGGCTACATATCGTCTGTGTCTTTGTGGTGGTTTGATATAAATATATGCCATGTTTTCGCCGTAAAACATTTTAGAAATCTGACACGCTGGGTAGATGAACAAGTTGTTTATCTTTCATTTGAGCTATTGGACTTGTTAATGTGTGGAATTTAAATATTTCGAAGAATATTTTTGCATTCTGTGCGCCACTGTTTCAGTTGAGCGGGGGGGGGGGGGTGGTACCCCTTGGGGAACCTGTACCGTTAACACGTTAAACACTGTTTCCCAAGCTTGTTCAATGAACCATAAACAATTAATGAACATGCACCTGTGGAACGGTTGTTAACTTCACTATGGTAAAGGGCAGCATTCGGAATTTTGGATGAAAGGCGTGCCCAAATTAAACTGCCTGCAACTCAGGCCCAGAAGATAAGGATATGCATATAATTAGTAGATTTGGATAGAAAACACATATGTCTGTGAGTATAACAGAACTGATATGGCAGGTGAAAACCCGATGAAAATCCAACCAGGAAGCACCATTATTTTGAAAGGCTGTTTTTCCATTGAAAGCCTATCCACCATACAAAGACTTTAGGACACAGTTCACGAGCTCTGTGTCTTTCTCTACATGTGGCCAGTCTTTAGGCATTGTTTCAGGCTTTTACTCTGAAAAATGAGGGAGAACAGCACTTTCAATCAGTGGCCAGTGGAAATTTCCATTCATCAGCCATGCGCCCTGATAGGGCACGCGCCTTTCTTGTTTCTCCTTTCCTATTGATAAAGCTTTTGTCCAGATGAAATATTATTGATTATGACAAAAACAACCGGATGATTGATTTTAAACATCGTTTGGCATGTTTCTATGAACTTTTATTGTACTTTTTAAAAACTTTTGGTCTGGAATTAGTGCTCGTGCCTTAAGCATTCGGATTACTGGACAAAACGGGCGAACAAAAAGGAGGTTTTTGGTCATAAAGAGGGACATTATTGAACAAAATTAACATTTATTGGAGACCTGGGAGTGCCACCAGATGAAGATCATCAAAGGTAAGTGATTCATTTGAATGCTATTTCTGACTGTGACACTCTCCTAGGCTGGAAAATGGCTGTATGGGTTTCTGTGGCTAGGTGCAGACCTAACATAGTGTGCTTTCTCCGTAAAGCCTTTTTGAAATCTGACACAGCGGTAACGTTAATAATCGATCAAATTGAAGACAGGTCTATCTGTTTTCAATACAGGAGGATCACAAACTAACACTACTTTTCTAGTCTTGCGTAACTCTCAAACAGTACACATAATGTTACCCTGATCCAAGATGGCCACACTTCTTCATTACACAAAGGAATAACCTCAACCAATTTCCAAAGACTGGTAACATCCAGTGGAAGCGGGAGGGACTGAAAACATGTGCCTTAGAAATCTCGTTTCTCAATGAAAATGCATTGAATAGACAGTGACTTAAAAAAAAGAAATTCTGAATGGTTAGTCCTCAGGGTTTTGCCTGCTACATAAGTTCTGTTATACTCACAGACATGATTCAAACAGTTTTAGAAACTTCAGAGTGTTTTCTATCAAAATCTACTAATACTATGCATATCTTATATTCTTGGCATGAGTAGCAGGAAATTGAAATTGGGAACACTATTTATCCAAAAGTGAAAATGCTGCCCCCTATCCCAAAGAGGTTTTTAAGGAGAGGTTTATCATTATTTGTATCTTTAACACTTGTATCATTTATCAATGTTTATGATGATGAGTATTTCTTTAATTGATGTGGCTCTCTGCACTTTCACCGGATGTGTGTTTGAGATAATGCATTTCTGACCATAATGCGCCAATGTAAACTGCGATTTTTGGATATAAATATAAACTTTATCGAACAAAACATACATGTATTGTGTAACATGAAGGCCTATGAGTGTCATCTGATGAATATCATCAAAGGTTAGTGATAAATTTTCTCTAGTTATGTTTTTTGTGACTCCTCTCTTTTGCTGGAAAAATGGCTGTTTTTCTGTGACTAGGTACTGACCTAACATAATCGTTTGGTGTGCGTTCGTCGTAAAGCCTTTGTGAAATCGGACACTGTGGTGGGATTAACAACAAGTGTCTCTTTACAATGGTGTAAAATACATTTGAGGAATTTTAATTATGGGATTTCTGTTTTGAATTTGGCGCACTGCAATTTCACTGGCTGTTGTCGAGGTTGGACGCTAGACACTAATAGCTTACAGACGGTAGGCAATTAAGGTCAGGGCAATACATTTCAATGTCCGTACTGTGAGATGCCTAAGACAGCTCCCCAGGAAGACAGGACGGACAGCTGATCGTCCTAACAGTGGCAGACCACGTGTAACAACACCTGCACGGATCGGTACGTCCGGACATCACACCTGCGGGACAGGTACAAGACGGCAACAACAACTGTCTGAGTTACACCAGGAACGCACAATCCCTCCATCAGTTTATTTGACCTTTATTTAAGTGCTCAGACTGTCCACAATAGGCTGAGAGAGGCTGGACTGAGGGCTTGTAGGCCTGTTGTAAGGCATCACCGGCAACAACCTCACCTATGGGCACAAACCCACCATCGCATGACCAGTCGCTGGACCAGACAGGACTGGCAAATAGTGCTCTTCACTGACGAGTCGCGGTTTTGTCTCACCAGGGGTGATGGTCGGATTTGCTTTTATCGTCGGAGGAATGAGCGTTACACCGAGGCCTGTACTCTTGAGCGGGATTGATTTGGAGGTGGAGGGTCTGTCATGGTCTGGGGCGGTATATCACAGCATCATCGGACTGAGCTTGTTGTCATTGCAGGCAATCTCAACGCTGTGCATTACAGGGAAGACATCCTCCTCTCTCATGTGGTACCCTTCCTGCAGGCTCATCCTGACATGACCCTCCAGCATGACAATGCCTCCAGACATACTGCTCATTCTGTGTGTGATTTCCTGCAATACAGGAATGTCAGTGTTCTGCCATGGCCAATTCCATTGAGCACGTCTGGGACCTGTTGGATTGGAGGCGAGGGCTAGGTCAATTTCCCCCAGAAATGTCCAGGAACTTGCAGGTGCCTTGGTGGAAGAGTGGGGTAACATCTCACAGCAAGAACTGGCAAATCTGGTTCAGTCCATGAGGAGGAGATGCACTGCAGTACTTAACGCAGCTGGTGGCCACACCAGATACTGACTGTTACTTTTGATTTAGACCCCTCCTTTGTTCAGGGACACATTATTCCATTATGTTATTCCATTATTCCATTATGTTCATACAAATATTTACACATGTTAAGTTTGCTGTCAAAAAACGCAGTTGACAGTGTGAGGACGTTTCTTTTTTTTTGCTGAGTTTATCTATGGTTACACCCAGAAATTTAGTCTCCTCAACTTGCTCAATAGCCACATTATTCAGTGATAGATCTAAACGAGGTTAAGTGTTGAGCGAGAGATTTGTCCCAAAAAAGAATGCTTTTAGTTTTTGAGATATTTAGCACCAGCCTATTGCTAGTTAGCCATTCTAAATCTGACTGGAGCTATATGTTAAGTGTCTCAGTTATGTATTTTACGGTTGCAGCCAATCTGTATACTGTTCAGTCATCCACATACAGTGCCTTGCGAAAGTATTCGGCCCCCTTGAACTTTGCGACCTTTTGCCACATTTCAGGCTTCAAACATAAAGATATAAAACTGAATTTTTTTGTGAAGAATCAACAACAAGTGGGACACAATCATGAAGTGGAACGACATTTATTGGATATTTCTACCTTTTTTAACAAATCAAAAACGGAAAAATTGGGCGTGCAAAATTATTCAGCCCCCTTAAGTTAATACTTTGTAGCGCCACCTTTTGCTGCGTTTACAGCTGTAAGTCGCTTGGGGTATGTCTCTATCAGTTTTGCACATCAAGAGACTGAAATTTTTTCCCATTCCTCCTTGCAAAACAGCTCGAGCTCAGTGAGGTTGGATGGAGAGCATTTGTGAACAGCAGTTTTCAGTTCTTTCCACAGATTCTCGATTGGATTCAGGTCTGGACTTTGACTTGGCCATTCTAACACCTGGATATGTTTATTTTTGAACCATTCCATTGTAGATTTTGCTTTATGTTTTGGATCATTGTCTTGTTGGAAGACAAATCTCCGTCCCAGTCTCAGGTCTTTTGCAGACTCCATCAGGTTTTCTTCCAGAATGGTCCTGTATTTGGCTCCATCCATCTTCCCATCAATTTTAACCATCTTCCCTGTCCCTGCTGAAGAAAAGCAGGCCCAAACCATGATGCTGCCACCACCATGTTTGACAGTGGGATGGTGTGTTCAGGGTGATGCGCTGTGTTGCTTTTACGCCAAACATAACGTTTTGTATTGTTGCCAAAAAGTTCAATTTTGGTTTCATCTGACCAGAGCACCTTCTTCCACATGTTTGGTGTGTCTCCCAGGTGGCTTGTGGCAAACTTTAAACAACACTTTTTATGGATATCTTTAAGAAATTGCTTTCTTCTTGCCACTCTTCCATAAAGGCCAGATTTGTGCAATATACGACTGATTGTTGTCCTATGGACAGAGTCTCCCACCTAAGCTGTAGACCTCTGCAGTTCATCCAGAGTGATCATGGGCCTCTTGGCTCCATCTCTGATCAGTCTTCTCCTTGTATGAGCTGAAAGTTTAGAGGGATGGCCAGGTCTTGGTAGATTTGCAGTGGTCTGATACTCCTTCCATTTCAATATTATCGCTTGCACAGTGCTCCTTGGGATGTTTAAAGCTTGGGAAATCTTTTTGTATCCAAATCCGGCTTTAAACTTCTTCACAACAGTATCTCGGACCTGCCTGGTGTGTTCCTTGTTCTTCATGATGCTCTCTGCTCTTTTAACGGACCTCTGAGACTATCACAGTGCAGGTGCATTTATACGGAGACTTGATTACACACAGGTATTTATCATCATTAGTCATTTAGGTCAACATTGGATCATTCAGAGATCCTCACTGAACTTCTGGAGAGAGTTTGCTGCACTGAAAGTAAAGGGGCTGAATAATTTTGCACGCCCAATTTTTCAGTTTTTGATTTGTTCAAATAGTTTGAAATATCCAATAAATGTCGTTCCACTTCATGATTGTGTCCCACTTGTTGTTGATTCTTCACAAAAAAATACAGTTTTATATCTTTATGTTTGAAGCCTGAAATGTGGCAAAAGTTCGCAAAGTTCAAGGGGGCTGAATACTTTCGCAAGGCACTGTACATAGACATACAGGCTTTATTTAAGGTCAGTGGAATGTCATTTGTTATGACAAAAAACAATAATGGCCCTAGCTGGCTGCCCTGCGGTACCACACACAACTAAATTTGCATGAGAGGCTTCCATTAACGAAAACCCTCTGTGTTCTATTAGTTATTTCAAGCATAGGTTATGATCAAAGACATAAGTCTAACAAAACAGCTCCCACAATCTCCTTACTATAATTTTTTTCAGTCGTTTGTGTCGTAGCCTAGCATGTTGAGTGCCATTCCTTATAAGCATGTTATGTTGTTAATTTGTTTTCTGTAAAATTACTTTGTATTTTATCAAACACAATATTTTACAAAAGTTTGCCAATAATGGTTGAGTATGACCTAAAGTTATTAATATATTTCAGGTGGCAGGGTAGCCTAGTGGTTAGAGTGTTGGACTAGTAACCGGAAGGTTGCAAGTTCAAATCCCTGAGCTGACAAGGTACAAATCTGATGTTCTGACCTTGAACAGGCAGTTAACCCACTGTTCCTAGGCTGTCATTGAAAATAAGAATTTGTTCTTAGCTGACTTGCCTAGTTACATAAAGGAAAAATATATATATATATATATATATATATTTCACCTTACAGTACAAGTTTTATGAATTATAAATAACCTTACTGAGATACAATACTATAATGCGTTATATACACTGTTCATACAACATGTTTTGTGAGAATATTACAAAAATATTGCATGAATGTTCTGGGAAGACTTTGTTGCTAAAACTAAAAAATCCCAATCAATTGATTGCCACAAGAGGTGTGGGTTAATCATGATCATAAATTAAATCTGATAGCTACTGTTAGTGTAGAAATTACCTGGGTTCTGTAACTCATTTTCTCTCTTTCATAGCTACCATAAGGCATATGGGTGGGAGTGAATTAAATGAACTGAGAGAGAGCGGGAGAGAGAGAGAGATTCATGTTGGTCTATGCATACAATACAGAACACGGGATGACAGGAAGGTTGGAAGACATTTACGTAACGTAGAACAAAATAAAAAAACAGTGAGTGTGAGTGAGTGGGGGAAGGGGGGGAGTGGAGATTAAGTAATTATCCTTTCAAGCTTAGTTTGAGGTGATGTTGAAATTAACCTGTGCAAATGAAGGGGCTACATCACAAAACGACTGTGAGGACTGCAGTGACTCAGCCACAACAAGAACATGTTGGGTGTGGTTTCTTCTTATCATGATCGCCAATCCCTCATGTTGCCATTGTTGCACAAGCAAGAGTCCTCAGTGGTTCAGTGGCTAATGAGTACTGTAGTACATTATGTTAGACTTGTAGTTGATAATAAATAAATGGGTTCTGTGCATTAATTGAACTAGCTAGAGTTTATGTACTTTTTTTCTTTCAAACCGTGATATTATGCAGGGCTAACATATGGGGAAATATAATAATAATTAAATTTGAGTTAGATTGTCACAGAAGCAGTCTACTGTATTATAATTTACACTAGCCTAAAGTCACTCATGACACTGCCTAACCTCAACAACAGTTTAAGGAGAATCCATCCCGTGTGTGCGTGTGTACGTGTGTGTGTCCAAGCATGAATGCGTATTGTTTCGTTGTGAACAATGAATATTCTTGAAGTGTGTGTGTGTGTTTACAAGTGAATAATATGTGTGTGTTCGCGTTTATGACCATTTCATCAAAAGCGCTCCTGAGGTGGATTGTAGATAAACAGCAGGCGGGCCAGCGAGCGAGCGGCAGACAGGGGGCACATGTTTAACTGGAGGAGATGAACTTAAAAGTAGTGATTTCCCTGATGACTGCTCCCTCTCAGCAGATGCTTCCCTCACTTTGTACCGAAAGCTCCCTTTATTTTATTTTTTAAAGGCTGTTTAGCATGCTCTGTTTAGCGTGCTCTCTCGCCATCCGTTAGTTTCTCAATGTCACATCTGCTCCTGCAATGCCCTCTACTGCTCGTCCTGTGTCTCCTTGAACTGCCGCCACTCCCCCAGTACTTTCTCCCCCTCCCTCTCTCTCTCTGTGGGTGATTGTGTGGGTGGAGACAGGTGTGCTGGAGTCCGAGCAGATCCCCACTGTTCCATAATCAAGACCTCTACAAATGCTCAGCTCTGCCACTTCCACGCTGCCAGATCATAATCTCTGCTCAGTCAGTCTACGTTTCTAGTCGTTTGTTACTATTCAGATCCTGTTATCCTGTTGTGCCTGTTTTCCTTGCCTGACGCTGTTTTCCTCTCCGCTACAGTTCTGCCCACTCTGACTCTGGTCCCTGTGTCCAGTCCCACGTCTCGTCATCCTGCTACTCTGTCCTGGATTCCCCACTCTACTACTCCTTTGGATTCCCCTCCGGACCTGCTTACCCTGTCCCAACCACTCTAGCTCCAGCCTAGGCCTCCACACCTGGTTTCAAGCAACCCATCCGAGCTTCCACTGACCTGCACTCCATCTCCCCCTGTGTTTCAATAAATATCTTGGTGACTTCATCCCAGTCTCCTCGTCTGAGTCTGCTTCCACTCCGCGTAACACTCAATACCCTATAATCCACCACTCTTATTCCCTCACTCTCTCTCTCTTTACCAAATCCCTTCCACTCAGTACCCTGGTTCAGAACTACTCTTTCTTACCGTCTCTCTCTACATGGGTTCAAATAGTAGAAAAACAAAACCCGTTGTTGACAGGTGTATAAAATCGAGCATACAGATATGAAATCTCTATAGCCAAACATTGGCAGTAGAATGGTCTCACTGAAGAACTCAGTGACTTTCAACATGGCACTGTCATAGGATGCCACCTTTCCAACAAGTCAGTTTGTCAAATTTCTGACCTACTAGAGATGTCCCTTTCAACAGTAAGTGCTGTTATTGTGAAGTAGAAATGTCTAATAGCAACAATGGCTCAGCCGTGAAGTGGTAGGTCACACAAGCTCTCACAGAACGGGCTAAAAATCATCAGTCCGAGGGTTGCAACACTCACTGTCGAGTTCCAAACTGCCTCTGGAAGCAATATCAGCACAATACCTGTTCGTTGGGAGCTTCATGAAATGGGTTTCCATGTCCGAGCAGGCGCACAGAAGCCCAAGATCACCATGCACAAGGCCAATTGTCTGCTGGAGTGGATTGGATATTTGTTCTCTGGAGTGATTAATCATGCTTCACCATCTGGCAGTCCTCTCGTGGCTGAATGGAAGCAAGTAAGATAAGTGCAACTTTGGCGCAGGAAAATGCGCAGGTCTACCTAGACCACCTTTTAAAAAATGTATTTTTTATTTTTTTTACTTTCTTTGAAAATCACCCTGATCTGACGTTTTGCACCACAAAGTGTGTTGCGATGGAAGGAAAGGGAAGCACTGTTTCCCAATGACACCCAAGAAATACCCAAACATACAGTATGCTGAAGTGGTATGATGACAAACCCATTGAAAGAGAAACTTTCACTTTTGGTGGAGATAAAAAAAAAATGAAAGCAATCTCTATCCTTTCAAAATGTAAATGTTGGTCAATTTGCAGCTCGCACCTTTGAATAAATCATGTTATTACGAATCTATGTCGGCCTTGGATGAGGCACTATTGATACAGATTTTTATCATCTTTTAAATATTTTTTGATTTATGTTGTTCTGTTTTTGTCTATTAATGTTCTGTATTATGTCATGTTTCATGTTCTGTTGTGGATTCTAGGAATAGTAGCTGCTGCTTTCGCAACCGCTAATGGGGATCCTAATAAAATACCAAATACCAAAAAGGGGTGGTATCTTTCATCCAGGCAATTTTTCTCCCTTTTTCTCTCCCTCTCTTTCTGTCTATCGGTGGTGAGGGTTTAGTGTGGAAAGGTCAGTATGTTCTCATCATGCTCACACTTGCCCAGTGACAGCCGGATAGCATTGCTACTGTACCTCAACACCTAACTATGGTACTCATCGCAGGTCGGAATCGACTGTAAAACAGCTTTCATTGACACCCTTACCACGTTTATCACACCACACAGACGAGTGGATATAAACGCAAGTGGACACATACACACACACACCATTATGACTCAACATGTTAATAATTTTCCAGGCTTTACTGTGAAGTAGAAATCCCATTCTTTGGCCTCACAAATTCATTACAACTTACTGAGGACACAAATATATCAGGGGACATTTGTGAATAAATCCAGCTAGCTTCTGCAATTCGGCAACTCTGCGCAAGCCAGTTTTTTCCGAACAACTACCTTTAAAAACATTTGCTCTAAACTTCTAATCACGGAGTGTCAGAGATTCAATTCTAACTAGCACATCAGATGGGAATTAATCATTGTGCTGTTTGGGATGAGAGGCAGAGGTAAACCGGGGGAAACATTAACATCAGATCACAACATTGATCGCACGATCACAATATGCTAATCAGACTGTCTAATCTCATGTATATTACAAATTAATAACGCCACGAGCACAACAGAAGAGAATCAGACTTGTATAATCAATTAAACTAGCTACAATCGTAAAGCCCCCAACTCAAAATAGATAAATAAAAAGTCAAATGGGATTTTAAATATGTGGTTTTTGACGTCAACAGCTGCAACATGCCGAACTGAGCATGAAGTCATGGGGAATAGTCGGAACGTAGCATAGCATTCGATTAGTAGCCTGTTGGGTAACACTACATTAAGTTGCCCCTATTACTATGTAACAACATAGTTTTTACATGGTAATAGGGTTGTAGCGGTATTGGTTATTACACAATTGGACAATTAAATGAGAGCCGCACACTCTAGGAGCTCAGATGCAATAATTGAATAACCTAATATCCAACGTTTCAACAGACAAGCTGTCTTCATCAGGGTAAAATGACAAACACTGCGGGACGACTAATTTGTATAGTGTCAAATTGTGTGGCCTGATATCATTGGTTAATTCTCATATATTAAAACAGCATATAAAAAACAAATGGATAGCATACGATCAGGGTAGCCTAGTGGTTAGAGCGTTGGACTAGTAACCGGAAGGTTGCAAGTTCTACCCCCCGAGCTGACAAGGTACAAATCTGTCGTTCTGCCCCTGAACAGGCAGTTAACCCACTGTTCCTAGGCCGTCATTGAAAATAATAACTTGTTCTTAATTATTAACTGACTTGCCTAGTTAAATAAATGTAAAATTAAATAGGTACAATTTGGCTACATAAGACCTCAAACATTTTAACTTCCTGATGCATCCATCCCGTTAGCAGGATCATTTTCGTCAACCAACACTGAATTGCAGAGCGTCAAATTCAAATTAAATTACTAAAAATATTAAATTTTCATGAAATCACAAGTGCAATATAGCAAAACACAGCTTAGCTTGTTGTTAATCCACCTGGTGTGTCAGATTTCAATAAAGCTTTTCGGCAAAAGTAAGCACGTCTCTCTCAGTAGACAAATTATTACAAACAGCTAGCAGCCAAGTATATTGTTCACGAAAGTTAGAAAAGCAATACATTAAATTGTTTACCTTTGATGATCTTCGGATGTTTGCACTCACGAGACTCCCGCTACACAATAAATGTTCCTTTTGTTCTATAAAGATTATTTCTATATCCAAAATACCTCCATTTGGTTGGCGCGTTATGTTCAGAAATCCACAGGCTCGAGCTGTCACGACATCGCAGACAAAAATTCCAAATAGTATCTGGAATGTTCGTAGAAACATTTCAAACGTTTTTTATAATCAATCCTCAGGTTGTTTTTACAATATACTGTATAATTGATAATATATCAACTGGGAATGTAGCCTCTTCAATAGCAGAGAGAGAGAAAATGGCTGCACCAAGTTGTTGCGCATACAAAACGCTGCTGGCACCCAGCCATACAATGACACGATGTGTTCTTTCTCGCTCATTTGTCAAAATAAAAGCCTGAAACTATGTCTAAAGACTGTTCACAGCATGGGGAAGCCATAGGAAAAGGAATCTGGTTGATATCCCTTTAAATGGAGCGAAGGAAGGCTATGGAACATGGAGCTTTCAAAATAGAGGCCACTTCCTGGTTTGATTTTCCTCAGGTTTTCACCTGCAATATCAGTTCTGTTATACTCACAGACAATATTTTGACAGTTTTGGAAGCTTTAGAGTGATTTCTATCCTAATCTGACAATTATATGCATATTCTAGATTCTGGGCCTGAGAAATAGACATGGTAATTCCCGGGTGACTTTCAAACATGTAATTACAAAACATTAGTTACATAGTTAAACAAGAAAAACTATAATAAACATCAGTAATTACCCATGTGGAATAACCTTTAGAAAGTGGATGTATAATTACAGTGCTTGGTCCAATTGTGTAATAACTGATACCGCTAAATCGCTATTGCCATGTAATTACATAGTAATACCTATGTAACTACAGTTATTACTGTGTAGATAGTAATAAGGGCAACTTAATGAAAAGTGTTGCCACCTGTTGTTGTATGATTACAGCAGTACAGGCAATCCATGTCAGTTAAGTAGCCTCACTTGTTGGTGGGGATGCTTGCGTTGCTAGCCTGGAATAAAACATGTCAAACTGTACAAATATGTACATGCATAATTGAGCAGGTGATGATGCCCTGCTCTGAAGAAAATATATGGAGGGGCAGAGGAAATATATAGAGGAGCAGTGCGTTTGTAAAAACACAAATTCAGCAGCTGGTCTCTATCTCCTTTTTCTCTCCCTCTGCCTCGCTCTTCATCGATCTCTCCTTTTATTGACCAAGGTGGGTTTTTATCTCTTACCAGGCGAGATATTTCATAAAATCCACTCCAACTTCCCATCGAGATGAAACTGGGAAGACTAAATGACTTATTCTGTTTGTTCACGGCAAAACAGGGCCTTTCCCAACTAATCTCGTACTTCCGTGACACCAGTGTGCTCATCTATTCTCTTTCTCAGGTCCGACATGACCTGGTGATATCTTTGTAAAGAATGGGAACTGATAGTTAGGGGAATGTACTTGTGACCAGGGGCTGTGAAGGCTTGAACAAGGTACTCAACTCAAATCAGTGCAAGGATAAGTGGATACTTGTGTCTGCTTGTCCTTGTAGGTAAGAAGACACCTGTTCTCACTCTCTTCAAGTTTGTCTCGCCATGCAGTGTCCACTCCAATGATCTCACTCTCTCACCTAAGTTGACTCCCGTCATAACACATCTTGTCAATATGTTGTTCATATAAGATCATTGTCCCTCTGACTTAGTGGAGGTCATTTTTTTTTATTGTTAAATATTAAAAAGTGATCCTTTTTAGATTAAACTATACTAAATACATTAATGTCACCAAGTGACTGAATAAAACATACTGTTTTGAAATGAAGGTCTACAGTAGTCTCAACAGCACTCTCTAGTGTAGCACCCTGGCATAGCCAGAGGACAGCTTTTTTTGTCCTCCTCTGGGTACATTGACTTCAATACAAAACCTATGAGGCTCATGGTGCTCACCCACTTCCATAGACTTGCACAGTAATTATGATAACTTCCGGAGGACGTCCTCCAACCTATCAGAGTACTTGCAGCATGAAATGTAGCAGAACGATGCAGAATATTAAAGATCGCACAGAGATACGTTAGCTAGCTACCAACAACCAGGGGTGAAAGTAAGGCGGTACGCTGTACTGGTAAAACATGAGCTTATCACAATAATGACAACAAAATGTCAAGAAAAATGTAGGCTATCACTCCAGTATCATTACATAGGCATGAAAAATGAGCAAATGGACTTGAAAACGGGTGGTATAGCTTACACTCCAACATGTGATGTTGTTTGACAAGAAAACTGACATTTTTCCAAGGCAGAAATGAGTGGCTGACACCCAAGACGCGTACAGACAGCAGAGGCATTCATTCTGGCCTAATGACAATCGTCAAACTCTTTGGTGTTTTGTGTAACAGATGTTTCTGTGGATTAACATGCGCGGGTAGCCAAGTAAAGGAGCCCTTTGAAGTGATTGTTTGACAAGCAGATCAAAACATCTTTACCTCGTGTTTATGCCACAATAAAAGGTCATATATTTAAAACGTTAAATGACAAATCTTTACAACTAGGCCCACAGAGAGGCGATTGAATTAACAGGAATTCTAAATATAATTATATAATTAGGACGTACGGCCAGTCCGCCCATTAGGCAGGATTAGGGAGCTGCCACTAAGCAGCAGTTTGACAAGGGCACCATTTTCCAAGCTAAACTGACCAAGACGCACCTCCAACAACACATAAAACCTCATATTATTCTTCCCCAAAACAATGATAACTTCTCTCACCTGATGGCTACTTAGGTGAGCGCTGATGCCGCCCCATGATAAGCAGGGTGCTGTTGGAGGGTGCAGGGTGCTGTCTCCAGGGTGCTGGTGGAGAGACGCAGCGCTGCAGCGCTCCAACAACACTCCATCAAATTAATTGAACATAAATGATGCAGCCTACGGTAGAAAGAGTAGTAGCCTATGTCGTTTTTCTCTTGCTTGTAGACTGGAGACCAAATGTATAACAATGTCATGGGGGGGGGGGACACATATGAGGTAAGAAATTAAATCTACTTTCATCCCTTGCTACAACAAAATGGTATAGTTACTCAAAAACGAATATGAGTCATTAAGCCAAAGGCTGAACAGTTTGTTTGTGTGCTTAACTCTGTCTGTAAACACGCTGGATGATTCAGAATCCATTGAAGAGCTTGAACGATTCATTGACGAGAGATACTTATGAACTCAAAGAAACATGTCGCTGCTTTTGGAGGATTCAAGCATTGTTAAGGACAACCAACCCAATCAACAAAACAAAACCAAATCAGGTTGGCCAATAGGTATCAATGATGGAACCAAACCATCCCCTAGTGTGATGCGAGTGGGGAGAGGTTTACTGATATGGATGTTGGCTTGCTAAAATCCATCAATGAAAGGCTTGCCAAACATGATATCTTGGATATATTACAAGAGGACATCAATGCATTATGTGCTAGTCTAGAATTGAGCCAACTTCAGATTGATGATTTAAGGAAAGAGAACACGGCTCTGAAAGGTACTGTAGACTCTATTCATAGCAAAGTGGAGGTGGTGCAAAGGGAGAAGAAACAACTTAAAGAAACATTGCTTGATGTGCAGTGTCGATCAATGCGGAACAATCTAATATTCTCAGGGATACCCAAGAATGACAACAGCAGAGGCTGTGAGGACACAGTCCGAGACTTTATGTCAATTCAACTAAAACTGCCCACTGATGTTGTGCGTAATGCCACTTTCTCCAGAGTCCATAGAATAGGTAAGGCCTCTGGAAATAGGCCACGGGCTATTATTGCATGTTTTGATACATTTTACCAAAAGGAAATGACGAAGAACATGGGGAGAGAACTCAGAAACACTGATTTTGGAATGAATGATCACTTCCCCACCAAGATCAATGAAAGGAGAAAATAACTATATCCCCCCCATGAAGGAAAAGCGTTGCCTGAATCAACGAGTCTCCATGGTGATGGATAAACTTTATATCAACGGGCAACTGTATCAAGACTCTTGTCAAGGATTTCCTCCTCTTCTTCCGAAGAGGAGAGGCGAAAAGTATCAGAGGACCAATATGCGGCATGGTAAGTGTCCATGGTTCTTTTAATATGTAAATGTACACATGAACACTACAAAACAATAAACATGAAAAACCTAAACAGTCCTATCTGGTGCAAAGACAGAGACAGGAACAATCACCCACAAACACACAGTGAAACCCAGGCTACCTAAGTATGATTCTCAATCAGAGACAACTAATGACACCTGCCTCTGATTGAGAACCATACTAGGCCGAAACATAGAAATACCCAAATTATAGAAAAACAAACATAGACTGCCCACCCAACTCACGCCCTGACCATACTAAATAAATACAAAACAAAGGAAATAAAGGTCAGAATGTGACAACTCTATAGTAACTCCCTGGCTATTTTAATTTAAAGTTCAAATCTGAGTTTGTGTGTTGTAGTGTATCATGACAACTTCAACTATAACAAATACATGCTATATTGATCTCAACTTGATAAGGAAAGGGCTGCATATAGCTCAGGTTAATGTTTGTAGCCTTCCTAACAAAATACATAAGGTTTTTAACTTGGTCAACCTAAATAAAATTCATATTTTGGCTGTGACCGAAACACATCTGTAAATGATGGACAAATTAACATTCAAGGATATAGTCTACTGAGAAGGGACAGGAATAGGAATGGTGGGGGTGTTGCACCTTAATGTAGGTCAAATAGAGGCACTATGGGCTCAAGTACATCTGCCTCACCAGGCACCCATATTGGTAGGATGTGTGTATAGACCTCCTAGCTCTAAGGTGTTCTATCTGGATGACTTAAGTACTGGGTTTGACCAGGCCACAGATAGCAACAGATATGTATTTATCTTGGGTGATTTTAATATAAATTGGAAGGATCACAATAATTCAAATAGAAAAAAATTGATGAGATATGCTAAGAACTGTGGTTTGAAACAAATGGTTAATGATACTACTAGATCTTCAATTAAGTTGGGTCATCGTTCAGACACGTGCATTGATCTAATATACCATTGCAATGCTTAAAATCCAGATCAATGCCAGTGGGCTGGACAGACCATAATATTGTGACCATAACCATGAACACCAAGGTTCCAAAGCAAGCCACAAGGATTGTGGTCAAAATAAATTTTAAAACATTTAATCATGAGTTATTTCTAAATGATTTGGCTGCTGTACCCTGGGAGCTGATTTATGTAGAGAATGATTTAAATCATGCTACAGAATGTTTTATTGATTTGCTCATGGAGGTAATGGACCATCATGCCCCTATAAGAAAGAGTACAGTTGGTGCCCGTCCATCTCCATGGATTGATGATTAACTGGATGAGGCTTTTTCTCAAAGAAATATGGCAAAAGTCTTAGCAGTCAAAATTAGAAATTGATGAACAGAATTATAGAACATTACGTAATTATGCAGTTAAATTGAATCGAAGGAAAAAAAAGTTATTTTACAACAATGCTTTTATTGATTGTAAAACTGATTCTGTATGGAACACAGTTAAGGGCTTACTTGGTACATCTATCTCATCATGCCCATCTAGTGTGGAGGTTGACGAGAGAATAATAACAAAACCAGTTGATATTGTCAATCATTTTGCAGATTTTTTTTACACAGAAAATTAAATTACTGAGCTACAATGTAGACATACATTCTTCCAAACAAGCTTTTGTCGAATGGATTGATGATATTATGAGCAATAAGATCTGCTCTTTTAGTCTACAAACGGTGTCAGTGGAGGAGGTGTTAAACCTATTGAAGTCATTACCTGATGGTAAATCTACAGGTAATGGTCTTATGGACAATTTCTTGCTTCGCTGTGCTGTTCCCCAGATTGCAGTTCCACTGAGATACATATTTAATTGGTTTCTGGAAAAGGGGACGTTTGCAAATGTATGGAAGCATGCGAAACTGTGTCCTATTCCGAAGGACAGCAAAGAACCCATTACTCCTGCTAATAGTCGACCAATTAGTCTACTCCCTACACTCAGTAAGATATTGGAGGGTATTGTGAGTAGACAAATGTGGGAGTACATGGAAAAGAATGATCTGATTACAGCCAATCAGCATGCTTATTGCAAAAACCATTCCACTACCACTGCATTGGTTGACATGACTAATCAGTGGCTCAATGCTATGGATAATGGCACATTTGTAGGTGTACTATTTTTAGATTTCAGTGCAGCATTTGATTTAGTGGATCATGAAATAATCTTGACAAAATTAATGCATTATGGTTTTAAGGAGGTAGCATTGAATTGGGTACAGTCATATCTAACTGACAGGAAACAGTCCACCTATATCAATGGTTCTTTTTCTTCCCCTAATGTTAAGCCTATGGGTTCCCCTACAGGAACTACACCCCCCCGTTCAGCTGAAATGGTGGCGCAGGGACTGCAAAAATATTCTTAGAAATATTTAACCTCCACACATTAACAAGTCCAATACCTCAAATGAAAGATAAACACCTTGTTCATCTACCCAGCGTGTCAGATTTGTAAAATGTTTTACGGCGAAAACACAGCATATATTTATGTTAGACCACCACCAAAACAAAGAGAAAATGTAGCCATTTTGTACCACAAAAGATAAAATGACAAAAAGCAGGATAAAAATTATAATTCACTATAACCTTTTGAAAATCTTCATCAGATGACAGTCATATGACATGTTACACAGTACATTTATGTTTTGTTCGATAATATGCATTTTATATCCATAAATCTCGGTTTACATTGACGCCATGTTCAGAAAATTCTTCAAAATGTCCGGAGGAATTATAGAAAGCTACGCCAGATAACAGAAATACTCATCATAAACTTTGACTAAAGATACATGTTCTACATATAAGTAAAAAGATACACTGGTTCTTAATGCAACCGCTGTGTCACATTTATTTTTAACGTTACGGAAAAAGCCTAACATTGCAATAATCTGAGACAGCGCTCAGACGTAACAATATTTCTCCGCTATGTTGGAGTCAACAGAAATACAAAATTACAACATAAATATTCGCTTACCTTTGATGATCTTCGATCAGAATGTAGTGCAAGGAGTCCTAGTTCAACAATAAATCGTTTTGTTTCATAATGTTAAATTCTAGTGTCCATGTAGCAGCATTTGCTACCACTTTCAGCTCAAATGCCCAAAAAAATTACTTCTGGTCCAGGATAATTTTGCATCAAAACTTCCAAATTACATATTACAGGTCGACGAAACTGGTCAAACTAAGTGCAGAATCAATCTTCAGGATGTTATGATCATACAGATCGAATAGCATTCCAACCGGGCCATCCTAGTTCATCTGGGGCTGATTGGAACAGACAAAGCACTCCAACGCATACGCGCCTTCAAGCACATGAATCTTTTGCGACACTCTAGCACTTTCCTTCCCATTAGGTCGAAGTTCACAGCAAATGCTCCATTACACTTTCTACTGAATGAGGACATCTAGTGGAAGACATAGGTAGTGTTTCCAGATCCATAACTTGTTGGGAAGGGAGGGGGCGATGACGTCAAAGTTGCCCCAACTTTCAGGATTTCAAAACTAGTTTGCAAGATTGCCTTCCCTGTGAGTTCTGTTATACTCACAGACATAATTCAAACGGTTTTAGAAACTCCAGAGTGTTTTCTATCCAATATTAATTATAATATGCATATATTAGCAATTTAGGACACATTTTGATGCAGTTCACTATGGGCACGCAATTCATCCAAAGGGAACGTTTTTAAACTGTGGAATACCGCAGGGCAGCTGCCTTGGGCCACTTCTTTAATATATACCAACGACCTTCCCTATGCCTTGGTTGAAACTCAATCTACTATGTTTGCAGATGATACTACAATTTATGCAGCAAGACAATCGGTTCAACAGGTACAGCAGGCTTTACAAGGAGATTTGGAGAATATCAGGAAGTGGGTTTGCCAAAACAAACTTGTTTTAAACACCAAGAAAACAAAGTTATGTTGGTCTGTTCAACTAGGAAAAGGCCAAAACAGCATGGGATACAATTAAGTATGGGAGGAGTACAAATTGAAGTGGCAGAAACCAAACTATTGGGAGTACAGCTAGACAACTGCTTATCATGGTCGTCTCAAATAACTCATCTATGTAAAAAAAATATTAAAACAGCATGCATAATCAGAAGGATAGCTAAATATTTACCAGGAAAAATTCATCAGCAAATAACACAAGTATTAATTGAGAGTCAGGTGAACTACTGTTCGGTGGTCTGGGGAAATGCATCATCAAGTGAAGTTAGGAGACTGCAGAATGCACAGAATAAAGCTGCAATAATTGTTTTAAGGTGGAGATATGGTTCTTCTGTTGCAGTCATGCACAGTGTTCTTGGTTGGTCATCAATCGACAAGGTATTTGAAAAAAACATGCTTATTTTATTTTATAATATACACCAAGTTCTATTCACAAAGGTATTCAGTTGGTAAGAGACAGACATTCCGTAAATACTAGGAATAGATTGTCCACCATCTATGCGTTATCCAGACAGAAAAGAGAAATAGGCAAAAGATCATTTCGATTTAGAGTAATACAGAAATGGAATAAATTAACTGAGAAAACTAGAAACCTTTCAATATATAAATGTAAGCATTATTTTAAAACAATTTAAATATAGGATATAGAAATGTTGTGGGATTATAGTAGATGAAGAATCAATATTTTTTTAGATTGTGTATTTATTGGGTCATTATGCTAGTATTATGTATGTTTGTAATAGTGTATTATATGTGACAGTGTGTTTTTATTATCAATTGTATTTTAATGTTTAAGGACTCTTGGAAGATTAGTCCAAATGGGGACTAAAAGAGATACATAAAATCAAAGCCAAAGAAATTCCTTTAATCTTTGTCATCATCACCAAAAGATTTTTCCATTTCCCAGTGAGACACTCTGAGGCTAGCTAGCTAACGTTAACTATAACATTAGGCTACAGTACATTTTGGGTATAGCAAAAAAAGCTAGCTAGCTCAACTGGGCTAGTAATGTTATTAGCAAGCCTCGTTACAGCCAAATCAATCACAACAATGCCTTGTGTAAAAAGAGGGCTTATATTGCTAGCTAGCTACCAACAGCAATTCAACATACTTGTTTGTCATTTGTCCTCTTGGTCCAGGCTGCTGCTTCCAGTTGATCTTGGAGGTTCTGAAGAACATCTCCTGCAGCCCTCTATCCATATGTGTGTCAAAACTTTGATGGTCTGTCACACACACATGATCCATGGGATCTGTAGTGACCCTCACCAGTAAGAACTGTCCGTGATCGAATTTGTTGCAGTACAGACATTCCTTGTCTGTCGGCATGGCTGGACAGCACCTGTATAGGTACCACCAGTCTAAGTTTGAACGTGGCTCCCCATTGCTGCTTACTGGTCTCGTAATTCTTGTTTCTGCTGTCTCAATTCCTCTTCAGCGTATTCCATCTAAAAAAATAGGGCTGGGCCTCCCGGGTGGCGCAGTGGTCAAGGGCGCTGCAGCGCCAGCTGTGCCATCAGACACTCTGAGTTCGCGCCCAGGCTCTGTCGTAACCGGCCGCAACCGGGAGGTCCGTGGGGCGACGCACAATTGGCCTAGCGTCGTCCGAGTTAGGGAGGGCTTGGCCGGTAGGGAGGTCCTTGTCTCATCGCGCACCAGCGACTCCCGTGGCGGGAGTGCGCGCTAACCAAGGTTGCCAGGTGCACGGTGTTTCCTCCGACACATTGGTACGGCTGGCTTCCGGGTTGGATGCGCGCTGTGTTAAGAAGCAGTGTGGCTTGGTTGGGTTGTGTCTCGGAGGACGCATGACTTTCAACCTTCGTCTCTCCCGAGCCCGTACGGGAGTTGTACCGATGAGACAAGATAGTAACTACTAAAACAATTGGATACCCCGAAATTGGGGACAAAAAAATATAGGGCTGTAATAGGGCCTATGTAAAACTACATTAAAAAAAATATTTTGCCACCCAGCTCTTACTGGAAAGAGGAATCATCCACAAGCAGCATTTGTAATTATTTAGCAGTCTCAGATAGACAGTGCACTTACCGTGCATGTGTAGAAACTAGTACCGCCCCATTGTGATAAGCCCGCCTTGGAGGGTGGGAACACAATTGGACAAGGAAGTAAGGCTCCCGTCAGGCTGTAGTCTACAAAGCCAAGGAAAATGAGTCAACCTAGATATCTTGCAATGTCGTGGCAGATAAGAACAATTTTGAGACGGCTCTATTGAACAAGCTCTATTAAGGCTCTATTGAACAACCATATATATATATTCACCACCGGGGTGGGGTGTTTGTGCAATTGGTGAAACATAAAGGCCATAATATTTTCTACAAAACATGACTGCATTCATTTTTTTGATCAGACAGCACGCCCAATCAACCAATGACTTCATTGTTTGAACTCTCGTGTGAAAATTCAAAAATACCATTGCGGTGCATTTATGTCTGAAACAGCTCTCATCACTTATGTAGGGAGCCTGGAAAAACATCCCAAATAGTGTCTAGCAGTGAAGTTTCCCTTTATCCTCTCTGGAATAGGGGGCGGTATTTTCACATCCGGATGAAAAGCGTGCCCAGAGTAAACTTCCGCCTCTTATTAGTAGATTTGGTTAGAAAAAACTCTGAAGTTTCCTAAAACTGTTTGAATAATGTCTGTGAGTATAACAGAACTGATTTGGCAGGCAAAACCACGAGCACAATCCATCCAGGGAATGTTGTTTTTGTTGAGGTCAATCTGTTTTCCATTGGTTTTCTATGGCAAGCCCGTTTTATAGAAATATGCTTGCAGTTCCTATAGCTTCCACTAGATGCCAACAGTCTGTAGAAATTGGTTGATGTTTTTCTTTTGAGAAATGAAGAAATAGACATTTCCTTTCTGGGTGTAAGGCCATGGGTACTGTTTTGTTTGGGGCGAATGACCTGAAGCTTGCTCCACTTTCACTTTCGATTATTTACGTTTGAAAATACTTAATGTAGGATTAGGAAAGTTGTTTGAAATGTTTGGACAAAGTTTACAGGTAGCTTATTAGATATTTTGTAGTCATGCTGGGCGAGTTGGAACCAGTGTTTTTCTGAATCAAACGCGCCTGGCAGGTTCGCGCCTCGCGCCTGGCAGGTTGAAATATGATTGTCATGTGTTTGTTTGATGGGGTGCTGTCCTCAGATAATCACATGGTTTGCTTTCGCCGTAAAGCTTTTTTGAAATCTGAAACGATGGCTAGATTAACAAGAAGTTAAGTTGACGCCACTCATGGGATTTGATCCACAAGAAGTTACTAAGATGTAAAAGCAGTTCCATTTAATAAAGAGTATGTGAACACGAATGTATTGTGTGCTACAAAGTCAGCTTTATAATTCAGCATTCCTCCTGTAGCTAACAACCTACCTAGCTAGCTAATTTAGCTTGCACTAGCTCTTTTGTTTATTTTTTATTTCACCCTTATTTAACCAGGTAGGCCAGTTGAGAACAAGTTCTCATTTACAACTGCGACCTGACCAAGTTAGAGCAAAGCAGTGCGACACAAACACAGTTACACATGGGATAAACAAACGTACAGACGTACAGTCAATAACAGAATAGAAAAGTCTATATACAGTGTATGCAAAATGTAGTAAGATTAGGGAGGTAAGGCAATAAATAGGCCATAGAGGCAAAATAATTACAATTTCGCAATTAAACACTGGAGCGACAGATGTGCAGAAGATGAATGTGCAAGTAGAGATACTGGGGTGCAAAGAAACAACAACATGGGGATGAGGTAGTTGGGTGGGCTATGTACAGGTGCAATGATCGGTAAGCTGCTCTGACAGCTGATGCTTAAAGTTAGTAAGAGAGATATAAGTCTCCAGATTTTGTGATTGTTGCAATTCGTTCCAGTCAATGGCAGCAGAGAACTGGAAGGAAAGGCGAACAAAAGAGGAGTTGGCTTTAGGGCTGACCAGTGAAATATACCTGCTGGAGTGCGTGCTGAGATAAGGTGGGGCTTTACCTAGCAAAGACTTAAAGATGACCTGGAGCCAGTGGGTTTGGCGATGAATATAAAGCGAGGGCCAGCCAATGAAGGCATACAGGTCGCAGTGGTGGGTGAATATGGTGCTTTGGTGACAAAACAGATGGCACTGTGATAGACCACATCCAATTTGCTGAGTAGTGTGTTGGAGGGTATTTTGTAAATGACATCGCCAAAGTCAAGGTTTGATAGGATAGTCAGTTTTACGAGGGTATGTTTGGCAGCATGAGTGGAGGATGCATTGTTACAAAATAGGATGCAGATTCTAGCTTTAATTTTGGATTGGAGATGCTTGATGTGAGTCTGGAAGGAGATTTTACAGTCTACCCAGACACCCAGGTATTTGTAGTTGTCCACATATTCTAAGTCAGAACAGTCCAGAGTAGTGATGCTAGGCGGGTGGGCGTGTGCGCGCAGATATCGGTTGAAGAGCATGCATTTAGTTTTACTTGCATTTAAGAGCAGTTGGAGGCCACGGAAGGAGTGTTGTATGGCATTGAAGCTCATCTGGAGGTTTGTTAGCACAGTGTCCAAAGATGGGCCAGAAGTATAGAGAATGGTGTCGTCTGCATAGAGGTGGATCAGAGAATCACTAGCAGCAAGAGCGACATCATTGATATATACAGAGAAAAGAGTCGGCCTGAGAATTAAACCCTGTAGAGACTGCCAGAGGTCTGGAAAACAGACCCTTAGATTTGATACACTGAACTCTATCTGAGAAGTAGTTGGTGAACCAGGCAGGGCAGTTATTAGAGAAACCAAGGCTATTGAGTCTGCCAATGAAAATGCATTGATTGATAGAGTCAAAGCCTTGGCCAGGTTGATGAATACGGCTGCGCAGTATTGTCTCTTATCGATGGCAGTTATGATATAGTTTTGGACCTTGAGCGTGGCTGAGGTGCATCCCATGACCAGCTCGGAAACCAGATTGCATAGCGGAGAAGGATTCAAAATGGTTGGTGATCTGTTTGTTAATTTGGCTTTGGAAGACCTTAGAAAGGCAGGGTAGGATAGATATAGGTCTGTTACAGTTTGGATCTAGTGTCACCCCTTTGAAGAGGGGGATGACCGCGGCGGGTTTCCAATCTTTAGGGCTCTCAGATGATACGAAAGAGAGGTTGAACAGGCTAGTAATAGGGGTTGCAACAATTGAGGTGGATATGTCTTTAGAAAGAGAGGGTCCAGATTGTCTAGCCCAGCTGATGTATAGGGTCCAGATTTTTCAGCTCTTTCAGAACATCAGCTAACTGGATTTGGGTGAAGGAGAAATGGGGGAGGCTTGGGAAAGTTGCTGTGGGGGGTGCAGAGCTGTTGACCGGGGTAGGGGTAGCCAGGTGGAAAGCATGGCCAGCCTTAGAAAAATGCTTATTGAAATTATCGTAGATTTATCGGTGGTGACAGTGTTTCATAGCCTCAGTGCAGTGGGCAGCTGGGAGGAGGTGCTCTTACTCTCCATGGACTTTACAGTGTTCCACAACCTTTTGGAGTTGGTGCTACAGGATGCACATTTCTGTTTGAAGAAGTGAACCTTTGCTTTCCTAACTGCCTGTGTATATTGGTTCTTAACTTCCCTGAAAAGTTGCATATTGCGGGGGCTATTCAAATCAAATCAAATCGATGCTAATGCAGTACACCACAGGATGTTTTTGTGCTGGTCAAGTGCAGTCAGGTCTGGAGTGAACCAAGCGCTTTAACTGTTCTTAGTTCTACATTTTTTGAATGGGGCATGATTATTTAAGATGGTGAGGAAAGCCATTTAAAGAATATCCAGGTATCCTCTACTGACGGAATGAGGTCAATATCCTTCCAGGATACCCGGGCCAGGTTGATTAGAAACACCTGCTTGCTGAAGTGTTTTAGGGAGCGTTTGGCAGTGATGAGTGGTGGTCGTTTGACCGCGGACCCATTACGGAAGCAGGCAATGAGGCAGTCATCGCTGAGATCCTGGTTGAAGACAGCGGAGGTGAATTTAGAGGGCAGATTGGTCAGGATGACATCTATTAGGGTGCCTGTGTTTACGGATTTAGGGTTGTACCTCATGGGTTCCATGATAATCTGTGTGAGATTGAGGGCATCTATCTTAGATTGTAGGACGGCCGGGATGTTAAGCATATCCCTGTTTTGCTCTACCTAGCTATGCATCGATGTGGGGCTGCTTGTGCTCATGTCGAGGCCCCACGGTGAATGAATGGTTAGCTAGCTAGTGGCAATACTTTCAAATTACTGTCAAACTAAAAAACCTTTTTTCCCCGACTATGTAGAGCAGGGCTCTCAATAAATGTTGGCTCCCGAGTGACGCAGCAGTCTAAGGCACTGCATCTCAGTGCTAGAGGGGTCACTACAGACACCCTGGTTCAAATCCAGGCTGTATCACAACTGGCCGTGATTGGGAGTCCGGTTGGTTGGACCGGCCGTGATTGGTTGGTGCACAATTGGCCCAGTGTCGTCCGAGTTTGGCCGGTATTGGCCGCCATTGTAAATAAGAATTTGTTCTTAAATGACATGCCTAGATGCATGATCCTAGGGCTCAGGTCCGCTGGGAAGGGAGAGAGAGAGAGAATTAGAGGGAGCATACTTAAATTCACACAGAACACCAGATAAAACGGACTGACCCTAGCCCCCTGGCACATAGACTATTGCAGCATAGATACTGGAGACTGAGACAGGGGTGGGTCGGGGGACACCCCGTCTGACGATACCCCTGGACAGGACCAACCAGGCAGGATATGACCCCACACACTTTGCAAAGGAATATCAACAGACCACCAACTTACTACCCTGAGACAAGTCAGAGTATAGCCAATGACGATCTCCCCCACCACACAAGCCCAAAAGGGCGCAAGACCGGACAGGAAGATAACGTCAGTGGCTCAACCCACTAGCTACCTGACTAACTACACTATTTACTTTTTTCACAGCTGTCACAAATGCTGTTGTGCCCCAGAGTAGTTTATTGTTAAGTTTGTTGCAAAAATCAATGTCTAAATAAAAAATATCCTATATACATCTGTGCTCCCATTTGCCCGTGTTTCTTGGGGATCCTGATTGGTTTTATGATACTCTCATCTCATCCTGTGGTATTAAGTCCATTAGAGCATTTGACAACAGGATGAACAGTCATCTATAACACCCATTAAAACTAGTTTTATAGCATCTTATACCATTACTCATAACGATTTACGACTACAGCTTATGACAACTGTTATAATGTGTTACATAGCTGTTATAAAGACTTTAAGAACACCTACAATAATGCTTATAGAACATGTGACTAGTAATAATCACGAAAACACCAACCACGTCAACAGTTACGTCAACCGGGATGAAAAATAGCTAAACAAAACACCTCAAACCTTGATGACTGGCCCGGAGCTCTGAAAACCTGGAATACTTTCAAAGTTTAGTATAGTAGCCCATCCTCTATCCTCAAACACAAATAATGAACTAAAAGCATTCAACAGCATCACTTTGTAAAAAAAAACATAAAGTCGGGAGGTATCGAGCACCGAGCCGTCGTTGCCTTAGATCTCTCTAATGGGGCCCAATGTGTGGTGGTTAGCTGCAGAATATGAATGCACCTCCATTGAATTATTAATGTTGTGGTCGCTTCGTATTCTGCCTGGCACTTCCAGGGGTGATCCACCTCCTACGCCGATGGGATGCTGTCACCCGTAATTGGAGGAATCACGACAGAGCGGAGTTAAGTGCTCCGAAGTCCCGGGGTGAAGAATCTGACACCGCTGCAGCTCTAAGAGGTGAGAACATTTTTCAACTGTGGTACTTTTTCCAGTACAGTATTTTTCCCACCCCTCATACAAACATGCACACGCACACGCACATACACACACACACACACACTTTTCTGGATTTATGTCATAAAGTAATATCTGTCAGAACATACTGCTTCTTTTCCCTCTCATTCAAGCAGACAGACTAGCCCTGAAAAAGAGGGATTTGGCCGAGGTGCCAGTGTACAGTACATCAACAGGGACTTGATTTTAGTTGGGATGTAGGGATGATGGTGCACTGGTTTTGTGGTTTAATGGTAATAGGAATCTTCACAGTCACAGATTGACAGATATCCCACACTAAAGTCAAAGATGAAGACAAACACTTTAGGTCTCAGTGCATCTATTGCTACGTGACATCTGTAGCATTGTTCCATCTAACCCTGTCAGTGAAGAGGCAGGGGCACAGGCTGTTGTACGACTCCACTGTGACCTTTGAACTCTCTAACCACCCACGTGTTCCACTCACCCTCTCAAACATCTTCCGCAAAGGTGAAATAGTATCCGTTTCATTGTATCCCACAATGATGAAAAGGCGAGAGGTGTCTCCGGTTGGATACACTGTGTTGATAGTGTGACGTCTGCCTTGTAGAGGCGCGTTCCTATTTGGTCCTTCAGAACAACGGGGGAAGCGTCAAACAGACAACTCAGAGCAAAGACGGAGCCTCATGTCCCACAGACGGGGGGGGGGGGCAGGTTTGGTTGACATGGCCCCCTGAACAGGGGATCCTGTCCGTTTTCTGTGACAGGAGCAAAACCATAATGGGTCAAACTCGCCCCCCCTGGCCCACTGGCAGGTTTGGTTCACGAATGGCATAGCAGTGCCCAAGCTCAGTCTAAGGGGGCATGCTTGTCTATGTTATGTCAAAGATAGGGTCTCAGAGATGGAGAGAGGAGGTTGAGCTCACTACATATCACACATGAACTTTGTCGGTGCTGTGACAGTTGGTTGTGACCTGTGCAAGAGCAGAGAGAGAGAGCGAGCACTCTTGAGTCTCCATACAGTCAATGGGGTAGAGGCTTAAATACATCACATTCAAGCAGTCTTTTTATATTCACATATTTATATAGCATGTGTTTTTAAATGGAATTTGGTAATCCTCCAAAAAGCTTCACACCTTCTATATCTGTTAAAATATAACATTGTGTTAAATCTTTCATGTTTAATTTAGTTTCATACACCTTTGCAATTACTTCCCTCTCTCCTTTAGATTGATTAATTTCCCTTATCGTCTCCTGACTGAGTTTCATATAATACTTTCTTCTTTTCTATTTCCTCTGCCAAAAAAATCAAGGAAAAATATTGGGGTTCTAAGAACAGCTCAAAACAGTAAATTAGGAAATTACGATGCGAGTCGATCAACCTCGTGTCCGACCAAATCATTTTGTTTCCTCTTTTCAGGGAAAGGAAAATCAAGAGATTGTGGCAGATCTGAGAGCCCGGGATGCCAGCGACTCTGTGAAATGCTAATTTAATTGACATGAAAAGAAAAATCGGATTAAAGGAGAGGAAAGTTGTGCCACCACAAACATATACTGGAAAAGAAACATCTAGAGAAAAAACAAACATTTTAATGCTGTTTAACAGCAAGGTCTAACATGCCTTATTCCCTTGGCATTCTAGCCTATTAAGTAAATCCATACTTCATTTGAATGAGATACTTTGTTATAGGACCTGAGTTGAGAATGTAATTATTGCTATAACCTAAGTGCACCATTAGACAAGGCTGCGTGAAATACTAGCTTGTTATAGCCAATCTGGTTAAGTGCTAAGGTTAAGCATCATGTAAGTATTCCTTACACCTAAAATATATTGAAACATTTCAAGGATTTCGGTAGAAGACGACCGCAAGAGAAAGGACTGGACACATTACGCAAGAGGTCATCAATGTCACTCTCTTCTCAAATAACGTAACAAAATAAATGATGACTAATTTAACAAATATATATATATATATATATATATATATATATTTATGCTAATGTTTCCCTTTGCCTGATTATAATAACAGTTAAAAAGGAGTGAAACAGGTGTTGACTGGAGCTTCACTTGCTTTTGACCAGCCCTGTTCTCAACATTATTAATGACTGGAGGAGGAACTGCAGAGATTTCAGCTGGGCAAAAGAGGGATGGATGGAGGGAGGTAAATAAAGAGGGAGGGATGGATCAGGAAGTCATCGTAGATGAAAACAAAATGATTGGTTTCCTTTTAGCCCAAACCCAGATCGAGAGAGACAGAGGGGCAAATGGATTTCAAAGGTTCCTCTAATTAAGTCAATGGATCTTTATTTCGCATGCTCTGATTTCAGCTTTAATGGCAAGGAAAACAAGGACACTCAATGGATAGCATTTTTTCCACTGTGGAAGGCAAATACAGATTACCAGGAAACAGTGGTATGAGCCTGTAATGGTTTTCTTCATCTGAAGGAGAGGCGGACCAAAGCGCAGCGTGGTGGTTATTCATATTCTTTAATTTATAAAGAAACTACACATGAGATAACAAAAACAACAAATGTGAGAAAACCTAAAACAGTCCCATCTGGTGCAAACACAAAGACAGGAACAATCACCCACAAACACACAGTGACACCCAGGCTACCTAAGTATGATTCTCAATCAGAGACAACTAATGACACCTGCCTCTGATTGAGAACCATAATAGGCCGAAACATAGAAAACCCCAAATCATAGAAAATCAAACATAGACTGCCCACCCAACTCACGCCCTGACCATACTAACTAAATACAAAACACAGGAAATAAAGGTCAGAAGGTGACAGAGCCCACATGAAAAAATACTATAGTATACCATGATATAAATTCTATAGTATTCACTGTGGTGTTTTTGCATACTAAAGTCAGTAAAAACACTACAGTGAACACTGTAGTAGTATTAACTGTAGTGTTGCTGACATGACTGAAGTATATGGTAGTATTAACAATTTACTATAATATAAAAACTGTAGTAAAAAAAGCAGTACTCTATTGTTTTTGTGGACTGTAATACACTAATATTTAATGTGGTGTTTTTGCAGACATGAATGCAATATTTACTATAGTGCTTTTGTTTATTTATTTATTTATTATCTTTCATACAGCACTGGGGGCAACATTTCTCCTTGAGGAAACCTACTGGACAAAATACTTAAAGAGCAGATTTTCCATAACCGGTAGGTAGAACTGAGGTCTGAATGGATAGTTCAGCGCTTCTGCTCTTGTCTGTAACCTGTACAGAATACATTATGTATATTTTACAGTACCAGTCGAACGTTTGGACACACCTACAGTGAGTGAAAAAAGTATTTGATCCCCTGCTGATTTTGTATATTTGCAAACTGACAAAGAAATCATCAGGTTATTATTTTAATGGTAGGTTTATTTGAACAGTGAGAGACAGAATAACAACAAAAAATTCCAGAAAAACGCCATGTCAAAAATGTTAGAAATTGATTTGCATTTTAATGACAGAAATGAGTATTTGACCCTATGCAAAACATGACTTAGTACTTGGTGACAAAACCCTTGTTGGCAATCACAGAGGTAAGAAGTTTATTGTAGTTGGCCACCAGGTTTGCACACATCTCAGGAGGGATTTTGTCCCACTCCTCTTTGCAGATCTTCTCCAAGTCAAGTCAAGTCCAGGTTTCGAAACGGACATTTGGCAACTCGAACCTTCAGCTCCCTCCACAGATTTTCTATGGGATTAAGGTCTGGAGACTGGCTAGGCCACTCCAGGACCTTAATGTGCTTCTTCTTGAGCCACTCCTTTGTTGCCTTGGCCGTGTGTTTTGGGTCATTGTCATGCTGGAATACCCATTCACGACCCATTTTCAATGCCCTGGTTGAGGGAAGGAGGTTCTCACCCATGATTTGACGGTACATGGCCCCGTCCATCGTCCCTTTGATGCGGTGAAGTTGTCCTGTCCCCTTAGCAGAAAAACACCCCCAAAGCATAATGTTTCCTCCTCCATGTTTAACGGTGGGGATGGTGTTCTTGGGGTCATAGGCAGCACTCCTCCTCCAAACACGGCGAGTTGAGTTGATGCCAAAGAGCTCCATTTTGGTCTCATCTGACCACAACACTTTCACCCAGTTGTCCTCTTAATCATTGATGTTCATTGGCAAACTTCAGACGGGCATGTATATGTGCTTTCTTGACCTTGCGGGCGCTGCAGGATTTCAGTCCTTCACGGTGTAGTGTGTTAACAATTGTTTTCTTGGTGGCTATGGTGCCAGCTGCCTTGAGGTCATTGACAAGATCCTCCCATGTAGTTCTGGGCTGATTCCTCACCGTTCTCATGATCATTGCAACTCCACGAGGTGAGATCTTGCATGGAGCCCCAGGCCGAGGGAGATTGACAGTTATTTTGTGTTTCTTCCATTGATTGACAGTTATTTTGTGTTTCTTCCATTTGCGAATAATTGCACCAACTGTTGTAACATTCTCACCAAGCTGCTTGGCGATGGTCTTGTAGCCCATTCCAGCCTTGTGTAGGTCTACAATCTTGTCCCTGACATCCTTGGAGAGCTCTTTGGTCTTGGCCATGGTGGAGAGTTTGGAATCAGATTGATTGATTGCTTCTGTGGACAGGTGTCTTTTATACAGGTAACAAACTGAGATTAGGAGCACTCCCTTTAATAGTGTGCTCCTAATCTCAGCTCATTACGTGTATAAAAGACACCTGGGAGACAGAAATCTTTCTGATTGAGAGGGGGTCAAATATTTATTTCCCTCATTAAAATGCAAATCAATTTATAACATTTTTGACATGCATTTTTCTGGAATTTGTTGTTGTTATTCTGTCTCTCACTGTTCAAATAAACCTACAATTTAAATTATAGACTGATCATTTCTTTGTCTGTGGGCAAACGTACAAAATCAGCAGGGGATCAAATACTTTTTTCCCGCACTGTACTCATTCAAGGGTAGTTCTTTATTTTCTACATTGTGGAATAATAGTGAAGATATCAAAACTATGAAATAACACATATGGAATCATGTAGCAACCAAAAAAAGTGTTAAACAAATCAAAATATATTTTATATTCTTCAAAGTAGCCACCCTTTGCCTTGATGACAGCTTTACACACTCTTGGCATTTTCTCAACCAGCTTCATGAGGAATGCTTTTCCAACAGTCTTGAAGGAGTTCCCACATATGCTTTGCACTTGTTGGCTGCTTTTCCTTCACTCTGCGGTACAACTCATCCCAAACCATGTCAATTGGGTTGAGGTTGGGTGATTGTTAAGGCCAGGTTATCTGACGCAGCACCCCATCACTCTCACTGATCAAGTAGCCCTTACACTGCCTGGAGGTGTGTTTTGGGTAATTGTCCTGTTGAAAAACAAATGATAGTCCCACTAACCGTAAACCAGATGGGATGGCGTAAAGCTGAAGAATTTCTGTGGTAGCCATGCTGGCTAAGTGTGCCTTGAATTTGAATTACATCACAGATAGTGTCACCACAAAGCAACCCCACACCATCACATCTCTTCCTCTATGCTTCACTTTGGGAACCACACATGTGGAGATCATCCATTCACCTACTCTGCATCTCACAAACACGGCAGTTGTAATCAAAAGTCCCAAATTTGGACTCATCAGATGAAAGGACAGATCTCCACCGGTCTAATGTCCATTGCTTGTGTTTCTTGGCCCAAGCAAGTCTCTTCTTCTTGTTTGTGTCCTTTAGTAGTAGCTTCTTTTCAGCAATTCGACCATGAAGGCCAGGTTCATTTATTTGGGCTGCAATTTCTGAGGCTGGTAACTCTGGGTCTTCCTTTCCTGTGGTGGTCCTCATGAGAGCCAGTCTCAGCATACTGTAGCGCTTGATGGTTTTTGCAACTGCACTTTAAAGTTCTTGAAATGTTCCAGATTGACTGACCTTTATGTCTTAAAGTAAGTATGGACTGTGGTTTCTCATTGCTTATTTGAGCTGTTCTTGCCATAATATGGGATTGGTCTTTTACCAAATAGGACTATCTTCTGTATACCACCCTTACCTTGTAACAACACAACTGATTGGCTCAAACGCGTTAAGAAGGAAAGGCTCACCTGTTAATTTAAATGCATTCCAGATGACTACCTCATGAAGCTGGTTGAGAGAATGCCAAGAGTGTGCAAAGCTGTCATCAAGGCAAAGCATGGCTACTTTGAAGAATCTAAAATCCCAAATATATTTGGATTTTTTTTAACACTTTTTTGGTTACTACATGATTCCATATGTGTAATTTCATAGTTTTGATATCTTCACTATTATTCTACAATGTAGAAAATAGTACAAATAAAGAAAAACCCTGGAATGAGTGTGTGTGCAAACTTTGGACTGGTACTGTAAATACCAAATTGAATTTGTCTAACAGGTACATATAACATTTCTTACATCTGAGTGGGCACAATGTTTATTGTGCACATGAAGGTTTGCAAGGCTTATTAGGTAGATGTTCTGTTTATTTAATTTCATGTATTATATGATTATATGTCCTGGTGGTCTATGTATCTGGCTCCATAATACCTCTGTCATTGTGCGTAACAGGAATGAGTGTACCCTAGTAAGCATAGCGGCCTGTACACCACGCTTCGGATTCAGTACAAGACAATGATTGTTCCTTGTATCAATGGTGATGAAATATCATGAATAATCTTTAGTCTAACTTTTACATTGTGGAACCAGTCTGTTGTAATTGCCAGTTGGGCAATTGTCTGGTCCTGGAGGAGCCAAGTGGTTAAAGTATTCATTTAAAGTATGAAATCAACAGCGTTTTTGGTGAGTGCAAGTAGAGTGGCTATGGTACGTCTTCGCCAAAGTAATAATGAATTTTAACAACAAATTCAGGCGTTTGATTGCAAATACATGCGGAGTCAAAACGAGAACACAGAAGGCTGTTGTATAAAACACCTGTCGCCAGATTACATCTACAAACTAAGGGCAAGCATTTCAAGCGTGACAGAGAGGGAGAAGCATTTATCAATGTATATGAGTAAGAGAGTCTAGCCACCTACATTTTCAGATATGATACTTTTCAAATTTTGTCAGAAAGTTTATTTCATTGCAAGTGAATGTGTACTGTTGGCTAGCTAGCTAATGTTAGATGGCTGGTTGGCTCGCTAGCTAAAGTTATAATCTGTATAGTAATATTTTTCTTATCTTATAGGCTAATGTTAGCTAGCTAGATAACACTGCACCTACCTATTTGGTTAGCTTTATAGCTACCTGTAGATTGATGCAGTGTAGTAAAATTACTAGTTGTGATTATTGTAATTGTTTTTGCTAGCTAGCTACATGTTTAAACAAAATACTCCACTATGCAAGTAAGCATTTCACTGTACCACTTACATACATAAGGGAAGATTTCGGCAGGTGCCGTATGGTTAGTGAGAAAGTCCATATTGGAAATGTACGGTCCCTTACTAGACGTCCGAAATCGTTTGTAAAATTTGCGGACGGCTTCGGGCCGAGCGGCAGGGCCGGTTCTACCGGGAAGTCATCAAATGAACTTTGTCGGACATTCGGTTTCCGTTTTACAAAAATAATAAGATTTTGGTCATTTTGCCGCTGTCCCGGAATTCCCACAAGAGGGCATAAGCAATCATATTGCTATTGGACAAAACATCACGATTCACGACGGGGCCTTATCTCGAAAACTGAAAATATTTCGAAGCCGAAACTCGGTGGGCGTAGGTTTGGCATAACGGGCAGTTGGCCCCGAACAAGATGGCGTCTAGGCCTCAACGGTTTTTGAGTTATGGCCATTTATCTGGGATTAAAGGTCCAAAATGAAAATAGAGAAATTATTTTTCCACTTCACGTCAAAGTCAAGGAGCCTCCGGTGTCAAAAAAAACAAACCAGCCATTTATCTATCGGCATTTAAGAGAAATCGTACAACGACAGATTGGTGATGTTCACGGATAGGTGTTTTTTTTTCAACGGTTACAGATCCAGTTGCAGGGTGTTCTTACGAATCTTTTTAAAGTGTGCTGCGGAGCTCTGCGAGATTTCTGTGATTTTCTATGATTTTCTGAAATAACACACACTCACTTAACCCTCCGTAAATAACTCAGTTCTTAACGTAAAGACTTAAAACTCAGGATTATGTAAAGGCATACCCCAATCAGGATATGAGTTTATTTATAGCTTCCTGTGCCAACGGGAAGTGCCTTAAATGGTGTCACAGTGGCAGTTTCCAAGGGTTAAAAAGGTCAGATCTTTTCAAAACTTCATATGTGTGATTAGGCAACCCCCATAAACTGTAAGTCAGTCATTTCTCCCAACAGATGTCAAAGAAAAGCTCTCTCTCACACACACATACACAGAAACACACACACAGCAAGGATGGAGTGACAAAGTGCGGTGCTTAAAGACACACAAAGCCTACAATGGCATTTCCATATTCTCTAGGCCGTGCCGAGTTCAACAAGATGCCCCGCTTGACCGTAGCTCGCTCGGTCTAAGCACAGGTACGTTCCTAAGGTCCTCCCGATCCGTGCAAGCCTAACGTTGACCGTGTGGCATTAACCCTTAATAGTTAAAAGAAGGTGTTTACTTCAAAGAGTTTGCATTGACTTCTCTCCCCATAGGAATACATTGCCTGCACCCCTAAATTCAACCTGAAGCCTATGTGGGTTATGAATGTCGTATGAACCTGTCTTCGATGACAGTCCATCAGGCCACTACGAGGTCTACCTGTGTTGATTCTAAGCTTCCTGGACCAACCGGAAGTGGTTAAAATCACCCTAAAAGTGTTTATCCATACCCTGCCTGCAGTTTGATAGACATAGTGCATTCAACCCTGTGTAAATCAGTCAATTCTTAACGTAAGGACTTAAAACTCAGGATTCTGTAAAAGCATACCCCAGTGAGGATATGTGTTGACTTATAGCTTCCTGTGCCAACCGGAAGTGCCATAATTGGTGTCTCTTGGGCTGTTTCGAGGGGTTAATAAAATCAGATCTTTCCAAAACTTCATATATGTGATTAGGCAACCCCCATGAACTATAAATCAGTCATTCTTCCCATAAAATTTCAAAGGAAAAATAAATCACACTAAAACACAACTTGTATGGAGGGACGTATTGGGGTGCGTATAGACAGACAGTGACTGCAATAGTTAGCTTTGTTCGAGCTAAAAAAGAACCGTCAGACCTAGAGTTCCGAAACTTTAGAATCCTGTTCTAGACCTCCGGTCAATAGTGCGTGGTGAGTTACGTGGCTCTAGAAGGTTCTCGGACCGAGAAACAGCCTCGTACATTTGCAATGACTTCAATTCATTTTGACCATTACGAAAATGACGACATTTAGAAAAGTCTCAGAAACGCAAGACTAGGTGCATTGCGACCGTCTCGTTCCATAGAGACGGACCCCAACGTTTCTGTCCGATAGCTCATTCAAGGACCCCGTAGCAAGTCATGGAAAAAAAGTGGATTTTCAGCACCAATTAGGGTTTTGCTCGGACACCAAATGACCGATCGAGCCGAAACTTGGGATTCGGGGTCGCCTCAGCTAGGCCTACACATAACATAAGAAATGGACCCGCAGCTAGAACGTAACTACGTGTTTTATGTTTTTTTTATGGTTTGAACCGAAGGCGTTGTGAATTTTGGGCCAGCTCTGAAGTATGTGATAGTTGGCTACTAAACGAGTTGGAAAAAGTGGGTTTGGTGTCAGTTTGTATCAGTTTGGTGTCAGAATGATATCTAATTGACTGACGGACGGTGACTTGCTGGTGACTCTTGTCCATTTGCAATATGTTTAAACAGTGAGGTACCATCACCAAAGTGACATTCTGAAATCAACCCTAACGAGCAACTGAGATTAACCAGAATCACTGCCCAGCCATCCCGAGTTCATCGGGCCAGTCAATTTCACATTCCTGCAGGATTTTTATAGCATGACAAATTCGTGATGGTACCTGCCCATTGAACCATATTGCAAATGCCCAGTGACTTTGCAAAAGTAAGAAAACATAAACAAATGGACATAATGAAATCACCATATTTGTATTTTTGGGTTACCAGTTGCACAACAATGCACGTACACTTGCAATATGATTCAACAGTGAAAAAACATCATAAAAGGGACATGATGAAGTCAACACAATGAGCGATGGAAAGGAGCAACTATCACTGCCAGGCCATCCCGAGTTCATCTGGCCAGTCAATTTTGCATTTCTGCAGGATTTTTGAGCATGTCAAATTTCTTATGGTAAATGCCCATTGAACCATATTGCAAATGCCCGTACACTTGCAATATGATTCAACAGTGAAAAAACATCACAAAATGGACATGATGAAGTCAACACAATGAGCGATGGAAAGGAACAACTATCACTGCCCGGCCATCCCGAGTACTTCAGGCCAGTCAATTTTGCATTTCTGCAGGATTTTTGAGCATGTCAAATTTCTTATGGTATTTGGCCCCAAAAAAAGTGACTTTTGACTTTGACTTTTGACTTCCTATGAAATCATATTGCAAATGGACAAATCATATTCCTTATGCACAAGTAAAAAAAAATGCTAATAAAATTGGACAAAAGTATGTTGATACAGTTCTTATACATGTGTAATTGACACAAAAATTGAAAGAATTTGGAAAAAAACAGTCCAGAAAGCACTTTTTAAGGGTGTGTGAAGTTTTTTACAACATTTTGACATTTTTGACTTTTGACTTTTGACTTCCTATGAAATCACATTGCAAATGGACAAAACATATTTCTTATGCGCATGTAAAAAAAAAAAAAAGCACTTTTTTAAGGGGTGATCATTTTTGACCCAAAAATCATTTTTTCAAAGTTTTGCTTTTGGATGTTGACTTGAGGTCCATTTCCAATCTGAAAAACCACGGTGGAGCGCACTCGCCCCCTGTTGGATTTTTGAAGTGTTACAACTGGCAATAGCCATATGACATTTGCCATCAACTTTGCATGAATCAACGCCGAATTGGGTGGTATTGACCAATGTGTATATGGTTTGTCCGATGCCAATGATTTGCCATTCATTTTTGTCCATTTCAGGGGGGACTTCCCTTACACGTTCTGTATCCTGTGCATGTGACAAAATACACTTAGATTTCATTTCATATAATGTAAACTCACTCAATTGACATTATTTTAGCGCCCCAAAAACATAATTAGTTCCAGATTAATGTAATGTCAAAACCATTGTAAAGCACAATTTCTCCCCTTTTCAACAGAAGCAATGACATGACATCTACGCTGCCCGTTTCTGCATAATTGAAGAAGGCAATGAGCCCCGTTGGGTCTTTTTAAAAATGGCGGTTGGGGAAGCGAAACTAATGCGTGATAGTGAGAAGGAGAGATGTTGTGTGGTAAAACTGCTTTTTTTTCACTGGATCTGTACAACTTATCACCTTATCGCCTCTCAAATGTAAATAAAACACTATAACGAGTTTATATAATGTGTCATTACATACCTATTTGAAGGTTTGTGTCGAATCTGAATCTGGTTTTTAGGGCGGTGCTAAAGTCAGAAGTAAACAACGGCTTTGAGATTTATGATCGCTTGCAGTGATGACGAAAAAAATAACTAGGTATCCCCCCTTACCCCATCACTGTCCATTTCTTGTTTTTAACCTGTCTGGCACCAGTGGGACGGTAGCGTCCCACCTGACAACAGCAAGTGAAATTGCAGGGCACCAAATATTATACACCATTTTAAAGATAAACTAATTGTAAATCCAACCACAGTGTCTGATTTCAAATAGGCTTTACGGCGAAAGCACACCACGCGATTATGTTAGGTCAGTGCCTAGTCACAGAAAACCATACAGACATTTTCCAGCCAAGGAGAGGGCTCTCAAAAGTCAGAAATAGCGATTAAATTAATCACTAACCTTTGATGATCTTCATCAGATGGCACTCACAGGACTTCATGTTACACAATAAATGTGTGTTTTGTTCGATAAAGTTAATCTTTATGTCCAAAAACCTCAGTTGAAATTGGCGCATTATGTACAGTAATCATTGTCTCAAACAAACATGCAGTGAAATTTCAGAGAGCCACATAAAATTTGAGAAATACTCATCATAAATATTGATGAAAAATACAAGTTTTATACATAGGAATAAAGATAAACGTCTTGTTAATCCAGCCGCTTTGTCAGATTTCAAAAAGGCTTTATGGCATAAGCACACCATGCGATTATGTTAGGTCAGTGCCTAGCCACAGAAAACCATACAGACATTTTCCAACCAAGGAGAGGTGTCACAAAAGTCAGAAATAGCGTTAAAATGAATCACTTACCTTTGATGATCTTCATCTGGTGGCACTCCCAGGTCTCCATGTTAGACAATAAATGTTTGTTTTGTTCGATAATGTCTCTCTTTATGTCCATTAACCTCCGTTTTGTTGGTGCGTTTAGTTCAGTAATCCAAAGGCACAATGAACACTCTCAACATCCAGACGAAAAGTAAAAACATGTACAATAAAAGTTTGTAGAATCATGTCAAATTATATTTGAAATCAATACTCAGGTTGTTTTTGTCATAAATAATCAATAATATTTCAACCAGACAAAAGCTTCATCAATAGAAAATGAGAAACAAGAAAGGAGCGCTCCCGATCACGCACTGGACTCACGTCAGGAAATTTCCGCTGTCCAGTGCTGAAAGTGCAGTCTCACACTCATTTTTCAGTAAAAGCCTGAAACAATGCTTCAAGACTGGCCCCATATAGAGAAAGCCATAGAGATCGTGAACTGGGTCCTAAGTCTTTGTATGGTGGATAAGCTTTCAATGGAATAACAGCCTTTCAAAATAATAGTATTTCCTGGATGGATTTTCCTCAGGTTTTCGCCTGGCATATCAGTTCTGTTATACTCACAGACATTATTGTAACAGTTTGGGAAACTTTTGAGTGTTTCTTATCCAAATATACTAATTATATGCATATCCTAGCTTCTGGGCTTGAGTTGCAGGCAGTTTCATATGGGCACACTTTTCATCCAAAATTCCGAATGCTGCCCCCTACCCCAGTGAAGTTAAACGATGAGAGAAGTGCTACACCTGGTGGAGAGAGATTGTAAGACAGAAATAGTTTCTTTATGCTTGCTGTACGTTACGACACGTCATGATGTAACGGAGGATCCGTTTTTTCAACTATTCTCCAATAATATAGAGCCATTACCATGTCGATCAGCACTTGAATAGAAACATAGTTCACACCCCAGATTTTGAAGTCGACACAGTCGCTACAGTCCCATTAGTTTTCTTTGCAGCTTCGTTTGAATGTCGTGGTTGCGGACATTTGTACAGAATGGGGTGAGTTTACGTTAGTGTGTGTTTACCAGAGACCAAAAGTCAAATTAGGATATAACGTTAGGTGAACGAGACAGTGTCCAAGTTCTAAAATTCGCCGGTAGAATGCCCTGCTTTTATTTCATCACACACAACCGTAAGCTATTTTCCGTAATTAGCGCGCCATTAACTTACAAATAATAATCTTGTTGTGAGTTTATTTTCTTGTATTAATGAATACAAATTAGCTAAAGTTAAAACCTGTTAGTGCTAGGCAGAATACTGCCCCCTTTGGAGGAATAGTAAACAGAAAACAAATCTGTCCAAAATCGCTAATATATGCATATAATAATTATTATTGAATAGAAAACACTCTAAAGAAAACCGTTCAAATTATGTCTGTATGTAAAGCAGAACTCACAGGGCAGCCATTCTCCCAAACTCTCTCTGTCATCAGAAAAGTTGGGACAACTTTGACGTCATCGCCCCCACCCTTCCCAACCAGCTACGGATCTGGGAACAGTTTCTATCTCTTCAGCAAGATGTCTTCTTTCAATAGGGCGTTTCATTGTGAGAATCGCGCGTGCTTTGACCCGTTGGCGGGCAAAAGCATTGGTGTCACGTGAAAACACATGCACTTTCATGCGCGTTTTGCGCCTGGAGTTCCCGTTGTTCCAGGAATCACTACACGATACCGGTTTGTCTGTTCGAGTTGAGAATTGTTTTGCACGTTTAGAACATCCTAAAGCTTGATTCTGCACTTAGTTTGACCAGTTTAGTCGACATATAATATGTAATTTTGAAGTTTTGATGCGCAACCCCTTGAATTTAGGCTGCATTTCAGCCGGAATTTGTCGCATTTGAGAACACAAAGACACAGACTTGAAAACCAAATGCAGTTTTTGGTAAGTATGACTCCTTACACGACTTATGATCGAAGACCATCAAAGGTAAGGGAATATTTATGTGGTAATTTTGTGTTTCTGTTGACTCCAACATAGCGGAGAAATATTGCTAATGTCTGAGCGCCGTCTCAGATTATTGAAAAATGAATGATTTCTGTAACGTTAAAAATAAATGTGACAAAGCGATTGCATTAAGAAGGAGTGTATCTTTCTAACTATATGTAGAACATGTATATTTAGTCAAAGTTATTGATGTGTATTGCTGTTATCCTGCGTTATCTGGCAGAGTTATCATAATTTCTCCGGACGTTTGAGTAGCATTTTTTGAACATGGCCGTCAATGTAAACAGTGATTTATGGATATAAAGTGCATAATATTGAAAAAAACATAAATGTACTGTATAACATGTCCTATTACTGTCATCTGATGAAGATTTTCAAAAGGTTAGTGAATTATTTTTCTTTTAATCCTGCTTTTGTGATTGCATCTTTTGTTCAACAAATATGGCTATTTAAATTAGCCTATCTTTGGTGGTGGTTTGACATAAATATGTGCTATGTTTTCGCCGTAAAACATTTTAGAAATCTGACTTGCTGAGTAGATGAACAAGGTGTTTATTTTTCATTTGAGCTATTGGACTTGTTAATGTGTGGAGGTTAAATATTTCTAAGAATATTTTTGCATTCTGTGCGCCACTGTTTCAGTTGAGCAGGGGGGGGTGGTACCCCTTGGGGAACGTGGTAGCGTGAACAAGGTAAGACATTGTCAGTTATATGATATTGTAATTCATTTAACTAGCTTTCCAGCTAACAAGCTAGAAACTAACTTTTTAGTTGCTTGGTTTGCTAAATTGACATGTACTAAATTCATTTTCAAATGGATTGGTTTATTGGTGTTAAAATACATATTTATGCTACTTTGGACCACCGGGCTGCTGTCGTTTTTTGGGGTTATACTTTCCATAACGACAATGACAAGTCTGATGTCGGATGACAAAATAATGTTCGTGATGTCACTGTGACAACTGTAAACAGACATGTCAATAGACATAGTATAAACCAGCCTGTTGCCTTGAAATCTTTGGTTCTACACCTATACCGTACTCACTGTTTAGCACATGTTCTCATATGTGAATCCTTAAAAGAGATGGGTGAGGCTAAGGCTTAAGAGGTTATGACTGATGCTGAATGGGTGTAGAATAAGAAAAGCTCTCCAGTAGGTGCACCAAATCTTTCAAGGGGCCATTTTCTCAAAAGTGGGGTTACAAGTTTATTGAATTTCAAAGCAGCATTACTTTTCCATTGTTTCTCAACTGTAGTGTATGATATACCATTTAATAGCTTCTGAGTCTACTTTTATCCAATGTAAAAAACACAATTTCAAATTTTGCTTCGTAAGGCTTTTTACGTGGGCAATGTTGTGGCTACTGTCTCTGTGATCCATGGAGTAATCAATAGAGACTCTGTGCGAACAGAGTGACAAAATGTTACAAAGCATGGCCAGATCATTTCCAGTCATCAGTCTCAAGTCAAAGTCTCGAGGCTCCATGTCAAGTCTCAAGCTCTTTTATTTTATATCAAGTCAAGTCATCAAATTTGTGACTCAAGTCAGACTTCAATGAATTAAAAAGGGGAGCTGTTATTGCCATTTGTCAAACACTGACATAAGCCAATGTTTACTTGCTGATCCACTGGAGTTGTGCCTGCTTAGAAATACTTGGAGGAGAAAACAAAAGACAGACGGACCAGGGTTAATGATGCTCACTCCCCACCTTCCCTGACCTTCCTGAGACAAGTGAAAGGTGGTCTATTCAGTAAATTGAATCATTGAACATTTTCCAGATTGAAATACAGCATATAAAGTTGAAATGATTGCCTTTTCTACAGAACAGAAAATCCTATATTTTCTGCACAGTAAATGTACAGTATATTTGAACATCCTGTAATGTTGCATGTTCCTGAACAGACCCCCTAATACTGTTGTCCTGTTGTGGATTGGTTCATCCCATGTCAAAACCTACATACTTCAAATGACACAGAGGTCATCTGCTGCAGCTGTACTTTGGAACTCTGCTCTCGCCAGCCATTTCTGTTCAAAACAAAGAAAGAAATTACTGCACTGAATTGCTCTGACAATTGTTTTCTCAGCATTTTTTTTGTTTTTTCTGGCAGTGTAAGCCAAAGGTTTCTTAGAGATAAACAAGAGATGAATAGATAAACAGTGAAAAGGAGAGTGAAACATCAGCAATGGTTTTGATGTATAGATTGATTTTGGCAGACAAACACAGTAAACACCTTACTCTTCTTCCCACTCTTCGACGTACTTGAAGTCAGCACTCTCTCTCCCTTTATACTGAAATTCCTCCCTTTGTCCGTGTCAGCAGAACAGGTGTGTGTCTGTTTGTAACAGATGGTTTGATCATGTTGATTTGGAATAGGGGTCTGTCACGCCCTGACCTTAGATATCTCTGTTTTTGTATATATTTTGGTTAGGTTAGGGTGTGACTAGGGTGGGTACTCTAGTTTTTTGTATGTCTAGGGTTATTTGTATGTCTAGGGGTTTTTGTATGTCTAGGGGTTTTGTAGGTCTAGGGGTTTTTGTATATCTATGTTGGCCTGATATGGTTCCCAATCAGAGACAGCTGTTTATCGTTGTCTCTGATTGGGGATCATATTTAGGTAGCCCCTTTTCCCCATTTTCTGGTGTGGGATCTTGACTATGTGTAGTTGCCAGTCAGCACTATATTGTATAGCTTCACGTTTCGTTTGTTATTTTGTTAGTTTGTTTGGTGTTCATTATTTTAATAAAGAGAATGTACACATACCACGCTGCGCCTTGGTCTCCTTCATACGACAAACGTGACAGAAGATCCCACCACCAAAGGACCAAGCAGCGTGGTCAGGAGGAATGGACATGGGAGGAGATTCTGGATGGAGCAGGACCCTGGACGCAGGCTGGGAAGTATCGCCGTCCGAGGGAGGAAATTGAGGCAGCGAAAGCGTAACGGCGACGTTACGAGGAGTATTGCCAACGAGGCAAGAACGAGAGGCAGCCCTAAAATATTTTTTGGGGGTGCACACGGGGAGATTGGCGGAGGTAGGTTTTAGACCTCAGCCAACTCCTCGTGCTTAAGGTGGGGAACGTGTGACAGGTCAGGCACCATTTTATGCAATGACGCTCACAGTGTCTCCAGTGTGCATTCATAGCCCGGTGCGCTCTATTCCAGCTCCCCGCATTGGCCGGGCTAAAGTGGGCATCCAGCCAGGAGGGATGGTTCCGGCTCAGCGCTCCTGGCCTCCAGTACACCTCCTTGGACCAGGATATCCTGCGCCGGCACTGCGCACTGTGTCTCCGGTGCGACTGCACAGCCAAGTGCGTGTGCCAGCTGTTTATCGTTGTCTCTGATTGGGGATCATATTTAGGTAGCCCTTTTTCCCCACTTTCTGATGTGTGATCTTATCTATGTGTAGTTGCCTGTCAGCACTACATGGTATAGCTTCACGTTTCATTTGTTATTTTGTTAGTTTGTTCGGTGTTCATTCTTTTAATAAAGAGAATGTACGCATACCATGCAGCGCCTTGGTCTCCTTCATAAGACGAACGTAACAGGGTCGTAGTGGACACTTTTTAAAGTGTTAAATCTAACACCTTTAGAGTTATTTTAACACTGGCAAGTGTTTGCTACACTCCCAGAAATAAACTAGTGATGCTATGTTTGATACTGGAGCTCCGATGATGCGGCGAAATTGGTAAGCAGTGTACTTCAAAGCAGTGTGCTTATGCCTGTATCAAATACCAGAAGCACATAATCACTGAAGTCCGAAGCTTTGTTTTGTTGAACAGCCACCTGATTGGTTTGGTATTGGTTTCAGTAGAAGACAAAAAGGCTACGCTGTCCACGTGCTACGGCGTTTGGTATGTTGTCTACACTGAGTATAGAAAACATTAAGAACACCTGCTCTTTCCATGACATAGACTAACCAGGAGGCAGATGGTTAGAGTCCAAGATGTTGATTAACAATCAAAAAGGGGTAGGCAAGAGAATGTTCGTGGACAGGCAAAAGGTCAAAACGGGGGGCAGGCAGAATGGTAAGGCAGGCGGGAATGGAGTCCATAAAACAGGCAAAGGTCAAAACCAGGAGGACTAGTAAAAGAGAATAGAAAAGCAGGAGCACTGGAAAAACCATGCTGGTTGACTTGAACATAAAAGACAAACTGGCACAGAGACAGGAAACACAGGCATAAATAAACCAAGGAAAATAAGCAACACCTGGAGGGGGTGGAGACAATCACAAGGACAGGTGAAACAGATCAGGGCGTGACACATATAGGGTCCATGCCCCGACAAATTGACGCTGTTCTAAGGGCAGAGATGAGGTAACGCAATATTAGGAAGGTGTTCTTTATCTTTTGTACATTGTAATGTGGCTGCTTTAAATTATTTTCACCAGCAGGTGCTACTAGCGTACATTGTACTCATCAAAACCTTGAGTAAAGAACCTATTTTTGACACAATTGGCTTGAAAACTTCAATGTTTCAGGAAGCTTCGTTTCCCCATCATTAGATACAACAAATGATGGAAAACCAAGGCTTTTTGAAGGCTTCAGTGCTTTCACCAAATTGTGCCTAAAAACTGTTCATTACTCTGAGCGTCATTATTGGTTCACAATGCAAGTTAGTGACATCTGCTGGTCGGCAATAAATAGCAGAGTGATTAAAAAAAAAAATGTTTTATCCACTGTTGTTATCAAAACTCTGTGGTGCAATGGTAAGTTGTAGGCTTTAGTAGCCTATAAACAGTTGGAATACCAGGTTTGCAGCTTACATAATACTTCCATTTTGTTGCCTTCAACAAAAAAATAAATATATGGCATTATTTAAGATGCCATAACTAATTGCATCTTGCCATTAGTTATGCCTAAGTTATGCCTAAACTATGCCTAAACTAAATAAAATACATTTGAACAACAGTGCATAAAGTGTGGTTTTAACAGGATTCAACCTCATACACTCACTTTCCTGTGTTCCCTACTCCACTTGCCTAGCTAACAGTCAGGTGAAACATGTACATGTGTGAAATCCTAACTATATTTGAAAGTACTCTGTCCAGTAGAGGTCAGTGTTTTGAAAGCAGCTTGGAATCAAAGAAAGCACCAGAACCCCAGCGAAATCAGTGAGATATTGCATTTTGCAACAGTCGGTTTGAAAACGAACATAATTAAACTAAGCTTTGGACGTCATCGATGACACACTTCTGATAAGTAATACACGCATCCCCACACAGCTTAGAAGTTAGCTGCTTAGCGTCTGCAACACAAGCCTCGGGGCTCCAGTATCAAATGTAACATCACCAGGTACAACTGCTTGTCACCGGGGTACCACCCTGTAAGCTCTTCCTTTTCCAAAAATCCTGGTTGAACGATGAGGATGTCCAGCTTACCTCCCGTCTCCAGGAACCTTCCAATCCAGGATTTCTGGAAATTTGGGAAAGTGACCAGAATTTTACAACCCTACCTGCAACATATGTTAGCTTGCAAAGTGATTTGTAAATCCTTTTGGAATACAGCCAGAGTTAGGATATCCAACGGTTGGAATTTGTATGCACTCGCAACCTGCAGTCATAATAACTGTCAGTATTAAGATAATTGTGAGGACACTACCGAACCATTTAAACTGGAACAACCATTTCAGTAACGTGTGCAAAAAATATGTTATTTATCTTTGTGTAGTGTAATATTAATCAATCAATGTACATGCAAAAACACATTAAAAACAAGTAAAAATGTTTTACCTGCAGTAGAGCATGCTGGGAAATATAATAATTATGGTATAAATTTGCATTTTTATGGACCAAAACACAGCACACTAGAACCGTTAGTTCCTTTTGGGGGCACACATTCATAATTGTACCTTATGGTGGGTATTAAGCATATTGAGGGTGCACAAAATATGTTTGTACCCTGGGAAACAGAAATGTATCTTAACATTGTACCCCTTTTTTGAGAGTGAGACTGATGATTGTACCTTTACATTCAAAATATGAAGTACAAAAATGTACCATTATACTTTTTACACACATGTACCCTGAAAATGTTACCGGACAGTACCATGTAAGATCACTATGGTTACCTATGAAAATACATTGTGTATTTGGATATTTTTGTACCCCAGGGCACAATACCGTAACCTTATTTCTAAGAGTATGGTGAAGCACCATATACAGTTGAAGTCGGAAGTTTACATACACTTAGGTTGGAGTCACTAAAACTATTTTTTCAACCACTCCACAAATGTCTTGTTAAATTCTTATGGCTGGGGGGCAGTAGTGAGTAGCTTGGATTAATAAGTTGCCCAAACTTAACGGCCTGCTCCTCAGTCTCAGTTGCTAATATATGCATATTATTATTAGTATTGGATAGAAAACACTCTAAAGTTTCCAAAACTGTTTAAATATTGTCTGTGAGTATAATAGAACTGATATTGCAGGCGAAATCCTGAGTAAAATCAAACCAGGGAGTGGCTTCTATTTTGAAAACTCCATGTTCCATAGCCTGCCTTTGCTCTATTTAAAGGGATATCAACCAGATTCCTTTTCCTATCGCTTCCTCAAGGTGTCAACAGTCTTTAGACATAGATTCAGGCTTTTATTTTGAAAATGACACCGCGTCATTGTATGGCCGGGTGCCAGCAGCGTTTTGTATGCGTAACAGAGTTTGGGCTGCCTTTGCCTGTCTGTCTCCTACTGATAAAGACAGTTGCGGTTGATATATTATCGATTATATATTTTAAAAACAACCTGAGGATGGATTATGAAAAACGTTTGACATGTTTCTGTGGACATTACGGAAACTATTTGTCTGCGTTGTCGTGACCGCTCAATCTGAACATAACGCGCCAAAGAAATAAAAATAATCTTTATGGAACAAAAGGAACATTTATTGTTTAACTGGGAGTTTCGTGAGTGAAAACATCCGAAGATCAAAGGTAAATGATTAATTTGATTGCTTTTCTGATTTTCGTGACCAAGCTACTTGATGCTAAGTGTACATAATGTTTTGTTGAGCGATCGATAAACTTACACAAACGCTTGGATTGCTTTCGCTGTAAAGCATGTTTTCAAAATCTGACACGACAGGTGGATTAACAAAAGGCTAAGCTGTGTTTTCCTATATTGCACTTGTGATTTCATGAATATAAATATTTTTAGTGATATTGTTTGATTGTGACGCTATGCAATTCAGCGGTTGTTGATGACAATTATCCTGTTAACGGGATTGCAGCCCTAACAAGTTTAACAAACTATAGTTTTGGCAAGTTGATTAATAACCTCTTGAAGGAACAAACGGCTAAAATCCACAGACTGACTGAGCAGAGGTTACAATCTGGCAGTGTGGAAGTGGCAGGGCTGAGTATTTGTAGAGGTCTTGATAATGGAATAAGTTGCAGCTGGTGGGGATCTGCTCTGCCTCCAGCACACCCGTCTCCACACACACAATCACACACATGTAGAAAGAGGGAGAGAGCACTAAGGGAGTGGCGGTAGGTTAGGGAGACACAGGATTGGAAGTAGAGGGCGTGACAGGAGTAGATGTAACAGCAAGTCAAGCTGTTGGTTAGGTACAAATCAGTGGGATTGCAATACGATTTAGACTTGATGTCCCCATCCCACACGAGGTGCATATGGTAGACTATTTAAAAGTATAACCAAATTATAACCAAAAGTAAAACCAAAAGTATAACCAAACACTCGTCTGACACACTAAGATTACATCAAGGCAGATTAGTAAAATCTGCTACATTTAGCACATAATAAAACACCTAATTTAATAACTTGCTCACTTGCAAAATGTATTTTCATCATCATCTAATTATGGTAGTAATTTTCTAAACATAGCAATTAACATGTATAAGACTCCTACGCTCACGATGGCTTTGCTCATTTCAATTAGGGCCTTAATAAAATACACACACCAATTAATTGAATGAATGAATGAATATTTCTGATGGCCTATTTTGTGTGTGAAGATCCCTCATCAAAATATCTATGCAAGAGAAATATGTAGCTAGATAATTAGCTAAACATTGAACAATAATCCCAACTCATGACGTTACTACACTGCATGAATCTGCAGGAAGCTAACCATCTTGGTTCCACGTTAGCTAGCTAACATTAGGCTATAACCAGCCAAGCAAATGGCTCTGAGAAACGAATAATAATATCATACACGTAACATTAGCTAGCGAGCTAGCTAACAGTACACTTGAAATGAAAACAACGTTCTGTCAAAACTAGAAACGTGTAATATCTGAAAACGTATTCAGATAGAATATCTTACTTGTATAAATAATGGAGGGATGCTTCTCCATAGGGCTGGGCGATATGACCAAATTCTCATGTCCTGATATATGTCATTGCATATTCCGATAACGATACATATCATGATATAGCACATTTTCTGTAAATACAATGAATAAATATTTAATATAAAATGACCACATGTAAAGGCCTATTTCTTATTACATTTTGAATTAGCGGGTACTTACTCATATTTTATTTTTTTCAAATTTTATTTGGAACCTTTGTGCAAATTTTCAATTAAGCACTTAAAGTAAAAACATCTAAAAAGGTAAATAGAAAACACTTCAACTATAGTGCAAACAAAATATATATATCTGTCCCTTTTTCAGGACCCTGTCTTTCAAAGATAATTCATAAAAATTCTTTAAACACTGTTTCCCATGCTTGTTCATTGAACCATAAACAATTAATGAACATGCACCTGTGGAACGGTCATTAAAACACTAACAGCTTACAGACGGTAGGCAATTAAGGTCACAGTTATGAAAACTTAGGACACTAAGGAGGCCTTTCTACGGACTTTGAAAAACACCATAAGAAAGATGCCCAGAGTCCCTGCTCATCTGCTTGAACGTGCCTTAGGCATGCTGCAAGTAGGCATGAGGACTGCAGATGTGGCCAGGGCAATAAATTACAATGTCAGTGCTGTGAAACGCCTAAGACAGTGCTACAGGGAGACAGGACGGACAGCTGATCATCCTCGTAGTGGCAGACCACGTGTAACAACACCTGCACAGGATCGGTACATCAAACATTACACCTGCGGGACAGGATGGCAACAACAACTGCCCGAGTTACACCAGGAACGCACAATCCCTCTATCAGTGCTCAGACAGTCCGCAATAGGCTGAGAGAGGCTGGACTGAGGGCTTGTAGGCAGGCCCTAGTAGATTAAAAAATATTATTTTGCGCACAGCCTGAAAAATGGTTTGTGTGGAGATGCTGACTAACGGCGATTAAACTATAAACAATCAAAATATAGAAAGTGTCGCACTCCATGTATAAACACCCAGGAATTTAATGGGGATTTACCAACGTTTCGGCATCACTCTGCCTTCCTCAGGGTAATGTCATGAATACTTGAACCAGGTTATGTCGACAAACAGTGCAATTAGTGCAACCAATGACAATAGTGAAGGGTGTGTCATAATGAATAAGTTAATTAAAATTATTTTGTGAAACTGTTAAAAAATATCTGGCATAATAAATATATTATGCTATTGTTATCGTATAGAAACATAATGGGAAATTATACATCATATTAGCATCAACATAAGTTATTGTTTCATTCAATTCAACATAATTTCGTGTTTAATTTCATAAATGTAATCTTTTGGTTCAACCTTAATGTATAATGAATAATGAGCATCATCAATAGGGGGAACATATTAGGTGTACATTAATAAAATATAAATGTATATATTCTTTACTTGTTCAAGACTTGTTCATAAAATAAAGATTTGTTCATAAGAAGGGCCTGCAATCAAAGTCAATATTCAGACCACTAAGCCTCCCTTTGTAGAAGTAGGATCTTGATGTTACCTCCTCTCCTTTGTAGAGCAAAATGCTCAATGCCTGTGTATTTGAGGGAGGAGATTGAATGGTTAGCTTCAACAAAGTGAGCTGCTACTGGATAGTCAATGTTCTTAAACCTGATTGAGTGTTCAGCTATGTGTTGTTTTAATTGTCTTATCGTTTGTCCTACGTCGGCTTTTCCACACACTTTTCCACATGAACAGAGTTAGATTACCCCCTTGGTCTTGCATACCACTAACAGGGTTCTTTTGACCTGTATGTGGGTGTCTGAAGAAAGACGTTTTTACAGTGCTATTGCATTGTGTGCATGAGCCACATTTGTAGTTCCCATTTGGGATAGGTGTCAAGAGTGTCTGAGTGGGCTCAGGGGGCATGTCAGATCTCACCAAACCATCTCCAATATTGTGACCATGCTTATAGACCACCAGTGGGGGTTCCTTGAAGAGGTGTGCATTTTTTTTGTCTGATTGCAGAATATGCCAGTGCTTTTTCAGGATTGCTTTTATTTTCTCCGAACCCTTGGTGTACTTCGTAAAAGACGGTTGCGTTGTTTTACTTCTTTGGTTGAGTTTTTAGTAATTCATCTCATGTTTTTTTTTTTTAGATATTTTCATAATTGCAGCATCAAGAGTTTTGTCCTTGTAGCCTCTCAAAATGTATCTGCCATTTTTTTTGCATTGATGTCAAAATCTGACTGGTGGCCACAGATTCATTTAACCCTGCATAACTGGCTATAACTGGCTATATGGTAGACCACTTGAGGGGAAGGGGATGCATACTATCCGCACATAGCAAGGTATGGGCTTTGTGTATAAGTCTGTGCATCATGCATCATTCTCTTTGATAATACATAAATCCAGGTAGTTAATTCTTATCAGTCTGCATGGTGAATTTGAGGTATTCAGAGCTCTCATTTAGTAGAGTTTGGAATTATTATTATACATTTAGTTCCTGCTGACATCCTTCCCAGAGTAGAAAGATATCTCTTCCATATAAGTATTTTAGAAAGTAAGGGATGTGTCTCTGTTTTGTAAAGGAGTGCTTCTTCAAATTGTCCCAAATACAGATGTTGCATATTTGGGGGGGGAAAGGGGAGCCTGTCGCTACACCCCGAATATAAAGGAAAAAGTCTACCTCAAAAACAATGTAGTTATGGGGTAATACCAGTTCAGTAAGTTGTAAGATGCAATCATTGGATGGAGCAAGGGTAGTGTCTCTCTACTGAAGGAAGTGTTGTTGTGCCTGCAAGCCTCCAGTGTGTGGGATGTTAGTGTCCAAACTCTCCACATCAAACGTGGCCAGCAGGGCGCCCTCTGGTAATCGTCCTAAGACCTCTATCAATGAAATCATGTGACTAGTGTCTTTAACATAAGATGGGAGATTCTCAACCATTGGTTTAATGTGATAATCCACAAATGTAGAAATGTTGGATGTCACAGAGTAGAATGCTGGTACAATGGGTCTACCTGGAGGAGGAAACACTTGTTTGTGTAATTTAGCGACTGTATAGAAAGTAGGCATCTTAGGAAATTCCACACATAGAAATTCAACTTCTTTTTTGGTGATTTGTCCTGATTCCAAACAGCTTTCCACTGTGGATGAGATATTAGGCAGAAATTCCAGGGTAGGGTCACAATTCAGTTTGCGATAGAAGTCACCTTTAGATAGTTGTCGGCAACATTCATTCACATAGTCACATTTGTTTTGTATAGAGGAGGAGACGGAGAGAAAGCCAGGTGCGTGGGGCTGCCACAGGACCCACCAGGCTGGGGAGTCCTACAGGAGGCCTGGTGTGTGGAGGAGGCACCGGATGGACCGGGCTGTGGGGGAGCACTGGAGCTCTGGTGCGCAGCCTTGGCACCACTCCTCCAGGCTGGATGACCACTTGACCCTCCAGAGTGCAGGCACAGGTTGAACCGGGCTGTGGGTGAGCACTGGACGGCACGGGCGGAGCGCAGGCATAGGGCGCACTTCACCCTCCCAGCGCCCCGGAGACACAGCACGCAGAGCCGGTGCAGGATACCCTGGGCCGAAACGGCGTACCAGAGACCAAACACGCTGAGCCGGCACAATACGCCCTGGCTGGATGCCCACTCTCGCATGGCACTTGCGGGGGGCTGGCCTATAGCGCACCGGGCTATGATCACGTACTGGCGACACCGTGCGCTTGACCGCATAACACGGTGCCTACCCAGTACTACGCTTCTTCCGGTAAGCACGGGGAGTTGGCTCAGGTCTATCGCCTGACTCCGCCAATCTCCCCATGTGCCACCCCTAAAAATTATTTTGAGGCTGCCTCTCGTGACTATTGCGCTGCCTTACCTCATATCGCCGCTGCTCAGCTTTCGCTGCCTCCAGTTCTTCCTTGGGGTGGCGATATTCCCCAGCCTGTGCCCAGGGTCCCTTGCTGTCCAATATCTCCTCCCAAGTCCAGGAGTCCAGAACCCTCTGTTCCTGGTTACCACGCTGCTTGGTCCTTGTTTGGTGGTGGGTAGTTCTGTAATGATTGTCTTCCTCTTCTGATGAGGAATAGGATGGATCGAACCAATGTTATATTTATTAGAACAGAAACACTAAACAAAATAACAAACAAAACAGTAAGGTGCAGCAACACAAAACAGAAAACAACTACCCACAAATCATAGTGGGAAAACAGGCTGCCTAAGTACAAAAACGTAGAATGCCCATCCCAACTCACGCCCTGACCAAACTAAAATAGAGACGTAAAAAATGAACTAAGTTCAGGACGTGACAATATTGCTGCATTTCCCCAGCTTTATCCCCGCTGGTTATTGAACTCACACCAAATAAACATTTGAATAGATTTCATGAATTAGGTTATTGATAAACAAAACCTTTCTGATCTGTTGAAATGTAGGAGTGTGGAGAAAGGGCATTGCTTAAACGCCTATTCTATTCAAAACGCATCGTACTGTGAAAGTTCTATACCATGAAAACTTGATCACAAAATGTTTTGGAACTGTATCGACACTGGACTAATGAAACAAATACCCAAAGATAGTTTTTGAGTGGAATTTTCCTTTAAGTGGGTGCTATTCTAGGGTGAAATTGTCCCCAATTTTGTCTCATCGATGCAACTCCTGTACGGACATCCTCCGAAACACAACCCAACCAAGCCGCACTGCTCCTTAACACATCCCTGCTGGCCAAACCCTCCCCTAACCTGGACGATGCTGGGCCGATTGTTCTCCACCCCATGGCTCTCCCAGTAGCAGACAGCTGCGACAGAGCCTGGACTTGACCATAGAATCTCTAGTGGCACAGCTAGCACTGCCTTAGACCTCTGCGCCAAAGGGGGGTCCCCCTTTTTGAGAGAGGGTCTGGTGGTCCTTGCCCTGAACAATTGACATTTTAAAAACGCATTTCCTGCAATTGTACAAAGTTTGAAATTACTTACTATGCCTCTGTTGAGGGGTATTTTGAGGGTATTTTGAAATAAGTATATTTCAAGGCAAGTATTAAGAAGACTGGTTTAGAAAGGTTTATTATCACATACTGCCATTTTGACAATTTCATATATCAGTACAATATACACCTTGAAAGAGACTCCAGTTTTGTGAGACTACGTCTCCTCTTACTTACCTCTACACCAGGCCTGGATAATTATTTCCCCTGGAGTGCCACATTAGAATACATTTTTTGCCATCGCGGGCCAGAATCATATCACAGGATTATACATCATGTATATGACTGTGTTGACAGATATATATATACTGTAAATCATGTGCTACTTATTTTTATCGTTTAACATGCACAGTAGGTATTAGTAGGTATTTTCATTATTAAACATGCAATGAACCACACAGAGGGAAAAGTATACTGTGCATTCAGTACCATGGATAGAACTCTTGTTAACGGGAATACACAAAAACACAAGAAAGAGAGGGAGCTCAACATTCCATTTAAATTACTCAATCAGTGTGAGGAGTGATGTCTCTGATGGGCATTGACTAGAGCAGTGAAGTCAGGTATAGTTTCTGACGTCGCCATGCGCAGGATTGCTGAGAGGTGAGAGTCAGTAAGAGATGATCTGTGCCTTGACCTGTTATATTTCATCACTGAAAATGTCTGTTCACATACATAGGTTGACCCAAACAGTACAAACATCTTCTGAGCGTAACTCCTTCTTTGGAAAGTTCTGTTCATCGCGAGATGCATAGAACTTCGTCAGTGACATTGTTTTGATTGTTCTCCAATCACTGCATCAGACTGAAGATCGATAAGCTCAAGTTGCAGGTCAGTGGGAGCGTTATCCACATTGAAGGTAAAGGGAGAGAAAACCAACAGCATGTCATTTTCCAACACTTTGAAATCCTCAAAACGATGAGAAAACTCCCTGTTCAAAGCATACAGCAGCGATGTGTACTTTTCCCACTGGTCATCTGATAGGGAACAGACTAGTAGTGTTGGAAGGTGGGTGAGATTGTTGACTTCTACTTGGCGGGTCAGGGGGAGTAATTTTCCCTTGAAGGCTTTGAGAAGACTGTACATCTGATGTGCATGAAGGCCCTTCCCTTGTTGTTTGGAATTCAGTTCATTCATGAGGGCCATGATGTCCACGGTGAAGGCAAAATCAGCCAACCATTCTTTATCTTGCAGTTGAGGGAAATCCACATATTTTCCTTTCATTTGCAAGAACTTAACAATCTCCGACTTAACCCTTTCATGCGTGAGTTCCAAATATCTCTAACGGTCGCCCCAGCGTGAGATTTTTTATGCACGTGATGTTTCAGAATGTGATTGCTACGCAACAGTACATTTAATCCGCACTGCCCTCAAACTAAGGCACGCAGGCTGTTTTTATTTATAGGCTGTTTTCAACTTGTCAATTTGAAATTATTTTCTAGCAAGTTATTTATTTTCTAAAAACTGTTTGAATTGAGGTGTGTGTCCACCTCATTCATTCACATAAAAGTAAACACTTCCCAATTGTTTGTGCAGTTCAAATCCACAGACATTTTCTCATCTCCCGTCCTGCACACACATGTTCACATTTACCGTCTGTTGCCTGCATCGCAGTCATAGTTGTTTTCGTTACCAATAATAACTTTGGAAATGTGTGTGTTTCTATCAATGTAAGTGCCTTATTACATTATAATAGTTTCTGCATGTGGTGTTATGTTGTTTCTACTGTAGCATAATATTTTTGTGTATATTCCTTATAACCGCGGACATGCGAGGTAACGTTATTCATTTCATAACCTTTATGGTGTTATACTCAATGCTTAGGTAGCTAGCTATATTATTCTATTAGCTCTAGAAAACAATGCTAATTGTGTCAGAGAAGTATTAGCATGTGTTGTATTTTGAAGCTACCCTGGCTTTATGACTCCCAAGTGGCGCAGCTGTCTATGGGACAGCGTCTCAGTGCTAGAGGCGTCACTACAGTCACCCTTGTTCAAATCCAGACTGCGTTTTGTAGTGGAAAATTGCAAGATTATGTTATAGTGCTTGTAAGATTATATTATAATCTTTGTATTGCATTAGAATGGTTGTTTTATTCGACAGAATAGAGTATTCTGTTAACTATTGTGTGTGTGTGTGTGTTCCACTGAGGATGGGCCTCTATGAGATAGCACTGACAGAGGAGATTTACGATGTCTTTGGGTAATAAAGCCTCAAGAGCATTCCAGATAGTAAAGGTAATGTTTTTGTGCTATACCGTACCAGGGTGAGACAGGTTCCAGTTTGGAGTAGGAGGGGGCCAGACACTGGTCTTTACAATGAGAACTGTTGACAGAGCAGTAACTGTCTGCTATGTTTTATAGATATCTTTCATACAAATCTAAAACTTTGTGAACTGTTCCTAAGATCTGTGGTTTGTCATGTAAATTGAGAGGGGTGTGTCTTGACTATAGCATATCTTTGTACTTTTCTGTATTCACTTTTCAATGCTTCATTAGAGATAGCGCATCATTGAAAGTCAAAAAGGGCAAAGCTCTTAATAAAAATATGTAGTTTAAGTGTAACTCTGACTGGTGTGTAGTTTGTAACTCTCCTCATTTGGTAAAGCAGAGTGACTTATTACATTTCATAACCTTTATGGTGCTATATTCAATCGTACTTATGTAGCTAGCTACATTCTTCTATTAGCGCTGTTAAACAATGCTAATTGCGTCAGAGAAGTACTGGCTTGTTGTATTTTGAAGCTAGCCTAGTGGTTAGAGTGTTGGACTAGTAACCGAAAAGTTGCAAGTTCAAATCCCTGAGCTGACAAGGTACAAATCTGTCGTTCTGCACCTGAACAGGCAGTTAACCCACTGTTCCTAGGCTGTCATTGAAAATAAGAATTTATTCTTAACTGACTTGCCTAGTAAAATAAAGGTAAAATAAAATGACACTTTACTGCCAGCTGTTGACATTTATTATTTTGTATAACGGGTCATTTAGGATGGCAGTAGCATTGTTGATGCAATGCAGTCATCACAGCAGAACTAGGAAACAGTCTTGGGGAAAGAGGGTGGCAAAGAAGGGAGTTGCACACATAGGATCTGTGCTCAAGTATTATTTTAGGGAGTTCTTCTTTACTATCCCCATGAGTAGGACTAACACCAGGAAGGTAAACATTTCACTAATTGTGGTTGTTCCCCCCCCCCCCCCACTCCTGGCTCTCTCTTCTCCTGTAGCTCCAAGGCATAGCGATTGGTCTCTGCTATGTGTCCCACCAGCTCCTCTTTCAGACACAACTTGAAATACTCTGCCTCAGATGGAAATGACAAGGGGCATTGCACTCCAGACTGGGACTCATCAAAGCAAACAGCAGGGCCAGGAGGGGTGAAATGCCTGGCAGCCTTCCTGCTACCACAGAACTCCTGTACTTTATCCACTGTCGGTACCAGCATCTTCAAAGGGGACTGGGACTTTGTCAGTGGACAGGGTGTCCTCAGATGCAGGGTTCTCAATGGCTGGGGGGAAGCTCCTCACTGTCACTGTCAGAATTTTAAAAAATCTCTAGAATTGCAATTCCTTTTGAAAGACATTGCTAATGCTACAACTACAGCTCACTAGCTACATACATAAACAACAACACTGAATGGCTCAGAGTGAAAGGTTACGTGAATGTCTGTCTGCACGTGCCATTTGTATCAATAAATCACTATCAGAAAATGTTTTGTGTGGTAATAATTGATATATTTACTGTTTTATTCACATGTTTTTCAATTACCGGTGATAAATCATGCATTCCGATTCTTGCATAGATTGTAATGGGCACATAGTATATGTGTAAAATACTTTTTTGAAGGTTGTACTGATTATGATGAGCTAAGCTAATTCCAGCTATGTGTTTGTTGACATACAATGCATTCTGGGTTTTACGTTATCGTCTGTCGGACCAAAGATGCTATGACGAAATGAGATGAGAAAGGGTTCACTCATTTTTTGAGAACTTCAGGAAGTGAATGGTGGGATGTGAACAATGGTAGACGACACACCTCCTTCAACATGCATACTATAAACATACAAAACTTGTCTTGTCTTCTCTTATTATCTTTGGTTTCTGTGAGGGGAAAAAACCATGGCAGCGTGCTGAAACTAATCATTTTCTGGAGCAGGATTGATTTGGAGGTGGAGGGTCCGTCATGATCTGGGGCAGTGTGTCACAGCATCATCGGACTGAGCTTGTTGTCATTGTAGGTAATCTCAACGCTGTGCATTACAGAGAAGACATCCTCCTCCCTCATGTGGTACCCTTCCTGCTGGCTCATCCTGACATGACCCTCCAGCATGACAATGCGACCAGCCATAATGCTTGTTCTGTGTGTGATTTCCTGCACGACAGGAATGTCAGTGTTCTGCCATGGCCAGCGAAGAGCCCAGATCTCAATCCAATTGGGCATGTCTGGGATCTGTTGGATTGGAGGGTGAGGGCTAGGGCTAGTGCTAGGGACATTCCCCCAAGAAATGTCCAGGAACTTTCAGGTGCCTTTGTGAAAGAGTGGGGTAACATCTCACAGCAAGATCTGGCAAATATGGTGCAGTCCATGAGGAGGAGACGCACTGCAGTACTTAATGCAGCTGGTGGCCACACTGTTGCTTTTGATTTTGACCCCCCCTTTGTTCAGGGACACATTGTTCCATTTCTGTCAGTCACATGTTTGTGGAACTTGTTCAGTTTATGTCTCAGTTGTTGAATCTTGTTATGTTCATACAAATATTTACACATGTTAAGTTTGAAAATATACTTTTATCTAGCTCCTACAATTCCGTCGTCTGCTGAATGCAGTTTTGTGAAAAGTCCTTGCTGCTTTTGCAACTGAGAAAGCAACTCTTTCGATGCACTTTCCCTCTGCTCAGAAGACATATTGCTATATTTCTCTGTATGCTTTCTCAGGAAGTGTCGGGACAAGTTGTAGTCTTTCAAGACAGCGATGCTCTCTTTGCACACTAAGCACACATCTTTCCCTGATACCTCAATAAAGAAATATTTCGATGTCCACTCTTGCTGGAACACCCTACATTCATTGTCTACTTCCTTTTTTTTATCTTTGAAAAAATGTTTTTTGCGCAATTACTAGCTAGCTACTATCTGTAACTGTGATGTGCATGTCAGCCCGCCAGTCACTGCCTGTCCTCGTGCAGTTGTTATTTATACGTGCCTTCAAAATAAATGTCCCACAAGCGGTGGGAGTTAAATCATTACACAAAGGCAAGTATTGAATTGGGCTTTTAATTTGAATAACAAATACGTTTTTCAAAACTTTACTATCGCAAATTCTTTATTTGATCTGAGCTTGATTCCGTGTTCCTTATTGAGTCAGGTCGCGGGCTGCATACGTTCTCCGTGCCGGCCTTTGCCCTGGGCTGCTCTACACCAACCCTGCCACTGCCTCCGCCTGCACTGACACATCTCTCTTTAATGTTGCTTGCCTGTCTCGCATCCAATCATAGCAGACAGTCGCTTGCGAAAGTTTTCACCACCTTGGCATTTTTCCTATTTTGTTGCCTTACAACCTGGAATTTAAATGTATTTGTTTCATTAGATTTACTCAACATGCCTACCAGTTTGAAGATACAAAGTATTTTTTATTGTGAATCAAACAAGAAATAAGACAAAAAAACAGAAAACTTGAGCATGCATAACTATTCACCTCCCCAAAGTCAATACTTTGTAGAGTGACCTTTTGCAGCAAATACAGCTGCAAGTCTCTTGGGATATGTCTCTATAAGCTTGGCACAACTAGCCACTGGAGTTTTTGCCTATTCTTCAAGGCAAAACTGCTCCATCTCCTTCAAGTTGGATGGGCTCCGATGATGTACAGCAATTTTAAGTCATACCACAGATTCTCAATTGGATTGAGGTCTGGGAATTGACTAGGCCATTCCAATACATTTAAATGTTTTCCCTTTAAACCACTCAGGTGTTGCTTTATCAGTATGCCATTGTCCTGATGGAAGGTGAACCTACGTCCCAGTCTCAAATTTCTGGAAGACGGAAACAGGTTTCCCTCAAGACTTTCCCTGTATTTATCACCATCCATCATGCCTTCAATTCTGACCAGTTTCCTAGTCCCTGCCGATGAAAAACATCCCTACAGCATGATGCTGCCACCATCATACTTCACTGTGGGGATGATGTTTTCGTGGTGATGACAGGTGTTGGGTGTGCACCAGACATAGCGTTTTTCTTGATTGCCAAAAAGCTTGATTTTAGTCTCATCAGTCCAGAGTACCTTCTTCCATATGTTTTGGAGAGTCTCCCACATGCCTTTTGGCAAACACCAAATGTGTTGGATTATTTTTATCTTTAAGCAATGGCTTTTTTCTGGCCACTCTTCCGTAAAGCACAGCTCTGCGGGGTGTACGGTTTAAAATGGTCCTATGGACAGATACAGTGCCTTGCAAAACTATTCATCCCCCTTGGTGTTTTTCATATTTTGTTGCATTACAACCTGTAATTTAAATAGATTTTTATTTGGATTTCATGAAACGGACATACACAAAATAGTCCAAATTGGTGAAGTGAAATTAAAAAGATAACTTGTTTAAAATATTTTAATTTTTGTTTTGTTTTTTAAAGTGGTGCGTGCATATGAGATGAGCAAAGCAAAATATGTAAACATTATTAAAGTGACTGGTGTTCCATTATTAAAATGGCCAGTGATTTAAAGTCTATGTATACAGTGGTTCCTCAATTAAAAGTTACGAGGTTATGCTGTGACTGTTTGTGGTAGATGGTGGCATTCTGTCATTGTACCACACTATCACAAGTGGGAGTTAGAATGCTGATCTATTAGTAGTCTAAACTGTGTCAATTAATTGAGGCATTTTCAATTTGAGAGTCTCTCCTTTGGCACTATAGTCCTGCATCAGGCAACAACAACAAAAACTGTCAGTTGTCCTGGAGCTAAGAGAGAACTTGGGTAAATACAATGAAGGATTTCACTTGACATGTGGACTGACATTTTTTTTTTAAATAGGCACGAAAACAGAAAACAGAAATGAATAATTATAAATATTTACAAATTAGTAAACATGTCTCAACCCATGTTCAAGAATGGCCTTTTTCCCTTTATTCAGATTACAATCTGTAACGCGGTTCTTCCTGGGAAGGAGAGGCGGACCAAAACGCAGAGTGGTTATTTTTATACATCTTTAATAAAGATGATAACTTGGACAATGTATAATACAAAATAAGAAACGTGAAAAACCGAAACAGCCCTATCTGGTGCAACAAACACAAAGACAGGAACAATCACCCACCAAACCCAACACCAAACAGGCTATCTAAATATGGTTCCAATCAGAGACAATGACTAACACCTGACTCTGATTGAGAACCATATCAGGCCAAACACAGAAACAGACAAACTAGACACACAACATAGAATGCCCACTCAGATCACACCCTGACCAACCAAAACATAGAAACATACAAAGCAAACTCTGGTCAGGGTGTGACACAATCGCTCACTTTCGGTGATTTGAAACAAAATCATCTCCAAAATATAGTTATTTTTTTAAACAAAGCGATTATTATTATTATTGTTATTAACCCTGCATTATATAATATATATATATATATAATGTGTGTATGTATGTGTATGTGTATGTGTATATGTGTATTAGTATTTTGATACTTCGTGCAAGGCAATTGATCAGCGTTTTAAAAACCTTGCGGATGGGCCTCCTGAGTGGCGCAGTGGTCTAAGACACTGCTTAACAGTGCAAACGACGTTGCTACAGATGCTGGCTCAATACCCGTGCCAAATGCGACCGGGAGACCCATGAGGCAATGTACAATTGGCCCCTCTAAAAAAAGGGAGCAAAAACAAGCGTATCAGGCTGTGAATTCTGCAAACAACGTTTCTAGGATGGGCAGGAGAGTAGACTTTTCCCATTTGTTCTGATTACAACCACTCACTTTCAAAAACAAAATAATCTCCAAAATCTCGTTATTTTTTAACCTCTCTGGTACAAGTGGGTACAAGTACGCTAGCGTCCCACCTCATCAACAGCCATTGAAAGTGCAGGGCGCCAAATTCAAAACAACAGAAATCCCATAATTAAAATTCCTCAAACATACAAGTATTATACACCATTTTAAAGATAAACGAATTGTAAATCCAACCACAGTGTCCGATTTCAAATAGGCTTTATGGACAGATATATTGTGTTATATTCTCCTACATTCAATTCACATTTACACAAACTTCAGAGTGTTTTCTTTCAAATGGTACCAAGAATATGCATATCCTTGCTTCTGGGCCAGATGATCTTCATCTGGTGGCACTACCAGGTCTCCATGTTAGACAATAAATGTTTGTTTTGTTCGATAATGACCAAAAACCTCCTTTTTGTTCACGTGTTTTGTCCTGTAATCCGAATGCACAAGACGCGGGTGCTAAGTCCAGTCAAAAAGTTTTTAAAAAGTACAATAAAAGTTCGTAGAAACATGCCAAACGATGTTTAAAATCAATCCTCAGGTTGTTTTTGTCATAAATAATAAATAATATTTAAACCGGACAAAAACTTGGTCAATAGAAAAGGAGAAACAAGAATGGCGCGTTCCCGATCAGGCGCATGGCTGATGGCTGGAAATTTCCACTGTCCACTGATTGAAAGTGGTGCATCTCCCTCATTTATTTTGGTGCTACCTGTTCCAGGATTAGGACTGTAACCAACAGAGGACTTGAATATGAGCCGGAGCTGCGAGATCACCAAAACTAAAGGTATTTTGCTTTCAGTGCATGGGCGTATAATGCCTATAAGGTACACATGGGCCTATTTATATAATGCATATGATTTCTGGGGGAAGAATATCAAAGCATTAGAGTTTTAAGAATTGTGTGTGTTCAATTATTTGTGACATTGTGGCATTTAAAGCAATACCCTAACCCGCATGTGGTCAACTATTTCAGCACCATTTTGCGTTGCTCTGAGACAAGCATGGAGACTGGTCTTGATAAATAAATGAGATTTGTATTTTTTGTGTGTTTAGTCTTGGCTGTACTCTGAACTGGTTTTAGGTTGCTGCTACCTAGCTCAATGTATGTGGAACATTCCAGTCACAGACTGATTTCAGCTGCTGGCTTAACAGTTAGGCACATATTTTGCTCCTAGTACTGTAGCCTACAGCAAACTGGTCAAGTTGTACAGCTCCATATTTTCCTAACAGAAACCCTGAGCATTTAGTTTTTTGTTTTTCTTGGAATAGAAACACCATAATATTAATCCCATATACTATGTTCTTACAAAAAAAGGTTATACATTCTCTACTACAGCCAATATTAAAACTGTCAAATGCTTTTCAAAGATGCCCTCTGGTGGTCAAACTAGTACTAACTAGCATTAATGGCAAATATGGCTGTCAACTAAATAACGTGCCATAGAATTCTGTGGCAGCCCGCAAGGTGTTCTGCAGTATGACATACTACTGTATAGGGCAGCAGCCTCTACGGTGCTAGTGATGGCTATATAACAGTATGATGGAAGCTGTTTTTCAGTCTCTCGGTCCCAGCTTTGATGCACCTGTAATGACCTCACCTTCTGGATGATAGCAGGGTGAAAAGGCAGTTTCTCAGGTGGTTGTTGTCCTTAATGATCTTATTGACCTTCCTGTGACATAGGGTGCTGTAGTTGTCCTGGAGGGCAGGATGTTTGGCCCCGGAGATGCGTTAGGGCAGACTGCACTACCCTCTGGAGAGCCTTGCAGTTGCAGGCGGTGCAGTTGCCGTACCAGGCGGTGATACAGCCCGACAGGATGCTCTCAATTGCGTATCTGTAAAAGTTTGTGAGGTATTTTAGGGACCAAGCCAAATTTCTTCAGCCTCCTGAGGTTGAAGAGGAGCTGTTGCGCCTTCTTCTCCACACTGGCTGTGTGGGTGGAACATTTCAGTTTGTCAGTGATGTGTATGCCAAGGAACTTGAAGCGTTCCACCTTCTCCACTGCAGTCCTGTCGATGTGGATAGGGGGGTGCTTCCTCTGCTGTTTCCTGAAGTCCTTGATCAGCACCTTAGAGAGAATAAAGTAGATGTCACGGGTCAAAATTTTGATTGATGACCCTATGTGAACCTATGTGAACTCTATGTGAACCCTATGTAGTGATGACGTGTGCATGTCTTCTGGTCAGGCAAGCCTGGTTAGGTGGGGGCTATGGGGTGAGTAAGGGTCCATTTGACAGGCCGTTAATGATTGATGACCCAAGCCTGATTTATGACCCTATGTAATGATTTATGACCCTATGTAATGATTTATGACCCTATGTCATGTAGAAGGGTGCATGCCCTGGGTTGAGTAAGGGACCATGTGTCAGGTCAACCTGTTACTGTTTCTCACGGTTTGGGTTGGTTAAGGCCCCTTATAAAGCCGCTGAACAATACCTGTTTAAGACTGTACATGATAACCCCCCTGAATATTAAACAAAAATGACACCTATGCCAATTTTAGGGATGTTATGCTCGGCTTGTCATGAACCCAGTGACCAAAGCCTTGAAGAAGTTCTGTGTGAAGCTCCAGAATGTTTTAAAGGATTTTTGGGTACGAGTGAGGGCCACATGTCTTACATATTCCACCCGGAGGATTCTACGGTAAAGATATTCACAGACCGTGGACCCAAACCCCTTTATCCTGCAAAACCTGGGAGTTTTCCCCCGGCTCTGGGGATGAGAGAATGGCTAAACATCAGGCTGGCTCTTTGTAAAATTGAACAGGTCCTAAGTGTTACAAATGTGCCAGGATATGCGTTGGAAGAACAGGTCTGCGGCCGCAGTGATCTCAAGGCTCTAAGAATTGCTTCAATGGACTATAGCCCTGACAACAAAGTGACAATTTTAGCCTGTGACCTTTATGATAAGGCTAATGCTACAAAGTCTGTCAATTCTCCGGTAGCTTCCAGAGCACGCAAACATGTAAACTTTTTTATTCCTGTGTTTAGTTTTAAATGGGTGGATTATCCAATTTTCATAACACTTATGAATAAGCTGGACATTCTCTTCCAAAATGGGGAACAGTTAAAGCGCTGGGCGAGGCTTTCCTTGAGACAGAGTCAAGACCAAAAGGCCCGACGGAGGATCTACCCCTGGAGTGAAAACTTACCATGTGTTGATGGACATAGCAAGAGAGCCTTTTGAGGGTGAACTCGACACAGACAATGGCGGTTGGTTGCATAAGCTCCCAGGATCTGTAAGAAAGGCATCGTAAAATACCTTAAGAATGTAACGATATAAAATGTATGTACTAAATATTTTGAATGAAATAAATGGTTTTAAAATCAGAATCTCACCACGTTATGAACTCTCGCGTTTGTTCACTCTTAGCGCAGTCTGTCCCTGAGAAAAATCTTGCGGAAAAAGCCATGTGCGCGCGCATGTGCGTGAGGGAGTTTTCTGTAGTGGCTGTGTGTGTGTGTGTGTGTGTGTGTGTGTGTGTGTGTGTGTGTGTGTGTGTGTGTGTGTGTTTCAAAAACAGAAAAAGGGGGGCGGGTTGTTTGTTAAAAAAATACCCTTGCATGCCTGGTGGGTCGTTTGAAACCAAGGTTTACACTAGCCTGCAAAACAGATGCCTACCCCCCAACAATAATATTGTGTCTTACGACTCCTAATCTTAAAGGCCTTTCATAAAACAATTTTTTTAGGTGGGCTAAAAAGTCATTCATCCCAGCGATGTCGAGAACAACACACCCCATGCATCTAGGTGCTAGCACCCCGGAGATTTTAGAAGCTCCAAAAGGATCCTAATGTTTAGACACACCCAATACCATGTGTTTGAAATGTGTCAAATATACCATGGGCGGGGGTATAGCCCGAAAAAAACGACAAACCCCAAATGCTATGTAAAAAAATCATTCAGGGGTTTTTCTCTAGGTCGTAGGGTACAAAAGCGCTAGAAACCATGGGCAATGTTAGCAGCGTTTTAGTTCCGATGCAAACAGCACCTCCAGAAACTCCAAGAATCGTTATCGGACTGAAGCGTTAAAAAAGATAATCGGGGAAAAAAGTCTAATGGATCTATCGCAAGGTGAGTTCTTGAAATAAATCTTTATTAGATTTGGTTGTTGTTGGGGAATTGTTTGAAAAGCGTGGGATGTTATAGAAATATTAAACAATCATTAGGATCAGTATGCTTACCGTATAACAAGGCAATATTAGCTAAAGTGATTATAGCTTTAATATTGTCGAATGTTTTATAGATTCTGAAGCATTCACGCAGATACTCCGAGGTATAACTGAGCTCGAACCATCCAATGGGGCTCCGAAACAAAGTGCCGACAAACAAACGCCTGCCCTGAATTGTCAACGTAAGTAAGCTCCAAGAATTCCATACATAAAAATATTTATACCTTAAAAACAAAAAGTGTGGGCATCTTATATTAAAAGTTATTTTATATGTTTACAGAGGACCTAAAGCCTAGAAGGTTAAACGATGCCATATGGAGCCTGAACGGTTTCTGCGAAGCATATGACTACGAGACAATTCTGCCCTACTCCCAGGATGTATTTACACAAAAGCAGCGAACAGAGACTTTAAACGGCAGGTCAACTCCCCTTGGCCAGGACAACGTTGTCCCCCATATTTCTAAACACCAAAGGATAATTAGTGCTCAGATCCACAGTTCCGCTTCACCCGAACAATTCTACTTGGCCGATATTCACGAGACGTCGTTCCAAGGACTAGGTATGAATCAATTATATATTATTATTTATATATATTATTATTTTAATATTTATATATTTTTTTTATGCCGGAATATGTTAAAACAAGGCCTAATGCTGTTATTTTTTTTTTTTTTTTTTTTTTTTTTTTGTTTGTTTGTTTTTTTCAGGCTCACCATCTACCGAACCTGCAGATGCTGTAATACAGGTTGAACAAAGACATCAGCCCCTGGTTTCAGAGCTTCTTCAGAACAGCCCTCGTCAAAAAAGCAGAGGTATTTAATTAATGTATTGTTAATATATAGGCTTATATCTGAAATGTATTTGGCATTTTTAACATATTTTAGGGTTAATAACCTATTTGTGTATGTATTATTTTTATTTCAGACTCCTCACCGGCTTATGAACACAACGCACAAACATCGGAGGATGCCCAGACAAGCATCCCCGAGGAGGCTCCAAAGACACCAGCGAAACCTGATGATGTCAAAGATTTAAATGACATTTCTGAGGTAGACGATTTGATGTTCTGTGAAGCTGCCAACCTTCTTGAATCGGCCAATTCTGTGGGGGAAACAGCAGATTCTGAAATAGACCAAGAACGTTTTTTCAAAGCGTTTACCCTGGGTTTAAAATCACGAAAGGCTCTACTCCAGAGGCGCATGTGTATTCTACTCGAGCATCAATACAATCAGGATGTGTCATTCTGGCGTAGCGAGCTACCCCGTATGTTAAAAAACATTAGGGCTAAAACAAGCAAATACCGCCGTTAAAAAACACACATGTAAACACACACACACACACACACACACATCCTTAATTAGACAGATGGCGCCCCCTATAGACCAAAGTGAGACAATTGAAACCCTCTTAGCCAGGATCCCTACAGAGCTCCAAGATATAGTTAACCATATGAATGATTCGGGGGTAATTGACATAATGACAATAGATGAAAATCTATTAGATTCCCTCCGAACTCATAGACATTATTACACGTATGAATGAGTCAGGGCCTTCCGAGGAAAACATGTTAACACAGATTCCCGAAACCATCATATCTCTAATTACCCAGCTTAACGCGAGCCCTAGGTTTAATTCGGCCCCACAGACACCTCTAAGACAGCCTTTAACAACATTGTCCGAAGAGTCTGAAAGTCAATATGATGTTTTTGAACAGTTGGACAAATGTCTAGCAAATCTGGAGGGGGGCGGTCTTGAGATCAGTGTACAGAACGAGAGCGCTAGGTTTAATTCGGCACCCCAGACACCTATAAATCAGCCTTTAACACCAATGTCCGAAGAGTCTGAAACCCAATACGATGTTTTTGAACAGTTGGACAATTGCCTAGCAAATCTGGAGGGGGGAGGTCTTGATCGAAGTGTACATGTTTTGCGTCGAAATAAATTCAACAATATTGAGGTTCGCCAGTTTTTCAATTTCGCATGGGGGGGTCAGATTCGGGAATATGCTGTGTTTTACGTAATGCTTATGGACACTTTGAATGAACTGTTAGCGAGGATTAGAGATTATAGCGAACCTAGGGATCTCTTACAGTTGGAAATTTGTGGAGACAGTCTACAGAGCAAGGTATCGCTTATTTTACAGAATGGTGAAGCAGAGCTTGAACAATTTGTTAAACTGCTAGAACGCCTTGTTCAGTCAAATTTAAACGTGCTAGCAGATAGGACCCTCGAACTTGTAGTACAATTAGTACGCCAACCACAAGGGGGCGGGGGTCAGAGACGAAAGCTCGAGAGTTTAATGCAGTCCGAAATCATAAGCAATAAAAGGGCCTATCTCATAAACGTTCACAATCCAGGTAATAAGCTATGTTTTGCCATAGGTTTGGCCCACTTACTCAGCCCAGGATGTACTGATCAAGCCGCGTTACATAAAGCTCGAGAGCTACAAACTGCGGTGGGTCTCGGTATACAGGATGCTGTGGCTTTCTCAGACATAGTCAAATTTGAAAACTTTCTGAACATCAAGATTGTGGTTTTGTACCACAGTAGGGCTAATGACGCTCTCCTCAAGTTCCAAAATATACCCGAACCACATCCTAAGACTATGTACTTTTATGTGCAAAATGAGCATTACTATGCCGTAACTAACATCACAGCCTTTTTAGGCGCGCCATATGTCTGTCCAGCCTGTCATACCGGCTACACACGCATGGGGGGGCACTCGTGCCGTTACAACTGTTCAGTATGTCTGGATAAACATTGCCCTATGCAGCCGCTAAACTTGACCCCCTGTGCGGATTGTCACCGCACATGTCGTTCGGCCTACTGTTACGAAAAACACAAAACTGAAACATGGCATCCCAAGGCATGTAAATCTGTAAGCAGTTGTGACATTAACAAGAAATGTCCAAAATGTCATTGCAATTACAACCTTAAAATAGATAGCCCTAAACCTCATGTTTGTGGAATTATACACTGCCCAATCTGTAAAGGTCCTTTGAAAAGCAGAGACGCGGAAGCGGTTCAAGAAGTAACACATGAGTGTTACATTCAGCCCTTGGCTGAAGATGAACATACAGAGAAATATGTGTTTTATGATTTTGAGACAACTCAGCAATCAGGGGTTCATTTGCCTATTTTTGTGTCAACCATGACTTTCAAGGGTGAAAAATGGTCGGCCGAGGGACCCAATTGTGCCCGACTCTTTCTAAAACATTTTAGAAAAGCCCAGTACAGAAACTTCACGTTTATAGCTCACAATGCTAGGGCCTATGACTCCTATCTGCTTCTGAACCCTTTGATACAGCAAGGCGTGGCACCCAGTGTCATAGCTCAAGGGAGTAAAATATTATGCTTTGTTGACCCCGCCTTCAAACAGAGATACATTGACAGCTTAAGCTTCTTACCCATGAGATTGGCTCAAATGCCAGAGGCCTTGGGTTTTGAAAACTCTGTCAAAGGCTATTTCCCTCATTTCTTCACATCTGAGGAGAATCTACATTATATAGGATCTTATCCAGCCCCCGAAATGTACGGGTGTGATCAAATGTCTCCCAAAGAGCGTGAGAGATTCATGACATGGTACGAGACCGTAAGACATGGCACTTTTGATTTCCATAAAGAGATGGAATCATACTGTGACAATGACGTTGTTATACTTCGTGAAGGATGCCTCAGATTCAGAGAAGAGGTAATCAAAGATGCGGGCATTGACCCCTGGAGCTGTACAACTATTGCATCAGCGTGCATGAAAACCTATCGTACACACTATCTAACTCCTGAATCTATAGCTATCCCATCGCCAGACAACTACCGACGCCAATTCAAGGCCTACTCTAGTGGTTCCATTCAATGGTTGGAGTACTTGGCCCAGGATAAAGATATTTTTATCCAACATGCTTTGAATCGGGGGGAGAAGGCTTTTGGGCCTTACCATGTAGATGGATACACACAGATTGACGGGGTTGAGACAGTGTATGAGTACAACGGTTGTTTCTTCCACGGTTGTAAATTATGCTTTGTCCCCCACACCTTGTGTGTCCTAACCCAAAAGACTTTTGGGGAAATGTACCAAGAGTTTCAAGACAAACTGAATTCTTTAAAGGCTACTTACGGGTTAAAAGTTGTGGTTTTGTGGGAGCACGAATGGACAGCCCTCAAAAAGGTAGATCCTAGTGTTAAGGCCTTCCTTACCCATTATGACCCTCCAGAGCCCCTGGAACCGCGACAGGCCTTGTTTGGAGGCCGGACCAATGCTTTGACATTGCGTTATGTAGCTCAACCCGACGAGACAATAGGCTATGTAGATTTTACATCCCTATATCCTCATGTAATGAGTTCCTCATTCTATCCTATAGGGCATCCTGAAATTATTCACAGCGACTTTGACGAACCCCAAAATTATTTTGGTTTAATCAAAGCGACTGTCTACCCTCCTAGGGGGCTGTTTATACCTGTGTTGCCTTACAAGGGTCCTAAAGGAAAACTTTTCTTTCCCCTTTGTCGCACATGCTGTGAAAACCACAACCAGGAAAACCCCTGTGATCACACAGATCAAGAAAGAGCCCTGACCGGTGTATGGGTCACTGTAGAATTCTCTAAGGCTTTAGAGAAGGGGTATCGTGTGGCCAAAATCTTTGAAGTGTGGAACTTTTCCAGGAAATCAGACACACTTTTTAAAGAGTACATCAAAACCTTCTTGAGATGCAAGCAGATGGCTTCAGGCTATCCTGCATCGGTCACAGATCAAGAAAGTAAAGACCAGTACATTCAAGACTACCATGACAGAGAAGGCATACTTCTTGACCCTGACAGAATAGAGGTCAACAAAACCAAAAGAAATGTGTCGAAATTGTACTTGAACTCCCTTTGGGGGAAATTAGCGCAGAGATGCAATATGCTAACAACTTCGATCATTAAAGACCCCGAAGAATTTTTGGAATTTGTTTTTTCGGACCAATACGAAATTTCACATTTTTCCTTCTTGAGTCAAGACATTGCCTTGGTGCAATGGAGGCGCCACCAAAAGTGGGTTCTACCCCCGGGTAATGTAAATGTGTTTCTTGCAGCATTTACCACAGCCTATGGCCGCCTTGAACTGTACACCCTCATGGAACAGCTTCAGAGGCGGGTTCTTTACCACGACACAGACTCTGTGGTCTATGTAAGCAAACCGGGGGATTGGACCCCCCCACTTAGCAACTATCTTGGGGGTTTAACGAGTGAACTCGAAGAGGGTGACCATATTACAGAATGGTCCTCATGTGGTCCAAAAAGCTATGCTTTTAGGACTAAAGCCAATCACGTGGTGTTGAAAGCCAAAGGCGTGACTCAAAACTATGAAAATGCACCGCGTGTAAACTTGGAATCAATCACGCGCTTGGTCGAGGGGTTCGTAAAGGACAAGAATAGTGACTTGGAGATTTTGAGCTCCTACAACAAAATAGTGAGGGATAAAAAGGGGTTCCATCTAAGAAACGCACCACTCACTAAAAGATTCAGGGTAGTCTATGACAAGAGACAGCTATTGCCTGACGGTACCACATTGCCCTTTGGCTACTGACTTATGCTACAAGCCCCAGTGTGTCTTAAAGCTTAAGATATTATGACTGCTGTCGAGGGTTTTGACCCCCGGCTACAATTGCCTTTTTCAGCATTAATTGCAGGCCCTTCAAACAGTGGCAAAACTTTTTTTGTAAAAAGTATTTTAGAGAATTCTGAACATGTGTTATCTCAAAAGCCTGACAATATTGTATGGTGTTATTCATGTTACCAACCTCTGTATGATGAATTATTGAAGACAATAAAAATCAAGTTTGTTGAAGGAATACCCGATTCTCTGTCTGATGATGAACTTCTCCCCCCACATGTAAATAATCTGCTGGTTTTGGACGATATGCTATTTGCTGGTAGCGAACACCCTGAAATTGCACGAGCTTTTACCCAATATACTCATCATAGAAACCTGTCCGTGCTTTACTTGGTCCAGAATGTGTTTCACCAAGGTAAAAATAGTCGGACCATTAGCTTGAATGCCAACTACATGGTATTGTTTAAAAATCCTAGAGACAAACTGCAAATTAGCACTCTAGCTCAGCAGATGTACCCTGGACGGAAATCATACTTTATGGAGAGCTATGAGGACGCTACCAAAGAGCCATTTTCTTATTTAATCGTGGATTTAAAAGCAAATACTCCAGAACACCTTAGGCTACGTACAGGGCTGTTTCCGGGGGAGAGGCCTGCTGCATACCTTCCTAAAAAGTAAACGCTATGTCTCTGCGTTTAAAAAGAAACCTCCCCCTCTTGAGAAGGCTAGTAGGTTCTACAGCTAAAGAACGGAAGGCCATCTTGGGTCGCTGTTCTTCAGATCTCATATTAGCCCTATGTGAGATTGCTTTGAATCTTCTCAAAGGACGCATTCCACTCACCCTGAACCAATTGAAAAAATTAAGGAGACAAAAGACAGCGATCAAACTCTTTGCCAATAAAAGGGCCAGTCTTCAAAAGAAAAGACATAGTATACAACAGTCTGGGGGTTTTCTTCTACCTTTACTCAGTATAGCCGTGCCCTTCATCACCAGCCTTATTGCGGCCAGACGTGGTGGTTGAACACGTGGTGTGATGGCCACTAAAATGTACTTGGTGCCTCAACAAGAGTTGGATAGACTTAAAAAACAAATGCAGGGTCCTGAAGATATCAGACAAACAGCGGAAAATGATTTGGATACGGCCATGAAGGATGTTTTGAACCGAAAAGGATTGAACCCCTATGATAAGATTCAAAAATACACAAACCTAATGCAAAGGTATTTGACTCGGGTAAAGCAAGGGGAGAGAGAGACTAACCATTTAACCCTTTCCCTACCGGACCCTTTAACAGATGTCGAACCTAACGATAGCCATGCCCCTGTAAGGCCTGTACCGTCGATCTTACCTAGTGGAGATAATATGTCGGGTGAAGCTCAAATGCCATTTGAAGATAAAGTTATGCATGACCTACTGACACATGTGCCTTTACGTAACAGGAAGAATGTTAAATACATTATGAACAAGATAAAAGACTCAAAGGGGATAGCTGCTTGGAACGACTCTGGAGAGTTTATCCTTCAGGGCTCTGTGGTTAGGGGGTCCCATATGCAGGACTTGCTTAAAAGTACCACGGCTGCCCACAAGGTTGCTGATGACCGAAGGCCTCCCGGCTGGCGTCAGTTTCTTAAGGCCCTGGCAATCCTCAACATCCCCCTCTCCGGTGTACCCAACCATAAGCTTCGTCAACAGATTCAAGCTTTAAAACAAAAGCCTTCAACGAGATACAGCACCCCTAAAGATGCCCCAACGACACCGGCCCCATATGAAAGCGATGATGCTAACTCATTTACTCCCATGAACGTCTCAGGACCTTTTCCTAAACCCGATCTCTCGGCGTGGTTAGACTTTTGAAAATGACTTTTGAATGACTATGATTAAATTCAATAAATTTTTTATTTGAAAAATAAGCAAGTTAACATTTGTGGCATTCTTGAAACATATGACGTGAGCATACGCCTTGATTACGCGTTCTTAAAGGACACACATTTGAACACTTTTGATATTTTCTAACAAAACAAGATACAAGGTTATCATTACTTCTTAAATCATCCTTATAAAGAGACATAACATCTTCAAAAGAAACTCCCCGGGCTCTTTGGCACAGGTAAAATACACAGTGGTGACCGCATGTAGTGGAAAGGTTATCTTGCACTTGTTTGATGTTGTAGTAGATCTTTGTACCGTTTAGGGTCAAAAAATCTTTAATAGATTTAGGGAAATGTGAAAAACCGGGGGGAAAGCCATAGGAATCAAAAAAAGTTGAGATTTTTCGTCCACCTTCCTGTTCTAATGTCATAGCTAGCCAATGTTCACCAGGCATGTGTTTAGGATGGGTATTGACAATAAACATTGCAGGCCTCTCAGACCATATCTCCATAGGTAATTCATCACAAGCCAACACTCCACAAAATTGTTTTCCAATCAAGCGGCTCATGAGCCCGTCCAACTCTTGGGTATTCATGTCTTTGTTCAAAGGTCCTTAATAATAATCCACTAAGACCTGTCTTCGGGCATTCACTTCCAAGATTGAATCAGAGCATGCGTAAACAATCATGCTAACTGTACAGGTTAAAGGTGTACGGAAACGCATTTCCAGCCTGAGGTTACCTTGGGACACCACAGACAGATTTCCTGAGGTGTCATCATCAGGTGATAAATTGAAAGCATACAATGTGTAACCCTCTGCAAAATCATTTCTGTCAATAGGTAAAGAGAGATCTTTTAGATGTCGCCCTGTAGCCAGGAATAGATTGTAAAATTCTCGCACAGATATGTTGTTATTAAATTGTGGTTGGAAAGCCTTCGCCGGAACCTGACGTCCGTCCTGACAGAGCGCTACATACTCTGCATTGAAGTGCTGAAAATTAAAGTTTTTTTTATCTAAACTGCCCGTATTAGAGGCGTGATCAACCAGACCTATAACCACATATCTAGGTAAAGGGCCTAGAAATAGGTTTTCTTGACTGCAGATTCTACTGCCCACAGGTATGCTAAAGGTTTTCATGGTAATTCTTTGGAGAGGGTAAAGGGCATTTCCTTTCATCAAAGCATGTGAGTGACCCAGGCGCACGGCCGGAGATACAGATACTTTTTTAATAAAAAGGGTTGCCCCCAACACTTTCAAACTAAAATCCCCGTCTTGGGGAGACATCAGGCAAAAATCATCCTTGGCCCTGGTTAATTTTAATCTTAAATCAACCGAATTTAAGAGTAACCGTTCTTGAAAGAAAATGTCAGAGTGTATAGGGCCTAGCAAATGAAACTCTCGAGATTCGGCGCAGTAGCGAGCTCGTGCCGCTAGTCCTTTGTTTGCACCGGTGGAAGGGTCTGTCGATTCCATAGAGGCTCCTGCAGTATCCTTGCTAAACAGCCCGGCGCTAAATTGGGTTTTGAGAGTGTCTTCGGAGTAGTTTAGTAAACACTCCATGATGGCTCTATAAGGGTATGTAGCGCTGCTTTGACTGATTAGGCGTTCACCCAAAGTCACATCAACTTGGGAGAAAATGGTGGCCAAGGGGTAATTAATGAGACTCACTTTGGCATCGTCTGCAATATTAGACCCATCTCTTTTGGTCACTTTTAGACGTAAATGCACCAAGGTGTTGTTGAGGTCCAGATAGTTGTCACCATGGCCTGGTATGAAAAATTCGATAGGCCCGTTATCGGTAATAGCAGAGAGAGGGGCTATCTCCACATAACTGGATCTATCTATTGAATGCTGCGTTAACGGTGCCGTGAAAAGATCAAGTTCTGTCTTTATAGCTTCAGAGGACATTCGATGTAAAAGAGCCATGTCACTTATTCTTTTAGAAAATACTTCCTAGTATTCTTTTAGCCTGTTTTGGTACAGACCTCCTCACTTTACCCCGTCTTTGACTTACTGAGGTTCTTTTAACAGTTAACCGCCGCTTTTTAGGTGCAGGTCTACGCCTTAAACCAGGGGGTCTCTTTTTTGGCCTTCGAGACAATATCATAAGCCCCGAGCCTTCTTGATGCTCCACCTCTGGTGACGCCCTTCGGGTCATAGCATTGGCTACAACCTCACTTACTATATTTTTAGCCGCTGATTTTAAATGTGGTTTGGCTATGCTGAAGCCTCTCTTCATAAACGGTAAAACCATCCTGAAGAGGTTACGGAATATACCTCCTATCCCCGAACCATACATTGTCGGCGCTCCATGATATCCTGGTAGTCCATTACCCACTTGATCCACATAGTATGAAACATAACGGTTAGGGTCGAGCTGATGGTGCTCCATAACCCTTTTATTTGTATTATGTTTATAAATATAATACAGCTATTATATATGTAGAGAGGTTTTGGTGGGTCTAAAGTGGAGTTTTACAATCGTTTTACCATAAGTAAATTCAATGTTTTCGTTCTGATCCGTTTTAAGCTCAACCAGAATGTTTTCAATATAGTTCTTGCTGACATGTACGTAGTGCGGCTTGTCATAATTGACAGTGACGATGTCCCCATCCTTGCCGTCTATATGAACTGTTCGCAGGAGGGGCACACAGCTGTCTCCGACCCTTTGATAGGTTATGATGTCGGTATAGACAAATATGTTGTAAAAGCCTGCATGTATATCCGCAGGGAATGGGAATAATTTATCGTTCACATACGTCCATTTATTGGGACCCATCCCCAACATGTAGGATAAATTACCGCTGGTCTTTATACCTCCGTTAGCAGGCCCTGAGATTTGTATCCTTTTATGGATTGGATTGTAGAATAGGAATATTTCCATCTTGTTCAGGGTTAGGTGTTCATTCAACTCTGAGACGATCCTGTCGACGGTTCTATAGAAACCTTTTTTAAGCTTAATAAGTTTCGCAGGTTCCGAGAACCTTTTGCAATAAAAATCACAGTCCTTAGCTTTGATATTATACCAACTATAGGGGTATGTAATCTCGCTGAGACCTACTTCCCAAGCCTCTGATAACTCTATAGGCTTTGGAAAATTGGTTGTATACTTCGAACTCTGATTATTACGATATATCTGTGCCGACGCATTACTGGGGAGAGTCAGGTAGAAGCCGCTGTGTTCCATGATGCCCAACTGTGTACACGCGAATGATGCGCTAGTTATCATGACTAGGGGTTTAAATTAACCCCCGTTGCCTCCACCACATCCTGCTCCAATACCCAACTGTTGAACTTTTGAGGCCAGTTTTTCCAGCGGACCAGCAACCATTTTTTACCCTTTTCTCTCTTCTGATCTAGAATCTCCTCCACGTGAAAGACTTTGTCTTTACCCAACTGGACCTTCTGTAATTCCTTCTCATAAAAAGATCCCTCTATAAGATCCCCGTCATAATCTTTTAATTTGTAGACCGGCGGAATGCGTGGCAGACATTCGGTAACGGTAAACAACTCCGAGCTAAAGCCTTGTTCGTATTTTTTGTCGAAAACACCCCTCAACTTTGATATACGCACCAAGTCACCCACTAGGAATTTAAAAGTCATTTTTTTCTTACGGCGAAGTGGGAACAAACCATACATATTTTTAAAGTCTTGAAAAGAGTTTTCCGAAGAGACCTCCGAGGGCTTCATACGTATAGTCTTATGGTAGCTGTGGTTGTAACCGTTTACTAAATCCTGAACTATGTCTGTATATCGGTTGGTGTTGTGAGCTGTAAAATAGCGCCACATCCGCTCTTTCAAAGTCCTATTAAAGCGTTCCACAACCGAAGCTTTCAAATCAGAGCCTGTAGCAAAATGTACTATATTATACTTATTCATTAGCTTCTGAAATGTTTGATTAAAAAATTCTTTTCCGCCATCCGTCTGCACTTTCTTGGGGGCGCCTCCTGCCTTCAAGATCGATTCAAAGGCCCTGGTCACCTCTGCCCCGCTCTTATTTTTTAACACCCTTACATAGGCTAATTTAGAGAAAATATCTATAACCGTTAGCATGTAGCGATTTCCATCATTTTTATCGGCAAGGGACTGCATGTCACATAGATCCGCCTGAAATTGGGATAATGGATGCGTAGAAAAAACTCTATTTCTTGGAAAATGTTTTCTTACAGGTTTATGTAGAGTGTAGGCATCTTGCTCTGATAACCATTCATTCACTTTAGCATCGCTTAACAGACTACCTGTTTCTTCGACTATAGCTCTCTGTAAACGCTCTTTACCCCCATAAGACCCGGGGTTAGAGGGATTATAATATATGTTTTTCAACAGCTGCTCAGCCATCCTTCTTGCCTCTCTGAGGTACAATAACTGTAATGAGCCACTTTCATATAACGACAACATTTCAGTTTGTGAATTTTTATTTTAAGAATGCAACAATTATTACGTATACAGACAATTCAGGATTTGTTGCAAGATACAAGTCCCCGTTTTCTCAACAATCACAGCATGCAACACCCTGTATATATTGTTTAGATTTACAGGTTTGTTTCGCTGAATTTTTAAAACACACATGTCTGATATATAAGTATATAAACAACAAATATGATACACATTCACATTAAAGGGTGGTTCAAACAAATAATGTAAAATCTTAGCCAAAGTTATTTCTAGTTCTTCAGAATCCTCAACAAGCCTTGATACCATATGTGACCATTGTAAACTCTCGCCCGTATGTCGGACATGTTTCATGATTTGCTCCATTTTTAACACACGCTCTACAATAACCCCTGTATTGTGGGTTGTGTAGAACTTTACATTGTTCACTTTATTTTCAATAATCTGATGCATAACATTTGTAAGGTCTCTCAAAAGAAAAAATGTATTTATTCGCTCAAACATCGTAGACACATAGTTACCCATAGCTCTAAATAAACAAAATGTCACTCGGTCTCTTGGGATTTATTGAGCCAGAAAAGCATCACATCAGCCATCACAGCTTCCCTGTATTTGTTGTCGTCCACCAGGGTGTGTCGGATTTCTTTGAGTTTCTCATGGATGAAGAGGGCCTCCTTCAGTTCATGTAGGAAGGCTTCGGTTACCCCGTAAACTCTAGGGATAGACGGCGCAATACCCATAGACTCCAGGGCGATGACCAGCGCTGGTATAAAACGGCAGGACCACAGTCTTTTCACCAGCTCCTCAAAATGATTGAAAAAGTAGTATCTAGGAGGGTCGTAGAGGCAAGGATGACGACGCTGGCTGGGATGATTGATCTCACAGCCGATGCATTTTTCTCGTATATATTCGCCAATCACCACGTTTAAAAGTGTAGCTACAGAGGCCTTGATTGTATCCACAAAAATAGTACTGGCCACCCCATCAAACACATCCTCAGGCTGGGTAAATGTCGGGGGTGTCACGGGTCTTGCCAGGGGTGCGTAGAGTGTAGGGCTTCGTGGCATAGAGTCTTTAGTGTCGGGCCCCCATGACGTAGTGGCTTCCTCGTAGATGGTCTGGAGATCCATGGTGTATGCTGAAATGAAGAACTGGCTGCTTTTTTCTTTTTATTGTAGAACAAGACCCTTGGGTATCTGGGGGGGCGGGGTTAAAGCATCCGCTTACTTAGTTTTCTTCTGACGCTGTATCTTCTTGAGGCTCTTTTGCATCGTAATCTTTACGATTCGTATATATTATGCACTTCTTTAAATGAACAAGGCTCTGACGCTGTTGGCTCTGTACAAAGAGAGCATCCAACGGTTGCAACATTTTCAATTCCAGTACATCCCAACTGTTAAAAGGAATAAGCAGACGCAGTCGGGTATCCCCAGTCAGGCCACCACCCCTAAGTTTGTGGTTTCGGATTGCCTCGGTGCCGATATAGAACTCCACGCTGCCGCACGGTCGGCCATTCTTTCTTTGTATTTTCACCCTGTGAAATATTTGTCCTGAGGAGTCCGGGGTACCTTCCCAACGGGTCTCGTGGCCCGTGAACACACTATACCCCTTGGTGATAAGGCTCAGTTCAGGACACACAACCTTGCGAAAAACCGACCAGTCTTCAACACCATATTCCAAGCCTACAGTCTGGTCTGTATATTCTTCTCCTTCATCTACCGTATAGAGGGTCACTCTACAGGCCAGGTAATCAAACCGATACCCCCACTGCTGGCCATTAGACATCAACACTTGATCTGTCAGAGCATTTGCTGGCGGTATTTGGGTTCTATACACATTTAAAAAACGTTTTTTTGGCGCATCATATATTGCTGGTTGATACTTTGCCCTTGCTCTATGGGCAACCCGAAGGCCTGTTTCAGTTGTTACAGTCATCACTGCTTTGGTACCGATCCCAAATTCCATGGTTATTCTTAAGATCTTGTGCACTCTTAAACAGGTATTGTTCAGCGGCTTTATAAGGGGCCTTAACCAACCCAAACCGTGAGAAACAGTAACAGGTTGACCTGACACATGGTCACTTACTCAACCCCACCAACCCCCCTGGGCATGCACCCTTCTACATGACATAGGGTCATAAATCATTACATAGGGTCATAAATCAGGCTTGGGTCATCAATCATTAACGGCCTGTCAAATGGACCCTTACTCACCCCATAGCCCCCACCTAACCAGGCTTGCCTGACCAGAAGACATGCACACGTCATCACTACATAGGGTTCACATAGAGTTCACATAGGTTCACATAGGGTCATCAATCAAAATTTTGACCCGTGACATCTACTTTATTCTCTCTCACCTTTGTTTTGTTGATGTTGGGTGAGGGTGTCTTTCCTAGCACCACCTTCCCAGGACCTCCACCTCCTCCCTGTAGGCTGTCTCATCATTGATGGTAATCAGGCCTACTACTGTGTCGTCTGCAAACTTGATGATTGAGTTGGAGGCGTGCATGACCTCGCAGTCATGTGTGAACAGGGAGTACAGGAAGGGGCTGAGCATGCACCCTTGTGGGGCCCCTGTGATGAGGATCAGCGAAGTGGAGGTGTTGTTTCCTAACTTCACCACCTGGGGGTGGCTCTTCAGGAAGTCCAGGACTCAGCTGCACAGGGCGGTGTTCAGATCCAGGGCTTCCGAGCTTAATGATGAGGTTGGGGGGTACTATGGTGTTGAATGCTAAGCTACAGTCAATAAACAACATTATTACATAGGTATTCCTCTTGTCCAGATGGGATAGGGCAGTGTGCAATGCAATGGCGATTGCATCATCTATGGATCTATTGGTGCGGTAAGAAAAGTGCTTCTAGGGTGTCAGGTAAGGTAGAGGTGATATCATCCTTGACTAGTCTCTCAAAGTCCTTCATGATGACAGAAGTGAGTGCTATGGGGCGAAAGTTATTAAGTTCAGTTACCTTTGCTTTCTTGGGAACAGGAACAATGATGGCCATCTTGAAGCATGTGGGCACAGCAGACTGGGATAGGGAGAGATTGAATATGTCCGTAAACACTCCAGCCAGCTGGTCTGCGCATACTCTGAGAACCCGGCTAGGGATACTGTCAGGGCCAGCAGCTTCTCCGTCGGCCACGGAGAAGGAGAGTCCACAGTCCTTGGTAGATGGCCATGTCCGTGGCACCTTGTTGTCCTCAAAGCAGGCAAAAAGGTGTTTAGCTTGTCCGGAAGCAAGACGTCGGTGTCCGCAACGTGACTGGTTTTCCCTTTGTAGTCCGTGATTAGACCCTGCCACATACGTTTAATTTCTGAGCCATTGAATTGCGACTCCATTTTGTCTCTGTACCGACATTTTACCTATTTGATTGCCTTACGGAGGGAATAACTACACTGTATTCGGCCATAATCCCAGTCACCTTGCCATAGTTAAATGTGGTGGTTCGCACTTTCAGTTTTGCACGAACACTGCCATCTATCCATGGTTTCTGGTTTGGGTTGGTTTTCATAGTCACAGTGGGTACAACATCTCCTATACATTTCCTGATAAACTCAGTCATTGTATCCGTGTATTCGTCAATATTATTCTCAGAGGCTACCCTTAACATATCCCTGTCCGTGTGATCAAACAATCTTGAAGCATGGATTCCGATAGGTCAGACCAGCATAGTCTGTAGCACGGGTACTTCCTGTTTGAGTTTATGCCTATTAGAAACAGAAGAGCAAAATGGAGTTTTGCATTTTGAAAAGTTGAGTAGCAGTGGTCCAATGTTGTCTATGAGTGAGTGTTACAGTCAATGAGTAGGTAGAACTTCGGTAGTGTTTTTCTCAGATTAGCTTTAGTTTCCAGTTTGCATTGAATCCCGTGTAGTTATTTGAGGGCCGTCGTGGTTTTGACTTGAGGGGGAATATACACGGCTGTGACTATAACCAAAGATAATTATCTTGGGAGGTGATACGGTTGGCATTTGATTGTGGGGTATCCTAGGTCAGGTGAGCAAAAGGACTTGAGTTTCTGTATGTTAACACAATCACACCATAAATAGTTAATTTGAAACATACACTGCCACCCTTCTTCTTCCTGCAGAGATCTTTATTCCTGTCTGCACGATGAACTGAGAACCCAAATGGCTGTACGGACTCAGAGAGTATATCCCAAGAGAGCCATGTTTCCGTGAAATAGTGTCCTTGCCCTGTGCTCGTCAACTTTATTATCCAGAGACTGAACATTAGTGAGTAATATACTTGGAACTGGTAGGTGGTGTGTGTGCCTCCTGAGTCAGACTAGGAGTCCACTCCGTATACCTGTTCTCCGCCGGCTGTGTTTTGGATCAGCCTCTGGAATCAGTTAAATTGCCCTGGGGGTACGAACAAAGGATTACATTCGGAAATGTCATATTCCTGGTCGTAATGTTGGTAATGATTGTGAGTTACTGCCACTCTGACTTCCAAAAGTCCTTTCTGGTCGTATGTAATAAAATCAAATCAAATCTGGGCAACACATTTAAAAATAAGAAAGAAATTTAAAAAATACTGCAAAGTTGCTCTATCTGCGCCATCCTTTCTGTTGGGCATTTATATGTTTATATGTGACATAAATTTCTTAGATGCATACTTTTCAAATTCCAAACTCACTTCCTTGTTTAGCCGCTTGCTTGCAATGCTTGCGCATTGACATCCACAAAGAGGGGGAATGACTGGTGATCGACAGAGATCAGGCAAATTAAACCGGCGGCTGTTTTCGCCACTCCTGCCATAGTCTGCATTCATGTCCCGCTCTGAGGTGCTCTGATATCAAACATCTCGACAGATAGACAGTTGTTTATTGAGTCAACCAGCTAAATACATTGTACATTCAATGAATACATGGATTACATTACACCACTACAACAAAACCTTAGTAGCTGTTAGCTGTATTTCCACTTTTATAAAAACATTTCACAAGGGGTGAGTGGATGTTAAATTGCAATGCAAGCTATTCTGCTTTTTCACTGACGCACACATTGCACACCAATGAATGAAGAGTGTACACATATAGAGCTCTGCATATAGAGATCATTTAGGTGAAATTATCCATAGAATTAGCTTGTTTTACTAGGCCAGCTTAACGCAATGTCACTAATAGACCAACTTTTATTGTTTTAATGGTCAGGGTAGAGTACCAGGTTGTGGCAGGCTAGAACACTGAATAAGGTTTAGGGCGGGGTACTAGGCCAGCAAGTGGTAACTGTTGAACAATGTGATTGTCTAAAGATAGAAGCTTTTTCTCAGTCTCTCAGTCACAGCTTTGATGCATCTGTACTGTCTCCGCCTTCTAGATGGTCGCTGGGTGAACCAGCCTGGTCTCATTGACTAGACGTAACATAGTAAATGTAAATCCGGGACACTCAAATTAGTATGATATGTTAAGCTTGGTATGGTACCATGAGACAGAAGGCAAAAACAAAGGTCGGGGTGGGTGCAGAATGGGAATGTCAAGCAAAATTTGTTACATATTGTACCTTTTGAAAATTCGCTACTATATCATACGACTGGGTGATGGACATCCACAAATCAATACATACCATAACATATCTTACTAGATGGCGTTTCTTGGTATGACATACAGAATAATACAAAAGGCTCTGAGACCAGGTTGGACAAACAGGCAGTCGCTCTAGTGGCAGAGGTCTTTCAGGGAATTATTAATTTTCAAGATGACAAGAGGTACTTTTTCCAATCAAAGGCAGACTCTGAGAGTTCCCTGCTGAGAAAGAAGGCTCATTGTTTGGGCTTATTTCACTATTTTCTACTCAGGCAACATTAAGGCGGACAGAGTAATTTGCATGCTTTAAAGTCATTCAATAGTGACCTTTAAAAGAGGCAAAGTGTGCCGAACAAATAGGAGGACCAGAATGTCAGGATGATAATGGCAGCTAGACCTGCAGTGGAATGGGGGATCTTTTAAATGAATCATTCGCTTCATTATTGAGTTGTTTTCTTCAATATGATTTTAAAAAGGCTTGATCGTGACATTTGGCGATGGGATTGGCTGGACGGGGTCCTCGAAGGTCAAATGTTGAACTATTTCCAATGAGGAAATCGCATTGGTGATGTTATCCACAGTTATCCAGTGCCATTAATCATGCTGCAAGTGACTTGAGGACCTGGGAATAGCATTACTGTTGTAATGAGTATTAATCCCCTGCTGGTGGTTTTCTATAAGCAGTTTCATCCTGTTTGACCTAGACCTCACCTGTCATGTGACCTGAGTAAACAGAAAGTTTGTTTCTTTAAAGGAAGAAGATTGTGGCTGCGGGTCAAACTCATAGAATACACCCCCGTCCACTTACCCTCACCTTATGCCCTTGGGGGAATCCCCGTCTCCATCTTTGAGGGTGATCCAAATGATTAGACAAGCAAGGGAAGTTGCAAACATCAGCCCTCATTTTTAGTTGATTTTGCGAGTCTACAGTTATGTTCACTCCAGGGCCTGAAACTCCCCATAATTCAATTTGCGACGATTGTACATCCGCTACGAAAATTAAAATGAACATCAATGGAGATGTAAACATACAAGTGTAAGTAAAAACAAATGCAAATAAGTTGTGTTACTAATGCACATGACGCCACAAACACGTCTCGTAAAAAGTAAATATGGTTTTGTTTGGTTATCTTTTGGAAATTGTAGAAATAAAACATGTTTCTTCTTCAGAAGTTCCAGCTAGGCAGGCAAACATTAGTTAGCTAATTAATTTGCTAGCTATCATACAGTAGGCGTATACTAATAATTATATATTTAATATAAGTAGACATGCACTCATAATTGACTGTAGTGCATATAAAGCACTCACAAGCTACTGGTGGCTGAAAACACAATCATCGAGGGATGTGTGACAAACTAGTGATGAATTTCCGGCCAAGGGTGGTACACTTAAAAATCATTCCATCCTCCCTTGCCCCTTTCCCTGCAAGTGTTTACTCGTCAGGCATAATGATACGCCATCAGAAGTGTCCACTTAATTTGAGGGCTGAGGGGATAGGTTGTGTCTTTAAACTTCTTACCCCTCGACAACATTCCACTGAAAAGGCAGAGCACGAAATTCTGAAATATTTTTTAGAAATATGTAACTTTCGTACATTCACAAGTGCAATACATCAAACTAAAGCTTAACATCTTGTTAATAATCTACCCATCGTGTCCGATTCCGAAAAGGTTTTACAGCGAAAGCACACCATATGATTATGTTAGGTCAGACCTAGTCACAAAAACACATACAGCCATTTTCCACTCAAAGAAACGAGTCACAAAAAGCAGGAGAGATAAAAATGTATCACTAACCTTTGATGATCTTCATCAGATTACACTCATAGGACTTCATTTTACACAATACATGTATGTTTTGTTCGATAAAGTTCATTTTTATATCCCAAAATCTCAGTTTACATTGGAGCGTTACATTCAATAGTTCTAAAACATGCGGTGATATTGCAGAGAGCCACATCAATTTACAGAAACACTCATAATAAACATTGATAAAGATATGACTAATATATATGGAACTTTAGATAAACGTCTACTTAATGCAACCGCTGTGTCAGATTTCAATAACACTTTACGGAGAAAGCAAACCATGCAATAATCTAAGTACAGCCTTCAGACAACAAAGCAGCTCTTTGGCTGGAAAAATGTGTTTTTCTGTGGCTTGGTGGTGACCTAACATAATCGTTTGTGGTGCTTTCGCTGTAAATCCTTTTTGAAATCAGACACTGTGGCTGGATTAAGGAGAATTTTATCTTTAAAATGGTGTAAAATATTTGTATGCTTGAGCAATTTTAATTCTGAGATTTTTGTTGTTTTGAATTTGGCGCCCTGCAATTTCACTGGCTGTTGCGGGGGGGGGGGTCCACTAGCTGAACGGGGTTCTGTCGCTGTTACCAAGGGCAATTCGATTTGTTAGGTATTGGTAGGCCAAGGAGGCCAAGCTACCTTACGAATTTATTTCGAAATGTTATCCTACCAGAACACCAGAGCATTTTACGAGTTGCATTGTAGTTGAGACTACACACGGAAAGAGATGATTATTGTTACAATTTTTGCTTTTTTGCGACTTGTGTGGAGACCTCAGTGATACCTCAGATGTAGTATTTTAAGGTTATCCCCTTCGAGGGTCTTGTCCGCTCCTCTCTGTTCTCATGGGGAAGTTTACAACTTGATTTGTTTCCTGATCGGATAGCCTCGTATAGTGTAGTCTCGACCGCCCCACCCCCACTGGCCTCATCATGGGTCTGGTCTAGTATTCCCCCCCAGCATTTGGTGTTGGTTCCCAAGGCACAAACGAAAAGGTCAAAGCCTTTGTACGAGTTGTCAGCAGCCGCGTTGTTAGTAGATTGGCTGTAACCTTTCAACCAAATCTCCTTGTGTTTGTGCTTCAAAACGCTCAGTGGTTGTCCTGCCAGTCACAACAGGCGTCCACGTGTGTCAACCGTTCCAGTACCTGTGAACCGAGACAAGGATATCTTTCTGCGATATCGCAGTGTTGGGTCAGTAGCGGCTTCCTATTTTGCAAGACAGCATCCTTCACTCATGCTGCCAAACATACCCTCGTAAAACTGACCATCCTACCGATTCTCAACTTCGGCGATGTCATCTATAAAATAGCCTCCAACACTCTACTCAACAAATTGGATGCAGTATATCACTGTGCCATCCGTTTTGTCACCAAAGCCACATATATTACCCACTACTGCGACCTGTACGCTCCAGCAGCTATATCTCACTGGTCACCCCCAAAGCCAATTCCTCGTTTTTCCGCCTTTCCTTCCAGTTCTCTGCTGCAAATGACTGAAACTAACTGCAACAATTACTGAAGCTGGAGACCCATATCTCCCTCACTAGCTTTAAGCAGTAGCTGTCTGAGCAGCTCACAGAGCACTCTACCTGTACTTAGCCCACCTGTAAACAGCCCATCCAACCACCTCATCCCCATACTGTATTTATTTATTAATCTTGCTCCTTTGCACCCAGTATCTCTACTTCTTCTGCACATCTACCATTCCAGTGTCTAATTGCTATATTGTAATTACTTCGCCACTATGGCCTATTTATTGAAATGTATTGCTGTATGTAGATCAATGATGGCTAGAAGACCGCCGAACACCGCCGAACAAGTAGAGGAACCGACTTCGACAGAATCGTGACAATACCCTCAACTTGAGGGACACCGGCCTAGGGGACCCGGAGGACGTAGCGCAGGGTGATCAGGGCGGAGAGGGTGGAAATCACCCAGCATAGAAGGGTCCAACACGTCCTCCTCCAGAACCCAGCATCTCTCCTCCGGACCGTAGCCCTCCCAGTCCATGGGGTATTGAAGGCCCCTCACCCAACGTCTCGAATCCTGGATGGATCGAACGGAGTATGCCGGGGCCCCCTCGATGTCCAGAGGGGGAGGAGGAACCTCCCGCACCTCAGCTTCCTGGAGCGAACCAACCACCACCGGCCTGAGGAGAGACACATGGAACTAGGGGTTAACTAGGGGTTAACGCACCCCTCCTAGGGACGGCATGAAAGAGCACCAGTAAGCCAGTGACTCAGTCCCTGTAGTAGGGTTAGAGAATCCCAGTGGAAAGAGGGGCACCGGCCAGGCAGAGACAGCAAGCGCGGTTCGTTGCTCCAGAGCCTTTCCGTTCACCTTCACACTCCTGGGCCAGACTAAATTCAATCATATGACCCACTGAAGAGATGAGTCTTCAGTAAAGACTTAAAGATTGAGACGGAGTTTGCGTGTCTCACATGGGTAGGCAGACCATTCCATAAAAATGGAGCTCTATAGGAGAAAGACCTGCCTCCAGCTTTTTGCTTACAAATTCTAGGGACAATTAGGAGGCCTGCGTCTTGTGACCGTAGCGTACGTGTATGTATGTATGGCAGGACCAAATCAGAGAGATAGGTAGGAGAAAGCCCATGTAATGCTTTGTAGGTTAGCAGTAAAACCTTGAAATCAGCCCTTGCCTTGACAAGAAGCCAGTGTAGGGAGGCTAGCACTGGAGTAATATAATCAAATTTTTTGGTTCTAGTCAGGATTCTAGCAGCCGTATTTAGCACTAACTGAAGTTTATTTAGTGCTTTATCCGTGTAGCCGGAAAGTAGAGCATTGCAGTAGTCTAACTGAGAAGTAAAAAAAAAGAAAGATTCTGATTTTTGCAATGTTACGTGGATGGAAAAAAGCTGTCCTTGAAACAGTCTTGATATGTTCGTCAAAAGAGAGATCAGGGTCCAGAGTAAAGCCGAAGTCCTTCACAGTTTTATTTGAGATGGCTATAAAACGATTAAGACTAATTGTCAGATTCAACAGAAGATCTCTTTGTTTCTTGGGACCTAGAACAAGCATCTCTGTTTTGTCCGAGTTTAAAAGTAGAACATATGCAGCCATCCACTTCCTTATATCTGAAACACAGGCTTCTAGCGAGGGCAATTTTGGGGCTTCACCATATTTCATTGAAATGTACAGCTGTGTGTCATCCGCATAGCAGTGAAAGTTAACATTATGTTTTCGAATGACATCCCCGAGAGGTAAAATATATAGTGAAAGCAATAGTGGTCCTAAAATGGAACCTTGAGGAACACCGACATTTACAGTTGATTTGTCAGAGGACAAGCCATTCACAGAGACAAACTGACATCTTTCCAACAGATAAGATCTAAACCAGGTCAGAACTTTTCCGTGTAGACAAATTTGGGTTTCCAATCTCTTCAAAAGAATGCGGTGATCGATGGTATCAAAAGCAGCACTAAGGTCTAGGAGCACGAGGACAGATGCAAAGCCTCGGTCTGATGCCATTAAAAGGTAATTTACCACCTTCACAAATGCAGTCTCAGTGCTATGATGGGGTCTAAAACCAGACTGAAGTATTTTGTATACATTGTTTGTCTTCAGGAAGGCAGTGAGTTGCTGCGCAACAGCCTTTTCAACATTTTTTGAGAGGAATGGAAGATTCGATATAGGCCGATAGTTTTTAATATTTTCTGGGTCACGGTTTGGCTTTTTCAAGAGAGGCTTTATTACTGCCACTTTTAGTGAGTTTGGTACACATCCGGTGTATGCGTTCAACATATGAGGGCCAAGCACAGGAAGCAGCTCTTTCAGTAGTTTAGTTGGAATAGGGTCCAGTATGCAGCTTGAAGGTTTAGAGGCCATGCTTATTTTCAAAATTGTGTCAAGAGATATAGTACTAAAACACTTGAGTGTCTCTCTTGATCCTAGGTCCTGACAGAGTTGTGCAGACTCAGGACAACTGAGATTTGAAGGAATACACAGATTTAAAGAGGATTCCGTAATTTGCTTTCTAATAATCATGATCTTTTCCTCAAAGAAGTTCATGAATTCATTACTGCTGAAGTGAAAGCCATCCTCACTTGCGGAATGCTGCTTTTTAGTTATCTTTGCGACAGTATCAAAAATACATTTCGGATTGTTCTTATTTTCCTCAATTAAGTTGGAAAAATAGGATGATCGATTAGCAGTAAGGGCTCTTCAATACCGCACAGTACTGTCTTTCCAAGCTAGTCGGAAGACTTCCAGTTTGGTGTGGCGCCATTTCCATTCCAATTTTCTGGAAGCTTGTTTCAGAGCTCGGGTATTTTCTGTATACCAGGGAGCTAGTTTCTTATGAGAAATGTTTTTAGTTTTTAGGGGTGCAACTGCATCTAGGGTATTGCGCAAGGTTAAATTGAGTTCCTCAGTTAGGTGGTTAACTGATTTATAATCCTCTGACGTCCTTGGGTAGGCAGAGGGAGTCTGGAAGGGCATCAAGGAATCTTTGTGTTGTCTGTGAATTTATAGCACGACTTTTGATGCTCCTTAGTTGGGGTCTGAGCAGATTATTTGTTGCAATTGCAAACGTAATAAAATGGTGGTCCGATAGTCCAGGATTATGAGGAAAAACATTAAGATCCACAACATTTATTCCATGGGACAAAACTAGGTCCAGAGTATGACTGTGACAGTGAGTACGTCCAGAGACATGTTGGACAAAACGCACTGAGTCGATGATGGCTCCGAAAGCCTTTTGGATTGGGTCTGTGGACTTATCCATGTGAATATTAAAGTCACCAGAAATTAGAATATTATCTGCTATGACTACAAGATCCAATAGGAATTCAGGGAACTCGATGAGGAACGCTGTATATGGCCCAGAAGGCCTGTATACAGTAGCTATAAAAAGTGATTGAGTAGGCTGCATAGATTTCATGACTAGAAGAAAAAGTCTTTTTTTTTTGTAAATTGAAATGTACTATCGTAAATGTTAGCAACATCTCCGCCTCTGCGGGATGCACAGGGGAAATGGTCACTAGTGTAACCAGGAGTTGAGGCCTCATTTAACACAGTAAATTCATCAGGCTTAAGGACTAGGAGTGACTAGGAGTTATAACTGTTGAAATAGTAACGATAGCTACAGGTTTACTTGTTTGCTGTTGAGCAACAACTTAATTTTTAACATGAGACCAGTTAGCTAGCTATTGGTTGTAAATACCAGTGTTAGTGTTCAAACTGTTGCAGGGTATAGACAATACCAGGCATTTCATTCAGTGGCGATCACGGCAGGAGAAATGTGGAAACAAAAAGGTTGAGTACATCATGTGGCCATAGCTAGCTCTCTTGCTACTGCACTATGCACTGCCACGTGCTATTGCTAACATTAGTAACGGGATAGCCTACATTCATATTTACCACAGCATTGCTAGTCCCAACCCTTCTCTTTTATTCTAGTTATCCTGATTTGTCATGCCAGTTTATTTGTGTTGAACTGATTTCAATGGTCATGCTATGCAATATTAGTTTTTACCTGAATAGTTACAGCCGGAATGGGTCTAGCTCGTTTCATTGCACTTAACTATAATAAGGGCACAAGGCGAGACCCAGATACAGACACGGGAGGCAGATGGTTTTTTGTGTCTTTCATATTTATTGATCAATCCAAAAGGGGTAGGCAAGAGAATGGTCATGGACAGGTAAAAGGTCAAAACCAGTTCAAAGTCCAGGAGGTACAGAGTGGCAGGCAGGCTCGAGGTCAGGGTAGGCAGAATGGTCAGGCAGGTGGGTACAGAGTCCAGAAAACAAGCAAGGGTTAAAACCGGGAGGACTAGCAAAAAGAGAATAGAAGCAGGAGTACGGTAAAACACGCTGGTTGACTTGAAAGACATACAAGACAAATTGGCACAGAGAGACAGGAAACACAGGGATAAATACACCAGGGAAAATAAGTGACACCTGTAGGGGGTGGAGACAATCACAAGGACAGGTGAAACAGATCATTGTGTGACAATAACCTGTTAAACTTCTTGACACTACCCATCCCTTTAGCGGGATAATTGTCATCAACAACCGCTGAATTGCATAGCGCCACATTCAAATAATATTACTAAAAATATTTATAATCATGAAATCACAAGTGCAATATAGGAAAACACAGCTTAGCCTTTTGTTAATCCACCTGTCGTGTCAGATTTTGAAAATATGCTTTACAGCGAAAGCAATCCAAGCGTTTGTGTAAGTTTATCGATTGCCCGACAAAACATTATGTACACTTAGCATCAAGTAGCTTGGTCACGAAAATCAGAAAAGCAATCAAATTAATCGTTTACCTTTGATGATCTTCAGATGTTAAATGTTCCTTTTGTTCCATAAATGTTCCTTTTGTTCCATAAAGATTATTTTTATATCCAAAATACCTGTTTGTCGCGTTATGTTCAGAAATCCACAGGAAAGAGCGGTCACGACAACGCAGATGAAAATTCCAAATAATATCCGTAATGTCCACAGAAACATGTCAAACGTTTTTTTATAATCAATCCTCAGGTTGTTTTTAAAATATATAATCAATAATATATCAACCGCAACTGTCTTTATCAGTAGGAGAGGGAGAGGCAATGGCTGCCCAAACTCTGTTGCGGAAGCAAAACTCATGTGAACACCTGACGCGATGTTATCTTTCTCGCTCATTTTTCAAAATAAAAGCCTGAAACTATGTCTAAAGACTGTTGACACCTTGAGGAAGCGATAGGCAAAGGAATCTGGTTGATATCCCTTTAAATCGAGCGAAGGCAGGCTATGGAACATGGAGCTTTCAAAATAGATGCCACTTCCTGGTTTGATTTTACTCAGGTTTCGCCTACAATATCAGTTCTGTTATACTCACAGACAATATTTTGACAGTTTTGGAAACTTTAGAGTGTTTTCTATCCTAATCTGTCAAATTATATGCATATTGTAGCATCTGGTTCTGAGAAATAGGCCGTTTACTTTGGGAACGTTATTTTTCCAAACATAAAAATAGTGCCCCCTAGCTTCAAGAGGTTTAACTCTTAGCGCACAGATCCCGCTAACGAGATCAAATTCGACAACATCAGGTGAAATTGCAGAGCGCCAAATTCAAAATAGAAAGTCGTAATATTAAACATTCATGGAAATACAAGTGTCTTGCATCATTCAAACGCTTAGACTCTTGGTAATCAAACTGTGTTGTCAGATTTCAAAGGCTTTACGGCGAAAGCATAGGTTTTGATTATCAGAGTACAGCGCCCCACATCAACATATATATATTTTTTTAATCACAAATAGCGATGAAACAAATCACTTACCTTTGAAGATCTTCCTCTGTTTGCAATCCCAAAGGTCCCAGCTACACAATGAATGGTCGTTTTGGTCATCCTTCTTTATATCCAAAAAAGTTGTCTTATTTGGAGCCATTGATTTCAGTAATCCACTTGTTCAACATGCAGACAAAGGAATCCAAAATGTTACTGGTACAGTTCGTCCAAACAAGTCAAACTATGTTTTTAATTCATCCTCAGGTATTATAATATCTAAAGAAACAATAATATTTAATACAGAGATTAATATGTTCAATTGGGAAGATAAATAATGAAGAGCGCACCCTCATTCACGTGCGCAACAAGACTACTTTCCTAATGAGGGACACCTTGGACAAACTACAACTACTTGTTAGTTTTTCAAGAAACAAGCCTGAAACCTTGTATAAAGACTGTTGGCATCTAGAGAAAGCCTTAGGTACAGCTATCTGGGGGTTATTTATTTGTAGATCCCATAGGCATCCATTGAAAGGGACTTTGACCTCCAAATGTTTTCTCCAATGTTTTCGGATGGATTTTCCTCAGGTTTTCACCTGCCATATCAGTTCTGTTATACTCACAGACGTTATTTTAACAGTTTTAGAAACTTCAGAGTGTTTATCAAATTCTACCAATTATATGCATATTCTAGCTGCTGGGCCTGAGTAACAGGCAGTTTACTTTGGGAACGTCAGACAGGCAGAAATTCAGAAAAAAAGACTGTGGGCTAAGAAGTTAAAAAGCTGCAAGTATTCCAGAGAAATGTACTGCAATTGGCGTAATTCCTTTTACAGGGCTTTACATATAGTATGTTTGATGCTGAAAGCTATCCTTTTCCATATTTTTCAGGAGTTGAAATCTCCCCCCACCGGAGTCAGCACGAAGGGAGTGAAGGTCACGGTCTCATCCTGGAAGTGGTATGCGGTAATGGATGAGGCCCTGGAGGGCTGCCACTCCATAACCCCACCGGTCATGATCTCCTCATCCTCCCTAGGTGCAGCTGTGGGCTCCTCTACCTCCCTGAAGGGTCCCGATGTGGACGCTGGATAAGGATGCCATATTTCCACTTTAGAGTCCATGACTAAGAAGTAGTATTTTGTATGTATTTTATTTATAGCTATTCATTTAGTAATTTTTTTAAACCCAAAGTGGATTTCTGTTCTCATTGAATTATTTTTTTTTTTTTTGTAATAAAAAAAAATCATACTGACCATCTACAGTTGGTGTGTTTAACTTTCAACATTTCAACGTAAAAAATGCACTTGCACATCTGAGCTATCTTGATGCAGGTGCATGCTAACAATTAGATAAGTTGAAGAAACCCGTATACTGCTCTTGCTATTATCACTTTTTTTGTTGAAGCTTACATGTCCGCCTTTCGGCCTTCGTCAGAGCTTTTTGCTCTACTAGACAAAATTAACCATCTTGAGTATAACAAGAAGAATCTATTTCATTTCTATTGCACTTCTCAAAACTATCTCAAGGGAAACAAACAAGCAATACACCATGAGTAGCCTAGCTATAATTGGCTAGGTCAACAAACAGTCTGCGCTCATGCATTCTCCAAAGATGGAGAGGGACAGTTCATGGCTTGATCAGAGGAAGGTGGTCAGGGAGATGGTTGATGAAGATGGAGTCTGGTGATAATCTTCATCTTTTTGAGGGCTAACTACTCTGGAAACCAGACTGAGTCATGTACCTACTGAACTTCTCCTTATCAATGTATGGCACCCACTTGGCTGATGCCTCATCAGCTCTGGTCACCAGAAAGCTCAACACACAGTTCAGAGTAGTAGCTAGCCAGTTGTCCTCACGACGAGCCCCAAGCCCCAGTACTGCAATCCTCCACTGCATCTTCTATTCCTCTCAAGCTTCCGCTGACTTTTTAATTGATACATGCTTAAGCTTACGGTTAAATCAAGTTTACTCCAAATATGTCGTTCCAAATGATAGTTACTTAGCTAACGTTAGCCCTAAACAACAAAACTCCAGCACTCCGCTGTAGTGAAAGGTCACTGGGTGTGAAGCCATAACTGATGTGAAGCCGTAACTGATGTGAAGCCGTAACTGATGTGAAGCCATAACTGATGTGAAGCCATAACTGATGTGAAGCCATAACTGATGTGAAGCCGTAACTGATGTGAAGCCATAACTGATGTGAAGCCATAACTGATGTGAAGCCATAACTGATGTGAAGCCGTAACTGATGGTGTCTTCAAAACAACAAGGAACTCTTTAAAAAAACATGATCTGAAAAATATTTTTCAATGGGTATCCAACTCGGAATTACAAGTCAGAAACACGGGCATCATCCTAGAGCTCAGACTTCTCTGACATCATGATTTTACCTAGTTCCCAGTTGTCTTGAATGCACCAAAAGTAGTACCTTGCTCCCGTGGTGTACACCTACTTTTTACTAAACAGTTAGTGCTAAATAGTACGTAGTACGATTAGTACACAGTATGCCGTTTAAGACTGATCTCGGCCACGGCCACTGTGTGTCTCATTGGTTGTGACAACTGTAGGTACTGGGTAGTAGGAGTTGGGAGGGGCTTGCAAGGGATTGAAGGGTAGCGATGGAGGTTTGGGTGCCAAGTTACAAAGCACTTCCTCTCATCTGGCAGAGCCTGAAATAGCCCAGACGGCAATCACTCACGTTTGTTCTAACCAAGGTGAGATACTGACAGGCCCCAGCCAGGTTTCAGGAGAAATGGAGGACAGGGATTGGAGGAACTTCCACTACAGCATGTATCACCTGGGAGATAGTGTCACACCCTGATCTGTTTCACCTGTCTTTGTGCTTGTCTCCACCACCCTCCAGGTGTCGCCCATCTTTCCCATTATCCGCCTGAAAAACTCCCATCATTCACCTTTTATGGTGACAATAACGCTATTATTTGATGTATACTTTGGAATTATTGGAAATAGGCCAATACATGATCTAAACGAAATAGCAATGTCAAATGTGATGAATGTCTTTGGAGGTGTTGGCTGAGTGTTTTCTTTTGCTGTGACAGTTGCTCTATCTGACCTTTTCTGAATTGTTGTGGACCTCGAAACAGAGAGTTTGAATTTAATATTGTTTTGAATATACTTTTTACCAATCCTAGGCATGGTGTGTACTGCCCACGAATTCTGAAACTTTGTCTACTTAAAGTGGTAGCCTACTCACTTCAATGCAAAATATCAACTGTCTGTTCTACTGTATTTTATAAACTGAGCTCCATTTCAGGTGCATAGAGCAAATACTTGAAATGATAACAGCTTATCTAATATACGAGATCATTTGTTGTATGGCTACTTTGGGATTATGAACTCACCATGGACAGAAAGGGAATGTATTCTGCAATGGTTATGATATACGTATTGTGTATAATGTTTATAAGCAAAATATTGTATGACATTGCAGTATTCAGACATAGCCTACAAAACGTCAATGGGAAAGTTGAACCATCTGCTGTACCTGCGCTTTGGATCGGATCGCATAGAGGAAAATACTTCAAGTGGGTCCAATTAATGAGAGATAAGACAAAATGGTAGCCTATCCTAACTCGTTGTTGGCCTGCAGGCTGTTTAGCAAGTATGAACCTATCCCTGTCAGAAAAGGGGATGAATTTATTCTGCAGTGATCATGGAAATGAAATAATAGGAAATAGATGTCTAGTTCTAATATTTTAGAATGAAAATATAAAATAAACATATTTTCGCTCTTCTCGCTGTCGGCAAATGATTGAATCTTGTTATTATATTTAGTTCCCAGTTTTTTTTGTTATGAATAAAAGGGTCAGAATCGGAGGCTATTACTAGGCTACTTTTGCCTTGCAATGTAATACGTCAACCACTAGAAACTGTGCGTATGCGTGGTCTAAAGTTTGTGGAAGGAAAAGCGTATTTTCACGTCAAGTTCAGTTTTTATAAATGCCTTTTGCATGAAAACTAGCGCACACATGTTTTGGGGCATATTTTATAAATATGTTTATAAATGAGGCACCAGGGCCCTATTGAGCACTTCCAGCAGCTGGTAGTCATAAATCCAGATCTGCCACCATATGTGTGTCTACAGCTTAGAGCAGAATCCTCTCATCCTCCTCCTCATCCCTCACTGTCTATTCTCCCTTTCTGTCGCCACCTTGTACCCCTTCGAAAAGCAAAAATATGTCCTAAATATCCGAAAGGGAGATGTTTGAGGGGGGAAGGAGGGAGTGTAGAGGCAAGCCACGAGTTGCAGCCAACTCAAAAGGATGTTGATCGCTTGCGTCTTATCGCGGACTGAGCCAGACCACCTCTTGTGAATTAAAGGATAAATAGTATCTTGCGCCCTCATTTTTCATCGGGCCAAGAGATGGCCGTCTGGTCGGCTGCTTCCTCTCTTCCGGCTCCTGCGCTGCAGAGATAATCCTGGGAACCATTCCAGGCGGCGGAATCTATCTAGTCATAGTGTGGACGGGCCACCACAGTCCTTGGCGTCGGCGAGGTCATTGTCTTGTCAAGTGAACTGAGGCTCAACGGCAGCAAAGCTTCTTTTTGTGTTGAGTTTGCTTTGTTACTGTTTGTGTTCACCTTGAGACACTAAAGGTGTACAAGGCTGGAATGTTTGAATTGAGTGGATTTAATAGCAAAGGGTCAGTGGTAGTGTCCATGTACCTTTATCTGAGAGAGAGCAACATTTTTCTTCTCCTAACTGTCCCCCACAGCATGGTTCTGGGGGTTTTCTTCCACCCATGGTCTTTTACTCTATCAATCACTTGTTGTTTTACCTTCAGATACACTTCATCATGGTCTACATAATTTACTCCACTTGGTGTCATAGTATATTAGTTGAAGTAGAACAACATAGTATGTATCTAAATATAACAAAGTCTAGGGTTAGCCTGAGATTCATGGTTTTAGCAGTGTGTGTTCTTACCCTCTCCACTCTTCTCAGTCTATCACTACTTCTGACAGCAAATAAAACAAAGTGACTTATCTGAGATCTTCGATATCATCAACCATAAAAAAATATTAAACATACGGGAATATGAGGGTGGGCGAAAGGAGAGTACATCAATAGGATTTTTGAGATCAATAGGATTTTTTAAATTTTGCATCTCAGAGAGTATATTTCCTTTGTGAAGGATTATCGGTTGGTCTTGACGGGACTTTAAAGATTCATGAGGCATGCATGGAGAGACATGGATTATGTGTGTGAGTGACTGATGTGTGTGTGTGTGCATGCAGGGTTGTGTATGTTACTTTCTAAATGTAATCTGTTACAGTTACAAGTCACCTGTACAAAATTGTAATCAGGAACATCTTTTGGACACTGGTGCGTTTTCATGGATGCCAAGGGAAGACAGGCTTCACCCAAAAATGTACCAAGAAAAAAAATATACATAATGTATATTTCTGTGTTTCATAATCTTCCTTCAATTCACAAGAGGCTGAATGTATCTCACCGGAGAAGGCATCCGAGCGAGTGAAACAGCGTCCCAATATCTCTGTATGTGTAGCCCATCTATTTTATGCTGTCTGGTCAAAGAGTATGAAAAGAGTATGGGAAGCCAGTGAGCATTTGGCCTCGCTTGATTAAAAAAGTATGAAATAATAGCCAATCAGCATTGCGCTAAACTGAGAGTGAGCTCAACTGTTAATTAAAGGTCCTGGTGCACCAAAAAAAAGTATCAAGGGATCCCAGTTAGGATTTGACTTCACACCAATCACATAAAATGCAAAATTACATTGATTGTTGCATCTTGTTGTCGCATTGTCCTCAGGTGGCTTGCTAGCTAGCTAAAATTGTCACTTTCCTAAATAAGCCATGGATGGAGACAGGGATTTGGACTTTTGGTTTTACTTAATTCTCCGTCCTGGCCAATGATTTATAACTGCGATTCTGATCCAACCATAAATTCATACATTGTGCCCCTGGTCTGAGAGGATGGAAGTCCATGAAAGGAGAAGAAAGGCTCTGGCTGCGCCAAGAGCCTAGTGAGCAAGCATTTTAGCCAGGTAGCAAAAACTAAAAGTGTGTACTGTATAACAGAGTCCTAGACTATTTTGCCAACATGAAGAAAGGAAGATGGCATTGGCATTTCTCTTAAAGTAGAGTGAGCCAACATGTTTTACCACTTGCGTGAACTCACGCATGCACAAACACACACTCAGAAATCAAAACAGCCACATCATATTTAGCTTCTGTTAATTGGACTAAATTGTTTTTGGTATTAGTTATTAGGTATTAGGTATTTAGATGTCACTGTATTAGACTAAGCAGAGGTGATTTGATGATGTTGAAATGTTGAAATTGAAATGGTGCTGGAATAGTGGAGCCAGCTCCTGTTTTCTTTTTGGCTTGCGGTAACTTTTTGTGATTCGAAATCAATATTAATTTAGTAGTCCAAAAATGTTGGAACCATTAACTTGCTTGACCATACTGTAGGTCATGTAACTGTTTGATACATGCGATATGCTTTGTGGACTACACAGGACAGAGGTTGCGCTCCGGTTTTGTAATGAAACAAAGGTTTGGTTGAATTTATTCTGCCACTGTCTCGGCCTATACAGTATATAACAGTGGCAAGGCATATGCCAACACTGCTCTCAAGATCTCCAGTACGCCTTCACAGTCTAGCCCATCCTGTGCCACCTCCACACTCCAGTCCTCCGGTAGCAGCTCCCGGCACCAGGCTTCCTGTGCGTGTCCTCGATCCAGTACCACCAGTTCCAGCACCACGCATCAGGCCTACAGTGCGCCTCGCCTCTCCTGCGCTGCCGGAGTCTCCCACCTGTTTAGCGCAGCTAGAGCCTTTCTCCTCTCCTGCGCTGCCGGAGTCTCCCGCCTGTTCAGCGCAGCCAGCGCTTTTCTCCTCTCCTGCGCTGCTGGAGTCTCCCGCCTGTTTAGCGCAGCCAGAGCCTTTCTCCTCTACAGCGCTGCCGGAGTCTCCCGCCTGTTTAGCGCAGACAGAGCTGCCAGCCTGCAGGGAGCAGCTGGAGCTGCCAGCCTGCATGGAGAAGCCAGAGCTGCCAGCCTGCATGGAGCAGCCAGAGCTGTCAGCCTGCATGGAGCAGTCAGAGCTGTCAGTCTGCATAGAGCAGCTAGATCCGCCAGTCAACCAGAATCTTCCAGATCTGCTAGTCAACCTGAATCTTCCAGATCCGCCAGCCAGCCAGGATCTACCGGAGCCTACTACCTACCTGAGCTTCATCTCAGTACTGGGCTTCCTCTCAGTACTGGGCTTCCCCTCTGTTCCGAGCTGCCCCTCAGTCCCGAGCTGCCCCTGTCCCGAGCTGCCCCTCAGTCCCGAGTTGCCCCTCAGTCCCGAGCTGCCCCTCAGTCCCGAGCTGTCCCTCAGTCCCGAGCTGCCCCTCAGTCCCGAGCTGTCCCTCAGTCCCGAGATGCCCCTCAGTCACGAGCTGCTCCTCAGTTCTGTGGGGTTCTGGGTGAGGACTATTAGGCCATGGTCGGCGGCGAGGGTGGATTATCCCAGGACGCGAAGGGGAGGAACTATGACATTTATGGAGTGGGGTCCACGTCCCGAGCCGGAGCCGCCACCATGGACAGACGCCCACCCGGACCCTCCCTATGGTTTTGAGGTGCGTCCGGGAGTCCGCACCTTGGGGGGGGGGGTTCTGTCACGCCTTGGTCATTGTATTTTTGTGTTTTCGTTATATATTTGGTCAGGCCAGGGTGTGACAGGGGTTTATGTTATTGTATTTTCGTATTGGGGTTTGTAGTATTTGGGATCGCAGCTGATTAGGGGTGTTGTATAGGCTTGGCTGCCTGAGGCGGTTCTCAATCAGCAGTCAGGTGATTCTCGTTGCCTCTGATTGGGAACCGTATTTAGGTAGCCTGAGTTTCGCTTTGTCTTTCGTGGGTGATTGTTCCTGTCTCTGTGTAGTTTCACCAGATAGGCTGTAATTAGGTTTCACGTTCCGTTTGTTGTTTTTCGTATTCATAAGTTATTTCATGTATCGTCACTTTTTTCCTTAAAGACATGAGTAACCACCACGCTGCATTTGGGTCCTCTCTTTCGACAAACGAAGAACGCCGTTACATTCCCCTTAATAAGAGGCATTAGAAGATGACAAAAGGATCCATTTACCGTATTTGGTGTGTCATCATAGTGGTCTCTGACTTGTGATCAGACTCAATCAGATAAAACACGCAAACTTGTGCCTTATTAAATGCTGAATTGAATATAATTGAGAAAATACAAAGGTGTCAATGTTTTTTCTTCTTCTCGCTAACATCTTTTCGGAATTTGAAAGTAATACAGGCAGTAATCATCTAGTTTTTCAAAAGCATCTGTAATCTAATTACAATATGTTTGCTGGTAACATAACCGATTACAGTTATTATTTTTTGTAATCAGTTACAATTGCCACAATAGCTATCAACTCAAAATGCAGATAACTCTATTCTATTTCTCTGAGAGAACCAGACATTAAAATCACATGCGTTTATGAATCTGTATACAGTGCCTTAACACCCCTTTACTTTTTACACATTTGTGACCCGTTTCAGGAAACTAGGCATACAGTGGGGCAAAAAAGTATTTAGTCAGCCACCAATTGTGCAAGCTCTCCCACTTAAAAAGATGAGAGGCCTGTAATTTTCATCATAGGTACACTTCAACTATGACAGCAAAATGAGAAAATAAAATCCAGAAAATCACATTGTAGGATTTTAATGAATTTATTTGCAAATGATGGTGGAAAATAAGTATTTGGTCACCTACAAACAAGCAAGATTTCTGGCTCTCTCATCTTTTTAAGTGGGAGAACTTGCACAATTGGTGGCTGACTAAATACTAAATACAAACAAGCAAGATTTCTGGCTCTCGAGGAATAAACATGAACCGCGACTGTATGTCGCGGTTCACGACTTCACAGGAGAGCCATTTGAACCTAAACTTTTTGTATTTTTATAAAAATGTGTTATTTGGCAGAAATGCCTTCTGGAACATGTGAAGTTTCATGTGCCTTAATAACAAAAGTGTATGCCATCTGTAAATATTAATACAATTTTTAAATTACGAGCACAGTTGGTTTAGCCACAGAAAAAGTCAGCACCCTTCCCGCTAGCCATGATTGTCTGAGATAATAAGTGGGCTGGATATGCTGAGAGATGAGTTCGACTTGATCTGCCATATAGAATGCTTCTGTCTTTTCGAGCTAGTCAGTATGTATTAGAGACCCTCCGCCCCACCTCCACAAAAAATTGTATCCTGTCTAACGCTGCTTTTTAATAAATAAATAAAAATGCATCAAGTGGAGTGCATAAGTAATGCACCCCACTTTCTGGAGGACCGAGTTTTGAAATCAATGGAGATGGAGAAAACACCTGTCTCCGGAATACATCTTCAAACTAAGGGAAACCATGGCATTCGGGAACAGGGAGAAGCTTTAATTCTATGTATATGGGTAGGATAGTCTGGCTAGCTACATTTTCAGATATTACATGTTTCTAATTTTGACAGAAAGTTGTTTTCATTTTAAGTTAAAGTGTACTGTTAGCCAGCTAGCTAACATTAGCTGTCTTGATAGCTAACATTACGTGTATGATCTTATTATTCGTATCTCAGAGCCATTTGCTTTGCTAGTTATAGCCTAATGTTAGCTAGCTAACATATAACCTGGTTGGTTAGCTACCTGCAGATACATGCAGGGTAGTGAGGTCTTGAGTTGGGATTATGGTTCATTGTTTACCTAATTAGCTAGCTACATGTCTTAACAGAATACTTGACTATGCAAGTAACCATTTCTATAGAATGTCACTGCAACAACTGTTGATATACATAGCTGATCAATTCACTCTGGCTATGTACTCCGATTTCAGAGTACTCTCGCCTGAGTGTGCCAGAGTGCAGAATAACTGACGAATTTACGAACGCTCAACACCCGTTGAATATGGCCGGTATCAGTAAACATTGGCAGCTTTGTAGCTCTGTGTCTCTGATTTTATCCATCGTAAAAAAACACTATTTCAGATTTTGCTACATGAGACTGAATCAAGGCAGTCGGTCACATTTTTTAGTATTACAGCCTTATTCTAAAATAAATTCATAAAAAATAAAATCCTCAGCCATCTACACCCAATAGCCCATAATGACAAACTGAATACAGGTTTTTCACCCGGCCAAACTGAGCAAACGGGGTGATGCATGGTGGAGGCAGCATCATGTCCTGGGGAGGTTTTTCAGCGGCAGGGACTGGAAGACTAGTTAAATCAAATCAATGTTTATCCCCTTGAGATATGAATGATGTTGCACTGCCAATGGGTTCCACTAGATGTCAACCATCAATAGAAATGATGATGTTGTGGGAGTGAATGATAGCAGAATCAGTCAGTTGTCTTGCAGTCAGCCATTTTCTGATCATGTTTATTCCTCGTGGTAGTCACTTGCGTTCCATTGCTCACAAAGACAAGAAGGAGTACTCCGGATGGAACTTTATTGAAGCTATATGTTAAAAACATCCTAATGATTGATTCTGTACTTAGTTTGAAATGTTTCTTCGACTTGTAATATCACTTTTTAATGCTGACCAGAATTAGCGTTTGGATATGTATACCAAACGCGCTGACAAAGAAGGTATTTGGACATAAATAACGGACATTTTCGAACAAAACAAACATTTATTGTGGACCTGGGATTCCTGGAGTGCTTTCTGATGTAGATCATCAAAGGTAAGGGAATATTTATCATGTAATATCTTGTTTATGTTGACGCCATCTTTGCGGCTGTGGTGTTTTTACTTTTGAGCGCCGTCTCAGATTATTGCATGCGTTTCTTTTTCCGTAAAGTTTTTTTGAAATCTGACACAGCAGTTGCATTAAGGAGAGGTATATCTATAATTCCATATGTATAACTTGTATTATCATCTACATTTATGATGAGTATTTCTGTTGAATGATGTGGCTATGCAAAATCACAGGATGTTTTTGGAACTAGTGAATCTAATACGCCAATGTAAACTCAGATCTTCTGATATAAATATGAACTTTATCAAACAAAACATGCATGTATTGTGTAACATGAAGTCCTATGAGTGTCATCTGATGTAGATTATCAAAGGTTAGTGATTTATTTTATCTCTATATGTGCTTTTTTTCTCTCTCTCTTTGACTGGTTGTGTATTTTAGTGAGTTGTTGGTTTTAGTGAGTTGTTGGTGAGCTAACATAATCGTTTGTGGTGCTTTCCCCGTAAATATATTTGAAATCGGACACTGTGGTGGGATTAACAACAAGACTACCTTGAAAACGATATAAGACACATGTAGGTTTGAGGAATTTTTATTATGAGATTTCTGTTCTTTTGAATATGGCGCCCTGTACTATCACTGGTTGTTGTTATATCGCTCCCGGTAACGGGATCTCAGTTATAAGAAGTTATACAGGTAACAAGTTCAAACAGGTGCAGTTAATACAGGTAATGAGTGAAGAACAGGAGGGCTTCTTAAAGAAAAACTAACCGGTCTGTGAGAGCCAGAATTCTTACTGGTTGGTAGGTGATCAAATACTTATGCCATGCAATAAAATGCAAATTAAAACTTAAAACTTGTTTTCGATTCCTTCTCTGACATTTGAAGTGTACCTATGATAAAAATTACAGGGAAACCTGCAAAATCGGCAGTGTATCAAATACTTGTTCTCCCCACTGTAAGTGTTCCTTTTGTCCAGGTGGGAAAGGGCAAGGTGGTGTGAGTAGAGATTGCATCATCTGTGGATCTGTTTGGGCGGTATGCAAATTGGAGTGGGTCTAGGGTTTCTGGGATAATGGTGTTGATGTGAGCCATTACCAACCTTTCAAAGCACTTCATGTCTATGGACTTGAGTGCTATGGGTCTGTAGTCATTTAGGCAGGTTGCCTTCATGTTCTTGGGCACAGAGACTATGGTGGTCTGCTTGAAACATGTTGGTATTACAGACTTAATCAGGGACATGTTGAAAATGTCAGTGAAGACACCTGCCCGTTGGTGTTGGCTTTAGTCAGGATCGATGATAAGATGAACGGAGCAAAGTACAGAGAGATCCTTGATTAAACCTGCTCCAGAGCGCTCGGGACCTCAGACTTTGGCAAAGGTTCACCTTCCAATAGGACAACGACCCTAAGTACACAACCAAGACAACACAGAATTGGCTTCGAGACATGTCTTTGAATGTTCCTGAGTGGCCCAGCCAGAGCCCGGACTTGAACCCGATCGAACATCTCTGAAGAGACCTGAAAATAGCTGTCCAGCAACGCTCCCCAACCAACCTGACAGTGCTTGAGAGGATCTGCAAAGAATAATGGGAGAAACTCCCCAAATACAGGTGTAACAAGCTTGTAGCATCATATCCAAAAATATTTGAGGCTATGATCGCTGCCAAAGGTGTTTCAACAATGTACGGAGTAAAGCACCTGAATACTGGTCATCCCCAAAGCCAACACCTCCTTTGGCCGCCTTTCCTTCCAGTTCTCTGCTGCCATTGACTGGAATGAATTGCAAAAGTCACTGAAGTTGGAGACTTATATCTCCCTCACTAACTATAAGTATCAGCTGTCAGAGCAGCTTACCGATCACTGCACCTGTACACAGCCTATCTGTAAATAGCCCACCCAACTACCTCATCCCCACATTGTTATTGTTTTGCTCTTTTGCACCCCGGTGTTATCTGCACATCTATCACTCCAGAGTTAATACTAAATTGTAATTATTTCACCACTATGGCCTATTTATTACCTTACCTCACTAATCTTACTACATTTGCACACACTCTTTGCAGATGTTTCTATTGTGTTATTGACTGTAGGTTTGTTTATCACATGTGTAACTCTGTTGTTGTTTTTGTCACACTGCTTTGCTTTATCTTGGCCAGGTCGCAGTTGTACGCAGTTGAACTTGTTCTCAACTCGCCTTCCTGGTTAAATAAAGGTTAAAAAAAATTATAAAACGTACGTAAATGTGATGTTTTTTATTTAAAAATGTATCGCATAAATGTCTACAAACCTGTTTTTTGCTTAGTCATTATGGTGTATTGCGTGTAGATTGATGAGGGAAAAAAGGGTGTAACCTAACAAAATGTGGACAAAGTCAAGGGTTCTGAATACTTTCTGAAGGCACTGTATAAGACAAAGTATTCTGTACTGTATGGTTGCTTATGTTTTGCTGGTTCTCCATGCTTGGCTACAGACGAGTAGTTCAATCTTTTAATTGGGTACCAGACCTTGCATGTTGAACGGCATATGTTTCACAAACTAATGACCCACACCTCGACAAGCTCAGTGGAGGGAGAGGAGATGCCCGCCACCACACTGTTCATAACAACCTGTTCACATCCAAGGTTTTGGTTACACTCCTTTTCCTTCGTATTTCTTAGCACATCCTGGGTTGTGTTCAGTAGAAGTGAATGTGAGAGAACAGGTTATAGATCCCAACCATTAACATACAGATAGCTAAATGAAGAATACTTTTAGATGTAACTCAAACTTCAGTTTAGTGCTACTTTCTCTTTATGATCAAAGTCTGGCTATACAGTATAATTGAAGGTTGTCTAAGAAGTGGCCACGGACATGGGCTTCAGAAAATTGATGTTGAAAAAGAGCACTAAGAGAGACATTTTCAAGTCTGAAAGGAAGAAAGAACAGACAAACCTTTCAGTTGGACAAGGCTGACTTGAGGATAAGAAAATAAGTATTTAATTGATGCTGGAGATAATGAGTTCTCCATTAATCCAGTCAAATACAATTTATAATTGTCTTATTTGCCTTTAAAAGGCAGCTGAAGGACTGGGGAATGTTAATGCAGATGATGGTCAAATGGCAGTAGGACAGAAAGTGAAAAGAACGGTCAACTGTACTTTGAACCCTCAGAGGTCAATGCATGATATAATGTAAAGCAGGGCTGTTAAGTTTCACTCTCCTCAGATTAGTAGATTCATATGTTAGATGATTTGGATAACTTCTTCATACTTATGGTGTTTTACATTGTGATCAACAAAGATTCACCCAAGACGTAGACTTCATCCAGAATACTACTTCCCAGAGGTGTGAACTCAAGTCACATGACTTGGACTCGAGTCAGACTCGAGTCACAAATATGAAGACTTTGACTTTAACACCAATGACTCATGACTTGACTTGGACATGAGCCTTATGAATCGACCTGACTTGATACCCTACACAAGCTCAAATATGAAAAATTATTTAAAAAAGTGTGCAGCACATCAACTCTTCATTTAACGGATTACAGTTTGAATCGGACAGCAGCCAATCAAATTGTGCCAGCTGATAAAAAGTTATGCGTGGTAGTGCAGAGGAACGTCGGTGAGTGAATTCAGATAGAGCCCTTGGAAAGATACACAAAAGTATTATTTCCATATATAAAGACAACGCTGTATGAACAAAAAATGGATTGCAACTTGCAAAACATGCAGGAAGAAAATTACAGACGGTGCCCATCTTTGCAAGGCATTGGGAAACCTCCCTGTTCTTTGTGGTTGAATTTGTGGTCCATGAAACGTATTATGTAGGTTGTTAAAGCTAGTTTTAACTCCTGAATTTAATTAGGCTTGCAATGACAGAGGGGTATCATACTTATTGACTCAAGACAGTTATGACTTGTTCCTGGAAACAAGACGAATGTCGCGTGTCACTACTTCCACAGGAGAGCCATTTGAACCGTGAACTTTAAAAAAAAATCTAAATGAGATAATGAGTGGGCTGGACAGTATGGTCTGCAACCTGGATGGTTACAACCTGGAATTAAAATACATTTTTGGGGTTTTGTATAATTTGATTTACACACATGCCTACCACTTTGAAGATGCAAAATATTTTTTATTGTGAAACAAACAAGCAATAAGACAAAAAAACTGAACTTGAGCCTGCATAACTATTCACAACCACAAAGTCAATATGTTGTAGAGCCACCTTTTGCAGCAATTATAGCTGCAAGTCTCTTGGGATATCTCTATAAGCTTGGCACATCTAGCCACTGGGATTTTGCCCATTCAAGTTGGACGTGTTCCGCTGGTGTACAGCAATTTTAACCTGTTGCGACTCTAGGGGCAGTATTTTCATTTTTTGGGAAAAAAACGTTCCCGTTTTAAACAGGATATTTTGTCAGGACAAGATGCTAGAATATGCATATAATTGACAGCTTTGGATAGAAAACACTCTAACGTTTCCAAAACTGTAAAGATATTGTGTCTGTGAGTATAACAGAACTGATGTTGCAGGTGAAAGCCTGAGAAAAATCCAATCCGGAAGTGCCCCATATTTTGAAAGTGCTGCGTGCCAATGAGTCCCCATTGAGCTGTGAATGTGCTATGAACCAGCTTACACTTTCTACGTATTCCCCAAGGTGTCTACAGCATTGTGATGTAGTTTTACGCATTTATGTTGAAGAATACCCGTAGGGGGCTACATTGCACAAGTGGTCACATGATGCTCCCGGAGAAAATCTTGCGTAAAGTACAGAGGTAGCCATTATTCCAATCGCTTCTACTGAGAAACCAATTGTCCCGGTGGATATATTATCGAATAGATATTTGAAAAACACCTTGAGTATTGATTCTAAACAACGTTTGCCATGTTTCTGTCGATATTATGGAGCTAATTTGGAATATTTTTCGGCATTGTCGTGACCGCAATTCCCGGTCGATTTCCCAGCCAAACGTGAAGAACAAACGGAGCTATTTCGCCTACAAAAATCATATTTTGGTAAAAAAAAGAACTTTGGCTATTTTCATGTTATACATGTATTGTGAGAAACGTAGAGAAAGAGACTTGACATTTTTTTATACATTGTGAGAACCCAATGTGCTACTACTGTAAAGCTGGTGTATTTGCAGGAAAGAGACTATGAACGATGTTGGGAGAGATAAATTAGGCTTCTGCGAAAGTCTTTTTAATCTTAAAATTATCTCTCTATATCATTGGCAGTCGGTCGTGTTTAAGATAAGGGAGGCAATATTTTTATTTTTGTGCATGGCCTTATTTGTATTACGGCACATTTGATGACTGTCATTCATATTCCATTCACCCAGCACAATGTAACATTGATATGTTTAGGCTATTACGTGATACTCAAATTGTCCCTATAGCCATCAAAAGGTTGCTACAAGCTAGCCTATGAATGAAAGTTTACAATGTAGATGCACAGGTCAAGAGAATAATTTGAGTAATCAAGGTGACAGAGACTGACACATTCAATACCGCCGTGCACCCTCTTGCCTGCATATAGCTAATCTAGAATGTACTCATTAGTCCAAAAGTTGCAAACAAGAGTTTCTATTGGACAGATGCAGGTATGTTTATCCCTGTTTCATTTGTTTTTACGTTTCCTTTTTATATTTTTTTTAACAGTCGGCGGAATTAATACACCCCTGGTCACACACGAAAACAATTCACTTTCATAGCAGCCACATACAAAGCATGATCACTTTTCTCGTTGTATAATTCCTTCTTGCAACTACACGCTCACCTCCTCTCGCTTGTGGAGTTCAGTGCACAACACATTAGCTGTCTGTGACTAGCCGAAAAAACCTTTCCAGCTAACCACTACACACAGCCTACATCATTGTCATCATATTTGCTAACGTCATAGTCAACATAGCTACTAGAACTAACACATGATTAAGCCCGCTACAATCCTGCAGTAAATCAAATCAAATCAAATGTATTTATATAAATAGCCCTTCGTACATCAGCTGATATCTCAAAGTGCTGTACAGAAACCCAGCCTAAAACCCCAAACAGCAAGCAATGCAGGTGTAGAAGCACGGTGGCTAGGAAAAACTCCCTAGAAAGGCCAAAACCTAGGAAGAAACCTAGAGAGGAACCAGGCTATGTGGGGTGGCCAGTCCTCTTCTGGCTGTGCCGGGTGGAGATTATAACAGAACATGGCCAAGATGTTCAAATGTTCATAAATGACCAGCATGGTCGAATAATAATAAGGCAGAACAGTTGAAACTGGAGCAGCAGCACGGTCAGGTGGACTGGGGACAGCAAGGAGTCATCATGTCAGGTAATCCTGGGGCATGGTCCTAGGGCTCAGGTCCTCCAAGAGAGAGAAAGAAAGAGAGAATTAGAGAGAGCATATGTGGGGTGGCCAGTCCTCTTCTGGCTGTGCCGGGTGGAGATTATAACAGAACATGGCCAAGATGTTCAAATGTTCATAAATGACCAGCATGGTCGAATAATAATAAGGCAGAACAGTTGAAACTGGAGCAGCAGCACGGCCAGATGGACTGGGGACAGCAAGGCCATCATGTCAGGTAGTCCTGGGGCATGGTCCTAGGGCTCAGGTCCTCCGAGAGAGAGAAAGAAAGAGAGAAGGAGAGAATTAGAGAACGCACACTTAGATTCACACAGGACACCGAATAGGACAGGAGAAGTACTCCAGATATAACAAACTGACCCTAGCCCCCCGACACATGAACTACTGCAGCAGAAATACTGGAGGCTGAGACAGGAGGGTTCAGGAGACACTGTGGCCCCATCCGAGGACACCCCCAGACAGGGCCAAACAGGAAGAATATAACCCCACCCACTTTGCCAAAGCATAGCCCCCACACCACCAGTATAGCCCACAAAGATCTCCGCCATGGCACAACCCAAGGGGGGGCGCCAACCCAGACAGGATGACCACATCAGTGAATCAACCCACTCAGGTGACGCACCCCTTCCAGGGATGGCATGAGAGAGCCCCAGTAAGCCAGTGACTCAGCCCCTGTAATAGGGTTAGAGGCAGAGAATCCCAGTGGAAAGAGGGGAACCGGCCAGGCAGAGACAGCAAGGGCGGTTCGTTGCTCCAGAGCCTTTTCGTTCACCTTCCCACTCCTGGGCCAGACTACACTCAATCATATGACCCACTGAAGAGATGAGTCTTCAGTAAAGTGTAGTGCCCAGTAAAGTACAGTGTACAGTCAGCAAGCAGTTGCACCGACGTGCCCAGGTGACTTGGAAGAGTTCAGGTGTTGGATAGCCATAGCCAGCTAACCAACACAGCATCACTCTCTGTTGGAGTCAGGTGTTTTTTGTAAGCTAGCTAGCTACATTCACTAGCTAAGTAAGTGAAAGTGAAGAAAAGAGTTATGCTTTTAGTACTAGATTAATTATCTGATCCCTTGATTGGGTGGACAACATGTCAGTTCATGCAACAAGAGCTCTGATAGGTTGGAGTATTTACTGTGTAAGTTTATGGCAGGGGGTGAGAACGATGAGCCTCCTAGGTTTTGTATTGAAGTCAATATACACAGAGGAAGATGGAAACTAGCTTCTACCCTACAGAGTGCTGTTGAGGCTACTGTAGACCTTAATTTAAAAACTGCGTGTTTTAATCAATTATTTGGTGAGGTGATTATAGTTATCATAGCTTTCTCGAAAAACTATTTGTGAAACACTATGGTCCTCCCCTTCCTCCTCTGAGGAGCCTCCACTTCTCTGTATAGCAATCATCATGACTGTACACAACCTTCTTTTATTCTGTCCTTCCCCTCTTTCTCCTTTTCATCGTAATGGTGTTTCAAGCTGCAGGGCACACATCCGGGGCAGAGAGAAGCAAGGGCAAAGTGTTGTATGATTGTGCCCAACTCTAGGGCAAAGACACATTCGGTCCAACAGCCATTGTTTGTTATCTCCTTTAGCTATGGTTGGACAAATCCTTCAGAGGCTGGAATAAAGACATAATGTAGGCAAGCAGGCAGCATTTTAAACAACTCATGTTTATGTGTGTGTGTGTGGGTGGTTGACTTTTACACCGGACAGAAATATGAACGCAACATGCAACAATTTTACTGAGTTACAGTTCATATAAGGAAATCAGTCTAAATAACCCAATTGAAAACTTGTAATTTGAATTGAAGAGGGCAGTCCATAACCACATTCTTATGGAGAATTGTCACAGATACCTTAAAAAACATGAGCTGGCACACCCAGAAAAAATAGTTTGTGTGGAGCTGCTGACTAATGGTGAATAAACTATCAAAATAAAAAAAGTTGCACTGTCCATGTATAAACTCTCAGCAATTTAATGGGTATTAATCAACGCTTTGGCATCAATGTGCACAGTTAGAATAGAAAGAATGGATACATCATTAGGATGGATACATCGTCAGAATATATCATCGGCGGAATAGATACATCAGAGGTGTACCACACGGTGGTGAGAGGGAAATGTTCTTCCCTTTCATCTTGGTCAATTGTCCTAGACTACTTCCCAATACCCAGCTGCAGACTGAGGTAGTTTGGTCTAATATTCACCTTTTTTACTCGTCAAGAGTTTCAAAGGGTCCATTTTCTGGTCTTGTAGTTTTAACCATTGCCAGCTGTGTAACCACCTCTCCACGCTGTCTGGTCTGTATGTTACTTATTCATCGAGTCCTTTTAAGCACTCTGGTTGGAAAGGCGGTTCCATCACACTGACACCACTCTACTGACCTCATTAGGGGTGTGGCTTAGTCACTGGCACAAGTTTGCATGAAATGCAATTTCTCATTTAGCAGAATAAAATCACATTTACATCTTTTCAAAAATAGTTTCATATTTAATCATATAAGTTTTACAACATGTACATGTAAATCTGACATATACAGTGTGAAAGCTCTTAAAGTTACAATGTTTCCGTTTATTGACATCACAATATATACGTACACTTTCCGTATTCATTCTGTCATAATTCCCAACATTTGGATATTGAAATATATTGTCCCAATGTTCATTGTTTGATGTTTGACGTTTTGGCTATGTCTCTCTCTGTTGTAACAAAGGGATTTTTAACTTCTCCATACTGCAGGGGCCAGGTGAGAACATTTATGACCCCGTAGTTAAGTCATAAAACCGGCCTAACTTCCCCTGTCCTCTGGGTTTTTCGCTATCTGTTGTCCTGTGATCCTCACCAAGGAGAGAGAGTCATGACCAAAAAAAGCAATTATATTAGTATAAAACAATATTATAAAAAAATGTTTTGCATATATATTTGAAGATGGAAGTTTACATACACCTTAGCCAAATACATTTCAATTCAGTTTCACAGTTGCTGACATTTCATCCTAGTAAAAATGCCCTATTTTTGGTCAGTTAGGATCACCACTTTATTTTAAGAATGTGAAATGTCAGAAAAATAGCAGAGAGAATGATTTATTTCAGCTTTCTTTCATCACATTCACATACACTCAATTAGTATTTGGTAGCATTGCCTTTAAATTGTTTAACTTGGGTCAAAAGTTTCAGGTAGCCTTCCACAAGCTTTCCACAATAAGTTGGGTGAATTGTGGCCCATTCCTCCTGACAGGACTGGTGTAACTGAGTCAGGTTTGTAGGATGCCTTGCTCGCACACGCTTTTTCAGTTCTGCACAGAAAATGTATATGTGATTGAAGTCAGGGCTTTGTGATGGCCACTCCAATACCTTGACATTGTTGTCATTAGGCCATTTTGCCACAACTTTGGAAGTATGCTTGGGTACATTGTCCATTTGGAAGACCCATTTGCGAACCAAGCTTTAAGTTCACTGATGTCTTGAGATTTTGTTTCAAAATGTACACATAATTTTCCTCCCTCCCGATGCCATTTATTGTGTGATGTGCACCAGTCCTCCTGCAGCAAAGCACCCCCAAAACATGATGCTGCCACCCACGTGCTTCACGGTTGTGATGGTGTTCTTCAGCTTGCAAGCTTCCCCCTTTTTCCTTCAAATATAACGATGGTCATTATGGCCAAACAGTTCTATTTTTGTTTCATCAGACCAGAGGAAATTTCTCCAAAAAGTATGATCTTTGTCCCCATGTGCAGTTGCAAACCATAGTCGGGATTTTTTATGGCGGTTTTGGAGCAGTGGTTTCTTCCTAGCTGAGCGGCCTTTCAGGTTCTGTCGATATAGGACTAATTTTACTGTGGATATAGATACTTTTGTACCTGTTTCCTCCAGCATGTTCACAGGGTCCTTTGCTGTTGTTCTGGGATTGATTTGCACTTTTCGCACCAAAGTACGTTCAAGTCTAGGAGACAGAACACGTCTCTTTCCTGAGCGGTATGACAGCTGCGTGGTCCCATGGTGTTTATACTTGTGTACTATTGTTTGTACAGATGAACGTGGTACCTTCAGGCGTTTGGAAATTGCTCCGAAGGATGAACCAGACTTGTGGAGGTCTACACATTTTTTTCTGAGGTCTTGACTGATTTCTTTAGATTTTTCCATGATGTCAAGAAAAAGGTAGGCCTTGAAATACATGCACAGGTACACCTCCAATTGACTCAAACAATGTCAATTAGCCTGTCAGAAGCTTCTAAAGCCATGACATAATCTTCTGGATTTTTCCAAGCTGTTTAAAGGCACAGTTAACTTAGTGTATGTAAACTTCTGACCCACTGGAATTGTGATACAGTGAATTATAGGTGAAATAATCTGTCTGTAAACAATTGTTGGAACAATTAGTAGATGTCCTAACCGACTTGCCAAAATTATAGTTTGTTAACAAGAAATGGGAGGAGTGGTTAAAAAAGTAGTTTTCATGACACCAAAATAAATGTATGTAAATCATCCGACTTCAACTGTAACATAGCTCAGTATTAGTTATTTTATACAGTCGTTTTTGCTCATATTTATCAAGTGACAATATTGAAACTGACTATATATACTGTATTTCTGACTCCCTCTCAATCGCTCTCTTTTGATCATCCGATGCATTACTTTCACTTGTCTCTCCACTCCCTCACTCACCCTCTCACGCCCTTCTCCCCACTCTCTCTGCCAGGTCAGATTGAAACTGAGCAGAGAGAGGCATCCGATCTGAGGGGAAAACCACATGATGGGTGGGCAGTCTAATTTCTTTATTTCTATGTTTTCTATTTCTATGTGTTTGGCCGAGTGTGGTTCTCAATCAGAGGCAGCTGTCTATCGTTGTCTCTGATTGAGAATCATACTTAGGTAGCCTTTTCCCCACCTGGGTTTGTGGGTAGCTGTTTTTCACCAGACAGAACTGGTTTGTTTCGTTCCACTTGGTTTCAGTGTGACAGTCAGGTTGTTTTTATAGAAATCTTGTTTGCCATTGACCTTTGTGAGGGCAGTAACAAGGTGAGCACAATAAATAGGCCTAGAACATAATATTCTCTGGTGAGTGATTATGACCCATTCGTTTGATTGCCGAAACAATGACAGTTATGTACATAACTTCTATTGAGCTGTTTTTTCCAACTGAATTATTTCATATTAAACATTTATTAGCTGTAACATAATCAATAGCCATATTCAAATCAATTACCTACTGGCACATAGACATTAATTAGATGGCTTTTTTGATTTGACATTGATACGACAGCCTCATTTTCGAGTATGTTCAGTATCACAACATTCAGCCAATACAGTGGAGACTGTTTGCTAGAAAAGGACAGGTTGCAACCTTATAACTCACTGTCTCACTGCGTCCCTATAGGTTCAGGTGTGGAATATTCCTGCTGTTTTTGTGTAGGTTTCCTCCCTTCGCTTTGGGCTTCCTTCTTCTCTTGCACTCTCTCCACTCCTCCGGCTGTTCATCGGGCTCCTTGTTGCTAGGAAACCCCTGTCTTAAGAGCTTCCTGGAAGAGTTTTGAATGTAAAAACGATGCCCCAAGACAAAAAGCCACAGGATCCAGAAAAGTCATAGAGAAAACGGAGGAAAGAAAGGGTGACAGAGAAAGAGAGAGAGAAGGGAACAGTCTATACCTGGCCTGTGTATGGTTCTCTTTGTGTCCATTTAAAAAAGGAACATGTTATTAATTAACAGTGATAATGCTTCTCCACATGAAGTTTGAATTACATTTCGCTACACCTGCAATTACATCTGCTAAATATGTGTATGCGACCAATAACATTTCATTTGACTTTGATTGCAATGCCAAGAGGGGATTTTAATGGAAGATCTTGTTCATACCAAGATCCTCTATAGGGTAATAGTTGTTGTTTTATATTGTTCCAATATCAAGTATAAGCTGATTCTCACCTTGGTATCTTCCTTGGCATAGGGGGCAGCATTTTCACTTTTGGATGAATAGCATGCCCAGAGTAAACTGCCTCCTACTCAATCCCAGATGCTAATATATGCATATTATTATTAGTATTGGATAGAAAACACTCTGAAGTTTCTAAAACTGTTTGAATGATGTCTGTGAGTATAACAGAACTCATATGGCAGGCAAAAACCTGAGAAGAAATCCAAACAGCAAGTGGGAAATCTGAGGTTTGTAGTTTTTGAACTCAGCCCCTACCGAATACACAGTGGGATATGGGTAACTTTGCACTTCCTAAGGCTTCCACTAGATGTCAACCATCTTTAGAATGTTGTTTCAGGCATCTACTATGAAGGGGGGCCGAATGAGAGCTGATTGAGTCAGAGGTCTGGCAGCAGCCTCGATCTCAGTCACACGCATTCACATTAGAGGTATCTCCCGTTCCTTTGCTTTTCTACAGACAATGGAATTCTCCGGTTGGAACATTATTAAACATTTATGATAAAAGCATCCTAAAGACTGATTCTATACTTAGTTTGACAAGTTTCTACGACCTGTAATAACTTTTTGAACTTTTGGTCCGACGTTCGGCTGGACCTGAACGCGCATTTGGATTTGTTTACCAAATGCCCTAACAAAAGAAGCTATTTGGACATAAATTATGAACTTCATCGAACAAATCAAACAGTTATTGTGGAACTGGGATTCCTGGGAGTGCATTCTGATGAAGATCATCAAAGGTAAGTTAATATTTATAATGCTATTTCTGACTAATGTTGACTGCGCAACATGGCGGATATTACTTTTGGCTAGTTTGGGCTCTGACTAGTACTCAGATTATGCATTTTCCGTAAAGTTTTATGAAATCTGACACAGCGGTTGCATTTACTTCTTATGGCTGCAGGGGCAGTATTGAGTAGCTTGGATGAAAAGGTGCCCAGAGTAAACTGCCAGCTCCTCAGTCTCAGTTGCTAATATATGCATATTATTATTAGTATTGGATAGAAAACACTCTAAAGTTTCCAAAACTGTCAAAATATTGTCTGTGAGTATAACATAACTGATATTGCAGGCGAAACCCTGAGGAAAATCAAACCAGGAAGTGGCTTCTATTTTGAAAACTCCATGTTCCATTGCCTGCCTTTGCTCCATTTAAAGGGATATCAACCAGATTCCTTTTCCTATCGCTTCCTCAAGGAGTCAACAGTCTTCAGACATAGATTCAGGCTTTTATTTTGAAAAATGAGCCAGAAAGATAACATCGCGTCAGGTGTTCGCATGAGTTTTGCTCGCGCAACAGAGTTTGGGCAGCCATTGCCTTTCCCTCTCCTACTGAAAAATATAGTTGCGGTTGATATATTATCGATAATATATATTTTAAAAACAACCTGAGGATTGATTATAAAAAACTTTGACATGTTTCTGTGGACATTACGGAAACTATTTGGAATTTGTCAGCGTTGTCGTGACCGCTCTTTCCTGTGGATTTCTGAACATAACGCGCCAAACAAACAGAGGTATTTTGGATATGAAATAATCTTTATGGAACAAAAGGAACATTTATTGTGGAACTGGGAGTCTCATGAGTGAAAACATCCGAAGATCATCGAAGGTAAATGGTTATTTGATTGCTTTTCTGATTTTCGTGACCAAGTTACTTGATGCTAGGTGTACATAATGTTAATCGATAAACTTACACAAACGCTTGGATTGCTTTCGCTGTAAAGGATATTTAAAAAATCTGACATAACAGGTGGATTAATAAAAGGCTAAGCTGTGTTTTGCTATATTGCACTCGTGATTTCATGACCATGAATATTTTTAGTAATATTATTTGAATGTGGCGCTATGCAATTCAGCGGTTGTTGATGACAATTATCCCGTTAACGGGATGGCAGCCATACGAAGTTAAGGAGACGTGTATCTAAAGTTCCATGCAAAACACTTGAATTTTCATCAAAATTTATAATGTGTTTCTGTGAATTGATGTGGCTCTCAGCAAAATCACAGCATGTTTTTGAACTACTGAACATAACATACCAATGTAAAATTAGATATTAGGATATAAATATGCACTTTATCTAACAAAACATACATGTATTGTGTAACATGAAGTCCTCTGAGTGTCATAAGATGAAGATCAATCATCAAAGGTTAGTAATTCATTTTATCTCTATTTGTGCTTTTTGTGACTCCACTCTTTGGCTGGAAAAATGGCTGGGTTTTTCTGTGACTTGGTGGTGACCTAACATAATCGTTTGTGGAGCTTTCGCTGTAAAGCATTTAAAAAATCAGACACTGGCTGGATTAATGAGAATCGTATCTTTAAAATGGTGCCTAATACTTGTATGTTTGAGAAATTTGATTTATGAGATTTCTGTTGATTTGTATTTGGTGACCTGCAATTTCATTGGCTGTTGGAGAGGGGTTCCCCTAGCGGAATGGGGTTAGACAGTCCTAGACAGGTTATAAGATGGATTCTTTTTTAAGGTGTGTAGCATAATGTATATCAGAATTTTTCAAGGTTATTACAAACTCAAAGTTATGTAAACATATGTTAATGTATTTCTTCAATCTCTATTTTGACAGACAGCCATACACACACTGTGGCTGGAGTTACCGGATGTGTGTTTCATTGACATATGTCAGAATCATTTGACACTACCTCATAGATGTCCTTGCAGAAGATGACCAACCAAGTATGTTTTAAATGCCCAGAAGTTCTACTCATTTCAGCTTTTCATGTAGTGGAATCCAAGATGGCGTAGCAGTCAGACGTCTTGTCGTGTCGTGTCGTGTCCCTTGTATATATCGTTTTTCGTTTTTTCTTCGCATATCTTTTAAAACATTTTGCTAAACCTCAACATCTAAATACTCTCCTGCAACCCCCTCACCCAATGTAGCGTGGATCTGCTTTTCTTTCTAAAGTATTTATATTTACTTCGGATCCGGAACCCCTCAACTGAAGCTAGCCAGCTAACTACCAGCTACCAGTCAGCAAACCATTGCTAGCAGTCATCAGCTAACCTTTAGCTCGGAAAGCTCTCGCCACTTTGAACAACGCGACTCTAACCAGAGCATAACGGACTTATTATTTTTATCCCCGGATTCCCACCGCAAACGGAACATTTTCATCTGGATCTTCACAACTAGCTAACTAGCTAACGACAACCCCGGATGACTACTCCTGGCAAGTGTTTCCATCCACTTAGCTTGAAGCTACCCCGGCCAGAGCTCCTGTGCTACCACCGAAGCATACTCCTGGGCTACAATATCCGGACCCACGACCGGTCTATTGATGTCACCGCATGAAGAGGCAAAAACAGATGTAATCCCCATCGCGACGTCCCCCAAAGGCTAACTTTCTAGCCCTTGCTATCTGCTTGCTTGCTAATTCGGCCTGCTAACTGCTAGCTTGTTTAGCCCCGGTCTGCTAACTGCTAGCTTGTTTAGCCCCGGCCTACTAACTGTTAGCTTGTTAGCACAGGCCTGCTAACTGTCTGAATCGCCGCGTCCCCAGCCAGCCCAACCACTCACTGGACCCATATTTGCTTTCAATCTCTTTTCGATTTTTAATTCGATTATACCTTCCGGTAACCTGCCTCACCCAATGTGATACGGAATCGCTATTATTTTAAATTTTTAGAACACATTCAAGAACCTCCAGAAGCTAACAAGCTACAAGCTATTTAGTCATTGTTTAGCCACTGCTAGCGGCTTTTACCTTCTGCACAGCCAGCCAGTTTCTTTTAGCCTGGATAATACTCGCCAGTCTAGCGTCCCTGTCCCATCCCGTACTAAACGATATCATAACCGCCATCGATAAAAGACAGTACTGTGCAGCCGTCTTCATCGACCTTGCCAAGGCTTTCGACTCTGTCAATCACCATATTCTTATCGGCAGACTCAGTAGCCTCAGTTTTTCGGATGACTGCCTTGCCTGGTTCATCAATTACTTTGCAGACAGAGTTCAGTGTGTCAAATCGGAGGGCATGCTGTCTGGTCCTCTGGCAGTCTCTATGGGGGTGCCACAGGGTTCCAGCCTCGGGCCGACTCTTTTCTCTGTATATAGCAATGATGTTGCTCTTGCTGCGGGCGATTCCCTGATCCACCTCTACGCAGACAACACCATTCTATATACTTTCGGCCCGTCCTTGGACACTGTGCTATCTAACCTCCAAACGAGCTTCAATGCCATACAACACTCCTTCCGTGGCCTCCAACTGCTCTTAAACGCTAGTAAAACCAAATGCATGCTTTTCAACCGTTCGCTGCCTGCACCCGCACGCCTGACCAGCATCACCACCCTGGATGGTTCCGACCTTGAATATGTGGACATCTATAAGTACCTAGGTGTCTGGCCAGACTGTAAACTCTCCTTCCAGACTCATATCAAACATCTCCAATCGAAAATCAAATCAAGAGTTAGCTTTCTATTCCGCAACAAAGCCTCCTTCACTCACGTCGCCAAACTTACCCTAGTAAAACTGACTATCCTACCGATCCTCGACTTCGGCGACGTCATCTACAAAATGGCTTCCAACACTCTACTCAGCAAACTGGATGTAGTTTATCACAGTGCCATCCGTTTTGTCACTAAAGCACCTTATACCACCCACCACTGCGACTTGTATGCTCTTGTCGGCTGGCCCTCGGTACATGTTCGTCATGTTGGCCCAAAAACATGTTCATTTTTGCTTGCTGTTGAGCGACAACTTCATATTTAACATTAACCTAGCTAGCTACTACACCAGGGCTTGTGTTCAAACTAATACAGGGTCTGATGACAATACCAAGCATTTAATTCAGTGGTGAACACAGCAGGAGAAATGCTGCAACAAAAGGTTTTGAGTAAGTCATGACTCATGTGGCCATAGTTAGCTCTCTTACCACTGCACTATGCACTGCCACTAGCTATAGCTAACTTTAGTAATAAGGTAGCCTAGCTACATTCCTATTTTACTCAGCAGTGCTGGTCCCAACAATTCCATTTTCTTCTAGTTCTCCTGATTAGTCACACTGTTTTACTTGTGTAGAGCTGATTGTAATGTTGATGCTATGTAATATTAGTTTCTACCTGAACGGTTATAGCCTGAATGGGTCTAGCTAGTTTTATTGCACATAATTATGATGAAAGTAATGGGAAGCAGCATTTTTTTACTGTTTCACCTTGGCACTCCAGCTTGATAAAGTAGGTGGCAGTCTAGCTAAGTTCACACAACTCTACTTTGCTCATGTTTTGGTTAATGATATAGTTCTTATTTCTTTTCAGGATCTATGTGAAGGAGTATGAGTAGCAGCTGCCACCTGCATGGGTGAAAAAGAAGTGGAGAACGATAAGCAAAAATAAAGGGTATGCTAGTGTATCTTATCTTGGCATTCATTGCTGTACATGGGTAATAAACTTCCGCTTTTCTCAACTATTTCCTATGCTTCACCATTAATGTTAGTGTGAAGATATACATTTTATAAAAGTGCAAGAACTCCAGAGAAATGTACTGCAATTGACAATACCTTTTACTTGCATATTCTTTTGTATGTTTGATGCTGAAAGCTGTCCCTTTCCATATTTTTCAGGAGTTGAAAGCTCCTCCTTCCGTGTTGACTAGGGTGGGGGGAGCTTTGAACTCCTGAACAACATGAAAAGGATAGCGGCCACAGCCTGGAAGTGATATACGGTGATGGATAAGGTGCTGTATGGGCTGCCATTCCATCACCCCACCGGTCATCATCTCCTCCTCTCCCTCCCAGAAGGGTCTAGATGTGGAGGCAGGAGAAAGATGTGACTGCCAGAGGGGCACACCTTACGGACAATTTAAATGCCAAGATTATGAAGTAGTTGTATGTATTTTATTCATAGCTATAAAATGTATTCATTTTCTACTATTTTTGTTGGAGTAATTTTTTAAACCCAAAGTGGATTTTTGTTTTCTCATTAAAACGAGTGGTGCAGCGGTCTAATGCACTGCATCGCAATGATTGAGACATCACTACAAACCTGGATTTAACTCCAGGCCGTGACCAGGAGAGACTGACCCATGAGACTGTAACTACCAATTGGATATCATGAAATTGGGGAGAAAAGGGGGGGGTTTATTGTTTGCAATAAACATTTTTATTTAATACCGATATATTTACTGTTGTGTTTTACATTCAGCACCTGAATATTTGTGCTATCTTCTTGCAGATGCATCGTAACAATTTGATAAGTTGAAAGAAAAAGTAACTGCACACTGCTCTTGCTAGTATCACTCACGTCTTGGCCTTTGTCAGAGCTTTTTTCTCTACTAAGCTAAATAAACCATATTTGGTATAATAACTTCTTATGGGCAGGGTGGACGGTAGCAGAGGCCGAAATTTGGCAGAGGCCGAAATTCAAACTACAGAATTATAAATATTTAACTTTCATAAAATCACATGTGTAATACATAAAAATAAAGCTTAACTTCTTGTTAATCCAGCCGCTGTGTCAGATTTCAAAAAAGCTTTACGGCGAAAGATTATCTGAGTACAGCGCCCCGCATACAAACACATGAAAAACAGGTGCAAGTGCGACACGAAAGTCAGAAATAGCTATATAAAAAATGCCTTACCTTTGATAATCTTCTTCTGTTGTCACTCCAAAAGGTCCCACTTACATCACAAATGGTCCTTTGTTCGATAATATCCTTCTTTATATCCATAAAAACTCAGTTTAGCTGGCGTGCTTCAGTCAATAATCCACCCAGTTTCCCTCCATCAAAATGCATACAAAATGAATCCCAAACGTTACTAATAAACAAGTCAAACAATGTTTATAATCAAACCTTAGGTACCCTAATACGTAAATAAACAATCAAATTGAAGACGGAGAATTGTTATTGTCTTTATTGGAGAAAAATACCAAATAACGCGGTCTTTTACACGCTCTTGGAAACACTACAGCCAAAATGGGAGCCACATAGAAAAACGACTATTTCTGGCTAATTTTTCCAAAAGCCAGCCTGAAACTCTTTCTAAAGACTGTTGATATTTAGTGGAAGCCCGAGGAACTGCAATCTGGGAGGACTTGGCCTTATAATAAAAGTGATAGCCATTGAAAATAGTGGTAGGCTGAATTTTTTGGGGGGAGGGGATGGTTTGTCCTTGGGGTTTCGCCTGCCATATCAGTTCTGTTATACTCACATACATAATTTTAACAGTTTTAGAACAATTTGAGAGTTTTCTAACAAATTATATGCATATCCTATCTTCTGGGCCTGAGTAACAGGCAGTTTACTTTGGGCACGCTTTTCACCCGGACGTCAAAATACTGCCCCCTACCCAAGAGAGGATAATAATTGATAAAATTTCAATAGCGCTTTTCAAAAGCAAAAAGCAAAAAACAATCATGAGAAGCCTATCTATAGTTGGCTAGGTCAAGCAATAGAGGTCAAGTCTAAGTGCATGCATCCTATAAAGATGGAGAGGGACAGTTTATGGCTTGATCAGAAGAAGGTGGTCAGGGAGATGGTCGACGAAGATGGAGTCTGGTGACGATCTTGTAGAGGGCTACCCTGGGAACCAGCCTGAGGCTTGTAGCCACTGAACTTCTCCTTCACACGGTAAGGCACCCACTTGGGTGGTGCCTCAGCAGCTCTGGACACCAGAAAGCTCACCACACAGTTCAGAGTAATAGCTAGCCAGTCATCCTCATTACCAGCCCTCATTCCTCTACTGCATCTCCCGTTCTTCTCAAGCTTCAGGTGACTCTTCAATTGATAAAAGCATAGGCCTACATTACACTTAAATTTACTTCAAATTAGAGGTTGACACGGGAACAGGACGCAGGAATGGGAGTGAAGCTCTATAATAATGTGTGGAGTATTTTATTTAAAAAGCTGTGCAGGCCTAATATAGGTTACTTAATAAATATCAGTAAAATGTAAATGGTAATTTCCCCCCTCCATCACTGTCGCGCCTCGCCCCAGTTGTAGTCAGTCACTACCTCAGATGCACATGGAGACATACACAATTACACGTCCATATCCATGAATTCATCCGACTGGGTAAGTACAAAGGCTGCCTTCATTGCCAAAATCTCGTAATGTGGGTGTTATCAGCTGTGTTCAGGCAACTGTGAGTGCTGAGCAACAGCCAAACGGAGCAGTTGCTATGGCTACTCACACACAGAGCGGCTGTATCACATTAGTGGAAACCAACGTTGTCCTCTCGGCAAATCTGCCGGTTTTGACTATTGGATGGGTCTTTTCATAGCAGGTTAGGAGAATTAACGTGACAGGTTAGGTTAATTAGGTTAAGGTTAGAAAAAGGGTTATTTAACATCTTAAAATTGGTCCCGACTTGACTCAAACATACCTAGCAACAACTAGGCCTGCCCTGAGAACAGTCTTGTGATGCTGCAGTAGTGATGAGACAGATGAGCATCTAACAGAGGAAGTTGTTTCTGATATTGTTTGTTCAATGTCTCCAATGTTATAAAAAGGATTAGACAATCAAGTGTGTTTTAATTGAGTGCTGGTCCAATACTTGTTGCTCCCACTTACATGTCCTATAACTTTCAGCTGTATTGAATTTTGGATTTGTTAACAGTCTTCCAGGAATCGTCCTTTCCCTATATCCATGACACCACAATAAATGTGTCATCAAACCAACATTGAGGGGGAAGAAGACAGCAGAAGGAGGTGAAGAATGAAAAAGGAGAAGGGCTTTATAACAAATGACGACAGGGGCCACAAAGCACCAACCTACTCTGTATATACAAATTATGTGGACACCACTTGAAATGAGTGGATTTGGCTATTTCAGCCACACCCGTTGGTGACAGGTCTATAAAATCGAGGACACAGCCATACAATCTCCATGGCACTGTCATTGTCACGCCTGGCCTTATCTTTGTTTTCTTTATTATTTTGGTTAGGCCAGGGTGTGACATGGGTGATTTATGTGTTAGGATCTTGTCTAGGGGTTTTTGTAGATTCATGGGGTTGTGTACTTTTAGGTGTCTAGGTAAGTCTATGGTTGCCTGGATTGGTTCTCATTCAGAGGCAGGTGTTTTTCGTTGTCTCTGATTGGGAACCATATTTAGGCAGCCATATTCTTTGGGTATTTTGTGGGTGATTTGTTTCTGTGTCTGTGTTTGTTTTACCACACAGGACTGTTTCGGTTTTCACAGTTCTTGTTTTGTAGTTGTGTTCATGTTGAGTTTTCCTATTAAAACCATGGACACTTACCACGCTGCATTTTGGTCCGCCTCTCCTTCACAGGAAGAAAGCCGTGACAGTCATAGGATGCCACCTTTCCAACAAGTCAGTTCGTCAAATTTCTGCCCTGCTAGAGCTGCCCCGGTCAACTGTAATTGCTGTTATTTTGACGTGGAAACGTCTATGAGCAACAATGGCTCAGCAGTGAAGTGGTAGGCCACACAAGCTCACAGAACTGGACAGCCGAGTGCTGAAGCGCATAGTGCGTAAAAGTCATCTGTCCTTCATTGCAACGCTAACTACTGAGTTCCAAATTGCCTTCGTCGGGAGCTTCATGAAATGGGTTTCCACGGCCGAGCAGCCACTCACAAGCCTAAAATCACCATGTGCAAATCCAAACTTCGGCTGAAGTGGTGTGAAGCTCGCCCCCATTGGATTCTGGAGCAGTGGAAACCCGTTCTCTGGAGTGGTGAATGTGTGAGTGGTGCAAGCTATGAGTGTACATGTGCACCTGTTCAAGGGTGGCGGCCTTGACAGTATCCATCAGTCGTGTAGGTCTGTTGGAACAGACTGATTTGTGACCTGTTGATGAAAGAATCACGCTTCACCATCTGGCTGTCCGACGGACGAATCTGGGTTTGGCGCAGGCCAGGAGAACGCTACCTGCCCGAATTCATAGTGCCAATTGTAAAAAGAACTTTAGTAGAGGAGGAATAATGGTCTGAGGCTGTTTTCCATGGTTTGGGCTAGGTTACATATGGTTTGGGCGAGGTCCAATGAAGGGAAAACTTAACGCTACAGCATACAATGACATTCCAGAAGAGGGATGCTGTTGTTGTCAGAAGGAACACCCAGTATCAGCTCATGAGTCGATGGGATTTGTCAGTCATGCAACATGCTCTATGTGTGTGCATATGTGGATTAGATTGATTGTCCGTTTGTATATTTGTGTATGCGTGCGTGCATGCTTGTGTGAGTGGTGCAAGCCATGAGTGTACATGTTCAAGGGTAGGGGCCTTGACAGTGTCCATTCTTCCTGTAGGTCTGTTGGAAGACTGATTTGTGAGCTGTCGATGACAGAGCCATCCTTCGGGCCTCTTAGTGCTGAGGCCCGAGAGCCATGCAGGGTGGAGGGAAGGAGGGAGACAGAAGAGGGAAGCAAGTGACTGACACGATGCACAGTCTATCATTTTATCATAATTTTTTATTGTTCTCCACTACTCCACAAGATGAGGCATGCCTAGTCTTCCAGCTCTTCCGAGGTGTGATTTTGTGTGTGTCAGTTGGGTTGCGGTGGCAGTGGTGAGGGGGATGTCGACGTCACCAGCAAACCGCATCGCATTAGGATTCTGCCCTCGCCTTGTTCTGTCAGTGATGAGCGCTCCCACCAGCTTCATATGTCCTCAGGTTCACCACTCTCCACTATGTCTGGCATTTGCTATCCGAATTTGCGGAAGTGACACCAGCCAGGAAACAACGTTGCCTCCCTTTTCCCTAACCCCGGCAACAAATCACAAACATAACACTGTCAAAAGTTTGACAGTCATATAAAGTGCATTCGGAAAGTATTCACACCCATGGACTTTTCCCACATTTGGATGTGTTACAGCATGAATTTAAAATGGATTAAATTTAGATTTGTTTTGTCACTGCCCTACAGAAAATTGCCCATAACGTAAAATTGGACTTATGTTTTCCAAAATGTTTACAAGTCAAGCTGAAATGTGACCGACCGGCTCAAATCGGTCTTATGTAGCAAAATTTGAAATGGTATTTTTTACATTGTATAAAAGTATAGACTCCGAGCTCCAAAATTGCACATCATACATTGCATTTTTGAGGAACAATGGGAAAGTAAACTTGTAAGCTCACTTTTGAGAATATAGATTTTTTATGTTTTGTTAACTAGTGAAGATCTCTTCTTTGTATACACCCATTCAGCATCGTTCACATCCTCTTAAGCTTCAGCCCCACCCATCTCGTTTCACTCTCGGAGCGTTCAGAATGCACACTTGATGATTTGTTTCACCTCTGGATAACATGAAAACAGCCTAACCAGCGCTACTGGCAACAATTTCGTTAAGCATTTTTGCCGACACCGGCCATATTCAATGGGTGTTGTGCGTACATAAATTCATCAGTTATTCTGTGCTCTGGCATACTCAGACAGAATTTTCGAACGCACCTGAAATGGTTACTTGCATAGTGGAGTCTTTTCTTAAGACATCTAGCTAGGTAAACAACGTGTAAGATCATACTGTACACATCACATAACATTAGCTAGCGAGCCAGCCAGCTAACGTTAGCTAGTTAAACAACAATGAACATAGTGCCATCTCATGATGTTACTACGCCTTGCATGAATCTGCTGGTAGTGGTAGCTAACCAAACAGGTTCAATGTTAGCTAGCTAACATTAGGCTCTAACTAGCATAGCAAACGGCTTTGGGATACGAATAATAACATCATACACTAGGGAGCCAGCCAGCTAATGTCAGCTAGCTTAGCTAACAGTACACTTCAGCTTGAAAGGAAACAACTGTCTGTCAAAATCTGAAAAAGTAGCTAGCTAGACTATCTTACCCACGATGGACGCATCTCCCTGTCACGGATGCCATGGTTAGCCTTAGTTTGAAGGGCAACCTCTTTAGCTATCACACTCTAATTCCACTCATTTCAAATCACGATCCTCCAGAAACTTGAGATCAACACTTATGCAGCTCCACTACACGAGTAGTGTTCGACTGGATTACCAACACAGAATGATCAGCTCAGATAGACAGAAGCCTTCTACAGTGCTTTACAAAAGTATTCATTTCCCATTATTCCTATTTTGTTGCGTTACAACCTGTCATTTAAATGGATTTTTATTTGGATTTCATGTAATGGATATGCACAAAATAGTCCACACTTGTGAAATTTATAAAAATGACTTTTAAAAAAAGTGGTGCGTGCATATGTATTCACCCCCTTTGCTATGACACCCATAAATAAGATATATTTTAATGGCTGCAGGGGCAGTATTGAGTAGCTTGGATGAAAGGTGCCCTTATCAAACGGCCTGCTCCTCAGTCATCGTTGCTAATATTTGCATATTATTATTAGTATTGGATAGAAAACACTCTGAAGTTTCTAAAACTGTTAAAATGACGTCTGTGAGTATAACAGAACTCATATAGCAGGTAGAAACCTGAGAAATTCCACTTCTTGTTTTTTTCTGGAGGTGGCAGATTTTCAACGAAGGTCTCATTGAAATTACAGCGAGATATGGATGAGTTTTCACATCCTACGCCATCCACTAGATGTCAGCAGTCAATAGAACTTTGTCTGATGACTAATGTGAAGGGATTGACACAGGAAATAGTCACCACAGCCATGAGTGGACCATGCTTTCACCAGGCGCGTTCACAGATGAAGGACCTGCTCATCTGAAGTCATTCTAATTCTCTGGTTGGAACTTTATTCAAGATATATGTAAACAACATTCTAAAGATTGATTCAGTACATCGTTTGACATGTTTCTACTGACTGTTACGGAACTTTTGGACATTTCGTCACGTTATAGTGGACGCGCATTGTGACTTTGAAATTATTTACGAAACGCGCTAACCAAAGTAGCTAATTGGACATAAATAACGGACATTTTCGAACAAATCAAGCATTTATTGAGGACCTGGGATTTCTAGAAATGCATTCTGATGAAGTTAATCAAAGGTAAGGAAACATTTATCATGTATTTTCTGGTTTCTGTTGATTCCAACATGGCGGCTAATTTGGCTAATGTTCTGAGCGCCGTCTCAGATTATTGTATGGGTTGCTTTTTCCGTAAACTTTTTTTGAAATCTTACACAGCGGTTGCATTAAGGAGAGGTATATCTATAATTCCATGTGTATAACTTGTATTATCATCTACATTTATGATGAGTATTACTGTTGAAACAATGTGGCTATGCAAAATCACTTGATGTTATTGGAACTAGTGAATCTAATGCGCCAATGTAAACTCCCTTTTTTTTAGCTAAATATGAACTTTATCAAACAAAACATGCATGTATTGTGTAACATGAAGTCCTATGAGTGTAATCTGATGAAGATAATTCAAGGTTAGTGATTAATTGTATTTTTATTTCAGTTTTTTGTGAATGCTATATTTTGCTGTAAAATGGCTGTGATTTAGGGGGAGACCTAACATAATCGTTTGTAGTGCTTTCGCTGAAAAGCATATTTGAAATCGGACACTTTGGTGGGATTAACAAGGAGAATAGCTATAAAATGATATTAGACACATGTATGTTTTAAGAATTGTAATTATGAGATTTCTGTGGTTTGAATTTGGTGCCCTCTATTTTCACTGGTAGTTGTCATATCGATCCCGATATCGGGATTGCAGCCATAACAGTATATGGACAAAGTTATGGAGAAGCACAGATCAGGTTTGGGTTATAAAAAAATATCAGAAACTTTGAACATTCCATGGAGCACCATTGAATCCATAAAAAAATTGAAATAATAGGGCACCACAAAAAACCTGCCAAGAGAGGGCCGTCCACCAAAACTCACAAACCAGGCAAGGAGAGCATTAATCAGAGGCAACAAAGAGACCAAAGATAACCCCGAAGGAGCTGGAAAGCTCCACAGCGGAGATTGGAGTATCTGTCCATAGGACCACTTTTTGCCATACACTCCACAGAGCTGGGCTTTAAGGAAGAGTGGGCCAGAAAAAAAGCCTTAGCTTAAAGAAAAAAATTAAACAAACATGTTTGGTGTTCGCCAAAAGGCACGTGGAAGACTCCCCAAACATATGGAAGAAGGTAATTTGGTCAGATGAGAATAAAATTTAGCTTTTTGGCCTCGCAGAAATCCAACACCTCTTATCACCCCGAGAATATCATCCCCGCAGTGAAGCATGGTGGTGGCAGCATCATGCTGTGGGGATATTTTTCATTGTCAGGGACTGGGAAACTGGTCAGAATTGAAGGAATGATGGATGCCGCTAAATATAGGGAAATTATTGTTGGAAACCTGTTTCAGTTTTCCAGAGATTTGAGACTGGGACGGAGATTCACCTTCCAGCAGGACAATGACCCTAAGCATACGGCTAAAGCAATACTCAAGTGGTTTATTAAAGGGAGAAGAAAATGCATTAACCTCTGGCGACGAGCAATCCCGTATCCGGGAGCGTAATCATAGCCTCAAATGCATTAGCATAACGCAGCGGACATAAACGTTTCCTATTCATGAAAATCGCAAATGAAATGAAATAAATATATTCAAACACAATCTTAGCCTTTTGTTAACAACACTGTCATCTCAGATTTTCCAAATATGTGTTACAGCCAATGCTAGACAAGCATTCGTGTAAGTTTATCATGGCATAATGCTATACTAGGCTCTGCTGGCAGCAGGCAACATTTTCAGGAAAATAAGAAAAGCAACCAAATTAAATAATTTACCTTTGAAGAACTTCAGATGCTTTCACTCAGGAGACTCCCAGTTAGATAGAAATGTTCCTTTTTTCCAAAAATATTATTTTTGTAGGCGAAAAAGGTCCCGTTTCTTCATCATGCATGGCTGAGAAATCGACCGGAAAATGCTACAACTATAACGCCAAACTTTTTTCTAAATTTGCTCCATAATATCGACAGAAACACGGCAAACGTTGTTTAGGATCCATCCTCAAGGTGGTTTTAACATATATATTCGATAATATATCCGTCGAGGCAATTGGTTTCTCATAAGAAGCGATTGGAAAAATGGCTACCTCAGTATTTTGCGCAAGATTTTCTGCGGGAGACACCATGTGACCACATGCTATATATGGTCCCTTACAGCCATTCATCAATGGAAATGTCTAAAAAGACGTCAAAATGCTGTAGACACATTGGGGAATACGTGGAAAACGTAAGCTCATTCGTAGCTCATTCACAGCCATATAAGGAGTCATTGGCATGAGGCGGTTTCAAAAAATGCGGCACTTCCTGGTTGGATTTTTATCTGGGTTTCGCCTGTAACATCAGTTCTGTGGCACTCACAGACAATATCTTTGCAGTTTTGGAAAGTCAGTGTCTTCTTTCCAAAGCTGTCAATTATATGCATAGTCGAGCATCTTTTCGTGACAAAATATCTCGTTTAAAATGGGAACGTTTTTCATCCAAAAATTTAAATAGCGGCCCCTAAATCCAAGAGGTAAAAGGCCAAGGTGAAACAAGATGCCTTTGGTCCAGACAGTGTGTCACAAAAGAGGTTGAGAGGGAGTGTACAATCAAATCAAACTTTATTTGTCACATACGCCGAATACAACAAGTGTAGACATGACCGTGAAATGCTTATTTACAATCCCTTAACCAACAGTGCAGTTCAAGAAGAGTTGAAGTAAACGTAAGTAAAAAATAATAAAATGGAACACAATAAAAAAAAAACGAGGACATATACAGGGGTTACCGGTACCGAGTCAATGTGCGGGGGTATAGGTTAGTCGAGGTCATTTGTATATGTAGGTAGGGGTGAAGTGACTATGTATAGATAATGAACAGCGAGTACCAGCAGTGTACAAAACAAATGGAGTGGGGGGGTGTCAATGTAAATAGCTTGATGAGGTAGTCACCTGTAATGCTTTATATCGTAAAAATAACTTAATGAATGTCGTAGTCATGGAAATCTGATCATGTGGCAAGCTGTGTCGAATGACATTGAGTCACTAAATACTGAATCTATGGTAACATTAGCTTACATTGCCTAGCTAGTCAGAATTAGCTAGCTAGTGGGCCTCCCGATTGGCGCAGCAGTATAATGCACTACAACTACTACCCGCAATTACTACCTGCAAAACACCAGTCTCAACGTTAACAGTGAAGAGGTGACTCCAGGATAATGGCCTTCTCGGCAGAGTTGCAAAGAAAAATGTATCTCAGACTGGCCAATAAAAATAAAAGATGAAGATGGTCAAAAGAACACAGACACTGGACAGAGGAACTCTGCCTCTTCACTGTTGACGTTGAGACGGGTGTTTTGCCTGTACTATTTAATGAAGCGACCAGTTGAGGACTTGTGAGGCGTCTGTTTCTCAAACTAGACACACTAATGTACTTGTCCTCTTGCTCAGTTGTGCACCAGGGCCTCCCACTCCTCATTCTATTCTGGTTAGAGCCAGTTTTCCACAGTTCTGTGAAGGGAGTAGTACACCGCGTTGTACGAGATCTTCAGTTTCTTGGTAATTTCTCGCATGGATAGCCTTCAGAACAAGAATAGACTATCGAGTTTCAGATGAAAGGTCTTTGTTTCTGGCCATTTTCAGCTACCAATTGAACCCACAAATGCTGATGCTCCAGATACTCAACTAGTCTAAAGAAGGCCATTTTTATTCCCTCTTTAATCAGGACAACAGTTTTCAGCTGTGCTAACATAATTGCAAAAGGTTTTTCTTATGAATAATTAGCCTTTTAAAATTACAAACTTGGATTAGCTAACACAACGTGCCATTGGAACACAGGAGTGATGGTTGCTGATAATGGGCCTCTGTACGCCTATGTAGATATTCCATTAAAAAGTCAGCCGTTTACAGCTACAATAGTCATTTACAAAATTAACAATGTCCACACTGTATTTCCGATCAATTTGATGATATTTTAACGTACAAAAAATGTGCTTTTCTTTAAAAAACAAGGATATTTTGTCACGCCCTGGCCATAGAGGCTTTTATTCTCTATTTTGGTTAGGCCAGGGTGTGACTAGGAGGGGGCATTCTATGATCCTTTTCTATGTTTTGTTTTTCTTTGTTGTTTGGCCGGGTGTGGTTCTCAATCAGAGGCAGCTGTCTATCGTTGTCTCTGATAAAGAACCATACTTAGGTAGCCTTTTCCCACCTGAGTTTAAAAAGGATGAACACGGACCACGCCGCACCTTGGTCCTCACCTTCTTCCACCAACGGCCCCTACACATTTCTAAGTGACATTACATGTGTACTTCTTAAATGTTTGGCAAGTAAATGTCAGGGAAGTTTGCTGTTCGTTATATGTCTGTGACGAAACTACTAGTTTGCCTGCTCCATAGCAAGCTGCTAGCTTTATACACACTGATTGGTGGAGTAATTTAATGAGCTAAATGTAAAAATGGTAGTTTACACAGGTTTAAAAAGGAACAGAAATGAACGATATAAACGGGTACATTTTTTTCTCTCAAACCATTTTGTGGTCTTCAGAACAAAACATTAGTTACTAATCAGGGTTCCAACCCCTGATTAGTAGATCCTACTTTCAACAGATTTTCGAGTGCTAAGCCTCAACCACATTTCAGAGCCAAATTACTGCCTAATTCGACATTATTTATTTATGCCCATGTACAGTACTTTAGCCATGTCTCATTTCCCAAAGTAGATGATTTGTGTGGGCACGAGGGGTGTAGGAGGGTGTGAAGGGGGCTGATCGAAGTGAGAACAGATCTTAGCGGAAAAAGTATGATTTAATCTTGATTAGGAGTTAATACACCATATGCTCCTTGCAATTAAGCTGTCCATGGATAACCCTCCTCTAATTTGTTAAAAGTTCAATGTAGCATAAAATCTGGGGCAGGTCAGTCCCCTGTGTTTAATCTGATCTTCAGTTAAAAAAAGAGGCTAGCTACGCAAGCTAATTATCCAGCCGGATCATAGATGAGAGAGTGCGTTCCATAGCACCTTCAACTTTCCAACCTGCTCCCTTCACATTCAGCAGCTTATAAATCGACCGGCCGAGAACAAGGGAGAGGTGAGCCGTGATAAGGAAAGAGTGAATGAAAGAGGGTGAAATAAAAATACAGAGAGAGTATGGTGGAGAGAGGTGTAAAATATTGACTTGTGGTAATGGACCAAAGTAGAGTCACTGTCCACTTGTTAAGAGATAAAAACTGCAACTAAGAGAAAATAGAGGATTGCACTGCATGTTGTATTCACTTGATATCAATATGCAGGTTATATGTACTTGATAGCATCCTCTTTTCTTTAAAAGCCCTATTTTGAGTTTAGATTACTGGGTACTGTCAGTTAGCACCACCTTCCTAGAAAACCATAACCGCAATCTTACCCAACACTCATAGCCTTTCTCCTCTCCTTGTTTGCGCCCATGTTTAATGGTCTGCCAAATGTAATACATTTACTTCTATCAGCTCTATCTACCCGTGTGGGCTTGAAAGTCTATGCACTGTAGTTAGCTACTCTGTCATTTGAACCCGCAGCATTGTAACAAACACATTTGAGTGTGAAAGTGTGGTACACATTGGCAGAAGTTTCTCTTACCTTTTTATTTAAAAAATCTGACTGTAATTTGCCATAAAATATTGAGCTGTCAGATAATATGTGGCATTAACAGACTTTTTAAAGTGTCCAAAGAGTTTGACATGAGGAGCTGAGTTGTCCTTAATCAAGGTTATGAGTAACATTTGGTAGAGTTTGAGGATCAACCACCTCTCTCCACCACCGCTGCAACTTCTAGGATCGTGTCTGGCTTCCAGTAATGCCTCCCGAACCTCAGAAGCCTGATACATGATTGCATTAAAGCTTTGGAGCCTACTCCCATTTTGTGTCACTCCATGGTTTCACAGATATGTTCACATGCTTCTTCAGAACTCTCCATCTTTGTTTGCCAGCTGACAAGAAGGTGAAGAGCTTTTGCACATGCATCTTTTGAAGATTTGGCAGCATCTGCAATGACAAGGTTTATAGTATGTGCTCCACATGGGATGAACACAGCTCTGTGATTTTTTTAAAAACAGTCTGGCTTGTACTCCTTGGTGCTTGCCCTTCATGTTGGCCCCATTATCATAAGCCCCTGCAATCTTCAATTTGAATCTTCAGCTCGTGCAGCTTATCTAAGATGACAGTGGACAGATTCAAGCCTGTTGTAGCCTCAACATTCACAAAGCCGAGGAAGTGCTGCTTCATCTCTGGCTTTCCCTTTAAAGACGCACTTCTCAGAATAATGGACATTTGCTCCTTGTGACTAATGTCAGGTCCAAGATAATGGAGAAGTACTTTGTCTCTTACTTGAGTCACTTATTGCTTCCAGAATCTTGTCACTCACAATCCTTATCAGCTCATTCTGTGTGGACTTCCCAAGGTAATGAGCATGTGTCTCTCCATCTGTAATTTTACTGAGATGATTTTCCATAACAGAGTCAAATTTTCCCATTAATTCAACCTTTTTTTTAGGAAGTTTCCATTTTCTGGTTGGAAGAGTTTGTCTAATGAACCCCCGAATGCTAGGTTTCTTTCAGCCAGAGACTGGGTGATACTAATTAAACGTGTAAGGACATCCCGGCATCGCTTTCTTTCAACCTCCAAAATTGTAATTTGAATCAGGTCAAGAGGCTGTCCCTGACGTAGGCGCAGATCAGGTTCTCTCCACTTAATCATGTTTGTGTGTTCTGGACTACCCTCAAGGTGTTTCAGAATGGCGTTGATGTTTGACCAGTCATTCACGCCTTCCTTTATTATTTTGTCTTTTATAGAAAAGAGCTTACAACAAAAACAATACACAGCGTTATTTTTGATTGAGTATGAAAGCCAGCTCCTGGTAATATTTTCCCCATTTTACAACTGTCTCTGTAATAAGGCTGAATGGAAACCTCTTCTAGACTAATCCTTAGGGTAAGAAAAATAAAGTCCTGGTTTGAATGGACAAACTCAGTCCTCATAAATCTGTTAAGACTGGGGGTCAATCTGCTTGGTCAATTGGTGGAGCAACAACTGTTCTATTAGGGTCTGAGCTGCTTGTATCTGATTCTGGCTGTACACCTCTGGTTGTGCTAGTACTGACTGAGGCTGCCTGTACTTCACCTGGGTCTGTGTTAGTTATTGATAAAGCTGCCAGTACTGGATCTGTGTTAGTATTTGCTGAAGCCGGCTGTACTGGGTCTGCGTTAGTACTGGCTGAGGCTGGATGTGGATCAACTGAGTCTGTGTTTGTACTGGCTGATGATCCAGCATCTCCTCCACTGAGAAACTTAAGGATAGCACCTGTAAATTATAGATAACAATACTCTTATTAATTTTATCAGCTGCATCAGGCCCATTCAAATTGGCTCCTTTTATACATTTTCAAATATAAAATATTATTTATACTATGGCTTGGCTGAATACTTTATTATTTACTGAGAGATGTGCATCCATATTGCCCAGCATTCGCAGCTAATCAACATTTTAAATTCAATATACAAAATCAATAGTCAATGTCAATCCATTGCTTTCCATCTTGCAATAGTCCAGAGTTGTAACCAAAACTTGACTGAGAGATAATAATTGTCTTGTTTTAAAATTATGTGCACCTATGAGAAGTTCCATTACACCCATATATTGTCTGGACTGGTCCTCAGAGGTTGCTGCGGGAAAGCGCAAGTTTAATTTCGCATGTTCACGCACAATGCGTCTTTTCCGAGCTGCAATTTATAAACACAGTTGCCCATTGGCGTTTATCAAACGTAATAAATAGTTGTATTTCACTCTCACTTTTGTCAGGCAAAATGTCACAGAACACAGCCCTGGAAGTGGCTGGCAAGCAAGCAAGACACATACAGACCAAGAGATACACTGCCCAGCTAGGTTAGCAAGACGGACAGAGAGAGAGATGCACTGCAAGCTAGCCTATCAACTTAAAGTTACTGTTATTTGCTGACATCAAACTTGGAGAGGAGAGAACACACGTTTACCTGATTGCTGTTCCCGCAAGTCACTCTCATTGTGTTTTTTTTCTCTTTTCGTGATCAGAAGGATAGTTCCGCTTCATCCTCGAAGTTGTAAACATTGACACCCGCATTGACATGAGGGGGAGACGGGGCCCTTGCGAAATTTTCAGGGCCCTACGCAACTTGCGTAGTACTGACCAATACTCAGACATAATTTATAAACGAAGCATGTGTGTTTATTGAGTCTGCCAGATCAAAGGCAGTAGGGTTGACCAGGTATCTTCTCTTGATAAATGCATGAATTGGACAATTTTCTTGTCCTGCTAAGAATTGCAGGAGTCAATCAGTGTGTATAAAGAGTGCTTTTGGTTGTCAAAAAAACTAAGGGGAGTAAAAAGTACATTTTCTTTCGGAATGTAGTGAGTAAAAAACTAGTAAACTACAGATACTCCACACAAAAAATTTAAGTGTTAAGTATTACTTTAATAAAGTATTTTTGTTATGTACTTTACATCACTGACATTCGCACCCCTCCTCCACTTATGTCAGTGGACCGATCATCCTCAGCCAAGCCAGCACTTGCTCGCAGTCAGGGCAGCCTCATTCAATTTCAGATACACATGTATCTCTGGAATAGAATGCACCCCTCTGGTGTTGTGCCCCTCCCTCTCCCCTCCTTGAAAGAGAAGCTTTTGCAAACAATCCTTCCAACTGTTCTCAGAACTTGACTCCAGCAACCAACAAGCATAAACACAAAGTTCTGAATCATAAGGTAAGATTAGGTTAAGAAAAATATATTCTGTAGTGGAGCTACATAAGTGCTGCTCTACACATTTTGGAAGATTGAGTTTTGAAATCAGTGGAATTAGAGTAAGATAGCTAAAGAGATGGAAAAAACACTTGTCTCCGGATTGCATCATCAAACTAAGGGCAACTGTGGCATGGCATCCGTGACAGGGAGACTAGCTACATTTTCAGATATTTCTAGTTTCTAATTTGACAGAAAGTGGTTTAATTTCAAGCTAGAGTGTACTGTTACCTAGCTAGCTAACGATAATTGGCTGTCTCCCTAGCTAACGTTATATGTATGAAATTATTTGTATCCCAGAACCGGTTGCTTTGCAAGTTAGTGCTTAATGTTAGCTTGCTAACATTGAACCTGGTTGTTTAGCTCCCAGCAGATTCATGCAGCGTAGTAACGAAATGATTTGGCACTATCGTCATTGTTGTTTAACTAGCTAACATTAGCTGGCTGGCTCATTAGCTAAAGTTATGTGACTTGTGTGATCTTACACGTTATTTACCTAGCTAGCTAGCTACATGTCTTAAACTAACTGTAAGTTACCTGTCTGGCTCCCTAACTAATGAAATGTGTATGATATTATCCATATCCCAGAGATGTTTGCTTTGCTAGTTGGAGCCTAATGTTAACTAGCTAACGTTAGCTGGCTGGCTTGTTAGCTAACATTACGTGATGTGCGTGATCTTACACAGTTTACCTAGCTAGGTTCATTGTTTACCTGGCTAGATAGCTACACGTCTTAAACTAAAGTGTACAACACCTATTGAATATAGCCGGTGTCAGTAAAAGTTGGCAAAAAAGCTTATTTACATTTTTGGGTAGGCTGTTTTCATGTTAAATATAGGTAAATAAATCATCAGCCAGAGCTTCAAGTTTGCACTCTGAATGCTCCGGGAGCGAAATAAGATGGGTGAGGCTAAAGCATGTGGGGGTGAACAATGTTGAATGGGTGTAGACAAAGAAGAGCTTTTCACTAGATACCAAAACATTGAAAGGCCATTTCCTCAAAGTGAGTTTACAAGTTTATCAACTTTCAAAGCAGAATTACTGCTCTACTTTTATCCAATGTAAAAAACAACATTTCAAACGTTGCTACATAAGATCATATGAGAGTCACATATGCACACTCTATATATAATGATGTAATATGTCACGCCTGATCCACCGTCTTGCGCTGGTATCCACCCCCCACCAGGTGTCTATCATTTGTCCCCATTATCACCTGTGTATTTATACCAGTGTTTTCTGTTTGTCTGTTTTCAGTTTGTCTTGTTCCATCAAGTCTTACCAGTGTGTTTTCCCAGTTTAGAATCTTTCTAGTTACTGTTTTCTGGTACTGGCCATTCTGCCTGCCCTGACCAGGCCTGTCTGCCGTTATGAACCTCATTGACTCTGCCCTGGATTACTGACCTCTGCCTGCCATCGCCCTGCCCTGGCCTGTCCTCTTGTATAATACATATTATGAGAACTGTACTATCTGCCTCCTGTGTTTGCATCTGGGTTCTATCCTGAGTCGTACAATGTACATAATTGAAAAAGCACAGCTGCTGGCATTACAAATATTTAACTTTAACTTATTAATAAGGTAAGAACCACTGTACTTAAAATATTCAATCAGATTGGAAAACAAAACATTTAAAATAATTGTCCCTACAGAGCAATACCAATGAAATGGGATCGATTGTGGGGCAGAATCTCACCCAGTGTCATGTATACCGGCAGCATGTTGTGATTTTTTTTTATCTGAGCCTAGTTGATTTGCCACTTCAAATGCATTCTGGTAGAGAAGGATGAGGGGGACTCTTGTAACAGTACATTGTCCTAAAAACATTTTCCATCTGTCGCATCCTCTAAAACATTGGCAACAGAGACATGCATTTTTGCCTGTTTGTATTGGTCTATCATAGTTGACTGTCCCAGGAGAGATTTCAGTGTCTCTTTGATAGGGATGCATTGACAGAAAAATGCCTTGCCACTGGCATCTGAACAAAGGCAAATCTGAGTGGGCTCAACATAGCTAAAGTTATTTAAAAGCAATGGACTTTCGTGTTTTGTTCGACCTTAAGACTCCTTCATTATGTACTGTAAACAGATCTTTTTGAGATACTTCATCAATGATTTGCTTTATCTCACTGTCCTGCAAGTTATGCATAGACAACCTATCGTGGAGTTTTGAAAGCACACATTTCATTCCACATATATGGACCTCCTGGAACTCCTCTGTCATGGACTGTATTGTGCTGGCTGGCAACAGCATTTTAACTTATTATGGGCAGGTGGTAGCCCCCTACCCAAGAGAGGTTAAGTAAAACAAGGCTAAGTTACTCAAGAATGCCCCTTGGTCAACTTCATCAACTACATAATCTTTATATCGACATGTGAATCTGTGAGTGTGACAGTCTCATCATCTACTGTGTTTTGCATTTTGTCTGACATGACTGTGATCTGCAACATGCTCCTGATGTTTTCTTCTTGGATGTTTTTTTAGCATGAGTAATGAATGCTTTAATATTTAAGCAACAGAAATTGAAGGATTTACAGCTATTCATTCCTTTTAAAGCTACTTCCAGCTACCAGCGAGCCTGAAATATGTAAATTCTACTACCCCCAGCCACCAAATTGCATGGACACATCTGAAGAGCTATCTAGCTACAGTTGAAGTCGGAAGTTTACATACACCTTGGCCAAACACATTTAAACTCAGTTTATCACAGTTCCTGACATTTAATCCTAATGAAAAAATATCCTGTTTTAGGTCAGTTAGGATCACCACTTTATTTTAAGAATGTGAAATGTCAGAATAATAGTAGAGAAAATGATTTATTTCAGCTTTTATTTCTTTCATCACATTCCCAGCGGGTCAGAAGTTTACATACACTCAATTAGTATTTGGTAACGTAGCCTTTAAATTGTTTAACTTCCACAAGCTTCCCACAATAAGTTGGGTGAATTTTGGCCCATTCCTCCAGACAGAGTTGGTGTAACGGAGTCAGGTTTGTAGGCCTCCTTGCTTGCACACACTTTTTCAGTCCTGCCCACAAATCTTCTATAGGATTGAGGTCAGGGTTTTGTGATGGCCACTCCAATACCTTGACTTTTTTGTTCTTACGACATTTTCCACAACTTTGGAAGTATGCTTGGGGTCATTGTCCATTTGGAAGACCCATTTGCATCCAAGCTTTAACTTCCTGACTGATGTCTGGAGATGTTGCTTCAATATATCCACATAATTTCCCCTCCTCATGATGCCATCTATTTTGTGTAGTGTACCAGTCCCTCCTGCAGGAAAGCACCCACACAACATGATGCTGTCACCCCCGTGCTTCATGTTTGGGATGTTGGTCTTCGGCTTGCAAGCATCCCCCTTTTTCCTCCAAACATAATGATGGTCATTTTGGCCAAACAGTTCTATTTTTGTTTCATCAGAACAGAGCACATTTCTCCAAAATGTATGATCTTTGTCCCCATGTGCGGTTGCAAACCATAGTCTGGCTTTTTTATGGTGGTTTTGGAGCACTGGCTTATTCCTTGCTGAGCGGCCTTTCAGGTTATGTTGATATAGGACTTGTGGATATAGATACTTTTGTACCAGTTTCCTCCAGCATATTCACAAGGCCCTGTGCTGTTGTTCTGGGATTGATTTGCACTTTTCACACCAAATTACGTTCTTCTCTAGAAGACAAAATGTGTCTCATTCCTGGGCGGTATGATGGCTGCATGGTCCCATGGTGTTTATACTTGCATACTATTGTTTGTATAGATGAATGTGGTACCTTCAGGCATTTTGAAATTGCTCAAAATGATGAACCAGACTTGTGGAGGTCTGCAATTTGTTTTCTGAGGCCTTGGCGGATTTCTTTTGATTTTCCCATGATGTCAAGCAAAGAGGCACTGAGTTTGAAAGTAGGCCTTGAAATACATCTACAGGTCCACCTCCAATTGACTCAAATGATGTCAATCAGCCTATCAGAAGCTTCTGAAGCCATTTTCTGGAATTTTCCAAGCTGTTTAAATGCACAGTCAACGTAGTGTATGTAAACTTCTGACCCACTGGAATTGTGATACAGTGAAATAATCTGTCTGTAAACAATTGTTGGAAAAATGACTTGTGTCATGCACAAATTAGATGGCCTAACCGACTTGCCAAACCTATAGTTTGTTAACAAGAAATGTGTGGAGTGGTTGAAAAACTAGTTTTAATGACTCCAACCTAAGTGTTTGTAAACTTCCGACTTCATCTGTCTGTATTTAGCTAACGTACTTTTGTACATCGCGCTGTAATGTACAATTTACCTTTATTTTAGCACGCAAAAAAACGTAATACTTCCAGATCTACTGTAATATGAATACCATTCTAAAGCACAATTTCTCCCCTTTCTAGAAAAATCAATGACGAGACCTCCATGCTGCCCATCTCTGCATGATTTAAGAAGGCAATGAGCTCCATCGGGTCTTTTTTTAAATGGCGGGTGGGGAAGCAAAACCTACACAAGATTGGGAAAGAGGGAGATAAGCAGTGTGGGAAAACTGAATTTTTTACCAGATCTGTCCAACTTATCACCTCTAAAATGTAAAAAAATAGTTTATATAATGTGTCATTACATACCTATTTGAAGATATGTGTCGAATTTGAATCAGGTTTTTAGGACGGGGCTAAAGTTATCTTCAGAAGTAAACTGTGGCTGTCGCGACTTTTGAGATTTAAGTTGGCTTGCAGTGATGACACAAAAAATGAATGAATTCAGTTGTACAATTGCGTAGGTATCCCCCTTTACCCTGTCCCTTTCTTGTTTTTATTCTGTGAGAGAAGCGCTACACCTGGCTGTATAACACAGAATAAGTTGCATTATGCGTCATCAAAGGGGCCAGTTTTTTCAACTTTTTTCCAATGCTATCGGGCCATTACCATGTTAATCAACGCTTGAATAGACACTGAGTTCACATCCCAGATTTTGATGCCAACACAGTTGCTACAGTCCCATTTAGTTTTCATTGCAGCCTCGTTTGAATGCCGCGGTTGCACAAATTTGTACGGAATGGGGTTAGTATGCAACTCTTGCCAACCACACAATCTCAATCATTTTTTTTTGTAATAGACTACAAGGCTAAATAAAACATTAGCCTGTGCCTGATGTTTCAGATAGAATTAATTTAACATTGCCTAATTAATGGATGGATAAGGATAACTTCTGAAAGATTAGCAAAAGCACGAGGAAAATTCAACTCACGAGTGTAAATGCAACGACCATCGCCATGAATAATGCTAGCGAGCTAACCACACAATCTGAAGAAAGTGAAAATAAAATCACTTTTAAATCCTTCAGGTCAAAATATCAGTCTGTGTCTGTTGTTGCCATATTCATTAGTTGAATCGATTAACAATGATAACAAAAGCAGGGGGAATATTCCACTACAATCCTGCTAAATCACCCACCCTCAGACTGAAAATAGCTAACCAGAGATATTTAAAGAAAGGTGTCCAATGGAGTCCCAAACTCTGAGCTATAGTTAATGTTAGCAAGCACCATTCCCCTTTCATCTGAGACGCCTCCCATTCCAACTTCAGAATCCCCCCAAAAGTATGCATTCCAAGGCAAAATGTCAGTCCATGCCTCCTGAAAAATTTAAGGTCATTCAGTATTTTTGTCCGGTGTAGCCTAAGACTACTTAGCCACTAATACCATAGCGTTAGCACCATGCCACCCATGTCATGCACCCACCGTACGTAGCCTATCCAAAGAAACACATTGTTAGTACTAAAATAATTTGCTCTATAGCTACATTATCACTTATTTTACCATCAAGAAAAATCAATACAACAGACCGACATATCAACTTGGCTAGCTAACACAATCCAAACAAGCTAGCTAGCTACTAGCTTAGTTAAGAAAACCTGCTGTAGGTATATTGAAGTATACAGTATATGGAGTTAGTACATACCTAGCAGCTGCTCAAAAATATTTAGGAGACTTTTCCCTGAAAAGAAAAGATAGCTTGAGTATAACAGCAAGCTTATTTTCTCATGAGTCTTCCCTAACAGACCCATTGGTACGGAGCATCGAATTAGTGAAAATCAAGAATGTTCTCAGGGCAGGCCTGGTTGTATAGGTTCGAGTAGCATCAGGGACAATGTTAGCATTTTAGCTTTCCCTACACTTCGATCACACTTACAGCGTCATTGCATTTCGGTACACCAGAATTACATTCATTTCCAATGAAACGCTGCATTTGCCTTGCAGCATTGCACTGCAGAGGCAGTTGCGGTGCGTTTGGTAGGGTGCATACATTGGATTTATCGAACGTATGCATCAAGCTCAATGCTTAGACAGCTTGATAGAAATGGTAGCAGAAGGTGAATGTTGAAGTTTTTTTGCATACATATCCAGATGATGCTGCGTAGTATTTTGCGTAATTACACTGTCGGTGTGTTTGAAGGGTTGTTACGGATACAAGTATCCTGTGTGTGTATCCTGTGTGTGTGTTTCTTTTCTCTCCTTCTCCTTCTCACCAATCATCAATCAGAAGACACACCTCCTCCTGTTTCCTACCCAATCACAGTTCCTTTCCCTTGGTTTAAAAACCCTGTCAGTTGTTTGCTCTAGAGCTCAATCTCTCTGTAAATGCCATGTCTGTAGATCTCTCTGTTTCACTCTCTACTATGTATTGAGCTATCTTTTGTTTGAGCACCTCCATAGCACTTTGTCATCACCTGTGAGTATTGTTTTGGTTACTTTGTTTGTTTGCTGGTGGGAAAAGGGGGAACCAAGACAAGTCGCCCATGGGCATACACTATCTGTAGGTAAACTTTGTTAAATACACTAGTTAGAAATGGGTGGACCACCCACTGTATTTTTGGTTAGTTAGTTAGCTGTTGTTGAAATAGGCTAGTCTAGCTTAGGGGTGTTTTTGAATACTTATTGTTTCTTTCCTTGGGTCCAGCTCAGCCCCTTTTCCTGCTCCCTCCATTACCGTGTGTTTTACAATAAACCCTGAGTTTGACGGTAGATTTCAGTTGTCGTGGTTATTTCGTTCTCACTTTTACTTTGTCACTATTATAAATTGCATGAGTTATGTTACGGGTCTCATTACCATCCCCCCCTAGACTGTCCGGGCCAAAAGGGATTCGTAACAAGCGTTATCTAATTATCCTAACAGGCTACGCATAGGTTTGAGTATCCTAACATGCTGCGTTAATTCTCATAATTTGCTACGAAAAGTCATTTCTGCTAGTCAAAACCGGCAGACCTGCCCTGAGAACAGTCTTATTTGAAACTATACGATACAGCTCTCTTTCAGACCACAGGTCTGTGGTGTGCGTAAGAGAGAGAGAAAGAGAGCTGTATCGCATAGTTTAAACCAAGACTGTTCTCAGGGCAGGTCTGCAGCAAAGAAATACAGTAAGTAAGAGTAATTTTTAAAGGAGGCAATTATAGTTAATAACAGTATTTTTCAGCATTTTACCCATAATGCAGTGTAATCTACAGCATTAATGCTGTAAAACACATTTAAGGTATATTACTGTGCATTATGCAGTGTTGTACTGTTGAAATTACAGAAAACTCTTACAGTGCACCAAGTCAGAACAGTAGGCTAAGTTATCAGGTGGAAATTGAGCAAATTATTTGGTTGAGGCACATGGGCTACTAACAGCTTACTACACAACTTTCTTAGCTATAGTATACATACCTCCCTGGCATATTACATAATTTATGCAGCAGCATACAAGGCATTTTTGGACTCCTCTTGTTGTGCTAACTTGAACATGAAGGTGGCACGGCTGTCTTTTTTTTTTGTGGGCTCTAAAAAGAGGCCTGAAATCCCGACTTGGAATTCAGAGTTGGATGACCGTTCAAAGTTATATTCCATATTTTCCCATTCTGTGCTAGTGTTATCCGAGTTCCCAGTTGTCTTGAACACACTGAAGTCTGAGATTTCCCAGATCCGAGTTTCGAATGTGGCAGAAGTCATGCTGGACTGACAGCAGGGCCAATCTATTCAAACTTTTCTAGCCCATGGCGTTACCCCCTTTTTCGCGATATCCAATTGGTAGTTAAGATCTTGTCTCAATTCCTCTATGGACTTGACGCAGGTCAAGAGACAAGCCACACTGCTTCTTGACACTCTGCTCGCTTAAACCGTAAGCCAGCTGCACCAATGTGTCAGAGGAAACACTGTTGAACTGATCACCAAAGTCGACTGACTGGCCAGCCACAAGGAGTCGCTAGAGCACAATGAGACACGGACATGGCCGGCTGTGACATAGCCTGGGCTCGAACCCGGGGCTGCAGTGGCGACTTAAACCGGTTAAATTTGTAATGTTCAATGTGCATCGATACATTTAATCTATAATAAAGTATGACGTTAGCATGATCAGTCCAATCAAAGCTAAGGTACATATAACATGATTTGACATAATTTATTCTGTGGCCAATGACCTTGAGCCTCCTAGGATGGGCACTTATATTTTAAGTCTATGGGCAGCACCCAAGGGGCATTTTGGAGCTGCCTTAGTCAAGAAAACAAAAAAGAGACCATGTTTGTATGCAGCTTTATTAACTCAATTATAATTTTATTTCTTTACATTTTTTGCAAACTGATATGTGACACGTATTAATTCCCCAAAAACATCCAAAAGGTGCCCTGAATGACTACGGTTATATTATTGAAAAATTATGCAGGGGTAGAGAACTATATAAACTCAACAAAAAAAGTGTCCCTTTTTCAGGACCCTGTCTTTCAAATATAATTTGTAAAAATCCAAATAACTTCATAACTTGATTTCGTCCCTCCCTTTGTTCAGGGACTCATTATTCCATTTATGTTAGTCACATGTCTGTGGAACTTGTTCAGTTTGTCTGTTGTGATCATACAAATATTTATACATGTTAGGTTTGCTGAAAATAAACGCAGTTGACAGTGAGATGAAATTTCCTTTTTTTGCTGAGCTTACATGGATGGGTGTATCACTTTAAAGACCTACCTGTTAAAATAAAGTTCCTGTTTGCTTTTGGCAGAACAGCTATGGAAAATACAGATGAAAACTCTCTGGGTAGATAGTGTGGTCTATCTGACCTGCCACCGTTTTCTACGTTTATATACAGTTGAAGTCGGAGTTTACCTTAGCCAAATACATTTAAACTCAGCTTTTCACAATTCCTGGCATTTAATCCTAGTAACAAAAATCACTCTTTTAGGTCAGTTAGGATCACCACATTATTTTAAGAATGTGAAATGTCTGAATAATAGAGTGATTTATTTCAGCTTTTATTTCTTTCATCAAATTCACAGTGGGTCAGAATTTTACATACACTCAATTAGTATTTGGTAGCATTGCCTTTTAAATTGTTTATCTTGGGTCAAACGTTTCAGGTGGCCTTCCACATCCTTCCCACAAAAAATTGGGTGAATTTTGTCCCATTCCTCCTGACAGAGCTGGTGTAACTGAGTCAGGTTTGTAGGCCTCCTTGCTCGCACATGCTTTTTCAGTTCTGCACACACATTTTCGATGGGATTGAGGTCAGGGCTTTGTGATGCCCACTCCAATACCTTGACTTTGTTGTCCTTAAGCCATTTTGCTTTACAGTTGTAATGGTGTTCTTTGGTTTGTAAGCCTCCCCTTTTTTCCCCCTCCAAACATGGCCAAACAGTTCTATTTTTGATTCATCAGACCAGAGGACATTTCTCCAAAAGTATGATATTTGTCCCCGTGTGCAGTTGCAAACGTAGTCTGGCTTTTTTATGGCAGTTTTGGAGCAGTGGCCTGTCAGGTTACGATGATCTAGGATTCATTTTACTGTGGATATAGATACTTTTCTACCTGTTTCCTCCAGCTTCTTCACAAGGTCCTTTGCTGTTGTTCTGAGATTGAGTTGCACTTTTTGCACCAAATTACGTTAATCTCTAGGAGGCAGAACGTGTCTCATTCCTGGGCGGTATGACGGTTGCGTGGTGCCGTGGTGTTTATACTTGCATACAATTGTTTATACAGATGAACGTGGTACCTTCAGCATTTGGAAATTGCTCCCAAGGATGAACCAGGCTTGTGGTGGTCTACAATTTTGTTTCTGAGGTCTTGGCTGATTTCCTTTGATTTTCCCAAGATGTCAAGCACAGAAGCACTGAGTTTGATGGTAGGCCTTGAAATACATTCACAGGTACAACATCAGTTAACCAGAAGCTTCTAAAGCTATGACATAAATACCTGGAAATATCCCAGCTGTTTAATGGCACAGTCAACTTAGTGTATGTACACTTCTGACCCACTGGAATTGATACAGATACATTGAATTTTCTGTAAACAAAAGTTGGAAAAATTACTTGAGTCATGCACAAAGTAGATGCCCTAACAAACTTGCCAAAACTATAGTTTGTTAACCAGAAAGTTGTGGAGTGAATTTTATTTTTTAAATGACTCCAACAGTGTATGTAAACTTCCAACTTCAACTGTATGTGTTCCCTTTCTTGTAGTGTATCTTATTGCCCGAATTACTATCATCCTGTGCTTACAGATCGAGTTAATACTTCATCAGATGAGCCGCAACATGTCGGCTAGAGCGATTTAATTTGTGAATGCATTTCAACGTTTTTAATATTGTGATGGTGAAGAGCAACATTAACTTTACAGTTACAACAACTGGTAGGCTAATCACACAATTGTACAAAATGGTAAGAGAACTGGTGAAGAAAGTTACCCCTCTACGTACACATTTCTTTACTGGAATCTTTAAATGAAAATACTGGCAGAACCATAAAATTTCCTTGCACAGTAGTAGATCTAAGTAGAGAAACGGTGCTGAAATAGTTGCACACAGGATTCAGGTTGCGACAGGGGATGAGGAAACTCTTAAAAGGTCATTGATCACCATTGTTGGAGACAATCTTGGGTCCCACTGTATTGGTGGGTTTACAGAACTTTAACTGTAGTAAGTATTTCTGCCGATACTGCATAGTTGACAGACCTTTCAAAGAGTACCTCACAAGCTTGGCCCAAAGAGAACACTATCAAGATAGTGTTGAGGAGCTGTCCTCTACTGACCAAGACATTATTAAAGTGATCAAGTTTGATTCTGTGTTCAACACTTTGAACCACTTCCATGTGTGTAAAGGGCTTCCTTGTAAAGGCTTCTAAGAGTAGTGGGTGGAGGAGTCAGGCGCAGAGAGCAGTTCAAAACTTGGATCTTTATTCCAAGAACAGAGTAACGGTCACGCCACACACAAGGGCGCATAAATACCCAGTCCAACAAACAGGACGAAACTGTCCGGAAAAACGGAATCCACAATAATCCACACACCATGAACAGAAAAACAAGCCCGCACCGGTTTAAATAGCCCAAAACAAAACCCAAACAAGAATTTGCAGGGCAATCCGGATGGAGGCGATGGAACTCCCTTAGTAGCGATGGATCCAAAACATCCCCCACCAGTACCCAGCACCTCTCCTCCGGACCGTACCCCTCCCAGTCCACGAGATACTGCAGGCCCCTCACCCTGCGACTCGAGTCCAGAATAGCTCGTACCATGTACGCCGGGGACCCCTCGATGTCCAGATGGGGCGGAGGGACCTCCGGCACCTCAACTTCTTGTAGGGTACCAGCTACCGCCGGCCTGAGGCGAGACACATGAAACAAGGGGTTAATGCGATAGTAAGAGGGGAGCTGTAATCTATAACACACCTCGTTTATCCTCCTCAGCACTGCGGCCCCAGCTTCCGGCAGGGCAGGGGCAGGTTTCGGGTCGAGAGCCAGAACCTGTCCCCTGGTACGAACACAGGGGCCTCACTGCGGTGGCGGTCAGCGCTCTTCTTCTGCCGTCCACCGGCCTGCTTGAGAGCGTCCTGGACTGTCCTCCAGGTCTCCCTAGAGCGCTGCACCCACTCCTCCACCGCAGGAGCTTCGGTCTGACTCTGATGCCATGGAGCCAGGACCGGCTGGTAGCCCAGCACGCATTGGAATGGCGACATGTTCGTGGAGGAGTGACTGAGTGAGTTCTGGGCCAACTCCGTCCATGGGACGTACCTCGCCCATTCTCCTGGCCGGTCCTGGCAATACGACCGCAGAAACCTACCCACTTCCTGGTTCACTCTCTCCACCTGCCCATTACTCTCGGGGTGATAACCAAAGGTCAGGCTGACCGAGACCCCCAGACGTTCCATATAAGCCCTCCAAACTCGGAACGTGAACTGGGGACCTCGATCAGTTACGGGTAAATAGAGCCTCCGCAGTCTGTAGGGCCGTAGGGAGACCAGGCAATCGGAGGAGACGGCAGGACTTAGAGAACCGATCCACAACGACCAGAATGGTAGTGTTCCCCTGAGATGGGGGAAGATCAGTAAGAAAGTCCACTGACAGACGAGACCAGGGCCACTGTGGAACCTGGAGGGGCTGTAGTTTCCCTCTAGGCAGGTGCCTAGGAGCCTTACTCTGGGCGCACACCGAACAGGAGGAGACATAGAGCCTCACATCCTTGGCTAAGGTGGGCCACCAGTATTTCCCCCTAAGACTGTCCTCGCAATCCCCGGATGACCTGAAGAGGGTAGTGTGTGAGCCCACCGAATCAATTGGTCACGGACACCAAGCGGCACGTACCTGAGACCGGTAAGGACACTGTGAAGGCGAGTGTTCCAACCACAACGCCCGCTCGATGTCCGCATCCACCTCACATATCACCGGAGCCATCACCGGAGCCACCAGCCTAGAAGCTGGATTGATAGGAGTAGGATCGATGGACCGGTCCTCAGTGTCATAGAGACGGGACAGCGCGTCGGCCTTAGTGTTGACGGAACCTGGTCTATAAGAGATTGTGAATCTGAATCGGGTAAAGAACATGGCCCACCTAGCTTGACGAGGATTCAGTCTCCTCGCCGCCCGGATATACTCCAGATTGCGGTGGTCAGTACAGATGAGGAAAGGGTGCTTAGCCCCCTCAAGCCAGTGTCTCCACGGTGGTGGCAACATTATTCTGTGTGGATGTTTTTCATTGGCAGGGACTGGGAAACTGGTCAGAATTGAAGGAATGATGGATGGCGCTAAATACAGAAACATTTTTGAGGGAAACCTGTCAGTCTTCCAGAGACTTGAGACTGGGACGGAGATTCACCTCCAGCAGGACAATGACCCTAAGCATACTGCTAAAGCAATACTCAAGTGGTTTAAGGGGAAACATTTAAATGTCTTGGTATGGCCTAGTCAAGCAGACCTCAATCCAATTTAGAATCTGTGATATGATTTAAAGATTGCTGTACACCAGCACCCATCCAACTTGAAGGAGCAGTTTTGCCTTGAAGAATGGGCAAAAATCCCAGTGGCTAGATGTGCCAAGCTTATAGAGACATACAGTGGGGCAAAAAGGTATTTAATCAGCCACCAATTGTGCAAGTTCTCCCACTTAAAAAGATGAGAGGGCTGTAATTCATCATAGGTACACTTCAACTATGACAGACAAAATGAGAAGAAAAGAAATCCAGAAAATCACATTGTAGGATTTCTAATGAATTTATTTGCAAATTATGGTGGAAAATAAGTATTTGGTCACCTACAAACAAGCAATATTTCTGGCTCTCACAGACCAGTAATTTCTTCTTTAAGAGGCTCCTCTGTCCTCCACTCGTTACCTGTATTAATGGCAACTGTTTGAACTTGTAATCAGTATAAAAGACAACTGTCCACAACCTCAAACAGTCACACTCCAAACTCCACTATGGCCAAGACCAATGACCCAGCCACGTTTCATCTTCAATGCCCTTGCTGATTGAAGGAGGTTTTCACTCAAAGAACCCTTTTAGAAAAAAGTGTACACACACACACACAAGGTTAAAAAGGTTCTATACAGTTCATTTGTTTGTCCTCAAAATACATGGTTTATGCTATGAGGGAGAAAGGCATATGTAATAAAATGACAAAAATGACAAAAATAGATTAAAGTTTTTTTTTTAAATCTGTAAATTGTATATTTGTTCTCTTGTGCTGGGATGGAGTGCATAACAGTCTTACAGACAGTTTTATCTTAGTTTTTTTGTAAAGAAAAAGAGAACGGATAGGCTGAATTGTTTTGATCTGTAAATAGTTTGTTTGTCGGTGTATTTTCTAACGATCTGTCCCTCGATAAACATGTGTAGCCGGCGAAAAGATGAAGAAAGATTATTGGTTAATTTTGATTGCACAATGTTGTGGCATAAGTGTCAGGAGAAGAAAAGTTTTACTCTTCTCGGAAGTGAAAAAATATATGGGGCAATCAAATACCTTTCTGTGTCTGAAAATAATGCAGGCATCAGTAGCCAGCCATGCAGGGCTCTACTTCCTTACAAGGAGTACATGTGCGCCTACTTTGAAAAATGTAAGCGCACACAAATTTAGGAACACAATGACAAATGAAGTGTTAAATCTAGAATCCTTTACATTTTTCTAGGCACACTGGTGCACCTAAATAAAAAATTTGCTTAGCAAAATATTTAGGCACATACGTGAGTAAAATGGTCACACTGTAGTGCCCTGCCATGCATTATTATTTAGTCTAAGTAAATCGTATGCATTTTCAGCTGTTATTGTTTCTTACCTTTGAACAATGTGTGAATGAGTAGGAACATACCATCCCAATATTTACCCTCAAATAAAAGGCAGCATCTAGTTTCACATCATATTCATCATCTGATGTCAAAACCAAGATGCTGGAGTATAGAGCCAAAGCTCTACTCTTCACTGTTCAAATACATATAGTGATCCCTGTAAGCTGCAACGGTGCGCAGCTCCCACACAGAATAAATATCAGCCCACGAAGAGAAGCGTGAGATTGAACTTCACACAACTTTCTAGAGTTTCAGTTAACACTATCAATGTTTTCCTTTACTCTGGCAATTGTGATTGAATCATCGCAAAATTAGCCACTTTCAATGCAACACACTGAAACAAACGAGCTACGCAAGATATTTTGTTTTTGGCAGAACACATTAGAGTGGGATTCTATTGCATTGACACTCAGGACTCAGCCCAGTGCGGCATAACCAATCAGAGCTGCAGTAGATTATATACAAATAGACCATTGCCATATATGAATCTGTGCCATTTTACTTTTAACTGAACTGTTCTCATGAGTAGATGGGCTCGTTTAGAGATCAAAGCGAGAGCTGCATGTAGTGTGCACATATTTTGCTGGTTAGTGAAATATTTGCCCAGTTATAGATCATTTGTAGTCCACAATGTGGGAGTGATTGCTTCCTACAAGAGCACAAAACATGGGCATTTATTTGAAAAGCCAGTGCTTTTTTTGTCTTCAAGGGGCAGTGTTGTATTTTGACACAGGCTTGAGTAAGCTAAGTAGGCAATAAGCAAAGGGTAGCATCATTTGTCTGATTCTCTGTAATAATGATATGGGAATCATTGTATTTTGTTAAGTGGTTGTTTGCATCAACATTTTCAGTCACCACCTTGTCTGATGGACAAGTGGATAAACAGGTTAATGTCAAGCCCTGCATGTTTTTTTCCCAAAAGTATCATGGAATATACAGTCGTGGCAAAAAGTTTTGAGAATGACACAAATATAAATTTTCGCAATGTTAGCTGCTTCAGTGTCTTTAGATATTCTTGTCAGATGTTACTATGGAATACTGAAGTATAATTGCAAGCATTTTATAAGTATCAAAGGCTTTTATTGACAATTACATGAAGTTGATGCAAGAGTCAATATTTGCAGTGTTGACCCTTGTTTTCAAGACCTCTGCAATCCGTCTTTGCATGCTGTCAATTAATTTCTGAGCCACATCCTGACTGATGGCAGCCCAATTGCATAATCAATGCTTGGAGTCTGTCAGAATTTGTGTTTTTTTTCTGTCCACCCGCCTCTTGAGGATTGATCACAAGTTCTCAATGGGATTAAGGTCTGGGGAGTTTCCTGGCCATGGACCCAAAATATCGATGTTTTGTTCCCCCGAGCCACTTAGTTATCACTTTTGCCTTATGGCAAGGTGCTCCATCATGCTGGAAAAGGTATTTCCTGTCACCGAACTGTTCCTGGATGGTTGGGAGAAGTTGCTCTTGGAGGATGTGTTGGTACCATTCTTTATTCATGGCTGTATTCTTAGGCAAAATTGTGAGTGATCCCACTCCCTTGGCTGAGAAGCAACCCCACACATGAATGGTCTCAGGATGCTTTACTGTTGGCATGACGCAGGACTGATGGTAGCGCTCACCTTGTCTTCTCCGGACAAGCTTTTTTCCAGATGCCCCAAACAATCGGAAAGGGGATTCATCAGAGAAAATGACTTTACCCCAGTCCAATCCCTGTACATTTTGCAGAATATCAGTCTGTCCCTGATGTTTTTCCTGGAGAGAAGTGGCTTCTTTGCTGCCCTTCTTGACACCAGGCCATCCTCCAAAAGTCTTTGCCTCACTGTGCGTGCAGATGCACTCACACCTGCCTGATGCCATTCCTGAGAAATCGAGGAGCGAGATCCAGTTTGATGGCTACATCAGAGGTAATGACAATCTAACAGCCACTGCTGCCATTCTTTTGTTGTTGACCCACTTCAAAGAGAAGGACGGATCTCTCTTCCCTTTGGCAGATGCAAGGAATAGTGTTTTTATACTTATAAAGTTTATGTGTGATTAATGGTGTCTATACTGTACTATTTATTACACATGATTTGAATCTTTTTTTATGTATTTTTTTTGTAATTTTAGGTCACTGCAACTCGAGTTGATGTCAGGGATTTATTCCTTTGCCAGACACACCAAGGCTGATTATGCTTGGTAATACAATTATTTGATTTAAGGTGGAACAGAAATATATAGTTTTGTGGTACTTATTTATAGATATGTAGTACGTATGCACTAATACCCTTTCAGGAAATACTCTATTGGGTTCCTCAAAATGGATGGTGTCGATTGAGGGGAGAGAGGTCTGTGTTTTGAACAGTGAGTCCAACTTTGCTGCTGCACTCTGTGCTCTTCAGCACTTTCTATGTTTTTAACGTAGAATACCAGGAGTCGGCCTCTACAAACTTGGAGCTGATACGGTGTAAGCATTGAACATTCATTGATCCAACAGTTAAAAATCAGCATCTGTTAGTTACATTGCAATGATATTTGTTATTGTTATTTTTTCAATGCCTCAACTGATTTCATACATTCTATATTGGGTTGTGCAGGTTCCAGTTTTGAATAAACCCTGAAGGAACCAAATGCACAGCGAAAGGAGTGCGCCGCAAGACCGGAAAGGTCGTTCAGAGGAAGCCATTGCCAATTAACCCACATGTTACACGCTTCCTCGCAGACCTAAAGTGGAAAAACTCCAACATGTAAGTACACAAACACACACACCTGATGAACACAAACTTTGTTTGTCAATTGTCATCTGCCTTTTTACCCAGTGAGTAATAGCAATCTCTCTCTTTCTATTCTTTCCATTTCCATGTTTGTCCTAGTTGACGTATCAAATCTGAGGATCAGATCAGGTGATAATCTGCACGCCACCAAGATGTATTCGAGACTTGTTTGCATCTCTCATTCTCTCAGAAATCCTGCTTGGTTGGGTCAGCAGATGCTCTGCTAGCGCCATCCCGGAGCCTGTGTTGGCTTGTGGTAGCGTTCCTCTCTGGCTCCAGTCAAGCACTGCTCACTCCTCTCTCCATCCCTCTCTCTCAGCCCCTCACTCTCTCTCATTTCTCTCTCAAAGACAGGCAGGCAAGCAGTTCCTGTTAACATTTCTCCCTGCTCGACAGTTTTCCTATATTTAGATGTTTTTTCTTTCTTACATAGTTGAGTATTTTCAAGAATGAATGAGGTCTTGGTTTGTGTCTGGTGAAGTACATTATCGGCCAGTATTTGTCAACGTTCTTTGTGGTTAAAGTGCAATTAATGGTTAATGTGAAATTCATGTTAATTTATGATAAATTCATGTGTATATATATATACAGCAGGGATACTGTCATATGTTTTACAGTAAGGAAAACAGTACTGAACTATTACAGATTCACTGCTTTAAAGCAAAATTACAGTATTAAACTGGCCACTGTAGTGCCAATATAATGCTGTAACTTTACAGTGTGGTGCATATTTATCTTATAGCCTGTTTTAGAAAAATGTCATCATTGAATATTGTAAGAGCTTTCAATGTCTCCTTATATGCACCCTGTATCTATCCTACGGTTTTGATGTGGTGTACAGGGAAAATGGGGTGAGAATGGCCTATGATCTGAATTCTGTTGATGTACATTTCAGAGTGTATCACAACCTGCCGTGATTGAGAGTCCTATAGCGTGCCCAAAGTAAACTGCCTGCTCCTCAGGCCCAGAAGCTAGGATATGGATATAATAGAAAATACTCTAAAGTTTCCAAAACTGTTAAAATAATGTCTGTGGGTATAACAGAACTGATTTGGAAGGCAAAAACCTGAACTCCATCCAGGAAGTGTGATTTGTTTATGTTTGTAGTTTTCTATTGAATGACCTTACAGTATCCATTGACTTAGGACTCAAATTGCACTTCCTATGGCTTCCACTCAATGGCAATAATCTTTATAAATTGTCTCAGGCTTGAATTCTGAAAAATGAGAGAATAAGACCACTCTGAATGATTGGACACTACAGTGTCCCAGAGATTTTTCATGCGCACGACAGAGTGCGCCTTTCTGGTTTACCTTTTATATTGATGAAGTTGTTGTCCGGTTGAAATATTATCCTTTTTTTTTTTAGGCTAAAAACAACCTGATGATTGATTATAAACATAGTTTGACACTTCTATGAACTTTATGGATACTATTTGGATTTTCTGTCTGCCTGTTGTGACTGCGTTTTAGCCTGTGGATTACTGAACAAAATGCGCGAACAAAACGTTTTTTGGATATAAACAGGGACTTTATTGAACAAAACAACCATTTATTGAGTAAATGGGAGTCTTGTGAGTGCATCCATATGAAGATCATCAAAGGTAAGTGATTAATTCTATCGCTATTTCTGACTTGTGTAACTCCTCTACTTGGCTGGTAACTGTTTAATGATTTGTCTGCTGGGCGCTGTTCTCAGATAATCATAAAGCCTTTTTGAAATCTGACACCGTAGTTGGATTAACAAGAAGTTAATCTTTAAACCGGTGTATAACACTTGTATGTTTGAATATTTCTGTTTTTTAATTTGGCACTCTGCAATTTCACTGGATGTTGGCCAGTGAACCCTAGTGAGGTTTAATGTCTTAATCGAAATTATGGATTTCCTATTATCCTCTTGTTGTCCCCTTATGCCATAGTGTGTACATCTCAATTGTCAGTAGAAACCACATTTGTTTAAGCAAGTCGGCCATATCAGCTATGTTTTTTAAAAGTAGTAATTTCGGCTGAATTAACTGTTTTGCTGACAGACAAGTGGCCGCTGATAGCCAGGTGTAGCAGTGGTAAGCTGTTGGGACTGCTTTATTTAGGCCCTAATAGTTTGACCGTTTGTCACCGTTATAGTGCAATTAATGGATTGTTTAATGTTGTGTAATGTCTTTGCTGGCATGCATCTAACAAAATGTTGGGAAGTTTGCCCCACCAAAATGTACATGCTAAAATCACCACTGAGTAACCCTTTAGTCATGTAGAGTTGGACCTACAGTGGGAATGGGGAGCACATTTCTGGATCCAAAGTACCTGTCATTGTTTCATATAATTCACACACATCCATCCATTTAGTAATATGCCCCAGTCGGTAGTCAGTGTCTATTTGCATATTTCATTGAAGACGGATGGATACCTAATCTTAGCTCCAAGATGTGACGTTTTGTCACCAATCTATTTTCCAATCAGGCAGTCTATCTACTCCATTTCTTTCTCCCTCGCTCAGACTCTTTTCAGCTCCCTCCAACTCTGTCACCCATCTCTTTCTCTCTCTACTCCTACTTTTCTCTCCAGGATATATCTGTATTAGTCGAGCAGTTGAAAAGCCAAGCATAACTCGAAGGTTAAATAAAGTCTCGTACATCATGATATTTTGCTTTATTTGTTTGTTCTTTTACCTTTATTTAACTAGGCAAGTCAGTTAAGAACAAATTCTTATTTTCAATGGCGGCCTAGGAACAGTGGGTTACCTGCCTGTTCAGGGGCAGAACGACAGATTTGTACCCTAACCAATTGTACAGAGAATGTGGGGCTACATTCATCTGATATACTGTACTTTATTAAGTACGACTGCTGTTCACAGTCAGACTGGAGGGGACATATTCTTAGTTCGAATTAGAATCCAATTTGTACTCTCTACACATTCATCAACAACGGATCAGAGCAGCGGGATCAAAGGTTCTCCTGGTAATTATGCATTAGAACAAGCTTATCCTAAAGATTAGATCTGTGCATTATGTTTCATTTATCTACGGTTTGCCATAGATCAAAACACAGAGTTGGAATCTCCTGTGTGAAGACAGAAAACAATGAATTACCATGAGACTAATACAAATTATGTTATATTTAATGTGCTTGTCCTCCTACACATCACTGCAGAGGCTTTCTGCCAAATTGGCTTTTACAGCAAAGAGATGCTTTTCGGGGATTTAAAAATGCTAACTTCATTAATAGTAATGATTCTTCTCTCAGTCAATATTCTTCATACAGATATGATTCTAGTATAACGTTAAAATGGCACTCTTTTATATTCTGAAACCGATGAATGTAATTTCGCTGCTTGCTATGATATTATATTACATCCTAATCAAGATAAAACACACTGGAGTAATTAGATAATTGACACGTTCATTCCGATGTGCACTAACCTTTGGCAGTTTTATGTGTTATTTGTGAGTGAGAACGTCACTGTGAGAAAGTTATGACTCATTCATCAAAAATAACTTGTCCCTGTCATCTAATTTCTCTCCATTTTCTCTCCATTTTCTCTCTCCGCTTCATTCTTTCTTCTTTTCCTCTCAACATTAGATGGATCAAACCCATGTTAAACTCAAAGTGAACTCTGATAAAATTACTGAAACATGTGTAAGCAAGTTCTCAGGAAGTGTATTACTACAAACAGACAGGACTTTTCTTTGGTACATTTCTGACCCATACAATGGTAAACCTGTATTGCATAAATGGTAAACCAATACTGCATAAATGTTTTGGTACCCTTCTCCAGATCTGTGCCTCGACACAATCCTGTCTCAGAATTCTACGGACAATTCCTTTGACCCCATGGCTTGATTTTTGCTCTGACCTGCACTGTCATCTGTGGGACATTAGATATACAGGTGTATTTCAGGGAGGTGACCAAGAACCTGATGGTCACTTTGACAGAGCTCTAAAGTTCCTCTGTGGAGATGGGAGAACCTTGCAGAAGGACAAACATCTCTGCAGCACTCCACCAGTCAGACCTTTATGGTAGAGTGGCCAGCTGGAAGCCACTCCTCAGTAAAAACCACATGACAGCCCACTTGCAGTTTGTCAAAATGCAAAAATGCACCTAAAGGACTCTCTTACCATGAAAAACAAGATTCTCTGGTTTCGAAGAAACCAAGATTGAACTTGTCGGCCTGAATGCCAAGCGTCATGTCAGGAGGAAGCCAGGCACCAGGCACCACTCACCACCTGCCAAAACTATCCCTACGGTGAAGCATGGTAGTGGCAGCATCATGCTGTGGCAATGTTTTTCAGCAGCAGGGACTGGGAGACTAGTTGGGATCAAGGGAAAGATGAACAGAGCAAAGTATAGAGAGATCCATGAAATCCTGCTCCAGTGCGCTCAGGACTTCAGACTGGGGTGATGGATCACATTCCAACAGCACAACAACCTTAATAAACAAATTAGGCACATTTGGGCAGTCTTGATACAACATTTTGAACAGTAATGTGATGGTTCATTGGATCAGTCTAAAACTTTGCAAATACACTGCTGCCATCTAGTGGCCGAATCTAAATTGTACATCGGCTGGAATAATACATTCTGTCCTTTCTCTCGCATTTCAAAGATGATTGTACAAAAGAGCGGTTCGTTTTTTTCTTTGTATTATATTTACCCGATCTATTTTGTTATTTTCCTACATTTCCACAAACTTCAAAGTGTTTCCTTTCAAATTCTTTCAAGGTTATGCATATCCTTGCTTCAGGTCCTGAGCTAGAGGCAGTTAGATTTGGGTATGTCAAGTCGAGGCAACGCACCACTGGCTTCAGAACCTGTCTCGGAATGAACCCAATCGAACATCTCTGTAGAGACTTGAAAATAGCTGTGCAGCAACACTCCCTACCCAACCTGATAGAGCTTGAGAGGATCTTTAAAAGGATGGGGAAAAACTCCCCAAATACAGGTGTGCCAAGCTTGTAGCTTCACCCAAGAAAACTCGAGGCTGTAAATCCTGCCAATGGTGCTTCAAAGAGGTACTGAGTAAAGAGTCTGAAAACATATGTAAATGTGATATTTCATTTATTTTATATACACATTTCCAACAATTTTTATGAACCTGTTTTAGCTTTGTCATTATAGGGTATTTTGTGTAGATTGAGGGGGGGGTAAATCTAATCAATTCTATAATAAGGCTGTAACTTAACAAAATGTGGGAAAAGGGAAGGGGTCAGAATTCTTTCCGAATGCACTGTATAACCCCTAAATTGAGTTCAGTCTTCACCAATGACAACCAATAGGAGCCTAGCTTAATCATTAATGACTGGGAAAGGCCTCCATTCTAGGCCGTGGAAAATCCTACATCCATCTTATTAGCTCAGAACAGGATCAGAACATTGTGTTGATTCAACAGACTCAATTGAATGGTTTTCTTCCTAAAAAAAGGATAGTTTTGTTTTGCTACTGTTAACCTCTCTGCGCACGGAACCCGCCAGCGGGCTGAAATTCCGCAACATACGGTGATCGCTACATAAATAGTCATATTAAACATTCATGACAATACAAGTGTCTCACATGTATCGAAAGCCTAGAATCTTGCTAATCCAACTGCATTGTCAGATTTAAAAAATGATTTACTGCGAAAGACTACGATGTTATTATCTGAGCATAGAGCCCCATAATTTTTTAAACATTTTTAACCAGCACAGGCGTAACAATCACAAACTGCATTAAAATAAATTGTTTACCTTTGACGATCTGCGTCTGTTTGCAATTCCAATGCACATTGTTACACAATGAATGATCTTTTGTTTGATAAAATCTGTTTTTATAGCCTAACACGAAACATTTTGTGAACCGCTTGTGTCGTGAATTTCGACACATTCCAGGTAAATAACCCACACAAAACGTGACTTTTCAAGTCATGTTTGGTTTCACTGCAATCAACTGGTTTGTTTGTAACACAATCAAACGTGATGGGCCATTTCGTGGGATGTATTGACTGAAAGACAACAAGTCATGACATCATTGTGCACCAATGATTTGCCCACTGTTTCGTTGATTGACTGTCTTTTAACCCAATGACCACTGATCGTCTTGAAATCTAGCTGGGTAGATAGCCAATGAGCTGAGCTAAACGGCAATACGCCTTGTTTATGTGTTGCAAGACCAACCCATGTAGTAAGCTTCAGCGTAAGAGAGTCATTTGCTATTGAAGTTTCATACCGGAAGGAGAAACACATATTACGCACTGTATTGTTTGGTAAACGCGCAGATTCAGCTGTTTATATATCAATCAGTTTGGCGACTATGTCAGGGAAAGCTAAATCTATGTCTAGATATACAGATGGACACACAATTTTATAATAAATTGATTGGGAAAGTGAGACAGAGATTGTTGTAGGACGATTCATTTAGCGATTGTGGAGGAATATTTTTTGAACGGGAGAGGACATCATTTTGAACTGGTAAGTTCTTATCATGCTAATGCCTTAAAATATTAGTTGTGATTTTTTTTTTTCATTTTAGAAGCAATATATAAACATGTAATGTCATGAAATGTGAGATGCGTGTGTCTGCCGCCCCACCCCAACCCACATGAAATAGCCTATTTGAGGCTGTTGAGGGGCGGGCAGGCCCACAACAATGGCCAAAGTGAAATGTAGACAGATACAGCTGGTCTGTTGTAATATAATAAAGACAGTAGATCTAGCTGAAATGTCATATCAAAGAGACAGTAGATCTAGCAGGTCATAATAATATATTCAACCTTATGTTCCCTGTACTCCATATATATATATATCTGTTTATTATACCTATTGATACAGGGCTCATATGTGAAACTATTCTAACTGAACATTGTCTTTCACAGTGACACTGACTCCGAATGGGAGTCTTATCCGGTGTCCTGTGTGAATTTAAGTATGCTCTCTCTTTCTCTCTCTCGGAGGACCTGAGCCCCAGCACCATGCGTCAGGACTACCTGGTATGATGACTCCTTGCTGTCCCCAGTCCACCTGGCCTTCCTGCTGTTCCAGTTTCAACTGTTCTGCCTGCGGCTATGGAACCCTAAACTGTTCATTTTTAATCTTGAGGTGCTGTCCTGTTGCACCCTCTACAACCACTGATCTCCACCCGGCACAGCCAGAAGAGGACTGGCCACCCCTCATAGCTTGGTTCCTCTCTAGGTTTCTTCCTAGGTTTCTGCACCTGCATTGCTTGCTGTTTGGGGTTTTAGGCTGGGGCTATATAAATATATTTAATTTGATAGAGGACTGAGGGTCTTCCAAATATTGAAAGTGTTTAAATAGTTACCCATGTTATTTTGTAAATGTATATATCTATTTTCTTTTTCATTTTTTTTTGGGGGGGGGTTTGTTAGAATACCATTTTGGTATTTTGTATATAGTTATTTGTTTCAAAATGTATACCTTCACCAATTTGGCCACTTGGGTACATTTGGGCTACTTGTGTGGGACACCTGGGTGACGTCATGTAGCACACTCATTTTGGAAGTTATAATTCTGAAACTTTGCACAAGTACTGTTGCCCTCTTATATTTTTCACTGAAATTGTCCCCATCATCCTATCTGAATGTTTGTTTTATCTTGTTCATTTTAAAGATATAAAAAAACATTTGGATTTTTTCATTGTTTCATCTAAACCAGATCTATTGTGTTCTCCTACATTCAATTCACATTTGCACAAACGTCAGTGTTTTCTTTCAAATGGTACCAAGAATATGCATATCCTTGGTTCTGTGCCTGAGCTACAGGCTGTTAGATTTGGGTATGTCTTCAGGCGGAAATTGCACAATGTAGGGGGGAGCTCTAAGAGGTTTTAATTAACACTTCTTTGGGATAGGTGTCCCTTCCACGGGCCAGTTGAGCTAACATGGCTAATGCGATTAGCCTAAGGTTGTAAGTGACAAGAAATTTCCCAGGGCATAGACATATCTGATATTGGCAGAAAGATAAAATTCTTGTTAATCTAACTACACTGTCCAATTTACAGTAGCTATAACAGTGAAATAATACCATGCTATTGTTTGACGAGAGTGAAAAACACCTTGAGGATTGATTATAAAAAACGTTTGCCATGTTTCTGTCGATATTATGGATATAATTTGTCTGCGTTGTCGTGACCACTATTTCCGGTGTATTCCTAGGCATAACGTATCAAACTAACGGAGGTATTTGGATATAAGAAATATCTTTATGGAACAAAAGGAACATTTGCTGTCTAACTGGGATTCTCGTGAGTGAAAACATCCGAAGCTCATCAAAGGTAAACAATTAATTTGATTGCTTTTCTGATTTTCGTGACCAAGTTACCTAATGTACGTAATGTTTTGTTAGTATATCGACAAACTTACGCAAACGCTTGTATTGTTTTCGCTGTAAAGCATAATTTCAAAATCTGAGACGTCAGGGTGATTAACAAAAGGTAAAGCTGTGTTTCGCTATATTTCACTTGTGATTTCATGAATAGCTCGGACCTGATGGCCAGTTGCAGGTGTACATGGGCAGCATCCCAGGTTTCCTCAGAGTACCGAAAACATTCATCCACCGCAGGTGCCTCGATTTGGCTCTGATGCCACGGTGCCAGAACTGGCTGATAACCATGGGGACAGGTTAGTGGAGGAGTGGCGGAGGGAGTTTTGGGCCATCTCTGCCAGGGGATGAAAGTCGACCACTCCCCTGGCCGGTCCTGGCAAGAAGACCACAGAACTCTCTCCACCTGCCCATTACTCAACCTCCCATACAACCGGTGTCAGCAGGCAAGAAGCCGGAAGTATGGGAGTTGGATCTGTGAACCGCTCCTCTGTGTCATACATCAGAGACGATGCATCTGCCTTAGCATTCTGGGAACCTGGTCTGTAGGATAGAGTAAACACAAAACGGGTGAAAAACATGGCCCACCTTGCCTGGCGAGGATTCATTCTCCTCGCCGCCAGGATGTACTCCAGATTGCAGTGGTCAGTCCAAATGAGAAAAGGGTGTTTAGCCCCCTCAAGCCAATGCCTCCACGCTTTCAGAGCCCCGACAACAGCCAACAGCTCCCGGTCCCCCACGTCATAGCTTCTTCGAAAAGAACTCACAGGGGCGGAGGTTTTGTGGCGTACCCGAGCACTGAGACAGCACAGCTCCTATCCGAGCCTCTGAAGCGTCCACCTCCTATTATGAACGCTAAGGAGGGATCAGGATGAGCCAACATGAGAGCCGAGGTAAACAGAGCCTTCAGGTGACCAAAAGCCCTGTCCGCCCCAGCTGACCACTGCAGTCGCACCGGTCCACCACTTCAGCAAAGAGGTAATGGGAGCCGCTACCTGACCAAAGCCCCGGATAAACATCCGGTAGTAGTTGGCAAACCCTAAGAACTGCTGCACCTCCTTTACCGTGGTTGGAGACTGCCAATTACGCACAGCTGAAATGCAGTCATTCTCCATCTCCACCCATGACTCGGACAGACGGTATCCTAGGGAAGGAGACTGACTGTTGGAAGAATAGACATGGGAAAAACTGGGAAAAACTCTATAGATATATACATGTGCGCAACAGGAAGCTCTGGGTGAGTTGGGTGCATACTCACCTGGGATGATCCACCAGTGCCTTGCCTGCCGTCTCAACTTCTTGGGGAACCTCTCCAGCACTGACCAGCAGTGTGTCCTCTGCGGCCACAGGTAGTGCAGGCAACAGCGCCCCCTCCGGTCACCCTTAGAGCAGCACCTCCGAGCTCCATAGGTGTAGGATCGGAGTTGCTGGGCAATGGTATGAAACGGACCCCGATCTGAACATCCGCGGGTGGCCAACAGGTTATCCAGCCGGATAAATAAATCCACCAGCTGGTCGAGGGTAAGGGTGGTGTCCCTGCAGGCCAGCTCCCGACGAATGTCCTCACGTAGACTACATCGGTCATGGTCGATCAGGGCCCTCTCATTCCATCCTGCGCTGTCAGCCAGGGTCCTGAATTCCTGTGCGCTCCTCATCCCCTGTCTGAGATGGAACAAGCGTTCCCCCGCCGCTCTCCCCTCAGGTAGATGAACGAAGACCGCCCGGAAGCCGCGGGTGAAATCCTCATAGTGGACCGGGGCTGCATCTATACTTGCCCATACAGCGTTGGCCCACTCAAGTGCTTGCCCCGACTGACAGGAGATGAGGGCGAACACGCTCTCGTATCCCGAGGGAGCCGGGTGGACAGTCGCCAGGTAGAGCTCCAACTGGAGCAGGAACCCCTGGCACCCGGCAGCCGTCCCATCATATGCGTTCGGGAGAGAGAGCCGAATCCCACTGGGTCCAGGTGACGGAGGGGTGGTCAGTGGTGTGGGTTGTGGTGTTGGTTGGAGTGAAGTTGATGTGGTTGTGGACCCCCTTTTTCACATCGCTCCATGTTTAGCAGCACACGATCCCATGGCTGTGCCAAGATGTTGGAGCATCGTCGGGTGCCAATGGATGCGTTCCTCAACTGGTACCGGAGGACTGGGTGCACCTGCTGACTCCATATTATGGTGCGTGATTCTGTCATATGTCAGTTGTGGAGAGGTGAGGCCAGAGTCAAGTGCAGGACACAGAACTGAGTAAAATAACGTACTTTACTCTGAAAATAAATCTGCCAAAATAATCCACGCAGGGATAACTACCCTAACACACACGATTAACACAAACCAGGAATATTCACGCACAAAACATAATGGGAACCAGAGGGTTAAATAGGGAAATAATCATAACTTAATGGGAACCAGGTGTATACACAAGTCATAACAAATGGAAAACAGAAACATGGATCGTTGGCAGCTAGAAAGCCAGTGACGACGACCACCGAACGCTGCCCGAACAAGGACAGGCACCAACTTCGGCAGAAGTCGTGACAGCCAAGTAGTTCCCTGGGCAGAGAAAGTAGTTCTACAATCCCAGCATATGCCTTTTTGCAATAGCCTAAGTTTATAACATGATTGGCACAACTATAATAATCATAATGAAATGGCCTTGGGAGTGCCATACGTGTAAGCCAACATAAATCATTATTTTACATCTACTTGCTAAATTGATCATAGTACAGCCTCGTTATAGTTGCAAATACCATGCAGTTCCACCAAGGGAATTTAAACCAAACAGATTTTTTTTCAGGCCTCTCCACATTTATTGATGAATTAATTTCCCGTCATGAAAATGTATCCACATTTCCCAATAAAAACCCTTTAATCGAAAGCAAAAAAAAACAGACAAGTACAGATTTTTACTCCAACCTGGCAACCCTCATACAATCCGAAATAGCACCAGTATCCCAAAGTATTAATCAAAAACAAGCATAAAAAACAGCATTGGCATTAATAAAAACAAAAAGGTAAGGCTACGTTGGTTAACAATGTTGGGTTGTCAACATGTTTTTTTTTATATATAAATAAATGTGTGACACAAAAAAGCAGTGTAGAACACAATTGCCCAAAATGCATGGCTCCAATACCTTTCAAAAAATTGTCCCGAAGTTTGACCACAAAATGGGTGTCTTTTCCTATTAAATAAATCGCAAAAAAAATGTTTATTTTCGCATGAATTAAACCACACAAAATCGCACGACATCTGCTGAAATTCTTTTTGTACATATTTGCACGAATTGAGTGTGAGATTGTGTTGATTGAAAAGACAATCACAGCACCACTGAGGCGATCTGTCTTAATGAATAACACTTTAATGAGGATCGGCTATGGAGCTTAAACGACAACCCATTAATTGGTAGGCTGTAGCCGTGATCTATTTGTTTAAGTGACGAACTGACAAGTGAATAGGACAACATGATGATTGCTATGATCTGGACAATTATTTTCTAATGCTCCCCAGCTGACAGGCTATAAAGGCCTGAGTAGGTGGGATTAATTGAAATCGGGCCATATGTGAAAAAAGACTGGGAGAGATCAAATGTTATACAGCCAAAGACGTTGAAATTGTAAGCACACAGTACTTTAATTTCCGTTGCTCTCACTCCCTTCATTTTTCTTATTTTATTTACTTCAGCTCGATTAAGGCATGACAACAGTAAAATGTATTTACTGTGTGAATTGAAAAATGTGACCGATGGGCTTGATTCGGTCTTATGTAGCAAATTTTGAAATTGTGTTTTTTTGCATTTGGATAAAAGTAGACTCAGAGGTAGAAAATAGTATATCATACACTACAGTTGAGGAATAATGGGAAAGTAATTCTGCTTTGAAAGTTCATACATTTGTAACCTCAATTTTGAGAAAATGGCCTTTGAATGTTTTGGTACACCACCTGGAGAGCTCTTGTTTGTCTACACCCATTCAGCCTTGTTCATACCCTGTTAAGCTTTAGCCCCACCCATCTCTTTAAGGGTTGATCTGAGCATTCTGTACTAACAACAGCAGTCAAGCACCCAAGCTAACTGGCTAAAGTTGGTCAGACACAAATGAGAGAACAGCTCACTATGGCCATTTTATTCACCCTAGCATAGCTGGTTAGGCTGTTTTTATGATATCCAGAGCATTGATGACTGCAACTGTGCTGCTGTCAACAATTACTCAGACAAGAGTGCTCTGAGGAGATAGCCAGAGCGAATTTACCAGCTACGTCTATCAACAGTTGTCACAGTGACATCATGAACATTAAATTAAAATGGATACTTGCATAGTGGAGTCTTTTGTTAAGACATGTAGCTAGCTAGCTAAACAATTAACCTTAATACCAACTCATGACATTACTACCCTGGATGAATCTTCAGGTAGCTAACCATCCAGGTTCAATGTTAGCTAGCAAACATTAGGCTTTAACTAGAAAAGCAAATGGCTCTGAGATATTAATTACATTACTACACGGATCATACCAATAATGTTAGCTAGCAAGCCAACAGTACACTTAAGGATTGGACCCTTTTATTTAAACGTTCGCCTAAAATGACATAGTCAAATCTAACTGCCTGTAGCTCAGGAACTGAAGCACGGATATGCATATTCTTGATACCATTTGAAAGGAAACCCTTATATGTTTGTGGAAATGTAAAAATAATATAACACATTGGAATATAACACATTGGATCTGGTAAAAGTTAATACAAAAAAAAGTTTTTTTCATCATCTTTCAAATGCAAGAGAAAGGCCACAAAGTATTATTGCCATTTAGGTGAACTTTATATTTTGGCAACTAGATGACATAAGTGTATGTGCAAAGTTTTAGACAGATTCCAATGAACCATTACATTACTTTTCAAAATGTTGTATCAAGTCTGCCCAAATGAGTCTAATTGGTTTATTGATTCATGTGTCAAGTATGTAACTGTGCACTCTCCTCAAACAATAGCATGGAATTATTTCACTGTAATAACTACTATAAATTGGACAGTGCAGTTAGATTAACAATAATTGAAGCTTTCTGCCCATATCAGATATTTCTATGTCCTGGGAAATGCTCTTGTTACAAGTCATGCTAATCACATTAGAGCACGTAAATTCAACCGTCCCGTGGACACACACACACACACACACACACACACACCGATCCTGTAGAGGTTAAGGCACATAAATGCATTTTGATTTAAAAAAACAATGTTTACATTCAAATGGCTCTCCTGTTAGGTAGTGATGTGTGACACACGTCTAGTTTCCTGAAACAAGTCACAAATATGTGTTACCAATGAGGACAACATGATATCATCATGTGTCGATTAACTTTTATTTTTCTTGTCCCATAGAAAGTACAATGAATAATGTTAATGAATTGGTTGAATGAATGTGGAAAAAAATGACAGATAATGCACCTTTCAATTATTATTTCCAGCTCTTTGTTGCACAATTATATAGACAATTCTTAACTAAATCCCAAGGTGGAATGTACAAGAAATGTACAGTAGCTAGGGCAACTGAGCATGTAGCCGATAAATTCCCAAAAATGTAATTAATAAATGGACACACTCACTTCCCCACATGTGGTTGCGTGCAGTACAACGGAACTGTAGGCTGCTCTAGTAGGCCTGCATCTGTTTGTATCAGTGGCAGTCAGTGCCGTTTATGATCAGGAAGACATATTTTGTTTTTCATGAACATAGTCCTCCAATCTGCTGTATTAGAATTAGGCTGTCATTCATATTCCATTCACTCAGTTCAATGTAACAATGATAGGTTTTGGCTACTACATGACACTCAAATTTTCCCTATACCCATCATGAGGTTGCCACAACCTAACCTATGGATGAAAGTTTACAATGTAAGGGCACATTGTAAACAGTGACACATGGACAGATAGTGACACATTCAATACCGTATTGCACACTCTTACCTGCATCTAGCATATCTAGGATGTAATCATTAGTCCAACAATTGCAAACGAGAGTTTCTATCGGACAAATTCAGGTATTTTTATCCCAATTTTGTTTGCTTCTGTTTCAGAAAAGAAAATTCAACAGAATCAGTGGAATGAATACACACCTAATCACGCGTAAAAACAGCTCACTTTCATAGCGGCCTTGTTATAATCATTCTGGCCTCTATGCATTCTACTCTCACCTTTTCCCTTCATTTGTGGACTTCAATTAATAAAACATCAGCTGTATGTGACCAGGTAAAAACTTTTCCAAGCACAAACCATGTTATAACCGCTACACACAGCCTTCATTGTTATCCCCATATCAGCTAAAGTAACATCCCGCTACAATCATGCAGTAATGTTAGTGCATTGTCAGCAAGCAGTTACACCAGCGGGCCTGAGGGCAATACATTATGACAACTAAAAGCTTACCTTGACTTGGAAGAGTTCCAGTGTTGTGTTGGATAGTCATAACCAGCTAGCTAACATAGCGTCCCTCTGCTCGAGCAGTGTGTTTGAGTAACTAAACTAGCTAGCTGCATTTGCTAGCTAAGTAATTGAAACTAAACAAAATAACACTCCCTCTCTCTCTCTTGCTTCTCATTTTTTGAAAACTGTTCAATAAATTGTCTTTCTCTTTGAGTCAACTACTCACCAAATGTTATGCACTGCAAAAGCTATCCTAGCTTTTGTACTGAAGTCAATGTATCAAGAGGAAGACGGAAGCTAGCTGTTCTCCGGCTACACCATGGTGCTACCCTACAGAGTGCTGCTGAGGCTACTGTAGACCTTCATTGCAAAACATTGTTTTAATCAACTATGTGGTGACATTAATATATTTAGTATAGCTTTATCTAAAAAGGATAACCATATGGCTGCACATAGCATTGACACACAGTAATGACGTTCAGTCCGCAGCGGTTGCGAATGGGTATGGAAGCTGAAGTTGCAGCAACCCAGACCATTCTACTATCGGCAATTACAAATACTGGCAAAAAAACAAAAATAAAGATTTTTTTTTTTAAAGTCTCATTTAGTCCAGATTGGGCAATATATATTGGAATCATAAGTCGTATTATTGTAGCTACACTATTTTTTTCTATTGTATAAACATCTCCTTCATAACACATCTTATTTCAAATAGGCATTTATGGTTGACTAGAGAACATAAATCTGGACAAGACTATGTATATATTTCTATGTATTGCATTTGGTTGCAGTCATTGCAGCTAAAGGTGCCACAACAAGTTATTGAGTGAAATAATAATTGAATTATTCTTCAAGATACAAACAACTCTATTTAACAATATTTTAACAATATTTTAATTTACTCTATTTTAATGTAATTCTCGAACATGTGAACTTTCATGTGTCTTAATAACAAACTTGTATGCCATCTGTAAATATGAATAAATTGTTAAATTATGAGCCTAGTTGTTTTAGCCAAAGAAAAACTCAGCAACCTTGCCACTAGATGTTTTGACACACATGATTGGCTGAGATAATGAGTGGGCAGGACATGCCAAGAGAAGAGTTTGGATTGGTCTGCCATATAGCACACTTCTGTCTATTTGAGCTTGTCAGTATGTGTAGGCAATCATGTCTTAACACAGCTTTTTTTATGTATCGCGTAGTAAAACTGCATATGTGTTGCTCTCCACTTTCTGGAGGAGTGAGTTTTGAAATCTGTGGAATTTGAGAAGTATAACTAAGGAGATGAAGAAAACACCTGTCTCCAGATTACATCTTCAAACTAAGGGCATCGTATGATGTATAAAGGGTAAGATAGTCTAGCTAGCTACATTTTCAGATATTAAAGTATTTTCATTTCCAGTTAAAGTGTACTGTTAGCTAACTAGCTAACATTAGAAATAAGAAGATGGTGCCGACTGAGTTGGCAGCATTGCAACTAGCTCTTAGAAAACTTTCAGTATTTTTTTTTTATGTTCTATTTTTTACAATATTAGCGGAGAAGAGGCTGGTTCGACTTAGGAGGTACACACACCACCCACCGCTTCAAGTATATTACTGGTTAACTTCTTGATGCACCCTTCCTGTTAGCGGGATCATTTTCATTCACATCCGCTGAATTGCAGAGCGCCAAATTCAAATTAAATTACTAAAAATATTAAATTTTCATGAAATCACAAGTGCAATATAGCGAAACACAGTTTAGCTTGTTGTTAATCCACATGGCATGTCAGATTTCAAAAAAGCTTTTCGGCGAGAGCATACCAAGCGTTTATGTAAGGACATCTCTCTCAGCAGACAAAACATTAAAAACAGCTAGCAGCCAAGTAGATTGCTTTTCTGACTTTCGTGACCAATCAAATTAATCGCTTACCTTTGATGATCTTTGGATGTTTCAATTCACGAGACTCCCATTTACACAATAAATGTTCCTTTTGTTCCATAAAGATTATTTTTATATCCAAAATACCTCCATTTGGTTGGCGCATTATGTTCAGAAATCCAGAGGCTCGAGCGGTCACGACCGGGCAGACGAAAATTCCAAATAGTATCCGTAAAGTTCGTAAAACATGTCAAACGTTTTTTAATAATATATAATCGATAATATTTCAACCGGACTGTATCTTCTTCAATAGGAGAGAGAGAGGAAATGTCTGCTCCAAACTGTTGCACATGCAAAACGCTGCTGGCACCCAGTCATACAATGACGCGATGTGATCTTTCTCGCTCATTTTCAAAATAAAAGCCTGAAACTACATCTAAAGACTGTTCACAACATGTGGAAGCAATAGGAACATGAATCTGGTTGATATCCCTTTAAATGGAGCGAAGGCAGGTCAATGAAACAGAGAGCTTTCAGGAAAAACAACACTTCAGAGGTTGGATTTTCGCCTGCAATATCAGTTCTGTAATACTCACAGACAATATTTTGACAGTTTTTGAAACTTTTAGTGTTTTCTATCCTAATCTGCCAATTATATGCATATTCTAGATTCTGGGCCTGAGAAATAGGCAGTTTCATTTGGATATGTTTTTCATCCAAACATCAAAATACTGCCCCCTACACTCAACCGGTTAATGTTCAGTCTTTGGATGACAAAGTTGATGAGCTTCGAGCAAGGATTTCTTTCCAGAGAGACAATGGGGCCTGTAACATACTTTGTTTCACAGAAACATGGCTCTCTCGGGATACTTTATCGGAGTCAGTAATGCCAGCAGTATTCTCAGTACATCGCGCAGACCGGAATAAATATCTCTCCGGAAAGCAGAAGGGCAGAGGGCTGTGTTTCATGATTAACGGCTCATGGTGTAATTCTAGGAACGTACAGGAACTCAAGTCATTTTGCTCACCCGACCTACAATACCTCACAATTAAATTCCGACCAAGAGAATTATCTTCCGTCATTGCCACGGCAGTTTACATCCCACATTAAGCCTAAACCTCAGCGGCCCTCACGGGACCTTATGCAAACTGGAAACCATATATCCTGAAGCTGCATTTATTGAAGCTGGGGATTTTAACAAAGCAAATCTGAGGACTAGGCTGCCAAAATTCTTTCAACATATTGACTGTCCTACTCGCCCTACTAAGACTCTCGACCATTGCTATTCAAACTTCCAAAACGCTTACAAGGCCCTCCCCCACCCTCCTTTCGGCAAATCTGACCAATAATCCATCTTGCTCCTCCTGTCCTATAGGCAGAAACTAAAACAGGAAGTGCCCGTGCTTCTTACGATTCAACGCTGGTCTGACCAATTGGAATCCACGCTTCAGGATTGTTTTGATCACGTGGACAGGGATATGTTCAGAGTAACGTGCAAAATAATCTAGATGCATACATGAATACGGTGGCTGATAAGGACGTGTATATGAGATGTAGTACCCATGACTGGAGTCGCAATTCAATGGCTCAGACACGAGACGTACGTGGCAGGGTCTTCAGACAACCACGGACTACAAAAGGAAAACCAGCCGCGTCTCCAAGACCGACGTATCGCTTCTGGACACGCTAGACACATTCTGCGCACGCTTTGTGGATAACACTGTGCCACCTACACCTCCCACTACCAAGGACTGGTGGCTCTCCTTCTCCGTGGCCAACGTGAGTAAAACATTTAAATATGTTAACCCTCGCAAGGCTCCAGGTCCAGACGACATCCCTAGCCGTGTCCTCAGAGCATGCACAGACCAGCTGGCTGGTGTGTATACAGACATATTCAATCTCTCCCTATCCCAGTCTGCTGTCCCCACATGCCTCAAATGGCCACCATTGTTCCTGTACCCAAGAATGCAAAGGTTACTTGAACTTAACAACTATCGCCCCTTAGCACTCACCTCTGTCATCATGAAGTGCTTTGAGAGACTAGTCAAGGATCATATCACCTCTACCTTACCTGCCATCCTAGACCCACTTCAATTTGCCTGCCGCCCGAATAGATCCACAGATGATGCAATCGCCATCACTCGGCACACTGCCCTATCCCATCTGGACAAGAGGAATACCTTTGTAAGAATGCTGTTTATTGACTATAGCTCAGCATTCACACCATAGTACCCTCCAAACTCATCATTAAGCTCGAGGCCCTGGGTCTGAACCCCGCCCTATACAACTGAGTCCTGGATTTCCTGATAGGCCACACCCAGGTGGTAAAGGTAGGAAAGATAACCTGCACTCCGCTGATCTTTAACACTGGGGCCCCACAAGAGTGCGTGCTCATCCCCCTCCTGTACACCCTGTTCACCCATGACTGCATGGCCAAGCATGCCTCCAACTCAATCATCAAGTTTGCAGATGACACAACAGTAGTAGGCTTGATTACCAATGATGATGAGACAGCCTACAGGGAGGAGGTGAGGGCTCTGGGAGACTGGACTGCAGTGGAGTAGGTGGAAAGCTTCAAGTTCCTTGGCGTACACATCGCTGACAAACTGAAATGGACCACCCACACAGACAGTGTGGTGAAGAAGCTGCAACAGAGCCTCTTCAACCTCAGGAGGCTAAAGAAATTTGGCTTGTCACCTAAAACCCTCACATATTTTTACAGATGCACAATTGAAGACATCATGCCCGGCTGTATCACTGCCTGGTACAGCAGCTGCACCACCTGCAACCACAAGGAGGGTGGTGCGATCTGCCCTACGCATTACCGGGGGCAAACTACCCACCCTCCAGGACACCTACAGTACCCGATGTCACAGGATGGCCAAAAAGATCATCAAGCACATCAACTACAAGAGCCACTGCCTGTTCACACCGCTATCATCCAGAAGGCGAAGTCATTTCAGGTACATCAAAGCTAAGACCGAGAGACTAAAAAACATACCATGGCCATCAGACTGTTAACCAGCCATCACCAGAACATTAGAGGCTACTGCCTATAGGCATAGACTAGGAATCACTGGCCACTTTAAGGAATGGAACACTAGTCACTAATAATGTTTACATATCTTGCATTACTGTATTCTATGGTATCTTAGTCATTTAACAATCTTTGGTCGCATTTCTGTTTTGAAGGTTTTGGAAAAACTATTTTTGACATTCTCCGTCCATTTTGCTCCTTTTTTGTTGGGGATAAATGAAACCTGAACTTTCCTGAATAAGTTCCTCCAATTTCTTTTGTTTTGTGACCAGATTATTCAGTGTTTCTGTATTGTATGTATCTAAACCATTGATGTGTAATGTTAGATTTTCTATTTCTGCTGTAAGTCCTTTCTCTGTTAGAAGATACTGTTTTTGTTTTTGGGATGAAAATGAATTTGAACGGCTTCTAAAGGCACACTTAACTTGTTGGGGATAGGGGGCAGTATTTTCACTTTGGATGAATTGTGTGCCCATAGTGAACTGCATCCTACTCTGTCCTAGATTGCTAATATATGCATATTATTATTACTATTGGATAGAAAACACTCTGAAGTTTCTAAATCTGTTTGAATTATGTCTGTGTATAACAGAACTCATAGGGCAGGCAATCTTCCAAACAGGAAGTGAAATTATGAATGCGTGTCTAATTTTAAGTCATCGCCTCTTCCCTTCCAAATAAGATATGGATCTGTTGCCACTTCCTACGCCTTCCACTAGATGTCCTCATTCAGTAGAACGTGGAATGGAGCCTCTGGTGTGAACTTTGACCGAATGGGAGGGGAAATAGTCACTGTCCTGGCAGAATGCAATTTCACTTTGGCGCATTTGTCTGTGGATGTCACCATCGTTCCATTTGGCTGCAGATAAAAACGTATGCTCCGGTTGGAACGTTATTGGATATATATGAAAATAACATCTTGAAGATTGATTCTTTACTTAGTTTGACCAGTTTATTCGACCTGGCATATATCATTTGGAAATTTTCGTCCGAGTTCTCCTGGACCAGCGTCAGCTTTTGGGCACGTGAGCTGAAAAATGATTGCATGGTAGGCTTTTTTCGTAATGTTTAAAAAGAATCTGACACAGCGGTTGCATTAAGAACCAGTGTACCTTGTATTATATGTAGACCATGTATCTTTAGTCAAAGTTTATGATGAGTATTTCTGTTATCTGGCGTAACTTTCTGTAATTCCTCCGGATATTTTGGAGACATTTCTGAACATGGCGTCAATGTAAACCGAGATTTGTGGATATAAATATGCATATTATCGAACAAAACATAAATGTATTGTGTAACATGTCCATATGAGTGTCATCTGATGAAGATGATCAAAAGGTTAGTGATTCATTTTATCTCTAATTCTGCTTTTGTGACTATCTTTGACTGAGAAAAATGGCTGTGTTTTTTGGGGATTTGGTGGTGGTCTAACATAAATATATGTTGTGTTTTTGCTGTAAAACATTAAAAAAATCGGACATGATGGGTAGATTAACAAGATGTTTATCTTTCATTTGCTGTATTGGACTTGTTAATGTGTGAAAGTAAAATATTTCTAAAGAATATTTTTGAATTCCCCGCACCACCTTTTCAGCTGAATGTGGGGGTGGGGGGACTGACCACATTGATTCAGTCTTATGTAGCAGCATTTGAAATAGTGTTTTTTACATTGGATAAAAGCAGAGACACAGAGCTATGAAATGGTATATCATACACTGCATTTGAGGAAAAATTGCCAAGTTTGAAAGTTGAAAAACTTGTATCCTCACTTTTGAGAAAATGGCCTTTGAATGTTTTGGTACCTACTGGAGAGCTCTTTGTCTATAACCATTCAGATTCATTCACACCCTCTTAAGCTTTAGCCCCCACCCAAACTCTGACCATTTTACTCACCCTAGCAGAGCTGGTTAGGCTGTTTTCATGTTATCAAGAGCGTTGGTGACTAACTGTGCTGCTGACAACAATTTAATTATGTTTTTTTTTGCCAACGTTTACTGACACCGACCATATTCAACGGATGCTGAGCATTCTTAAATTCATCAGTTATTCTGCGCCCTGGCACACTCAGATGAGAGTGCTCTGAATATGGAGTAGATGGCCAGACTGAATTTACGAATGCACCCGAAATAGTTGCTTGTTAAGATATGTAAACAGTGAACCCCAATTACAACTCATGACGTTACTACTCGGCATGAATCTGCAGGTAGCTAACCAACCAGGTTCAATTGTAGCTAGGTAACATTAGGCTATAACTAAGCAAATAGTTAGCCAAATCAAATCTAATTGTAGTGATCGCAGATGTTATTGTGCGTGTAGCAAAATGCTTGTGCTTCCAGCTCCGACAGTGAAGTAATATCTAACAAATTACACAATATATACCCAATACACACAAATCTAAGTAGGAATGGATTAAGGCTATATACATATGGACGAGCGATGTCAGAGCGGAACGGAATGAGATACAGTAGAATAGTATAGAAAACAGTATATAGGTATGAGATGAGTAATGCAAGATATGTAAGCATTATTAGGTGAATGAGATGCTGTACAATAGTATAGAAAACAGTATACACACGAGAAGAGTAATGCAAGCTATGTAAACATTAAACATTGCAGCAAGGCAATAAAGTAATGCTGCAAAAAATGTGCCAAAGCAATTCACTTTTTGTCCTGAATACAAAATATGATGTGTGGGGCAAATCCAATACAGCACATTACATTGCTGAGTACCACTCTACATATTTTCGAGCTTAGTGTTGGCTGCATCAGTTTATGGGTATGCTTGTAATCATTAAGGACTGGTGAGTTTTAGACAAAAAAAATGTAACGGAATGGAGCTAAACACTGGCAAAATCCCAAGGAAAACCTGGTTCAGTCTGCTTTCCACCAGACACTGGGAGATCTATCAGCAGGACAATAACCTAAAACAGAAGGCCAAATCTACCCCGGAGATACTTACCAAGGAGACAATGAATTTTCCAGAGTGGCCAAGTTACAGTTTGATTTAAATCTACTTGACAATCGCTAGACCTGAAAATGGTTGTCTACCAATGATCAAGAACCAATTTGACAGAGCTTGAAGAAGTTTGAATAGAATAATGGGCAAAGGTTGCACAATCCAGGTGTGAAAAGCTCTTAGAGACTTACCCAGAAAGACTCACAGCTGTAATCGCTGCCAAAGGTGCTTCTGCAAAGTATTGACTCAAGGGTGTAAAAATGGAGGGAGGTATTGCAAAAGGAAATAGCAAAATGGCATTATACTGGGATGGATAGGTTAATCTGTGGACATTGGAGGGTTGGAGTTAGGATCAGAATGAATGGAGGATTGGCCGCTGTGGGTGAAAATCCAGCACTTGGAGAAAGAGGAAATTAGGAATGCATGTATAATTATTTGACTACAGGTACCGTAGATGTAAGCGAAATAGCTGTAAGTAGCAGTAGAAGTATTGATGTCTGCTAGTTTACTCTAATCAGGGTAGGGATGGTAGGGTAGGGGGCAGTATAAAGAAAAATCAATAATAATAAGGGGGATTGGGGATTAGAAATGATGCAAACAATTACATTTATAGATTCTAGGTTCTGCCTGCAATACTAAGGCTGATTAAATAAATACAAATAAAGATCCTACATTATATTTTGGCGACATAGATTTTCAGTTGTGTATCATTTCTAAGGTTATTACTTTTGGGGAAGGGTGTTCCCTATCTTGAATAGAATAACAAGGGACAATATGAACAGAAGATTAACCAAAGATAATTTAGGTTGGATGTTGTTGATTAAAACAGACTGTAATCAACTGCAGTAGCTACTAACAAAAAGAGGCTATGATGAGGGCAGTAATGGATTTTTATATTTAAAACAACTAAAGAAGATAGATATCCCATATTGGCTTTAAATTGAGCCATAAAAGCAGTTGCATATAAAATCAAAAACACATTTTCACTTTTTTAACTTAGTGTAAGAAAGTACATTTTGCCATCAACAAAAGCAATCAGCCAAACTGTAATGAACTTGTGGAAGAGGATCAAGGGCAGGTGCTTGTTTTAGATAAGATTGTGTTTCTTCTGGAGGATTTCAAGGAGGAAAGTGAGAACTTTTCCAATCAGTCAGGTTCAGACACTTGGTCTTTATTCAGATAAGGCTTTGCTTATTCAACTCTCCAATGTTTCTCCGATGAGCTGCTTAATCCGCTTTGATTAATTATCAGTGCTTCATTTGGGGGGTGAGAAGCTTCCAAACAATAAGCCACCTCATTTTCAAACTCTGAACAATGTGACCACCAGGGTGCACATTGATTTGACTCAAAACTTGAAAAACTATATATAACGACATTGATGGGGCGTGAGCCTATTGCACTGTTAACGCTTTGACACCTTATGTTAAAGCATCCATTTCTTAACTATGTCTCAAAAAAAGCTAACATTTTACGTTTTTTCTACCCCCTGATCTTAGGCGAGGGTGACAAAGTAGCAATTGAAACCGAAGTGAGGTGTGTTTTGTATGTGAGTGCATATATTTGTGTGTGTGTGTGTGTGTATATAGGTGTGTGTGTAATTGTGTGTGTACATCTGGATTGTCAGATCCTGTTAATTGCCTCCTTCCTGCAGCGTTACATTTGTGACACGCCTCACCACCCGACTGTCACATCACTTCCATTATTTGCCCATTCAAAACAGAGAAACATTTTCCATGTCGACATTAACGACTCGCAAAAGGGAGAAGAAGGGGAAATATAACTAAACTAATTAAGCAGACTGACTCACCTCGTCCAGTGCTAGGACACTTATTGGGGTATTACGAGTCCCCCCTCCCTCCCCTGCATCTCTGTTAATTACTGTAAAAGTAAGTCCGGTACTTTTCTAAAGGTTTTTTTCGCCGTTAGGGAAACAACTGCAGTGTGGTGCGGGTGAGCGGCTGTCTGGTTTCTACCTCTACGGAAAGGATGGGACCTTTTGGTGTCTCCACTCTCCACTGTGATTATTGAAGTTCGGGGACTTCTCACGGGGAGGCTGACCAGTGTCCTCGACCTGGAATAAGGAGGACATTGAATCATTGAATAATAAGAGCAGTATGCCTCCATAGTCACTAGTTGTGGCATAGTCTTGCCTAGCTTACTGATCCTGAGACTGATCAAGGTGAAGCTATGAAGTCCAATGGATGTGTCCACACAATACTAGGAGTGAGTCATTTATGAGTAGCTTTTCAAACACACTAGTTTTTCCTTCCAGGCAGAACGCTTTATGTCATTAACTGATCTCAGGCTTTCTCTTCCTTGGGAGAGATTGACTGGACACATAGTATCCCTTCACCACAGTAATAGAATCAACATGGAAGGGTCAGAACTGAGTGGACTGATATATGAACCATAAATATTATGGGCTTAACGCAGGCACATCTATTTTAATGGGAGCGTGTTAAATATAAATGCCCCCGTAAGACAGATCTACGAGGTGACTTGGAGCTCATGAATAAAGGTGACTGGACGGGCGTGGATGAAATGGTGATCTGAGCCCGACGCTTTGACTGATCTCTTCTTTCAGCCACGGTGACTCTAACATTTGTTTCACTCTACCCCTCCCCCCAAACACTCATGCCCATTTCTCCCCAGCAGCCCTTTTCAGAAAATGTCAAGACCAGCACTTTAACCCCCTTAAATCACATCACTTGATTTGCAAGCCTCACGCTTTTTAAAAGGCTGGCCTTTACAGAAATTAATCTTGGTGGTAAAAAAATGGACAGAGACAATTAATAGGGACGTTGTGACACCTTATCCTGGCTATTGAGCCACTGGTAAATTGGCAATTAGTGTGTACTTCATTGTAGTGTGAGGCATATATACATGTAAGAGGACTTTCATCTATTGTACGACTGGCTGCCAGTTAAATATCACCTAGGGCGAGTTAGTATTTCATTAACTCATAATTAACGGGCACAGGTATTATGTCTCTCTGTGGGGAAGAGAGACTGTGGATTTCCATTGAGATCCAACTTCTCATTATGGAACAATAACTCCAAAGGAATTGTGGGGCAATGGTGGGGCAACATAGCTACTGATACGTCTCACCATGTCACCTAACACATAACTGGCCGCCTAAGAAACGGCATTGAATTAATATGGACTGTCAACGGAGACATGTTATTTTTCTTAGGCACATTTACACATTCACACACTAACACGTTCACCTGCCTTGTTGAACGAGTGAGTGAACATGTCAACACACGTGTGAACACACTTGTGAATAAATGAAAACATATTTCTGCTACACTCTTAGAAAAAAAGGTTCTGGATGCTTGCATCACATATAGCACCCATTAAGGTTCTATAATTATCCTCAACTGGAACCATATAGAACCCTATATGGAACCCAAGGATTCTACTGAACAAAAACACAAACACAACATGTAAAGTTTTTGTCCCATGAGCTGAAATAAAAGATTGCAGACATTTTCCATACGCACAGGTCCACTTTGTGCTGGGAACAATACAAGGCCACTATAAAAATGTGAAGTTTTGTCACACAACACAATGCCACAGATGTCTCAAGTTTGACGGAGCGTGCAATTGGCGTGCCGATTGCAGGAATGTCAACCGGAGCTGTTACCAGAGAATTGAATGTTAATTACTTTACCATAAGATGCCTTCCACTTCATTTTAGAGAATTTGGCAGTACTTCCAACCGGTCTCACAACCGTAGATCACGTGTAACCGTGCAGGGCCCAGGACCTCCACATCCGTCTTCTTCACCTGCGGGATCATCTTTGACGAGCCACTCGGACAGCTGATGAAACTGTGGGTTTGCATAACCAAAGAATTTCTGCACAAACTGACAGAAACCGTCTCAGGGAAGCTCAACTGCATTCTTGTCGTCCTCACCAGGGTCTTGACTGCAGTACAACGTCATAACCGACTTCAGTGGTCAAATGCTCACCTTCGATGGAAACTGGCAGGCTGGAAAAGTGTGCTCTTCAAATCAAATCAAATCAAATTGATTTATATAGCCCTTCGTACATCAGCTGATATCTCAAAGTGCTGTACAGAAACCCAGCCTAAAACCCCAAACAGCAAGCAATGTTGGTGTAGAAGCACGGTGGCTAGGAAAAACTCCCTAGAAAGGCCAAACCTAGGAAGAAACCTAGAGAGAAACCAGGCTATGTGAGGTGGCCAGTCCTCTTCAGGCTGTGCCGGGTGGAGATTATAACAGAACATGGCCAAGATGTTCAAATGTTCATAAATGACCAGCATGGTCCAATAATAATAAGGCAGAACAGTTGAAACTGGAGCAGCAGCATGGCCAGGTGGACTGTGGACAGCAAGGAGTCATCATGTCAGGTAGTCCTGAGGCATGGTCCTAGGGCTCAGGTCCTCCGAGAGAGATGAATGGATGAATCCTGGTTTCAATTGAACCGGGCAGACAGCGTCTTGTGGGTAAGCGGTTTGCTGATGTCAATGCCTTGCCCCATGGTGTTGGCGGGGTTATGGTATGGGCAGGCATAAGCTACAGACAACGAACACAAATTTATTTTACTGATGGCAATTTGAATGCTCAGAGATACCGTGATGAGATCCTGAGGCCCATTGTCGTAGCATTCATCTGCCGCCATCACCTCATATTTCAGCATGATAATACACAGCCCAATATGACAAGGATCTGGAAGCTGAAAATGTTCCAGTTCTTCCATGGCCTGCATACTCACCAGACATGTCCCCCATTGAACATGTTTGGGATGTTTTGGGTCGACGTGTACGACAGCATGTTTCAGTTCCCACCAATAACCAGAAATGTTGCACAGCTATTGAAGAGGAGTGGGACAACATTCCACTGGCCACAATTGACAGCCTGATCAACTCTATGCGAAGGACATGTGTCGCGCTGCATGAGGCAAATGGTGGTCACACCAGACACTGACGATCAGTTTTCCATACATTTCTATGGGCTACTAGCAGTAAGGCCAAATTCATCAATTTATTTTTAAATGTATTATTCTTCTTCTCCCTAAATGGGTCTTAAAATTCAAATGCAAATAGCAAAATTATACATGGTATGACAATCTTAAAACAATTCCCCCATTGCTCTTGATCCGTTTCAGCTACAAATGTTGACATGTGCAGATGGACTCAAGATAAAATCAAAGTTTATTTGTCACATGCGCCGAATACAACAGGTGTAGACCTTACAGTGAAATGCTTACTTACAGGCTCTAACCAATAGTGCAAAAAAGGTATTAGGTGAACAATAAGTAGAGTAAGTAAAGAAATAAAAACAACAGTAAAAAGACAGTGAAAAATAAGGCCCGGCAGGCAGCTTAGCCCCAATGATGTACTGGGCCGTACGCACTACCTTCTGCAGTGCTTTGACGTCAGAGGCCGAGCAATTGCCGTACCAGGCAGTGATGCAACCAGGATGCTCTCGATGTTGCAGTTGTAGAGCCTTTTGAGGATCTCAGCACCCATGCCAAATCTTTTTAGTTTCCCGAGGGGAATAGGATTTGTCGTGCCCTCTTCACAACTGTCTTGGTGTGTTTGGACCATTCTAGTTGTTGGTGATGTGGACACCAAGGAACTTGAAGGTCTCAACCTGCTCCACTACAGCCCCGTCAACGAGAATGGGGGCGTGCTCGATCCTCCTTTTCCTGTAGTCCACAATCATCTCCTTAGTCTTGGTTACATTGAGGGATAGGTTGTTATTCTGGCACCACCCGGCCAGGTCTCTGACCTCCTCCCTATAGGCTGTCTCGTCATTATCGGTGATCACACAGTTGTGTCGTCTGAAAACTTGATGGAGTCATGCCTGGCCATGCAGTTGTGGGTGAACAGGGAGTACAGGAGGGGACTGAGCACGCACCCCTGGGGGGCTCCACTGTTGAGGATCAGCGTGGCAGATGTGTTGCTACCTACCCTCACCACCTGGGGATGGCCCGTCAGGAAGTCCAGGATCCAGTTGCAGAGGGAGGTGTTTAGTCCCAGGATCCTTAGCTTCGGGATGAGCTTTGAGGGTACTATGGTGTTGAATGCTGAGCTGTAGTCTATGAATAGCATCCTTACATAGGTGTTCCTTTTGTCCAGGTGAGAAAGGGCAGTGTGGAGTGCAATAGAGATTGCTTCATCTGTGGATCTGTTGGGGCGGTATGCAAATTGGAGTGGGTCTAGGGTTTCTGGAATAATGGTGTTGATGTGAACCATTACCAGCCTTTCAAAGCACTTCATGGCTACGGATATGAGTGCTACGGGTCTGTAGACATTTAGGGAGGTTGCCTTCGAGTTCTTGGGCAGAGGGACTATGGTGGTCTGCTTGAAACATGTTGGTATTACAGACTCAATCAGGGACATTGAAAATGGACATTGAAAATGTCAGTGAAGCCACCTGCCAAATGGCTTCAGCACAGCTTTTTGCTACCATTCCTACTTCATAAACGTAAAGCTTGTTGTATCCCCATTCATTTCAATAGCGGAATGCACGCTTCAACATTCTAAACTGAAATCACGGCCACAAAACTTTCAGAATGTTCAAACTAAAACATTTTGAGCGCTTAAAAACACGTATGGCTTATGATGATATAGTACTCACTCTAGCCTCATTTACTAGCCCACACATGGAAATCACCCAAAAATAGCTCATTATAACTAACATATAGCCTATGAAAACCCTATTACTACTGTCGTCACTACCACTACCACTACTACTACTATTTCACATCCCAAAATACTTTAAGATAAGCAAGCACACCTTACTTTAGTAAATGTCCTTTTCTAGTTCATGTTAATCATAACTTGCTTATTTTTGTTCACATCGAAGAACACACATGCTCATTGTCTATTGGTTTAAAGGTAACACTTTAACAGGCACCCAGCATCATAACACATTATGACACAGTCATAATCATGTCATAATGTCATAACAGCTGATATACATTGTCATAATATGGTCATAACCCATATATTTACACCTGTTGTGAGATATATGACATTATTTTATGGCTTGTTATGGCACTTACACAAAACAGAAACTTTACACTGCCATGGTTAAGATGACAATCTTTTGATTTAAATAGGTAATACAGTGCATAGCGCTAGTCTACACACCCCTTGCTCAGTCTTCACATGCTACTGCCTTAAAATGAATCTTAAAAGGGATTCAATTGAATATTCCCTACAGATCTACACAATCTATTACATATTTTCAACGTGAAAGAAAAGGTATAGAACATTTGCCACATTCATAAAAAGTAACAATCAAGATGTGACGACTGTGCAAGGGGTGTGTACACTTTCACTAGTGTCTGTATGTAATGTCATGGTAACAGCTTCCCACAAGCAAAGGGATCGGGACAGGTGTAAGTGTGGTGCTGTGTAGGACCCAAATAGACCTAAAAACATGATGGGTACAAACAGATCATATTTCGTGAGAGGACAGGGTGTGGTTTTCGGTGAGGATCACTTGAATCCAGGCCAACTCAACAGGAATAAATACAGTATAAACATACAATATGGTAATCGCAGGGCAGGCATGGTTATTAACAAAGGATATTCATACCGCCCGCAATTACAGCACCGTCTTATGACAACAAATGATTTGTGTCTTTTGCATACAATTTGAAAATAATGATTCCAATCGCAGTGTTTGTGATCAGACAGACTAGAGAGCAAAAGGTCAGAGAGGGGGCAAGATCAGACGGGTTCCAAAAGTTCACTCTGTATCCTCTCAAGCAGCGAATCAAAGAGAAAGATAGAACATTTGCACACATAGACAATCGCAGACAGACACCCACACAAACACACACATACGCGTGGACACAGACAATCACACACACACAAACACAGGCAAACACACACAATGACACACACACAAGTATATACACATACGAACAATCACTCATACAGACACAATGGGCCTGGTATCTGGGGCAAGCTGGTTAGCCGAATGAAGTGTTGAGGATGATTTTTTTCAGACTTATCTCTTTGACAAACTCCCTACCACAGATATATTTCATTTGAAAACAAAGCACATGAGAATCCCTGTCTCTTTTTTCTGGAAATTCTGACTCCGTTTCTCATTCACACTACCTTGTCCAATGGACAAAATTAATGTCTGACACACATAGGGTTGCAAAGGGAAGGTTTCGAAGTTTACCAGTAAACTACCAGAATTTGGGTAACTTTTAATGATTTTATCTCATGGCCCCTTTTGAGTGCTTCAGATTATCACAGGTGCATGTAATTATCTGGCCTTATCGCATGTAAAATATATAAAATAATAAAATAAGATGATTTTAAAATAAGATAAATAGACTGAAAAAGGTATAAAACATCCTAAATATAAACCATCAATTTAGTGTATACTATTGGTATTTAATATAAGAGTTTCAGCTTGAAATATCCTTAACATTTTTTTACACTCTTATGCTTTTTTTTTTTTTCTTGAAAATGTTTTGGCACCAAACTGGTGGCAGTTGTGAAAAAAGTCAATAGTTAGAACAGTTGCAGAGTTAAGACTCAGGCCTAATTAAAATTAATGTCATTGTTGATTATATGCTTTTAAAAATGATTAGGCAATCCACTAGAAACGCATGGACAATATGGATGCAGATATAAAGAACAATAATACTATAAATGAATACACTTTTTAAAAGCTATTTAAGTATAAATTACCAAAGTTACCATTGGCCAACGTGCTATCACTGGAAAACAAACTCGATAATCTACAGATGTGACTGTCCTACCAACGGGACATAAACACTGTAATATCTTATGTTTCACAGAGTTTTGGTTGAACGACGACAAGGATAATATAGAGCTGACTGGGTTTTCTGTGCGTCTGGTAAGACGAGGTGCGGGGGTTTATGTGTTTATTTGTCAATAACTACTGGTGAACGATGTCTAATATTAAAGTCGTGAGGTATTGCACCCCATGATAAGCTGTAGACCACACTGTCTACCAAGAGAGCTATCATCTATATACCAATGGTGGCACTAAGACCGCACTCAACAAGCTGTATAAGGCCATAAGCAAACAAGAAAATGCTCATCCAGAAGCGGCGCTCCTAGTGACCGGGGACTTTAATGCAGACAAACTTAAATCTGTTTTACCTCATTTCTATCACCATGTGCCATGCGCAACCATATGAAAAAACTGTGGACCACCTTTACTCCACACACAGAGATGCATACAAAGCTCTCCCTCGCCATCCATTTCACAAATCTGACCATAATTCTATCCTCCTGATTCCTGCTTACAAGCACAACCTACTGCAGGAAGTACCAGTGACTCACTCAATAAAGAAGTGATCAGAAGACGCGGATGCTATGCTACAGACTGTTTTGCTAGCACAGACTGGAATATGTTCCGTGATTCATCCATTGGCATTGAAGAGTATACCACTTCATTCACCAGCTTCATCGATAAGTGCATTGATGACGTCATCCTTACAGTGACCGTACGTATCCCAACCAGAGGCCATGGATTACAAGCAACTTCTGCACCGAGTTAAAGGCTAGAGCTGCCGCTTTCAAGGAGCGGGAAACTAATCCGGACGCTTAAAAGATATCCCACTATGCCCTCAGACAAACCATCAAACAGGCAAAGTGTCAATACAGGACTAAGATTGAATCCTACTACACTGGCTCTGATGCTCGTCGGATGTGGCAGGACCTGCAAACTATTACGGACTACAAAGGGATACCCAGCCATGAGCTGCCCAGTGATGCGAGCCTAGAAGAAAAATAAACGCACACCTATTAAGACAAGGTGCTGGCTAGCGGAGTAGAAAACTTGAAAATAAAAAAGAGCCACACACTCTAGGAGCTCAGATGCAAAAATGTAAATACCAACGTTTTGACAGCCAAGCTGTCTTCGTCAGGGTCTAATCACAAACACTGCGGGATGACTCGTTTATGTAGTGTCAAAAGACACAGGTGTCTAATCATGGCCAAGAGTTGCCTAATATCATTGGTTAATTATCTAATATTAAAATGTCATACACATAACAGCATACAAACAACAAATGGATAGCATATGATCATAAATTAATTTGACTAAACAAGATTACAAACAATTACAATGGCAAAGTCACAATAATCACAAGAATGGCTTCAGATCTACATTGAGACCGAAGGGAGCAAGGGTCTTTAAGTTAAAGATCCAGACAGCCTCTCGTTTTAATAATAAATGATCAAGGTCACCCCCTCTCCTAGGGAGGGTGACATGTTCGATGCCAATATAACGCAGAGACGAAATTGAGTGGCCTGCCTCCAAGAAGTGGGTAAGTGGGTAACTGGGTAAGTAAAGTTTTTACACCTAATGGTGCTACGATGCTCTGAGATACGTACTTTTAATACACGCTTTATTTTACCCACATAATTTTGACCACAAGGACAAGTTATAAGATAAATAACTGCCTTAGTGGAGCACGTAATAACACCTTTGATTGGGATCGATTTCCCTGTTTGTGGGTGTTTGAAGGATCTACATTTATAAGTGCCATTGCATTGAGCACAGCCATTACATTTGTAATTTCCATCCAGTAGGGGCGCAAATAGACGTTGTTTAGGAATATCTTGGGGTGGTAAATCAGAGTGTACCAACTGGTCTCTGAGATTTCTGCCCCGCGAGAATACGACCAAGGGAAGGTCCGAAAACACATTACCGAGACAATCATCGGATTTTTAGAATGTGTCAATGTTTGAACAACTCCCTTAATTTGTTCAGAATGCTTTGGATAGCGGGTAGTTAGAACACAAGAATGCGTCCTTTTGCGAGACTGGCCTTGAAAAAGGTCATGTCTCATTTTGTTTAGAATTTTCTCAATGGCAATATTAATCTGATAATTTTTGTAGCCCCTTGCCTTGAACTTTCTTTGCGTCTCAGCCATATTTCTGTCGAAATCTGATTGCTTTTTGCTAATTATTTTGTTTCGACAGAATTGGCTGTGACGCGAGCCTACCAGATGAGCTAAATGCCTTTCATGCTTACTGGATGGGGCCCTGTCACTGTCCAGATGACTGTGTGATCACGCTCTCCGTAGCCGATGTGAGCAAGACCTTTAAACAGGTCAACATTCACAAGGTCAGATGGATTACCAGGGCATGTGTGGGCCAACTGGCAAGTGTCTTCACTGACATTTTCAACCTCTCCCTGACCGAGTCTGTAATGCCCACATGTTTCAAGCAGACCAACATAGTCCATTTGCCCAAAAATGTGAAGGTAACCTGCCTAAATTACTTCAGCATCGTAACACTCACATATGTAACTATGAAGTGCTTTGAATGCTGGTCAAGGCTCACATCATCCCGGAAACTTTAGAGCCACTCAAATTCGCATACCGCCCAACAGATACAAAGAATCCGCAATCTCAATTCCACTCAACTGGACAAAACAAACACCTGTGTGAAAATGTTGGTTATTGACCTTCAACACCATAGTGCCCACAAAGGTCATCACTAAGCTAAGGACCCTGAGACTAAACACCTCCCTCTACAACTGGATTCTGGACTTCCTGGCGAGGTGGTAAGGGTAGGCAACAACACATATGCCACAGTGATCCTCAACACCGGGGCTCGTCAGGGGTTTGTGCTTAGTGCCTTCCTGTACTCCCTGTTCACCCATGACTGTGTGGCCAAGCACGACTCCAACAGCGTCATTAAGTTTGCTGACTACACAACAGTGGTAAGCCTGATCACCGACAATGATGAGACAGCTTATAGGGAGGAGTTCAGAGACCTGGCTGTGTGGTGCCAGGACAACAACCTCTCCCTCAATGTGAGCAAAACAAAGGAGATGACTGTGGACAACAGGAAAAGGAGGGATGAACAGGCCCCCATTAAGATGGATGGGACTGTAGTGGAGCTTGTCGAGAGTTTCAAGTTCCTTGGTGTCCACATCACAGACAAACTGTCATGGTCCAAACACACCAAGACAGTCGTGAAGAGGGCCCGACAAAATCTTTTCCCCCTCAGGAGACTGAACAGATTTGGAATGGGTCCTCAGATCCTCAAAAAGTTCTACAGCTGCACCATTGAGAGCATCCTGACTCGGTTGCAACACAGCCTGGCATGGCAACTGCTCGGCATCCGACCGTAAGGAGCTACAGAAGGTTGTGCGTGCGGCCCAATACATCTCTGTGGCCAAGCTTCCTACCGTCCAGGACCTATATACTAGGCGGTGTCAGAGGAAGGCCCAAAAATTGTCAAAGACTCCAGTCACCCAAGTCATAGACAGTCCTCTCTGCTACCGCACTGCAAGCTGTACTAGAGCACCAAGTCTAGGTCCAAAAGGCTCCTTCACAGCTTCTACCCCCAAGCTATAAAACTGCTTAACAATTAATCAAATGGCCACCCGGACTATTTACATTGACACCCCCCACCCCGCCCCTTTGTTTTTACACTGCTGCTACTCGCTGTTTATTATCTTTACCCCAACCTACATGGACAAACTATCTCGACAAACCTGTACCCCCGCACATTGACTCGGTCCCGGTACCCTCTGTATATAGCCTCGCTACTATCGTAGTTTTATTGTGTTACTTTACATTTTTTACTTTAGTGTATTTAGTACTTTTTCTTAACTCTATTTCTTGAACTGCATTGTTGGTTAAGGGCTTGTAAGTAAGCATTTCATTCTAAGGTCTATTACACCTGTTGTATTTGGCTGATGTGACAACATTTTTTTATTTGAGATTGCCATAATTGACCTATTATTACCAAAATTACAGAATACTTTTTGGTAAATTACCAGTAGCTTTGCAACCCTAGACACACAAGCACGCACACACACACAAGCAAGCACACTCACGCACACGCACCAAACATGCACCACACCCACACACACTGTATATGGCATATATCAATGGATTCCCCTCACTTCTGAAATATTCTAGGTAGGTAGCTTGCAATAATCCTATCATATAAATGTGATATTCAAATTAATATTAAAGTAACATTACTCTAAGAGGTAGAGATTTGAACAGAAGATCACTAATTACTAATTTTTTTAAAGATATTCGGGGCGGCAGGTAGCCTAGTGGTTAGAGCGTTGGACAAGTAACCGAAAGGTTGCAAGATCAAATCTGTTGCAACGTAAAAATCTGTTGTTCTGCCCCTGATCAAAGCAGTTAACCCACTGTTCCTAGGCCATCATTGAAAATAAGAATTTGTTCTTAACTGACTTGCTTAGTTAAATAAAGGTAAAAACATGAGTAATGCAGGGATCTTATCACAGCATTCACACCTCAATAAAAAAGTAGAACCTCTACGTTTATTCTTCTCCTCCTGTCATCCTCCCCTCTCTCATTACCAGGGGGGAGCTAGTCTAGATGTTAAAAGTAGAACCTCTTCTCATGGCCACCGCCCTCTCCTCCTTTTGTCATCCCCTTCTATCTCATGACCAGGGGGGCTCTAGACATTGAAAAGTAGACACCCTCCCTCCTACTTTCCTCTCCTCATCCCCCTTTCTCATCTCTCTTGTGTCCGAGGGGGCTCTAGACATTTACCATCTGTAAGGTCTGAGTTGGTCTGCATTGGCCTCCTGTGTCCCAGCATGCTCCACTGTGCCCAAAGAGTACATTCACAACCATCCCAGTCGGCCCCCTCTTCCTCTATGGTAGGTGGCGACAGTGACAAATCTCCCTCATGCCCCTAAAGAGCTCTTCTCTCTTTTCTCTCCCTCTCTGATGGCGCCCCTGTTCCTCCCTCCCTCAGCGGGGTGCATATTTAATCCGTTCGACTTCTTAACTTATCTGGGTCAGTAACATACATGCATGTGTGTGCCTGATGAATTGTGTGGGCTTGTGTATGCGTGTGTGACGAATTGAGTGCGTCTGAGCCACTTATGCAGAAAACACATCACCTACCATTACCCTACACAGAAGGCTAGTCACATGGTTTGTCTTTCTGTTGTCTTTCGTTGATGCCATTGTGGCAAGTTAAATTAAACGTGCAACAAGGGTGGTTTCATTATTTTTTTCTCCCTGACATTTATTGTTCTGTTTGCTCCCACCCAAAGCCCTGCTAACCTTTCGAAAATATGAGCAATTGTTTGTGTCTTTGTGAAACAGTAGAGAGAGATTCATTCGAAGCCGTCGGTTTAAATCTGAGTCAAACCCCATCTCAACCATTGAATGTTAAGTGAATTCGTACTGACAGACAACAAACAGTGTGGTTCCATCTTTTTTTTTTACTTTTCTTTTGGTTCATCCTTCTGCTCCTTAACTTTGAGTTGAGTGTGAAATGTAACCTCCAGGTTCACCTTTAAATTGCTGTGAAGATGTTTGATACCTGCATGAAGCCTTTACACATTTGGCTCCCTGTAAGTATTAGACTTTATGTGAGAAAGCAATCTGATCTGGGAGAGCAGCAGCCTGCGTAGCGCAGAGCCGGAGGGGAAACATGCTAACCTTGATTAGCTCGTCTTAGGGCTTATAGTCAGTCTGTGGGAATACATTCGCTCTGCTACATCCTGTCGGCGCCTGTGGAAGTGTGGATGACTAAGGTTAATACATTTTTTTTTGTGCATAGTTTTCTTTAACATCTTCACGGTTCTGAGAAGTGATGATGAGGGTTAGCTTGTAAAACAGTGAATATACCCTAAACCCACTTGGATTTCATGAAAAATTGGTGTGTGATTAAAATGTTGATATTTTGTCTTCTGGTCTTATGGGTTATTGCACGGCATTAAACAATCGTCTTTAACCTCCCAAAATAATCGAGATAAGCCATTTTACTGCGCATGAAATGGAGATGCATTCAAGTTTAACAACAACAAACAGAGAGAGGAGACCTTTTAGTGGCCACAACACTATTACATGGCCCGACGATGCAGACTGAGGCAGAAATATAGCTCTTTCCCTTTTAATGTCACCCTTTAGGCGATAGCGGAACACTCAACACCGCCTTTGATCTTTGAATAATAAACCCTGCCTATATCGCTGCTGACCAGTCCCTTTATACAAGAGGGAGGGATGGAGGGAAATGGAGAAAGAGAGAGGGAGCGAGAGTGTGAGAGAGAGAGGACGGGATATTGAGAGAGGGAGAGAGACAGAGACGAATTGAGAGAGAGTGAGGGAGGAAGGGTGATGGGTAGAGAGAGGGAGATTGAAAGAGAGGGAAAAAAGGGGGTGAGAGCAGAATGGGAAATATACTCTGCAGCAGAAAATGTATTCCTTGGTGCAAAAGGAGCTTGGCTCCTATTGGCCGTTATAAATGAGAGTGTCTGTGTGAGTACCCGGGGAGTTCCAGACATGTAGCTTACGCACATCCAAAACACCATATCGCCTCATTGCATGTTCCTGGCATTACTAGCCCCTTAATGAAGAGTGTGGCTTATACACATACGTTCTCTCCCCATAAAGCCAACAAGCAGCCAAGACACACTGGCGTACAGGCGGAAAGTGACCAGAATCCAGAAATCAATGTCATAACATAGAGGATCTTGTGTGAATATATGTGTCCCCGTTATCTGATAGCAGTAGTTCTGATTTTCTTTATTGTCCCAATCATTTATCCAATGCATCCTCCAAAGAAAATGGAGAAATGTTCCATAACCTCAGGCAACATGTTTGTGGTCCGTGTGCAGGGTCCATCAAATTACATTTGAAAAACTTTAACAGTAATGTTACTTAACTAAAGCCATAGGCATCCCCTTTTAGTAGTGGCCAGCCATCCCCATTTTGTCGTGTTGGTTTGCAATAATCAAGCCATACTACGCGGCAATTAGGTTCAGAGAGCCCTATCACTTGCCAATTAATGTGACTCTATTGAAATGTCACACCAACACAGAGAGGAAGAGCTTTTGTAGTTGCCATTGTCAAATCTGGAATAAATGTCATGGATATCTGTTAATGGAAATATTTGACCGTATGACCATGCTCCTTTTTTTCTATGGATTTGTTACGTGTTAAAATGTGAAAGTTATTTGAGTGGTTTGTGATTAAAACCGGTAACACTTTACTTGACACCCAGCCTCATAACACAGTCAACTATGTCAATCTGTCATAATATGGTCATAACACTGTCATGACACATATTTACAGCTGTTATGACATATATTGTGTTATTTTATGGCTGGTTATTACATCTACATAAGAATGTCAAGATCCACTAAACCTACCACACAAAGCAAAACATTCCATTACACCATAGCCTACTTGTCAACAGCATGTTTATGTTATATAACATTTTCTAAAATTTACCATATTAAATTAGCATTGTAAATATGCACACATTGAAGTCAGACATGCACCTACCCCAATGCTCTTTTGCTGATGACTGGGATGAATGCAGGAGCAGATTTTAGGAGCGCGACAAGACACCCTCTTTTTGACTGATAACTGACATAAGGGCATATACGTGATAGGCCTATCTGGCTTATATGATGATGGTCATAATGCTTCTTGAACATTTTCTTAGTCCAAGTAAAGTGACACAGGATTGTTAAAATGCTTCATCAAAGTTATTTAAAATTTGAAAATAAATGACATGACTGTAAATAAATAATTACAACAAAGGATTTAAGAAACTGTTAAGGTTTTCTAAGTGTGGTGAAGGAGAGTCGGACCAAAACGCGGCGTGTAGATTGCGATCCATGTTTAATGAAAACGTAAACACGAATCAATACAAAATGCACTACAAAACAACAAACTTGACGTAATGAAAACCGAAACAGCCTATACTAGTGTAAACTAACATAGAGACAGGAACAAAGACACTAAGGACAATCACCCACAACAAACTCAAAGAATATGGCTGCCTAAATATGGTTCCCAATCAGAGACAACGATAAACACCTGCCTCTGATTGAGAACCACTCCAGACAGCCATAGACTTTGCTAGATAACCCCACTAGCTACAATCCCAATACATACACACCAAAACCCCAAGACAAAACACACCACAATACAAAAACCCCATGCCACACCCTGGCCTGACCAAATACATAAAGATAAACACAAAATACTTTGACCAGGGCGTGACAGAAACACATTTTCAAACGAAAGGAAAATTCTTGGCAGGGAGAAACACATTTGACTAATGTTTTGTTAGCTCTCTTTATATATTTCTTAGAAAACTCAGCAAAAAAAGAAACGTCCTCTCACTGTCAAATGTGTTTCTTTTCAGCAAACTTAATGTGTAAATATTTCTATGAACATAACAAGATTCAACAACTGAGACATAATCTGAACAAGTTCCACAGACATGTGACTAACAGAAATTGAATCATTTGTCCCTGAACAAAGGGGGGAGAGTGAAAATCAAAAGTAACAGTCAGTATCTGGTGTGGCCACCAGCTGCATTAAGTACTGCAGTGCATCTCCCACTCATGGACTGCACCAGATTTGCCAGTTCTTGCTGTGAGATGTTTACCCCACTCTACCACCAAGGCACCTGCAAGTTCCCGAATAGTTCCCAGACAATGGCCCTAGCCCTCACCCTCCGATCCAACAAGGTCCCAGATGTGCTTAATGGGATTGAGATCTGGGCTCTTCGCTGGCCATGGCAGAACACTAATTCCTGTCTTGCAGGAAATCATGCACGGAATGAGCAGTATGGCTGGTGGCATTGTCATGCTGGAGGGTCATGTCAGGATGAGCCTGCAGGAAGGGTAACACATGAGGGAGCATTGAGCACAGCATTGAGATTGCCTGCAATGACAAAAATCTCAGTCCGATGATGCTGTGACACACCGCCCCAGACCATGACAGACCCTCCACCTCCAAATCGATCCCGATCCAGAGTACAGGCCTCAGTGGAACGCTCATTCCTTTGGCGATAAACACGAATCCCACCATCACCCCTGGTAAGACAAAACCACAAATCTTCAGTGAAGAGCAATTTTTGCCAGTCCGGTCTGGTCCAGTGAAGGTGGGTTTGTGCCCATAGGCGACGTTGTTGCCGGTGATGTCTGGTAAGGACCTGCCTTATAACATGCCTACAAGCCCTTAGTCCAGCCTCTCTCAGCCTATTGCGGACAGTCTGAGCACTGATGGAGGGATTGTGCGTTCCTGGTGTAACTCGGGTAGTTGTTGTTGCCACCCTGTACCTGTCCCGCAGGTGTGATGTTCAGATTAACCGATCGTGTGCAGGTGTTGTAACACGTGGTCTGCCACTGCGAGGATGATCAGCTGTCCGTCCTGTCTCCCTGTAGCGCTGTCTTAGGTGTCTCACAGTATGGACATGGCAATTTCTGTCCCTGGCCACGTCTGCAGTGCTCAAGCCATCTTGCAGCATGCCTAAGGCACGTTCACGCAGATGAGCAGGGACCCTAGGCATCTTTCTTTTTGTGTTTTTCAGAGTCAGTAGAAAGGCATATTTAGTGTCCTAACTGTGACCTTAATTGCCTACCGTCTGTAAGCTGTTAGTGTCTTATCGACTGTTTCACAGGTTCATTAATTGTTTTTGCATGGGAAAACAGTGTATAAAACCTGTTGTAACTACCCATCCCCGGTCCGGGAGCGTTGTCATCATCTGACACTAATTAGCATAACGCAACGGACATAAATATTACTAGAAAATATTCCTATTCATGAAATCACAAGTGAAATATATTGAAACACAGCTTAGCCTTTTGTTAATCACCCTGTCATCTCAGATTTTGAAAATATGCTTTACAGCCAAAGCAAGACAAGCATTTGTGAAAGTTTATCGATAGCCTAGCTAGCAGCAGGCAACCTGGTCACGAAAATCAAAAAAGCAATCAAATTAAATCGTTTACCTTTGATAAGCTTCGAATGTTTTCACTCATGAGACTCCCAATTAGATAGCAAATGTTCCTTTTTTCCCAAAATATTATTTTTTGGTCGAAATAGCTCCTTTTGTTCTTCACGTTTGGCTGAGAAATCGACCGGAAATCGACCGGTCACGACAACTCCGAAAAACATTCCAAATTAGCTCCATAATATCGACAGAAACATGGCAAACTTTGTTTATAATCAATACTCAAGGTGTTTTTCAAATATCTATTCGATAATATATCCACCGGGACAATTGGCTTTTCAGTAGGACCGAGAGGAAAAATGGCTACCTCTGTATTTTACGCAAGAATCACTCTGAGAGCCAACAGGTGACCACTTACGCAATGTAGTCCTTACGCTCATTCTTCAACATAAAGGCGTGAAACTTCGTCAAAATGCTTTCGACACCTTGGGGAATACGTAGAAAAAGGAATCTGGTTGATTGCCCATTCACTGCTCAATAGGGACGCATCGGAATGTAGATCTTTCAAAACATGAGTCACTTCCGGATTGGATTTTTCTCAGGCTTTCGCCTGTAATATCAGTTCTGTTATACTCACAGACAATATTTTTACAGTTTTGGAAACTTTAGAGTGTTTTCTATCCTAAACTGTCAATTATATGCATATTCTAGCATCTTGTCCTGACAAAATAGCCCGTTTACTTTGGGAACATTATTTTTCCAAAAAGGAAAATACTGCCCCCTAGTTACAATAAGTTTAAACCCTTTACAATGAAGATCAGTGAAGTTTTGGGGATTTTTACGAATTATCTTTGAAAGACGGAGAACACTGTCATCTCCTGAAAAAGGGATGTTCCTTATTTTTCCTAGTTTAGATTGATGTCCTGTAATCCTGCGAGATGTGATTAGTATGCATATTGTACGTACACATCTCCAGAAATAGACGCTTAAATTGACACACAAACAAACATATATGGAATGTGTGAAAGCGATACTTACAGAAGAAGATGGTATAAGGAGAAGGTGTCACGCCCTGATCTGTTTCACTTATTCCTGTGATTGTCTCCACCTCCTTCAGGTGTCACTTATTTATCCCTGTGTTTCCTGTCTCTCTGTGCCAGTTCATCTTGTATGTTTAGTCAAGTCAACCAGCGTGTTTTCCCATTCTCCTTTTTCTAGTCCTCCCAGTTTTGACCCTTGACCCGCCAGTTTTGACCCTTGACCCCTTGACCCGTCTGTCTGCTACCCTGTACCTCCTGGACTCTGATCTGGTTTTGACCTTCTTGCCTATCCACGAACATTCTCTTACCTCTTTGGATTATTAAACATTGTAAGACTCCAACCATCTGCCTCCTGTGTTTGCATCTGGGTCTCGCCTTGTGCCTTAATAGAACGAGGGGTGGAGGTTTGGGGGGGGGGGGGGTGATGCAGAGGCGACAGCATCCTAACAGGCATATTGCTTAGGTGATGTGTTAAGAGTGACAGGGCCCCATCTCTGTCAACAAAATATGTTAACTCAGCGCAGAGGATCACCTCTGCTGATACTGGAAACAGAGCCAGCGTACGCAGACACACACACACACACAGCGATAAGCCGTTCTATCTCTGCCTTTATTTTAGCTCCCACATCCCTGCAATGGATTATATCAAATTGGAAGCTGTCTGTTTACAAAGCTGGAGCAGTGTTGAACAGTATGTCTCTGTCAAAGAGGCCTCCCACTGGGCACAGATGTCAATTCAACATCTATTCCACGTTGCCTCAACGTAATTTCATTGAAATGATGTGTAAACAATGTTGATTCAGCCAGTGTGTGTCCAGTGGGCTCGCTCCCTGACATTAGGCCTGTACCAATGAGCTGTGGCGGCTAGAGCAACCGGCAGCCAATTTGGGGAAGGAGAACATAAACAAGCCTAAAAGTCAATTTATGCTTGATCCGTAAATGTGGTCGGACGCTTCTTAAGGAGGGTGTGAAGCAATTGCGGAGCCTCCTCAAGCTCTGTACCGCATCGCCGTGCACGTCTCACATTTTTTTAACAACGTATAACCCCTTCACAATTCTCTGCAATGCGCAATAAGTATGTTGGCTCTGACTTCTGCGATGGCCGCATCTCAGTAAATGCTGTACGGCCACTGCAGAAGTCAGATTGACCCTGAAACACCTTCTAAGCAGATGGCGAATTAGGAAACTGATACAGTATCACACCATCACTCATTTGGAAATAAAAAGGCAGAAGTTGTCCCCCTGTTATGATCAAAAAGTGTTTACAACATGGATGTGTCATGTGGAACTTACGCCAACATTCGCTAATTCGTGTGATGGGACAGAATAAAAGGATAAATTATTTATCATTCATTTTTTTCCCCCCTCCAAAACTTGTCACAGCAGCCGGGATGAAAATCGACCACGGAAATTCTTAATGCGACACCATCACAATCGGTATAGAACAAAAAAGAGTGACTGACATCAAATCATTTTCAACTTGACAGTTGCGTTGCATTAGCTGTGTCAGTTTTGTCGCCTATTTGGAGAGGTCTCTGTTTGGAATAATTGAAAGAGTTACCGAGTTTTTAGAATGAGTTGAAACGGAGAACACGGTTCAGGCTTCGGCAATTTTTTTTCTCCATTTCATCCCGGTAAAAATAATGATACAGGACTGCCACGGTAAAAAAGAATGAAAGAAAATGAACATTGTTGAAATTATATATGACTTCAAAGTCATGACACTGATGAGACAACAGATCGAGCTACTACAGATCTGGGGTTTGAATTATGCATAATTTATGGGGAAAAAACGGAACTATTGTAAAAGGGAAAAAGAGACATAAGATGTTGGCTGTATTATTTTAGATTCTGCTGACAGATGTTTTGTTCCTGAATATGAGTGATGTTAGGGGTTAGACTCAGGGTTGAAGCAATCTTGCAGATTATTTGGCATCGTCTGTAGTACAACGTATGTTGTGAGACTACTGTACAGTATGGGCCCAACACTCAAGCACACACAGCACCAGCATCCATTGATCATACTACTGTTCGCTTATATGTGCACACACACACACACACACACACACAAACAACATCCCTCTACACACATACACACACACCACACATACCCACCCCTGATCCTCTCACCCTGAGACAGATCTGTCAAACACACAGTGGTGTATGTGCACGCTTCATTAAGCCTGTGTCCAATCCACGCTGTCCAATCAGTCACACACACACACATCTTTTTCCTGATCTGGAGAATTACACAGGCGCATACACCCCCCCCCTCCCCCCCTGAGACACAGTGACAACTCCTGCTGAAACAGACCTGCTACATGGAATATACAGGGAGTTAAGTTAACCCTTGAGTCAATGTCCACGCCCCTCTCAGAATTATAATTAGCATAATAAGTCCCCATCAAAATCTTTCTGTTTAAGCTTGAGATATCTAGCCGTGTCTCTGCCGAGCTACAGTGGTGTTTGTCAAACCATGAGGCATCCCGTGAATTGGTCTTCTCGCGAAAATGTCTTTAGCGTCCGAATGGTTTGGCTCACAAACTAATATGGGACTCTCACGAACACGACAGTGTTCTCCGTTTTGTTCTATGACCCCCACAAGCGTCACAGGACTTGTTGAAAGTTGGTACCTACGATCTGTCAATATCTGTAGCGTCCGAACAGTTTGAGCTACACACTATGACCCCTCTAAAGAAAGGTGAAATGCTCACAAACACGTACAGGTTGTTTTGCTCTAGGGCATCCACAAGCCTCACAGAAAGTTGCCTGGTACCAGCTTAAAAATGAATGGAAGTATAACCTGAGTGTACAAAACATTAGGAACACCTGCTCTTTACATGGCATAGACTGACCAGATGAATCCAGGTGAAAGCTATGATCCCTTATTGATGTCACCTGTTAAATCCACTTCAATCAGTGTAGATGGAAGGGAGGAGACAGGTTAAAGAAGGATTTTTAAGCCTTGAGACATGGATTGTGCATCTGTGCCATTTATAGGGTGAATGTGCAAGACAGAAGATTGACGTTCCTTGAACAGGGTTTGCTAGCAGATGCCTGGTGTACCGGTTTGAGTGTCAATTGTGTCAAGCTGCTGGGTTTTTCATGCTCAACAGTTTCCCGTGTGTATCTAGAATGTTCCACCACCCAAAGGACATCCAGCCAACTTGACACAACTGTGGGAAGCATTGGATTTAATATGGGCCAGCATCCCTGTGGAATGCTTTCGACACCTTGTAGAGCCCGTGACCTGACACATTGAGGTTGTTCTGAGGTTTTAGGAAGTTGTTCCTAATGGTTAATGGACTCAGTGTACTCTATATGGAAGTAGTTTAGTGTCCACAAAATGTGGTTAAATGTGGGTAAAGAAATGTATATCCTGATCTTTCTTATATCTGAAATAAAAGTTTAATTAAAAAATATACACTACAGTTCAAAAGTTTGGGGTCACTTAGAAATGTCTTTGTTTTTTTGTCCATCAAATTGATCAGAAATACAGTGCAGACGTTAATGCTGTAAATGACTACTGTAGTTAGAAACGGCTGATTTTTTTATGGAATATCTACATTGGCGTATAGAGGCCCATTATCAGCAACCATCACTCCTGTGTTCCAATTGCATGTTGTGTTAGCTAATCCAAGTTTATCATTTTAAAAGGCTAATTGATAAATAGAAAACCCTTTTGCAATTAAGGTTAGCACAGCTGAAAACTTTTTGCTGATTAAAGAAGCATTAAAAATGTCCTTCTTTAGGCTATTTGAGTATCTGGAGCATCATCATTTGTGTGTTAGATTACAGGCTCAAAATGGCCAGAAACGAAGAACTTTGAAACTCGTCAGTCTATTCTTGTTCTGAGAAATGAAGGCTATTCCATGCGAGAAATTACCAGAAACTGAAGATCTCGTACAACGCTTTGTACTACTCCCTTCACAGAACAGCTCAAACTGGTTCTAACCAGAATAGAAAGAGTAGTGGGAGGCCCGGTGCACAACTGAGCAAGAGGACAAGTACATTAGTGTCTAGTTTAAGAAACAGACGCCTCACCAGTCCTCAACTGGCAGCTTCATTAAATAGTACATGCAAAACAGCAGTCTCAACGTCAACAGTGAAGAGGCGACTCCGGGATGCTGGTCTTCTAGGCAGAGTTCCTCTGTCCGGTGTCTGTTTATTTCCCAATCTTTTCTTTTTATCGGCCAGTCTGAGTTATGACTTTTTCTTTGCAACTCTGCTTACCACCTCACCTCTGTGTTTCTGTGTATGGAGTAAAGGTGAGTTTTGTCTCCTCTACTTGCACAGGTGACAGCTGGTAAAAATGAGGTAAAACGGATTTCAGTCTGCATGCATTTAATTAATTGGCCACTAGGAGCGCCGCCTCTGGATGAGCATATTCTTGTTTGTTTAGGGCCCTATACCGCTCGTTGTGTGCAGACTTAGTTCCAGCATGGGTTTGTGTGGTAAATACACATCTACGAAAAATATAGATAAAAACTCACTTGGTAAATAGTATGGTCTACATCTCATCAAATTCTAACTCCGGTGAGCAGAACCTTGAGACTTCCTTAGAGATTGCGCAACAGCTGTTGTTGACAAAGGTACACACCTCTCCCTCGAACTTACTGCCGTTTGATCCTGCCAATGCATAGAAAATTCAGCTAGATGTATATTCTCCATGCCCTTGTTCAGCCATGATGACCCCGAGATTACAGTTGACTTGAACGGAGCTTGTCCAGTTTGTTATGCAGTGATTGTATGTTCGCCAACAGAGGGTATAGGTGTTTTATTTAGTCTTCGGTGTAGTTTGAGGTTGCCCGCACATCGGCCTCTCTTACGCCGTCTCTTCTTTTTCTGAGTCTCGGGATTAGGGTCTGTTCCAATGCTGCCGACTACTTGAAGTAGAAATCTTGATCCAAATCGAGGTTAGTGATCATTGTTCTGATGTCCAGAAGCTCTTTTTTGGTCTTAGGAAATGAAAGTCCTACAAAGACACAAAACCCTTTAGTCCCTTTCTTATGAATATGATTAGAACGGCTTGGCTTAATAATAATAAATGGATGTTGTCACGCCGACTCCCGCTCCCCCTCTCCAGCGCTCGACATCACCTGTCTTCTAACCACTGGCACCTGCTCCCCATCATTATGCACACCTGGACCTCATCATCACCTTGATTACTCTCCCTTTATTTAGCCCTCAGTAGCCTCAATCATTAGGCAGTATTGGTTTTGTCTCGTTCAGTACGCTTCTCCTGTTTTGTTTTATTTGCCTTTTATTATTATTGAACTCACCTTCTGCACCTTCTGCACCGGCAATTACATTGTCGGGGGTTATGACAACATTTTGTGACGGTTTTGTTCGTTTTGCACTTTCTTCGGCTGTTCGGGCCACACAGTTTTTTGGGGGGAGGCAAGGCCAATTTCGGAGCCAAAGTCTACGCCCCTTCATCAGTGATTGTTCAACAGTAGGGATTCTTCATGCTTCTTCATGCAAATTTTTTCATTGCAAAATACTGCACCAAACATTAGATGTAAAACTCTGCCACTAAGATCTCTTCGGCAAAAACGTCAACATTTATGACAGACTTCTTAAGTTTGTTTAAAAAACTAGACAAAAATACAGGGTCAGCCATAGTAGTAAAGCGCCCCTGTAGCACATTAGGGTTAAATGCCTTGCTCAAATGCACATAGACAGATATTTCACCTTGTCGGATCGGGCATTCAAAGAATCCCTCCTCCACTCCTCAGTTAAACTGATTGCAGGAGAGAGCCGAAAAATGGGGACAGGGTCAATAATTTAAAGCATGGAGTCCAATTTAAATATATCATCCTGAGATGTGAATACAAATTGTCAAAGGTAGGCAGAGGGAAGGATCCTTCATGTGATTAATGTTCCACAGGAAAAATGTGTTTGATGACACATCATAATTTAATAGATTTTAAAGAACTTGGTTTGACTACGCCGGCTGGGGGAGAGAGCAGGAGGAGGGACGCTGAGAGTGAATGAGTGAGGGGAGAGAGAGAGAAAAGAAAAGAGAGAGAGAGATTAATAAATAATGTGATGTTAAATTATGGACCACCTTAACAGTGCAATCTGTCTTGTGCAGACATGATTGCCTTACCAATGTGGTGTGATGATCATCTGTTTGTCAGGGTTATTAGTACAGCGAGGAGGTTAGAGCTGCAGAGGCTGTAGCAGATTGGGGTTGGGGCATGGCCCATGACAGGTGGGTGGAGAAGACTATATTTAAGCAATAAGACCGGAAGGGGTGTGGTTTATGACCAATATACACCACGGCTAGCTGTGGTAAATTGACCATATATCACAAACCCCCGAGGAGCATGTCACACCCTGATCTTTTTTACCTGTCTTTGTGCTTGTTTCCACCCCTCTCCAGGTGTCGCCCATCTTCCCCATTATCCCCAGTGTATTTATACCTGTGTTCTCTGTTTGTCTGTTGGAAGTTTGTTTTGTCTGTCAAGCTTACCAGCAGTTTTCCTCTTGCGCCTGTCTTTTTCTATAGTTCCTGTTTTCTAGTTTTCCCGGTTTTGTCAGTTCTGCCTGCCCTGACCCTGAACCTGCCTGCCATTCTTAACCTTGTCACACCGCCCTGGATTATTTACCTCTGCCTGCCCTGACCCTGAGACTGCCTGCCGTTCTGTACTTTTTGACTCTGATCTGGATTACTGACCTCAGCCTGCCCTTGACCTGGCGTTTTGCCTGCCCCTGTTCTAGTAATAAACTTTTGTTACTTCGAGACTGTCTGCATCTGGGTCTTCCATAAAACGTGATAGCTTTATTGCTATCTTAAACTGGTTACTAATGTAATTAGGGTAGTAAAATTAAATGTTTTGTCATACCCGTGGTATATGGTCTGATATACCATGGCTTTCAGACAATCAGAATTCAGGGCTCAGACCAGGCAGTTTACAATAAGGAGTTTCCAACATGGGTCAAAAGAGGACATAGCAAAGTGTTGAACTCACCTCTGGGGGTCCAAAATACAAGGGTACAGTTTGTCGGACTTGTGCCTCATTATAATAACTCATGACTTGATGCATAAGCCTAGCTTTTTTGGATAAAAATATCACCTCAAACATGCACAATCAAATGCGCATAAGGAAAAACACATAGTGTCCATTTTACATTCACCTGCAGTAGAGTTCCCTGCCCATTGATGGCACTGATGAGGCTATTTCAAGCAAAGTCTTCGACTAGCATGCCTGTATGCAGTAACCCAAGTTGCCTAGGTGAGTAGTTGTCTGTATGTGGGTGATAAGCAGTCCGTGAGTTCTGGCTATGCCTAAAGTTACACACTGTCATTCGCATAAGGCTTTGGATGTTTACTTGTCCTATCCTAGGCCTTTCCTTTATTCTATGTGGGCGTGTTTCTCCTCTATTTCTCTCTGTGAAACAACTACCCAAATCTCCCCCAGGCTGTGTGAGAGGCATTGATAGAAGGTGCTCTTCTCTTCTGACATCTAAGGTGAACTTTTTTCCTTTCATTTTTGGTCCTTTCCTTTCCTCCATCTTTTTATTTGTCACTGTCAACTCTTTTTACTTATTTTAAAGTATTTTTTTGAATTATATATTCTTTACTATTTTCCCCTTACCCTACCACCCCTCCCCTAATTGGAGTAAAGTAATGGACAACATACTATATACATTTTACAGACACAGTATATTTTACATTACTTATATTTAGTTTGTTTTTAGTCCCATCCTTCAGTTACTCTCAACCCCTCCCACCGATCTCTGAACACCATCCAGTTTTGAATTCTATTTGCCATATATTTTTCAACTGTGCTGTGATGTTTCACAAACTTTCTGAACCTTTATTCTCATAGTTTCTACATTTTTGCTAAGAGTATTATTGAATTATTAATTGATTGACAATTACTTTTCAGATTCCCCAGCAGTGCTAGCTCACCTCTCTTAGTGACTTCCACCGCAGGTGGTGGGATGTCTAAGAAACAAGGGTCATCTCTAACCCCTGATTTATTTCTGTGGTTTTGGCTGTCACTGGATCTTAGGATCAGCTTTCTAGAGGGGGGGGTATATCAATCTGCCAGAGAGACGTGGGGACTCGGGTCATTTGCTCTGAAAATAAAATAATTAAAGCAGGCAGTCAATCGTACAGTCAATAACACAATAGAAAAGTCTATATACGGTGTGTGCAAATGAAGTGAGATTAGGGAGGTAAGGCAATAATAAATAGGCCATAGTGGCGAAATAATTACAATTTAGCAATTGAAGACTGGAGTGATAGATGTGCAGAAGATGAATGTAAAAGTAGAGATATTGAGGTGCAAAGGGGCAAAAAAAAAACAATATGGGGATGAGGTAGTTGGGTGGCTATGTACAGGTGCAATGATCTGTAGTGATCTGCAATGATCTGTAAGCTGCTCTGACAATTTATAAATGACCTGTAGCTAGTGGGTTTGACAACAAATATGAAGCGAGGGCCAGCCAACGAACAGCATACAGGTTGCAGTGGTGGTTAGTATACGGGGCTTTGGCGACAAAACGGATGGCACTGTGATAGACTGCATCCAATTTGCTGGGTAGAGTGTTTTGTAAATGACATCACCGAAGTCAAGGACCGGAAGGAAAGTCAGTTTTACGAGGGTATGTTTGGCAGCATGAGTGAATGATGCTTTGTTGCGAAATATATTTAATTAGCTGATTCTAGATTTAATTTTGGATTGGAGATGCTTAATGTGAATGTTACGTTCCCCAGTTTATGTGTTGTGGGGTTGTATGTATGTGTAAGGATGGATTCCTGGATTCCACGCAGCTGATTTGTTGGCCCCATTGCAGATTGGAGCTCTGACCCCTTCCTCTCGTCAGGGGATACATCTGTCTGCAATTATCGACTCCTTCTGCAGCTTGAAAAGCCAGTGTTCCTTTGTTAGGAGAGAATATTTGTATGTGCTGTGCTGGTTGTTGGTCTGGTAAATAAGTTGTAAAGTATTTTGTAGCCGGTCCTGCAGAGGTATGTGAATGCCATAGGACATAATGTCACTGTTAATAATTACTATTAATAATTATTCACTGTTTGGCGACTTCTGTCACCAAACAGGAAAGGGAAAGGGAAGGCGAAACGGAAGACACATTGGGAATGTTTAGGCAAGAGGCCTTCGGGCATACATATAAGACATGTTGACGGCGATCAGACAGGGATTGGCAACAAAACTAAAACTTGATCCCCTGTTGCAAAAGAGAGGGAGCACTGTCTGGGAGGAGGGTTTGCAGTCAAACCAGACACCTAGGTATTTGTAGTTGTCCACATGTTCTAAGTAAGAACCGTCGGGAGTAGTGATGCTAGATGGGCGTGCGGGTGCGATCAGTTGAAAAGCATGCATTTAGTTTTACTTGCATTTAAGCTTGTTTGTAGGTTTGTTAACACAGTGTCCAAAGAAGGGCCAGAAGTATACAGAATTGTGTCGTCTGCGTAGAGGTGGATCAGAGAATCACCAGCAGCAAGAGCGGCATCATTGATGTATACAGAGAAAAGAGTCAGCCTGAGAAATTAACCCTGTGGCACCCCCGTTGAGATGGCCAGACGTCCGGACAACAGGCCCCCCTATTTGACACACTGAACTCTGCCAGAGAAGTAGTTGGTGAACCAGGCGAGGCCGTCATTTGAGAAACCAAGACTGTTGAGTCTGCCGATTAGAATGCAGTGATTGACAGAGTCGAAAGCCTCGGTCAATGAATACGGCTGCACAGTATTTTATTTTATTGATGGCGGTTATGATATAGTTATAGTTTAGGACCTTGAGCGTGGCTGAGGTGCACCCATGACCAGCTCGGAAACCAGATTGCATAGTGGAGAAGGTACGGTGGGATTCGAAATGGTCGGTGATCTGTTTGTTTACTTGGCTTTCGAAGACCTTAGAAAGGCAGGGTAGGATAGATATATGTCTGTAACAGTTTGGTTCTAGAGTGGCACCCCCCTTTCAAGAGGGGGATGACCGCGGTAGCTTTCCAGTCTTTGGGGACCTCAGACGATACGAAAGAGAAGTTGAACAGGCTAGTATTACGGTTTGCAACAATTGTGGCGGAGAAATTTAGAAGAGAAGGTCCAGATTATCTAGCCCAGCTGATTTGTAGGGGTCCAGATTTTGAAGCTCTTTCAGAACATCAGCTATCTGGATTTGGGTGAAGGAGAAATGGGGGAGAACCAGGCATCCTCTACTGACGGAATGAGGTCAATATCCTTCCAGGATACCCAGGCCAGGTCGTTTAGAAAGGCCAGCTCGCTGAAGTGTTTTTAGGAGTGTTTGACAGTGATGAGGGGTGGTCGTTTGACCGTAGACCCATTACGGACACAAGCAATGATCACTGAGGTCCTGTTTGAAGACAGCAGAGGTGTATTTAGAGAGCAGGTTGGTCAGAATGATATCTATCAGGGTCCCCGTGTTTACGGATTTGGGGTTATACCTGGTAGGTTCCTTGATGATTTGTGTGAGCTTGAGGGCATCTAGCTTAGATCACCTAACAGTATGAACTCTGAAGATAGATGGGGGGCGATCAATTCACATATAGTGTCCAGGGCACAGCTGGGGGCTGAGGGGGTCTGTAGCAGGCGGCAACGGTGAGAGACTTGTTTTAAGAGAGGTGGATTTTTTTTTAAGTAGTAGCTTTAACTGTTTGGTCACAGACCTGGATATCATGACAGAACTCTGCAGGCTGTCTCTGCAGTAGATTGCAACTCCACCACCTTTGGCAGTTCTATCTTGGTGGAAAATGTTGTAGTGGGGAATGGAAATTTCAGAATTTTTGGTGGCCTTCCTAAGTCAGGATTCAGACACGTCTAGGACATCAGGGTTGGTGGAGTGTGCTAAAGCAGGGAAAAATTCAAACTTAGGGAGGAGGCTTCTGATGTTAACATGCGTGAAACCAAGGCTTTTACGGTTACAGAAGTCAATAAATGATAGCGCCTGGGGAATAGGAGTGGAGCTGGGGGCTACAGGGCCTGGGTTAACCTCTACATCACCAGAGGAGGAGTAGGATAAGGATACGACTAAATGCTATAAGAATTGGTTGTCTAGTGCGTTGGGAACAGAGAATAAAAGGAGCAGATTTCTGGGCATGGTAGAATAGATTCAAGGCATAATGTACAGACAAGGGTATGCTAGGATTTGGGTACAGTGGAGGTAAACCTATTTGTTGCATGACGATAAGAGAGGTTTCGTCTCTGGAGGCATCAATTAATCTCGGTGAGGTCTCAGTGTGTGGGTTGGGACGAATGAGCTATCTAAGGCATTTTGAGTGAGACTGAGGTCTCTACAGTGAAATAAAACAAAAACTATCCAAGACAGCAGTAGACAAGGCATATTGACATTAGAGAGAGTCATAAAGCAATCACAGGTATTGATCAGGAGAGCTAAGACAACAACGGAATAATGTCAATGAATGGGCAGAGCAGGTCAGTTGGGTACATACAAGACCTGAGTTCGAAGTTGGGGCCGAAGTTGGACTGAGGAACAAAGTGAGGTACCGTGTTGTTGAAACAGTCCAGGGGGCATCAGCTGTGTAGCCGAGTGATCATAGGGTTAAATGAGCAACAATAGGTTAATCAGGATGCTGCTCAGTAGTCTACTAGCTGGGCCGAGCAGGGGACACTAGTTGGGCGAGCAGGGGACACAGCGTTCAGAAAAGCTAGTGGGCCGGGCTAGTAGATGGTTCTGTTACGATATCATTGGCAGTCCAGACGTGATGGATCGGCGGGGCTCTGTGTCAACAATAAAGGGTCCAGGCCAATTGGCAGAGGATGTATTGTAGCCCTAGAATTAGCTGGTATTTAGGCCTAGCCTGAGGTGCTTGCTTCGGGACAGAGGCGTTAGCTAAGTAATAATTTGTTTGCAGCTAGCTTGCTGCGATGATCTGGAGAAATGGTCTCGTGTGATGATCCAGAGCGGGCAGGAATCCGGTGATATGGTAGCAGCCTGATGGGCTCTGGGTTGATATCGCACTGTGCAGACTGGCAGGTGATTGTCCGAGTTAATTAAGGCTGGCTGATTCCGGGGGGAAAAAAGGTGAGGACCGCTAGCCGTGGCTAACAAAGACTAGTAGCTCGTTAGCTGACTAGCTCCTGATAGAAGTTCCAGTTCTAAGGAATAACAATAGCAGATCCATACCATATTGGGTGAGGCGGTTGCAGGAAAGTATATTTAGTTCGTAGATAGAAAGTAAGTTTTAGATGTATTCGAAAAAGACTGACTATTTACACGGGAAAAGACAGACAGATATACACATCCTACTGTGCCGCCATCTTTGGCAGCTCTGTGACAAAGCGCTCTGCATTTGAGAAAATATGGCAGGTTGACATATGGGCTAATTAGCATGTTTGAAATCTCACCTCCTCACTAACACAAATAGAACAATGTGGAACAAAAGTGAATGTCAAGCCCTGATCTGTTTCACCTGTCTTTGTGATTGTCTCCACCCCCTCCAGGTGTCTCCCATCTTCCCATTATCCCTGTGTATTTACACCTGTGTTCTCTGTTTGTCTGTTGCCAGTTCGTCTAGTTTGTCAAGCTTACCAGCATTTGTCCTGTCAGCTCCTGTCTTTTCCCAGCCTCTTTTTATCACCCTCCTGGTTTTTGACCCTTGCCTGTCCTGACCCTGAACCTGCCGCCTGACCACTCTGCCTGAGCCTGCCTGCCATCCTGTATCTTTGCCCCTATCTGGATTTCCTACCTCTGCCTGACCTGAGCCTGCCTGCCGTCCTGTACCTTTGCCTCTGTTGCTGTAATAAACATTGTTACTTTGACATGGTCTGCATCTGGGTCTTACCTTATCCTGATAGCACGAACTGGCCATGACTGACCCAGCAAACCCGAGCTAGCTGCGCAATGCCATCTCGCGCAAAGCCACCATCGAGAGGCACGAGGAACTGCTTCGTGGCATTATGGAGGGGGTCCAAACATTAGCTGAATGCCATGACCGGGCATTGGACGGTTTGCTGGAGAAATTCTGCAGGTTGTCTGGGAGGCAGCCGACCATGGTGATAGCCCCACAGGCCCTCAGTAACCCAGCTGCAAGCAGCGCCGTCTCATTGCCCACTCCACCTTCTCGGGCGTTTCTAGATCCGTGTGCCCTCATTTTCTAGCTTCAGCACTCCTCCTTCCCCTTGAATCACTCCAGGATAGCCTATCTCATCACGCTAATGTCCGGGAGGGCTCTCACCTGGGCTACTGCTGTATGGGAACAGCAGCCAACCTTATGTGTAATTCTGGAGGGATTCGTGGCAGAGGTTAAGGTTTTTTAGACTCCGTTCTTTGAGAGAAGCTGCCCGGAGGCAAATCGAGTTTCGGCATTCCTCATGCAGTGTGGATGACTATGCAGTGGAATTCCGCATGTTGGCAGCGGACAGTGCTTGGCATCTTCGAGGAGGTCAAGGACAAGCTTGCTGCTCCGGAGTTACCTACAGATCTCGATGCACTCATCGCTATGACCATCCAAATCTATGGGCGACAATGGGAATGACGGAGGGAGAGGAAATTCAATTTCGCTCGCACGCCCAGTGATCCCACCTTGCCTCCGAGTCAACCCGCAAGCTCCTGGCGGTCTCATTGTTGAGAGGACCCGAGGCCGCCCAACCTGCCCTGAGGCCTGCCGTAGACTGCCGAGTCACCGCTTCTTGAGCCTATGCCACTAGACAGAGCTGGGCTGTCGCCAGCGGAACGGCAATACAGGATCGACACGAAGAGTTGTCTGTATTGCGGGACTCTTGGTCATTTCATGTCCTCTAACGAAGCCAGGCTCACTGGTAGGAGCAAGGACTCTGGTGGACCCCTTTTCTTGCTATTCTGCTGTGGGGAGACCAGTCCAAATCTCTCCGGGTTCTCATTGACTCTGGGGCCGATGAAAGGTTTTTGGACGCTACCCTGGCGTCTGAGCTGAACATCTCCTCTCCATTCCCATGGACGTTAGAGCACTGGACGGGCCCTCTATAGGCCGAGGCACCCACAACACCACTCCCATCCACCTACGGGTGTCCGGGAACCTCAGCGAGGCTATCCAGTTCCTGCTCATCAAGTCCCCACTGATTCCTGTGGTATTGGGATTCTCCTGGCTCCAACGACACAATCCCTGCACCTGTGCATTGACTACCGGGGACTCAACGACATTACAGTTAAGAACCGTTACTCGTTACCACCATCATCTCTTCGGCCTTCGAGCCGCTCCAGGGGGCCACTGTGTTTTCGAAGCTGGATCTATAGAACGCCTACCACTTGGTGCGGATACAATTAATCATAATGTTTTGTTACTTCAATTTCACAATAACCACATAAATGCACAACACAGAATATCTGTAGATTGCAGATTGTAAAGGTAGCTATTTGGTTAACTATTTAACTGACTACTTAGCAGTCTTACTGCTTGAGGGGGGGGGGTAGAAGCTGTTCAGGGTCCTGTTTCCACACTTGTTTCATCGGTAACGCTTGCTGTGCAGTAGTAGAGAGAACAGTCTATGACTTGGTGTCTTGAGTCTTTTGACAGTTTTCAGGGCCTTCCTCTGACACTGCATGGTATAGAGGTCCTGGATGGAAGGGAGCTCTGTTCCAGTGATGTACTAGTATGTATGCACTACCCTCTCTAGCACCTTGCGGTCTGATATCAAGCGTTCATGCCAGTCAAGATGCATTCAATGGTGTGGCTGTATAACTTTTTGAGGATCTGAGGGCCCATGCCAAATCTTTTCAGCCTCCTGAGGGGGAAGAGGAGTTGTTGTGCTCTCTTCAGTGTTGGTGTGTGTGGACCATGATAGATACTTAGTGATGAGGACACCGAGGAACTTGAAGCTCTCGAACCGCTCCACTAGCCCCGTCGATGTGAATGGGGGCGTGCTCGGCCCTACAGTGGTCCTAAAATTCCAAATCAAATGGAATTTGAATGTTAGCTTAATAGATATAGCGATGTAATGGCTTAGATTTACAGGGGTTAAGATGAATGCAAATCACTCTGAATAAGAGCATCTGCAAATTACTAAAATGTAAATGAAAATAACATTTTCATATCCAATTAGGGAATGCCACTTTATTATTCTGTTGATTTCACATTTCCACGGAGGGATTAAAAGCGATATCGCAAACATCTTGTAGCTTTGGAAAAGGGAAAATCATTATATACAGTACCAGTCAAAAGTTTGGACACACCTTTTTCTTAATTTTTTACCATTTTCCACATTGTAGAATAATAGTGAAGACATCAACACCGTGAAATAACACATGGAATCATGTAGTAACTGAAAAAAAATGAAAAAATCGAAATATATTTTATATTTGAGATACTTCAAAGTAGCCACCCTTCCCCTTGATTACAGCTATGCACACTTTTGGAATTTTTTCAACAGTTTTGAAGGAGTTCCCATTTATACTGAGCGTTTATTGACCCCTTTTCCTTCACTCTGCAGTCCAACTCATCAAAACCATGTAAGAAGATAATAAATCTCTATTTTATGCATGGTTGAACCAAGTCGTGTGATGTAATTATCAAAATCATAATGTCATGCTATAAAGCCTAACCCTTGCTATATAACATTATTTCTGATAGGTTATACCACAATTGTCCTTTACAAATGGCAGCTGTTTCCTTACATGCCTGGGATGTGGAGATACACAGTTCATAAACAGCTCATAAAATGGGTCATTAAAGGGAAAAGGTGGGCCTCGCTAACCACTAATGGCTAACGAGTCAAAGACATTCATGTTTCCTGAATCCTACTCTAACAAGCACATCATTTTCCAAGTACGACAATGGTGTCAAGTCAACAGGAATAATCCATTCTTGACGAGTGAGTCGCCGGGTTACCCTAAAACGATTCTCCATAATTTACCCGATTTCATGTTCATTACTCCTTATCTTTATCCCCCCACGACATTGTTGTCTGTGGAAAGTAGGGAGCGCTGAGGTCTATGTCTTGGAAGCTCGGAAACTTGTAAATTGGGCAGTCTAGAGAAAATTGAATACGCTGCTGTGTGGGTCACCTCTGTGTTGTGGGGGAGCTTGGTTGTGGCTTTTATTAGAGATGGTTTTTTTTATATTAGTGTATTCTGACCATAATGGAGCGACATTATGATTTATTCCAATATTTCCCATATCAACTGTAACACACTCAAAAGGACAGGCTGCATGACCTTATTTATCGCCTGCCTAGTGGGTTTTGTCCAACTATGGCTGATGACAGTGATCAGGAGGAGGCTGTCTAGCTAAAAAAAATACAGTAACACACACAGTTGGAGTCATTAAAAATCGTTTTTCAACCACTCGACAAATTTATTTTGGCAAGTTGGTTAGGACATCTACTTTGTGCATGTCACAAGTAATTTTTCTAACAATTGTTTACAGACAGACTATTTCACTTACATACAGTAAGTTGACTGTGCCTTTAAACAGCTTTGAAAATTCCAGAAATTGATTTCATGGCTGTAGAAGCTAATTGACGTAATAGGCTAATTGACATAATTTGAGTCCATTGGGGGTGTACTTTTTGAAGTATTTCAAGGCCTACCTTGACACTCAGTGCCTCTTTGCTTGACATCATTGGAAAATCAAAAGAAATCAGCAAAAAAAAATTGTAGACCTCCACAAGTCTGGTTCATCCTTGGGAGCAATTTCCAAACACCTGAAGGTACCACATTCATCTATAGAAACAATAGTATGCATGTATAAACACCATGGGACCACGCAGCCGTCATAACGCTCAGGAAGGAGACGCGTTATGTCTCCTAGAGATGAACATACTTTGGCGCGAAAATTGCAAATGAATCCCAGAACAACAGCAAAGGACCTTGTGAAGATGCTGGAGGAAACAGGTACAAAAGTATCTATATCCAAAGTAAAAGGAGTCCTATATCGACATAACCTGAAAGGCCACTCAGCAAGGAAGAAGCCACTCCTCCAAAATTGCCATAAAAAAGCCAGACTACGGTTTGCAACTGCACATGGGGACAAAGATCGTACCTTTTGGAGAAATGTCCTCTGGTCTGATGAAACAAAAATTTAACTGTTTGGCCATAATGACCATTGTTATGTTTGGAGGAAAAAGGGGGAGGCTGCAAGCTGAAGAACACCATCACCAACCATGAAGCACGAGGGTGGCAGCATCATGTTGTGGGGGTGCTTTGCTGCAGGAGGGACTGGTGTACTTCACAAAATAGATGGCTTCATGAGGGAGGAAAATTATGTGGATATATTGAAGCAACATCTCAAGACATCAGTCAGGAAGTTAAAGCTTTGTCTCAAATGGGTCTTCCAAATGGACAATGACCCCAAGCATACTTCCAAAGTTGTGGAAAAATGGCTTAAGGACAACAAAGTCAAGGTATTGGAGTGGCCATCACAAAGCCCTGACTTCAATACTATAGAACATTTGTGGGCAGAACTGAAAAACCGTGTGCGAGCAAGGGCCCTTACCAACCTGACTCAGTTACACCAGCTCTGTCAGGAGGAATGGCCCAAAATTCACCCATCTTATTGTGGGAAGCTTGTGGAAGGCTACCCAAAACATTTGACCCAAGTTAAACAATTTAAAGGCAATCTTACCAATTACTAATTGGGTGTATGTAAACTTCTGACCCACTGGGAATGTGATGAAAGAAATAAAAGCTGAAATATTTCATTCTCTCTACTATTATTCTGGTATTTCACATTCTTAAAAAGAAGTGGTGATCCTAACTGACCTAAGACAGGGAATTATTACTATGATTAAATGTCAGGAATTGTGAAAAACTGTATTTAAATGTATTTGGCTAAGGTGTATGTAAACTTCCGACTTCAACTGTATCTTATACCATGGCATTTTTGAATACTCATTTCTGGTTGGCTAGAAGGGCATTCTAGAGTGGGTATTACATTTAGATATACAGGACAGTTGGAAAATATTTAAGACACTTCTGAAGTATTTCTCACAATAGGCATTCTGAAGCACTGCACCAAGCAGACCGTACTTACAGCTGCACCATTGAGAGCATCTTGACTGGGTTCTTCACTGCTTAGTATAGCAACAGCATTGCCCTCAATTGCATGGCGCTACAGAGGGTGATGCGGACGAGCCCAGTACTGGGACCAACCTCCCTGCCATCCAGCACCTCTATATCAGGCGGTGTGAAAGGAAGGCCCGTAATATTGTTAGACTCCAGCCACCCAAGCCATAGACTGTTCTCTCTGCTTCTGCATGGCAAGAGGTACTGGTGCTTCAAGTCTGACACCATCATGCTGCTGAACAGTTTCTATCCCCAAGCCATAAGACTGCTAAATAGCAACAAAAAATTGCTACATGGATTGTCTGAGCTGAGCCTTGTATAATATATATTTTTTGTTGCTCTGTCTCTATGCACACTCAAAGGACTCTACACACTTACACAACCTGACACTCCAACACATACCATACACAAATGTATACTGACTCTACACAGATACTCACACACTCACATAATCTTAATTTATGCTGCTGCCACTCTATTTATCTACATCCTGATACCTAGTCACCTTACCCCTACACATATCTACATCACATACTGTATCAATCCAATATGGTATTGGAACTGACCCTGTATATAGCTTCTTACTTTCTCATGTTCTTATTAGTCCTCTGTTTTTATTCTACGTTATGTACTGTTTAGTACTACATTGATATTGATTACTGCGTTGTTGGGTTTAGAGCTGGCAAGAAAGGCATTTCACTGTACTTGTGCATGTGACATTAACACTTGAAAATTGTATGCATTGAAAACGCAAGTCTAACGAGGAAAAACGTAGCCAGCTAGCTAGCATTCATTTGTTTCTACAGAAGTAAAAAAAATTCAGCATCTGATGACCTAAAGTGGTGAGTGATAAACATTAATTTCTTCGGTCCTTCAATGTTGCAAGCATGACGCAAGTGGTGATATGCTGTCAAATCCTTGTTTCTAGTTTGACCAGCTGTTTACAGCAACTGGTATTGTTGAATTAGTTTGTTATATTGTCAGATATGCTAGCAAAGTTATGCTAGCGTCTAGCCTACTGTTTCATTTGCAATGCGATCTCCTCTACTGTAATGAACAGTGTCCTGACAAGAGAGCAAAATGTGTATCATCAGCTCAGTATCGATGTGTCCAGATACACATACAGTGGGGCAAAAAAGTATTTAGTCAGCCACCAATTGTGCAAGTTCTCCCACTTGAAAAGATGAGGCCTGTAATTTTCATCATAGGTTAAAAAAATAAAATAAAAAAACTTGCATTAACATCTGCTAACCATGTGTATGTGACAAATACATTTTATTAGATTTTTTCAACTATGACAGACAAAATGAGAAAAACAAATCCAGAAAATTACATTGTAGGATATGTAATGAATTTAGTTGCAAATTATGGTGGAACAAAGGTTTATCTCAATACTTTGTTATATACCCTTTGTTGGCAATGACAGAGGTCAAACGTTTTCTGTAAGTCTTCACAAGGTTTTCACACACTGCTGCTGGTATTTTGGCCCTTTCCTCCATGCAGATCTCCTCTAGAGCAGTGATGCTTTGGGGCTGTTGCTGGGCAACACGGACTTTCAACTCCCTCCAAAGATTTTCTATGGGGTTGAGATCTGGAGACTGGCTAGGCCACTCCAGGACCTTGAAATGCTTCTTAAGAAGCCACTCCTTCGTTGCCCGGGCGGTGTGTTTGGGATCATTGTCATGCTGAAAGACCCAGCCACGTTTCATCTTCAATGCCCTTGCTGATGGAAGGAGGTTTTCACACAAAATCTCACGATACATGGCCCCATGCATTCTTTCCTTTACACGGATCAGTCATCCTGGTCCCTTTGCAGAAAAACAGCCCCAAAGCATGATGATTCCACCCCCATGCTTCACAGTAGATATGGTGTTCTTTGGATGCTCTAGAAGAAAAAGAAACACACACCTATTAAGACAAGGTGCAGGCTAGCGGAATAGAAACTTGAAAATAAAAGAGAGCCGCACACTCTAGGAGCTCAGATGCAAAAATGTAATACCAACGTTTCGACAGCCAAGCTGTGTTCATCAGGGTATAATCACAAACACTGCAGGATGACTTGTTTATATAGTGTCAAAAGACACAGGTGTCTGTAATCATGGCCAAGAGTGGCCTAATATCATTGGATAATAATCAAATATTAAAATGTCATACAAAGAACAGCATACAAACAACAAATGGATAGCATACAATCGTAGATTAATTTGACTACACAAGTTTACAAACAATTACAATGACAAAGTCAAAATAATCACAAGAATGGCTTAAGATCAAAGTCTACGTTGAGACCGAAGGGCGCAAGGGTCTTTAAATTAAAGATCCAGGCAGCCTCTCGTTTTAACAATAAATTATCAAGGTCACCCCCTCTCCTAGGGAGGGTGACATGTTCGATACCAATTTAACGCAGAGATGAAATCGAGTGGCCTGCCTCCAAGAAGTGGGCAACTGGATAAGTAAAGTTTTTACACCTAATGGTGCTACGATGCTCTGAGATACGTACTTTTAATTCGCGCTTTGTTTTACCTACATAATTTTGACCACAAGGACAAGTAGAATCTCAATTCAACGGCTCAGACACAAGAGGTATGTGGCAGGGTCTACAGTCAATCACGGATTAAAAAAAGAAAACCAGCCCCGTCACGGACCAGGATGTCTTGCTCCCAGGCAGACTAAATAACTTTTTTGCCCAGCTTTGAGGATAATACAGTGCCACTGACACGGCCCGCAACTAAAACATGCGGACTCTGCTTCACTGCAGCCGGCGTGAGGTAAACATTTAAACGTGTCAACCCTCGCAAGGCTGCAGGCCCAGACGGCATCCCCAGCCGCGCACTCAGAGCATGCGCAGACCAGCTGGCTGGTGTGTTTACGGACATATTCAATCAATCCCTATTCCCACATGCTTCAAGAGGGCCACCATTGTTCCTGTTCCCAAGAAAGCTAAGGTAACTGAGCTAAACGACTACCACCCCGTAGCACTCACTTCCGTCATCATGAAGTGCTTTGAGAGACTAGTCAGGGACCATATCACCTCCACCTTACCTGACACCCTAGACCCACTCCAATTTGCTTACCGCCCAAATAGGTCCACAGACGATGCAATATCAACCACACTGCACACTGCCCTAACCCATCTGGACAAGAGGAATACCTATGTGAGAATGCTGTTCATCGACTATAGCTCGGCATTTAACACCATAGTGCCCTCCAAGCTCGTCATCAAGCTCGAGACCCTGGGTCTCGACCCCGCCCTGTGCAACTGGGTACTGGACTTCCTGACGGGCCGCCCCCAGGTGGTGAGGGTAGGCAACAACATCTCCACCCCGCTGATCCTCAACACTGGGGCCCCACAAGGGTGCGTTCTGAGCCCTCTCCTGTACTCCCTGTTCACCCACGACTGCGTGGCCACGCACGCCTCCAACTCAATCAATAAGTTTGCGGACGACACAACAGTGGTAGGCTTGATTACAACGACGAGACGGCCTACAGGGAGGAGGTGAGGGCCCTCGGATTGTGGTGTCAGGAAAATAACCTCACACTCAACGTCAACAAAACTAAGGAGATGATTGTGGATTTCAGGAAACAGCAGAGGGAACACCCCCCTATCCACATCGATGGAACAGTAGTGGAGAGGGTATTAAGTTTTAAGTTCCTCGGCGTACACATCACAGACAAACTGAATTGGTCCACCCACACAGACAGCATCGTGAAGAAGGCGCAGCAGCGCCTCTTCAACCTCAGGAGGCTGAAGAACTTCGGCTTGTCACCAAAAGCACTCACAAACTTCTACAGATGCACAATCAAGAGCATCCTGTCGGGCTGTATCACCGCCTGGTACGGCAACTGCTCCGCCCACAACCGTAAGGCTCTCCAGAGGGTAGTGAGGTCTGCAAAACGCATCACCGGGGGCAAACTACCTGCCCTCCAGGACACCTACACCACCCGATGTCACAGGAAGGCCATAAAGATCATCAAGGACAACAACCACCCGAGCCACTGCCTGTTCATCCCGCTGTCATCCAGAAGGCGAGGTCAGTACAGGTGCATCAAAGCTGGGACCGAGAGACTGAAAAGCAGCTTCTATCTCAAGGCCATCAGACTGTTAAACAGCCACCACTAACATTGAGTGGCTGCTGCCAACACACTGACTCAACTCCAGCCACTTTAATAATGGGAATTGATGGGAAATGATGTAAAATATATCACTAGCCACTTTAAACAATGCTACCTAATATAATGTTTACATACCCTACATTATTCATCTCATATGTATACGTATATACTGTACTCTATATCATCTACTGCATCCTTATGTAATACATGTATCACTAGCCACTTTAACTATGCCACTTTGTTTACATACTCATCTCATATGTATATACTGCACTCAATACCATCTACTGTATCTTGCCTATGCCGCTCTGTACCATCACTCATTCATATATCTTTATGTACATATTCTTTATCCCCTTACACTTGTGTCTATAAGGTAGTAGTTTTGGAATTGTTAGCTAGATTACTTGTTGGTTATTACTGCATTGTCAGAACTAGAAGCACAAGCATTTCGCTACACTCGCATTAACATCTGCTAACCATGTGTATGTGACAAATAAAATTGGATTTGATTTGAAAAAAAAGTTATAAGATAAATAACGTATTTGGATGCAACTCAGCATTCTTTGTCCTCCAAACACGACGAGTTGAGTTTTTACCAAAAAGTTATATTTTGGTTTCATCTTACCAGATGACATTCTCCCAATCTTCTGGATCATCCAAATGCTCTCTAGCAAACTTCCGATGGGCCTGGACATGTACTGGCTTAAGCAGGGGGACACGTCTGGCACTGCAGGATTTGAGTCCCTGGTGGCGTAGTGTGTTACTGATGATAGGCTTTGTTACTTTGGTCCCAGCTCTCTGCAGGTCATTCACTAGGTCCCCCCGTGTGGTTCTGGGATTTTTGTTCACCGTTTTTGTGATCATTTTGACCCCACGGGGTGAGATCTTGCATGGAGCCCCAGATCGAGGGAGATTATCAGTGGTCTTGTATATCTTCCATTTCCTAATAATTGCTCCCACAGTTGATTTCTTCAAACCAAGCTGCTTACCTATTACAGATTCAGTCTTCCCAGCCTGGTGCAGGTCTACAATTTTGTTTCTGGTGTCCTTTGACAGCTCTTTGGTCTTGGCCATAGTGGAGTTTGGAGTGTGACTGTTTGAGGTTGTGGACAGGTGTCTTTTATACTGATAACAAGTTCAAACAGGTGCCATTAATACAGGAAACGAGTGGAGGACAGAGGAGCCTCTTAAATAAGAAGTTACAGGTCTGTGAGAGCCAGAAATCTTGATTGTTTGTAGGTGACCAAATACTTATTTTCCACCATAATTTGCAAATAAATTCATTAAAAATCCTCCAATGTGATTTTCTGGATTTCTTTTTCTATTTTTTTCAGTCATAGTTGAAGTGTACCTATGATGAAAATTACAGGCCTCTCTCATCTTTTTAAGTGGGAGAACTTGTACAATTGGTGGCTGACTAAATACTTTTTTGCCCCACTGTAATTTAAAAATAGCTTTAGCAAATGCAGCTACTTCATTGTAATTCTGGCTGCACTGTTTGATGTGACTGTATTTACTATAGTTGGCTAGTTAACAAGCAAGGGACAAGAACGTTGCCATCATGGCAACTGAGCAAAAACAATAAACCACTGGGTCACGTCCATAGATATAGAACAACTAGATTGCGTCTATAGCAACTTAACTGATAGAACTAACATCCAGGTTTGGTGGGATGATGAAAAAGTATGAAATTACATATCAAAATGAAAATATCAATGAAAACATTTATATCGGTAAATGTGTGCTATACTATTGTTTTCTCTGCCAGTTCACCCATGATGGTATTCAATATCAGCATTAGACGTCTGACGATGTCGGGAGAGGATGTGGAAACCGGCCACTAGGGACAAAAGTGAGCGCTGTTACCGTCAAGTCGGTTGTATGGACGAATCCAGCAATAGAAAGCTGTTTTTGTGATTTTAGGTGTAAGCCTATCCCAAACCTTGGAATTAATGCCTAACCTTAAGATTTGGAGTTAATGCCTAAACAACCCTAACCTTAAGTCAGAGTTCATGAATAAACTTAACCTTAAACACTGAAATTTGACGTGTGATAAAACATGGATGACGTTTAATTCTGACATGAGACAGAGCGAATTGTGATATATTTGGCAACTGTGGTATAAGTGGGAAAGTCATTTTCACCATGACATTTTCACAATTTGTCAAATAGAACGTATTAGTTGTAGTGACTATTTCCTATGGTTGTTGATAGCAGTACATCCATTGTTAAGGTAATAGTAGTAATATTGGTAGGCCTAGCTATGTGGTTGAAGTCCATAGTAGCCAAAGTATTTATACTTTTTGTGTACTATATATACTATATGTTGATTACTAATAAACTAAGTTTATCTATGTCACGGACAGACATGGCAGGAAACGCTCAATGACATTAATTGCTAGTAAAGACTATGAGGACTCCATGTAATTGGCATTAAAACCGATTGACAGCAGCATGTGTTGATATTTAGCTGCTGGGCGCTTAGACAGAAAACAGAGTCAAAGGGGGCGGCGAGATGGCCAGCCAAAATCTGCAGGGGCAGAGCATGGGCTCTATGATTAGCAGAGGTTTTCATGTCTGTGCCAAGTCCAGAGGACACCAGAGGTCAGACACACAATACTGTACATATTGTACTGCAGTGGGTATGGGCAGAGACAGGGGAAGTGAACGATGGAGGTTACTCAGCCCGGACATATTAGGTTACTGAAGATTGAAGATGATCTTATACTTCTTACGTTTACACAGGGCATTTGTGTCTTAATTTGTCTTCCTAGCCTACATCCCTAAATTCCTTATATAGTCTATTCTGTGTTTGTTTGTGTATATGTATACTGTATGGATATATGCACCAAAAATGCCCATTGGGGCATAATAGGTTATTGAAATGCAGATCAGGCACTAAAGTCCTCTGTACATTTGTTCACTGCTACAGTACATACAGTATGTCACCCATACAAACCCTGCTGTGCAAGGAAAACCATATTTTCCAGTATTCCCAAAATCCATTGAATATTGCTCATTGTATAGTTTTTTTGTCCATTTTCCTGTCAATATCAAGGTTTGTTACTACAGTTGTTGCTTCATAGGGTTATCTGAGGTGTACTGTATATCGTTCAGTGGCTCCACAACAAATTCAATCTATTGATTTGCGATTGATTATTTATATTATATCTTTTCTTACATTCCTGGCCCAAGCCATCTGTTAATCAGAGACAGTTACAATTGGAGACATATGTTGCCAGTCAGAGTTTATGAAAGCGTGTACAAAGCATTCCATAAAGTTTCATGAATTATGCATTAACTTGCTAATCTAAGCACCTTATAGCTTCCAGACACAATTACTCAAACAGAGGGTGGGAGAGAGGGATGACTGACGGGGGGGAAAGAGAATCAATTTACTCCCAAACTATTGACTTTCTCTTCTTTGCCTAGTCAGATAAAAAAAAAAAATGCTGATTTCAATGTGTAATAAAAGAACAGCTGAAAAAAAAATCCCTCCTCTTTCTGACTTCACTAAGCAGTGCAGAAAGGGCTGGCTTGGTGAGGACTTAGTGGAAGTTGATATTCTGCCAGAGCACTTCTCATTGAAATCAATAGCAAAAATGTAAATGCCCCATTTCTATCCCTTCAAACCAGCACTTATGTGAATGTATATTTATGTCAGAGGCATACTGTATTTCATTTGATTTTCAAAGTCAAATATATTGTGTTGTGAAGGTCACGACACAGTGGATTCAAGCAGATTAGAAGTATGGGTTGGATGGTATACTTTATGTGGATACTGAAGTGGCCGCTTTGAAGTCTCGAGGCCCTGGCAGTAAATTCAATCAAATGTAAAAACCCCAAGCCGTAATGTGAAATTATGGAAACCAACCTGAGGATCTACCAGACAGCCCAAGCCAAGCCGTGGAAATAAAAACTGATTTCTGAACATTATATTTGTATTATTTTTCAGATGGAGTCAGAACCGGGTGTTCTTTCAGCACAATGTCCTTTGGAGTTTATTCCATCTATTCCTCCTGTCTATTTGTAAATGTGTCCCTTACTATTTATCCTCTGTCAATATCTGTTGCAGTTTGTCCATTTCCTGTAACAAACCAGTGAGATAATGGAACAGCCTGTGCTTTGCCACACAATTGGTGGGTTTCCATTTACTACAAGACACTTAGTGGCTTTAGAAACTAGCTCTCACAGTAAATCGTTCTGTGGCCTCTCAGAAAACTACAGACAAAACCTGTAAGCAAGAGTAGGAATTTACTCTATCAACCATTTTTAACCTAAAGCTATAGAACCATGTTTTACGTAATCAACTCTCTTAGCAATACGATTAACAGTTAAGTTCAAGAGAGACTTGTCTATAAAAGTGTAAACACACGCAGCATAAAGGCCATGAATTTTTTTTTTAACAAACATACCATGGGTCACAGCCTGGCTCAGAAAAATTGTAAAGACCTCAGTCCAGATGGTCATTAGTTCAAACCCCTCATGTCAAACACTTTTTTTATGCTCTCGCCTTAAAGTTCTTTGATCTGGCAAATGTTTGGTTTTGTAGACAAACGGGGAGTTATTATTGTGTCTTTACGAGACTCTCGATTTCACAGCTCTAACGTTGCCCACCAAGGCAAAGAAAGGAATCTCCAACCCTTGAGCAAGTGAGAGGGGATCCTTCAAAAATCTAAGCAGAAAAAATAAAAGATGAAGGGGAAAATTTCTGAAAGCTCCTGCCTGCCTGACGACTCTGCCGTGCCTTGCCAGGCTTCTTTCTTTTCTTTTCCTCCTGAAAAGAGAGAAACTTCATGCTGTGATTTTTGCCACCGATTAAAGTGTAAAGAAAAGGTTCTCTTCATCCCGCAGCGTGGAGTGTGGAGTGCTTAGTAGGGCTGGCGTAGGGGGATGATCAATGAATGCCACATTGGAAGATGTCACAGAAAATGTGTATCTTCGAAGACCCTGTCACTACCCCGCCGGGTTGGCAGTTTTGCACACACTGTGACCTCCACTGAACCTCACTGACCCTTCTCTCCTGGCCAGAGAGAGGCGCTGTGTCTTGGGAAGAAGGGGTGCTGCAACCTTGGCATCTAATTTAAGAGATACGCGTCATAGACCCTTGTGATACAGCAGGGAGTTGAGACCTTCACAGAGGATCAGACTAGATTGTAAGCCACCAATTTTTTTCAGTTTATCTTCCGACAGTCTATCTTTCTGTAGGAGTGATGTTCTCCCCCAGCAGACAACCACTGAACAATCAGTATGTGTTATTTGAAACCAACAGTTCCTTGTAACTAACAACGGTGGACCGTATGTAGTTAGTAAACTATCTTGTAGTTAAGGAGTTACACTGAACAAAAATATAAACACAACATGTAAAGTGTTTGTCCCATGTTTCTTCAGCTGAAATAAAAGATCCCAGAAATGTTCCATACACACCAAGAAATGTTTTCTCTCAAATGTTGTGCACAAATGTGTTTACATCCCTGTTTGTGAGCATTTTTCCTTTGCCAGGATATGCCACACCTGTCAAGTGGATGGATTATCAAGAATCTTATCAAACAGCATGATCATGGTGACAATACAAGTCCACTCTAAAATGTGCAGTTTTGTCACACAACACAACGTCACAGAGGGAGTGTGCAATTGGCATGCTGACTGCAGGAATGTCCACCAGAGCTGTTGTTAGAGAATTGAATGTACATTTTTCTACCATAAGCCACCTCCAACGTTTTAGAGAATTTGGCAGTGGGTCCAACCTGCCTCACAACCGCAGACCACTCATATGGCGTCATGTGGGCGAGTGCTTTATTGATGTCAACATTGTGAACAAAGTGCCCCATGGTGGTGGTGGGGTAATGGCATGAACTACGGACAACAAACACAATTGCATTTTAGCGATGGCAATTTGAATACACAAAAATACAGAGACGAGCTCCTTAGGTCCATTTTGAGGCCCATTTTGTTATGGTATCTGTGACCAAGAGATGCATATCTGTATTCCCAGTCATGTGAAATCCATAGATTAGGGCCTAATTAATGTATTTCAATTGACTGGTTTCCTCATATGAACTGTAACTCAGTAAAATCAATGAAATTGTTCTATGTTGTGTTTATATTTTGGTCAGTATACAATGCAGTACAACATAAGTGAACCCAACATTGGTGATTTTCTGATTGTTTTATATTATTTCGCATGTTTTTCCAAGTGATGGTCTGATTAGTCACCCCCTGGCATCTATTCAGCAAATCATGACCATGGACTTTGTCAGAATAACCTGATCTCATGTAGATCAAAATCAAGAAATCCAATACCAAGAAAAACACAAACATTTCCCAGACAAACAATACAGCATCCACACAAATTTGAGAAGTGTGGCTTCCATGACTACCATAGCTATGTTATCCTTCTCATTCAACTCATGCTGGTTTCACAGACACATATCTAGTTTCACTAGTATTGAACTAAAAAGCATGGTTCAAGGAGATTCTCTAATGAAAGTGTTCAGAGACTAGGGTAATACTATGTCCCCCAGAAAGTCACATTTCTAGTTGTGGCGATGAAGACTCAACATCCCAGATGGCAGCCAGCCGACGGTGGAAACCCCTGTGGTATGGAGTCATGGCTGACATGTTGCAGAGGAAGCAATTGTGTGGAGTATGAATAAAACCTCCTAATCTTCCAATCCAATCTGCAGAAAATCAAGATCGGATCCACTGAACTGAAGCTTGATTTTCTCTGATTCCCCCAGTGCTCCTGAGGAAAGAAGCTTTCTGAGATGTGGCGCGAGTAGAGGGAGGGAGAGAGGGAGAGAGAGACTCGAGCGTGGGAGAGAGAGGGCAGGGGATGGAGGAACCATGCTGGTTCCTGAGATGACCGGAGAGGGAGGTCTGAGAGTGAAGGAAGGAGGGAGGAAGATCTAGAAAGAGAGATAAAAACAAGAGAGAATCCTACTGAAAACAGATGGTATTGCTAGGCAGTAAGGGGTGTCATCTGTGCTCCATCATTGTACTTTTGCTGAGAGTACTAAATACGAGGAAGATAAAGGGTAGAGAAAAAAATTAACAACTAACCTCGGAGTGAGTGCCAAAAAACAGTCAACAGAAAGGGAATCAATTTGAATGAGGCCCTTACTTTGGATGTGAACAGTTCATTCGAGATGCAAACCTTTTGGGACACCCCTTTTTCAGAGCATTGACCATGCTTAAAGACCTTGAGTGACATCTGTGTCGTGACAAGCCTAGTAAATCTGCATCTGGACAGTTGTCCTTCATTTTCCCACTCTCCCATCAAAACCAATCAAATAGTATTACAAGGGTATAACATTCGGTCTCTTTTCATGAATGTCAGATTTGGGAAAAGGGAGGAGAGAACATCATTGCTTCCAATAATTTTATATAAATGTGCCCTCAAACAACTTTCTGATAAATCTAGTCGGAATCCAATAATGCTACGAGGTAAAATATATCCGACTTGCAACCACCTCACACTGTTGCCGTTATGCAATGTGTTTTGTAAGTGCTTCACCCCAAGTTTCTACTCCTCTTTAATAGCTCACAAAAGAAAATCCACAGCAGTTATCTGCAGAACTGTAAGTGACAGCATACTGCCTGCTGTTCTCTCCTCCATTTTCCCAAATCTGACTTTCATGAAATGAGACAGAATTTGCACTTGTGTGTAGGCTAGGCAGGCTAGGTACCCCCGAGGGCAGCATATCCTTATTTCTTTGCCACCCTAGTGGTACACAACAGCAGGCGCTAACTCAATTTCACACCCGGAACCCTTAGAGATACTCAGGTATACACAGCAACTGGCACCAGACGCTTGGTGCAAATGCAGGTACTTTTATGAACACCAACACCTCTGCTGTTGGCACACTCCCTAATGTTTCCATAGCACTGTGCTAATATGATGTTAATTGCGATATTCATAGCAACAACTCCAGTTTGTTATAAAATGAGGTAAATATTTGCCCTGAGGGTGTTGGAACAGTTTTTTAAACAGATGTGGGTCAAAATTAGAGTGGAGGAAACCAACAGTGAGGACCACCTGAAAGGTGATGGGCACCAAGCCAAGGTTCTTGTAACGGCCGTTGGTGGAAGAAGGTGAGGATCAAGGTGCAGCGTGGTACGTGTTCGTCATTTTTATTTAACTGAACACTGAATAACCAAAACAACAAAGGAACAACCGAAACAGCTCCGTCAGGTGCGAAACACACAAAACAGAAAATAACTACCCACAAAACCCATGTGGGCAAGAGCTACCTAAGTATGGTTCTCAATCAGAGACAACGATAGACAGCTGTCCCAGATTGAGAACCATACCCGGACAAAAACAAAGAAATACAAAAACATAGAAAAAGGAACATAGAATGCCCACCCTAGTCACACCATGGCCTAACCAAAATAGAGATTAAAAGCCTCTCTATGGCCAGTTCTCAGAAAGGCAATACAAATACACATCTTCTCTGACACCTGCATGATGCAAATTACCATCATATAGGTAACACGTTTTAGGTACATTATACTTAAAGTATACAGAAAGTAATATACAGTATAATGTAAGTAATTTAAATTTTTTATAAATATCTAATAAACTAAACAGTTTTCTTGGCCTAAGCCATATTCCATTGATACATGGGTGGAACAGGCTAGGAGAAGAACTATACAACATGCATGCTTTATAGTGTACTAAATGTGTAAGTTTAACCAGAGCCAGTTAGTGGGAGATTTTCAAGGACTTTCTACTTTACCAGGTGTCTGAAATGTACCTTCTACAGGTAAAACCACGAGGCCACTCTCTGATCTGAGCGAATGCTACCGTACCTGTAGGCTTCCAGGCATTGGCTAATGCGAATCAGCATTGGTTCAGGAAACTACTTCTAACTTCCTTTATACTGCATGCAGAGACATCAACTGGTGTCCATGAGTTCATCTGACTCTGAATCTAACAGTATCCCTTTAAGTGTGGCCGATTTTAAATATGAATCTGATTATTTACTTATTTACATATATCTGGACTATACGGTCTGTAATATATCAGTTTTGAAGATCTTATTAATCACCTTTGTTCCAACTAAACATTTCTAAACTGTTTCTATTTAGACTGCCTTCTGGGTTTGAAAAATGTAAAATAAGATATGGATTAAATGCTATAAAGTATGTTGTGAAATCAGGGAAAACAAATGTCTGAGTTCAGCAGTAATAATTTATTTTCACTACCGTATAGAATAGCCTGCTTTACCCAAATCAAGCAATCGCCACAATACGAGCACTGATGATAAATAATTTATGCAAATCCTTCTCTGCACAGGTACCGTATGTACTTGGTAAAACATGATCTACAGAATGTGCAACTGTGGGTAAAGTAGCCAGGATCCCACAGTGTGGGCAATAAAGTGGTTGAACACAGATTACAGGCATTAGTATTCCACGGCTACATCTATTTATTTATTTTATTGAACCTTTATTAAACTAGGCAAGTTAGTTTAAGAACAAATTATTATATACAATAACGGCCTGAAAAAGGTCTCCTGCAGGGACTGGGGCTGGGATTTAAAAAAAAAAATAGATTGGACAAAACACGCATCACGACATTAGAGACTACATAAAGAGAGACCTAGAGCAACATCATAGCATGGCAGCAGCACATGACAAGACAGCATGGTAACAACACCATATTACAACGACATAATGGCAACAGAACATGTCAGCAGCACAACATGGTAGCAGCACAAAACATGGTACAAACATTATAGGGCACAGACAACGGCACAAAGGCAAGAAGGTAGAGACAAAACACATCACGCAAAGCAGCCACAACTGACAGTAAGAGTGTCCATGACTGAGTCTTTGAATGAAGAGATGGTAATAAAACTGTTTAGCCTGAGTGTTTTTTGCAGCTCGTTCCAGTCGCTAGCTGCAGCGAACTGAAAAGAGGAGCTACCCAGGGATGTGTGTGCTTTTAAACAAGGCAGCACAGTCTATTTTCCACAGTGTGCTGTATTTTAATCTACACACAATCAAAACTTCTGGCTGCTCCAGGTGAGAGCATATTCCCCCACACACAAAGAACCAGAAACTTGCATTAAGCCCTTTCCCTTTTTCTTTCCTCTCTCCCCTTTATTCTCTCTAGTAATTGGTTCCTTCCAAGGTGCAACAGAGCAAAAATGTGACCCGTTTCAGGAAATGTTGTGGGTCACTACTTCATAGGAGAGCCGTTTGAACATAAACCTTTTTTATTGGCTGAGATAAAGTTTTGATTGATATGCCATATAGCACGCTTCTGTCTATTTGAGCTGGTCAGTATGTCTAGGTAATCCTGTCTAATGTCTTTTTTTATGTATCGTGTAAGTGTTATGTATCACATAAGTGTTGCTCTCCACTTTCTGGAGGATGAGTTTTGAAATAAGTGGAATTGATAGCTAAGGAGCTGGAGAAAACACCTGTCTCCGGATTACATCTTCAAACTAAGGGCAACCATGGCATCCGGCAGGAGACGCGTCCTTCCATGAATGTTGTATATGGGTAAGATTGTCTAGCTAGCTACATTTTCAGATATTACACGTTCCTAATTTTGACTGAAATAACCATGTGCTTGGCTAGCTATAGCCTAATGTTAGCTAGATAACATTGAACATGGTTGTTTAACTACCTGCTTATTCATGCAGGGTAGTAACATCATGAGGTGGGATTATGGTTAATTGTTTATTTAGCTAGCTGGCTGGCTCGCTAGCTAACATTATGTTTATGATCTTATTATTATTATTTGCTTGGCTAGCTTTGGCCTAATGTTAGCTAGCTAACACTGAACCTGATTGGTTAGCTACCTGCAGATATATGTAGGGTAGTAACGTCATGAGTTGGGATTATGGTTCATTGTTTACCTAGCTAGTTAGCTAGCTACATGTCTTAATAAAAGACTACACTATGTAGTAACCATTTCGGGTGCGTTCCTAAATTCAGTTTGGCCATCTATTTCGATTTCAGAGCACTCTCGTCTAAGTGTGCCAGAGCGCAGAATAACTGATGAATTTACGAACGCTCAACACCCGTTGAATATGGTCTTTGTCAGCAAACGTTGGCAAAAAAGCGCAATTAAATTGTTGCCATCAGCACAAATACAGTCACCAACGCTCTGGATAACATGAAAACAGTCTAACCAGCTCTGCTAGGATGAGTAAAATGGAAGTAGCTAGCAAACTAGCCAATGTTAGCTAGTTAGCTTGGGTGCTTGGCTGCCGTTGTGAGGTCAGAACACTCGGATCAACCCTACTCATCAGCCAGAGCGTCCAGTGTGAGCTCTGAACGCTCTGAGAGCGAAACACACTGAACGCTCTGTGAGTGAAACACTTTGAATTTACAAACGGACAATATGACAGTACAGTTGCAGTCACCAATGCTCTGGATAACATAACAGCCTAACCAGCTCTGCTAGGGTGAGTAATGTTCAGTGAGCTGTTCTCTCATTTGTGGCTGGAAGTAGCTAGCAAGTTAGCACAGAATACTCGGATCAACCCTTAAAACCTCTTAAAGCTAGGGGGCAGAATTTTCACTTTTGGATAAATAGCGTGCCCAATTTCAACTTCCTGCCACTCATGCCAAGAATATAAGATATGCATATTATTCATATATTTGCATAGAAAACACTCTGAAGTTTCTAAAACTGTTGAATCATGTCTGTGAGTAAAACAGAATTTATGTAGCAGGCAAAACCCAGAGGACTAACTGTTCAGATTATTATCCCCCCCCCCCCTCTGTTCACTATATTGTCTTTGCCATTTGATATTTAATAGGAACCAATTTTCAGTTCTTACAGCTTCCACACGATGTCGCCAGTCTTTGGAATATGGTTGAGGTTATTCCTTTGTGCTTTGAAGAAGTAGGCCAACTCTGGGGACACTTTTGTGAGTTGCGCAATACGTGAAAAGCAGTGCTGGTTTCTTTTCGTTAATGTATTGAATACAGATTGCCCCGTCTACAATTTGATCGATTATTAACGTTTAAAAATACCTAACGTTGTATTACAAAAGTAGTTTGAAAGATTTTGACAAAGTTTATAGGCAACTTTTGAAATATTTTGTAGTGATGTTGTGTTTTTGTAGGCTGTTTTTTTCTGGATCAAACGCGCTTTATAAATGGACATTTTCGATATATATGGACCAATTGTGATGTTTATGGGACATATTGGAGTGCCAACTAAAGAAGCTCGTCAAAGGTAATGCATATTTCATATTTTATTTCAACGTTTTGTGTAGCGCCTGCTACGCTAGCTCCTTTGTTTACTGCTGGTGCAGATGGGTGCAGGCTATCAGATAATAGCTTCTTATGCTTTAGCCGAAAAGCATTTTTAAAATATGACATGTTGGCTGGATTCACAACGAGTGTAGCTTTAATTGAGTATCTTACATGTGTGATTTAATGAAAGTTTGAATTTTATAGCATTTTATTTGAATCTGGCGCTCTGTATTTCCCCTGGCAATTGGCCAGTTGAGACTCTAGCGTCTCCCCTATCCAGAAGAGGTTTTAACCTCTTATTAAAGAGATGGGTGGGGCTAAAGCTTAAGAGGGTGTGAATGATGCTGAATGGGTGTAGACAAAGAGGGTTCTCCAGTAGTAGTACTAAATCATTCAAAGGCCATTTTCTCAATAGTGAGTTAACAAGTTGATCAACTTTCAAATCAGAATTACTTTCCCAAATGTAGTATATGATATATGATATACCATTATGTCTTTTATCCAAAGTAAAAAACACAATTTCAAATTTTGCTACATACAGTAAGACCAATTGGAGTCAGTCAGTCACAAATATGCTAGATACTCTATTGCACGCAGACATTATCGACAGTGAAGGACAGAGTGTAGTGTGACACACACACTGTTTGATTAGATTTTTGTATGCCATGATGGGCAGTACTTGCATGAGGTATGTTTGTAAATTAATTTGATCACGCTACTGTATGTAGCCTATTGATTCTGTCTTGATTAATTTATGAATCAAAAATGTTTTGTTTTTTCTCTCTAGCCACCTAGCATATTTTGGCTTTAGCTAGCCAGCTACTGTAGATAGCTTCCCAACCTCACAACAAGTTATACCAAGCCATTTTAGGCTATCAATCAAGTTAGAGTAGCTTGTCATATTATCTTAGCTGGAATGCCTGCTGGCAAGTTTGCTAGACTTTGCTAGAAAAGCAAGTAATTACTAAATGTACTGAATAAGACCGAAATGTCTTTCAATCTTTTACCCATATTTTATCAGTGGGGCAAAGAAGCATACTTAGAAACATCAGTTAGACATATACAGACAGCTCAAGTTAAATGCTTAGACATACAGGAAAATACTTATGATAATATCATGATATTGTGTAATATTTATGATGCGCCTGTATTGATGATGGATGTAATATCCTAGGCATTTTTGTGCAGTATATTGAGACGTATGACTTACAACAGAATGACACTATCATTAAAATGACAATTGAACAAGTAACCTAACCATAATATATATTTTGTAAAATTGGTCATAATGATTATGGCTCTAGATTACAGAAAAAGCTCTTTCAGCTATTTGTAAAAGGCAAAATCCTCCAACTTCCGGGGGTCCCCTCCAGACCACTTCCCTTCATCCTCATTTACTCCATACCCCCTCTAAAATAATGGGTGCATGACGCCCGTCTGTGTGTGTGCTCTGTGCACAGAGGCTAAATTATGTTTGTAACTGCGGTGGAAGTGTGTGTGAGTGTGTGTGTGCTGGTGACAGATTTTTCTGCTGACTGTGAGCACGGTGAGCACCACTGGTTTTGGCGCCCAGCTATTACTTAATTCATTGACATTTTGTGTAATTGCCCCAGGGCAGTTTGCAGAGGATGTATGGGGCTCTAACAGGATTGGATTAGAAAAATACAATTACCATTTCAGAGTTAAGGGGAATAATCTTTGAGAAGCTTCAACACAGAGGAAACAGAAGGGAGGAGATGGGGCGGGGAGAGGTGGCTCGAGGTGGTTCGTATCGGTAGGAGGTTGAATTTCACAGGAAATTCAAATGTGCTAATGTTTACCAGGAGAAAGTGTGACAAAGGTGTGTGTGGTGGGGAAAGAGAGGGGGTTTATATTTTCTTGCCAGTGGTTTTTTCACAGTGGCTGGCCACGGCTGCCTCAGAAATGGCCTGTCAGGCTTTTTGGATATGTCGATGGGGAGATAATGACATTTTGAAAGACTCTGAACTACCGCCTTGTCACCCACTTGGTAATTTCCTCTTCTTCCAGTTTATTGTCTCCAGCTGCTCTTCTCATCACTGATATCCTCTACTTTTATAATCTGGAGGTGTGTGGGGGGGTAATGTGTGTGTTTCAGAGAGAGAGAGAGAGGTAACTAACTGTTACCCAATAATATCATTACAGGATGTCAAAAAGAGCAAGACATTAGAGAAATCCTTAAGCAGCCAATTCACTTAGACATGTTTAAGTATGAACAGTATGACAGAACATATTGGCCCAGTTCATTTGCAATCTAAGGTGTGATATTACTGAGTGTGTTATTAGTTTCCCATCCTGATGCGATTTAGGCCAGTAGTGCAACTCACAGAGTTGAGAGCTAAAGACCACTGCTTTATGGATCTATCTTCAAACCTCCTAATGAGTTGTGGCTGAATACAGTCACTGTTCAGTCCGATGTCTAGCCTATGTTCAGTATAGACAACATTAAGGGTGTCCAATCCTATACCAGTCTTAACAGAAGGTCAATATGATTGTCTGCCCTTGGTTCACGAAAGAGTGTTTACAGTATATTGATTGCTATGAATGAAACATTTGACAAACACACCCTTTCATAGACATTCCAATATTGATGAGCGATTGGTGCTTATCAACTTTTTGTAGTTAACTCGAGTTGGGAGAGCACTTTTTTTTCTTTCCTCAAGGTTTGCACACATGAAAGGATGTTTTATTGATTGTGAAAGACATGTGTGGGGAACATTTTTTCTCCAAGTTCCAAGACAATGCAGATGTGCTATTCAGCCCGGCACCAGGTGTTGCTAGAGATTAAATGTCATAATCGAGCGAGACACACACACATACACACACCATCTGCATCTTCTTTTCTCAGTGCTTAAGTTTCTATCATTCAGAGTGACCTTGTAGTCAACATTTGTCTTTATTTGAGGGCAAGTCCTTGCTTCTGTGGTTTTGTCAGAGGATAGTCTCACAGATGATTTATCAGGCATAATATTAATCATATTCATGATGCTGGACTTTGGCCACCCCTCTCTGACCTTTGGCTAACCTTTGCATACATTTTGAATGGATAATTTGCTCGCATAGGAAAGTTAGGCTTTGTCCACAAACTTGGTCATGCCTCTCTACTTTTGGTAACTTCGCTGGACGTCCATGCAGTTTTGAGGGATAACATTCTAAGGAACACAATTCATTTTAAATTAACTGAATGAATATAGGATAACAAATATGAATTCATAAAAAAGCCCAGGCATGATGAAGTACGTTTTGTCACAAACCAATGTAATGTTGAACCCAGTGAACTATTCATAACATTTTGCCCCTTTCCTTGGCAGTAAATATTTCCCACTGACGCTGATGATTGGATTCTCAAGCAGTTTTTGACCTTTCAGTGGTTCTGTATGGTTCTTGTTTAACAAGCGTCATAATGTCCGTTACTTGCATAAAAAAAAATGTGGAGGGCGAAGACCTTCTCAAAATGTCAGTTTCCCAAAGACTAACTAACGATGGAATGCATAAAGGTTATGACGGGGGTAGCCGGTCGTATTTCACAACATATCAGTATTTAATCCATCCTGTAAGGATGCGAATGTGTCAATGACTGCTGCTGGCAGAACCTGACTTCTATCTGGCTTCCATTACAGTTTCCTGATTTATCTCTTCATTTTCACCATTGGACCAAAATGACTTATTTCCCTCTCTTGAGGGGTACTGGAGTCGTGAAGTTCCTGTCGTGACCAAGGTGTTACAAAACACGTACTGTTCTTCAGTAATCACATCCCTGTACTTTAAATCTCCTACCTACATCATACAATTCTATGGATTTGGGCTCTAAAGTGTAGGCTCTCTGTACCAGTTGCGGTTTCTTATTACCAGCCCATATCATTCGGATGTGATAAGTTCTATAACCTTTAAAGCACAAGAGGTTGGTGACACCTTAATTGTGGAAGATACGCTTGTGGTAATGGCTGGAGAGGAATGAGTGGAATGGTATCAAATACAGCAAACACATGGTTTCCATGCAGCCTCCACTGCTTTACAAAGCTTTCTCCAAAATGGCCACCAAGTATATTCATATATTTACATACCGAGTCCCTTGGAAAGGTTGATTCTTTACATCTTACCACTTTATCTGCCTTTCCTGAGTCTTTTATGTTATTAGCTGTGGACTTCCAAAGGAAAAAGCAGGCTCATTAGTTTAATGTTCTTCTCTCCTTCCTTTTTCGGTATAATCTCTCTCCCATCCCACTGGGAACAGATGTCTATTGAATGTCTAGTCCACGTTAGTTCAAAGTAATTTCATTGAAATAACTTGGAAACAACGTTGGTTCAACCAGTGTGTGCCCAGTGGAACGTAACCACATCATGTCTGGTAGATGTTCAATTACTCAAGCGCTCCTGTCCTCCACTTCACTGTCTCAGCAAAACTCCAAAACTCCCCATGTCCCACTTTACCACTCATGGAGACCATCTGAGTTCCCTGTCACTTTTTCCCTTTCTCTGGTTCTCTCTTTCACCATTAGCAAAACTGTCAGGAGACAAAACTCAATTGCTCTGCTCCTCAAAAGTCGCATCATTTCAAATCGTTTCAAAGTATTTAATGTTGACTCTTTTTTTGACGAGTCGGTCAAGGTTAAGCCTATTCAAATGAATAATGTGAGTTCTGCTGGTTCATGATGGGGATAAAACCTACTTTTTACATAACACACACGCATATAAACTTTTTCAGTCAACAACATTTCCCATCCCCTCCAACCTTGGTTATTTCCCCCCTCCTTTTTGGCCTTGCTATTTCGCTTCTAATTTATTGACTAGCATATGCAGAATCTGCCCAACAGTGAAATTCCTTGTACATTTAACAAAATGAACTGTATGTGTTTGTGATTGTGCGAGAGGCGGAGTGCAGTGATATCTGCCACTCTCAGCAGAACCGGCTGGCTTTGTTTGGCCGCTCCAAAAGGTGTCGTCTCCGAGCCTCGACAAGCGAGACATTCACAGTCAGTCTCCCTCCAGATAAGCTCATGTGAAATCCCCTTAGAGAGGGGATTCGATTAAAATAATCAACAGGGAGTGAAATATATCCATATTGCTGTGTATACTGTAGCTAGCTACCCGTGTCGCCGAGACGTACTATACGGTACTGACACATAGACACTCATTCAGTTTTGCTATCATGTGAGGTTGTGAAGATAATCACTGCCGTCTCTTTTCTGTGTAGTAACATCTTCAAATCAGACAGTATCATTTATATATATATATATATATATATTTTTCAATTAAGGGTAGCCAGGGGAAAACTCAAACACTCAGACATAATTTACAAATAAAGCATTTGTGTTTAGTGAGTCCTCCAGATCAGAGTCAATGATAAGTGCATGAATTGGACCATTTTCCTATCCTGTTAAGCATTCAAAATGTAATGAGTATTTTGAGTGTCTGAGAAAATGGATAGCGTAAAAAGTACATTATTTTATTTAGGAATGTAGTGAACTAAGAGTAAAAGCTGTCAAAAATATAAATAGTACAGTACAGATGCACCATTAAAATACTGAAGTTTTCACGCCCTGACCTTAGTATTCTTTGTTCTCTTTATTATTTTGGTTAGGTCCCGGGTGTGACATGGGTGATATGTGTGTTTTTGTCTCATCTAGGGTGTTGGTACTGTCGAGGAGTTTTGTAGATTTATGGGGTTGTATCCATCTAGGTGTTTATGTAGGTCTATGGTCGCCTAGATTGGTTCTCAATTCCAGGCAGGTGTTTTTCGTTGTCTCTGATTGGGAACCATATTAAGGCAGCCATCTTCTTTGGGTATTTTGTGGGGTATTGTCTATGGTATTTTGCACGTTGGCACATTGTTTATATAGCGGTCACGGTCATTTTGTTGTTTTTGTTTAAGTGTTCTTCATTAAATAAAGAAGAATGTATTCTAACCACACTGCGCTTTGGTCTACTCCATACGAGGATCGTGACATAAGTAGGACTTTAAAGTATCTTTACTTATTAAGTACTTTACAGTTACTGATCAAAGAAATAGGTTGTTACTTTTTTAATCGTTCATATAACAGATCCAAATAGTTAATTCCCTCTCTATTGGTGTAATATAAAAAAAATCACACTGCCCCAGATTCTATTTGTTTTTGTCCTCTCACCAAGTTCCTGTTTATGCACACACTACTACTAACTGCTTTAGTGAGGGAGATGAAAATCAGTGTGGAACTACCCCCATTTCTTTGATTTGGTAGGACAAAAGGACAAGAATACACAGTTGAAGTCAGAAGTTTACATACACCTTATCCAAATACATTTAATCTCAGTTTTTCACAATTCTTGACATTTAATCCTAGTAAACATTCCCCCCTAAAGTGGATCACCACTTTATTTTAAGAATGTGAAATGTCAGAATAATAGTAGAGTGATTTATTTCAGCTTTATTTATTTCAGCACATTCCCAGTGGGTCAGAATTTTACATACACTCAATTAGTATTTGGTAGCATTGCCTTTAAGAGTGCAACTTGGGTCAAACATTTCAGGTAGCCTTCCACAAGCTTCCCCCAATAAGTTGGGTGAATTTTGGTCCATTCCTCCTGACAGAGCTGGTGTAACTGAGTCAAGTTTGTAGGCCTCCTTGCTCGCACATGCTTTTTCAGTTCTGCCCAGAAATGTTCTATAGGATTGAAGTCAGGGCTTTGTGATGTCCACTCCAATACCTTGACGTTGTTGTCCTTAAGCCATTTTATCACAACTTTGGAAGTATGCTTGGGGTCATTGTCCATTTGGAAGACCCATTTGTGAAAAAGCTTTAATTTCCTGACTGATGTCTTGAGATGTTGCTTCAATATGTACAGATAATTTTCCTCCCTCATGAAGCCATCTATTTTGTGAAGTGCACCAGTCCCTCCTGCAGCAAAGCACCCCCACAACATGATGCTGCCACCCAGGTGCTTCAAGGTTGGGATGGTGTTCTTCAACTTGCAAGCTTCCCCCTTTTTCCTCCAAACATAACGATGGTCATTATGTTCCATCAGACCAGAGGACATTTATCCAAAAAGTATGATCTTTGTCCCCATGTGCAGTTGCAAACCGTAGTCTGGCTTTTTTATGGCGGTTTTGGAGCAGTGGCTTCTTCTTTGCTTAGTGGCCTTTCAGGTTATGTCGATATAGGACTCGTTTTACTGTGCATATAGATATTTTCGTACCTGTTTCCTCCAGCAACCTCACTAGGACCTTTGCTGTTGTTCTGGGATTGATTTGCACTTTTCGCACCAAAGTACGTTCATCTCAAGGAGACAGAACGCGTCTCCTTCCTGAGCAGTATGAGAGTTGCGTGGTCCCATGGTGTTTATACTTGTGTACTATTGTTTGTACAGATGAACGTGGTACCTTCAGGCGTTTGGAAATTGCTCCCAAGGATGAACCAGACTTGTGGAGGTCTACACATTTTTTCTGAGGTCTTGGCTGATTTATTTTGATTTTCCCATGATGTCAAGCAAAGATGCACTGAGTTTCAAGGTAGACCTTGAAATACAGCCACAGATACATCTCCAATTAACTTAACTGATGTCAATTAGCCTATCAGAAACTTCTAAAGCCATGACATCATTTTCAGGAGTTTTCCAAGCTGTTTAAAGGCACAGTCAACGTAGTGTATGTAATCTTCTGACCCACTGGAAATGTGATTACGTGAAATAATCTGTCTGCAAACAATTGTTGGAAAAATGACTTGTGTTATGCACAAAGTAGATGTCCTAACTGACTTGCCAAAACTATAGTTTGTTTACAAGTAATTTGTGGAGTTGTTGAAAAACAAGTTTTAATGACTCCAACCTAAGTGTATGTAAACTTCCGACAACTGTAATTGTAAAATGTAAACTGTGCCCAGGCGGGAAACATCTCTCCACATGACTTTCCAATCTCTTGAACCACCTGCAAAGGCAACAAACCAACATAAAACTCATAGCAAAAGACCTGACCTCTGACCACTGCTGACCACTGCTGCTGAAGATGAGAGTAGACCTACCTCATCTATCCAACCAAAGCTTGATTTTAATTGTTCAGGAGGACAGGCTATAACCCAGGGAGAGCTGAACAAGCTTGTAGCTCAGTATGTAGTAGAGGGAATACATTGAGTGAGGACGTGCAACATTTTGGGGTGTAACGCAAAAGTAATATAATGAGTAGTGTAGCAAATTAATTTTCTCAGGGAGTAATAAGTAAAGATATTTGTTATTGTTGAAAGATGTAACGAGCAATAGGTAATATATAATGTTTTTGTAGTAACGACCCTAACACTGACGTTACCACCACCCATCGTGCAAACACTCCACAAAGTGACAAAAAGTGGCTGATCTCTTCTTGAACAAGTTACAAAGAAAAGGCATACACTGGCAAAACCTCCGTCTTATCACATTTAGCGTCATTTTTTAACAGCTCTAATTCCCCTAGATGTATTCCCTCCAAAGGCTGCCACATAAAGGGTAAACAGATCCAAACTCAGCTAAAGTTTCACTGTAAGCACACTCGTCATACAGCCTTCTCTCTTTATAAAAAGGCCCTGGCACAAGATATACAACATACAGTTGCAGCCAAATATCTTTAATTCCCTATTTCTTCAAAAATAAGTTGAAATGTAAAAAAAATATTTTTATCTCCACACCTTGTTGCAGAACCAATGTTATTTTGTAAACTTAAGTTTACAATTTTAATTGAGAAAATAAAGACAAAAGGCATGGACAAACTTATTGGAACACCAGAGCTAGTACTTCATTGCACAGCCTTTGGCCAAGATAACTGCTGACTAATACTTATTGTAGCCATCAATGAGCTTGCTGCACCTTTCTACTGTCAAATTGTTCGACTCTTCAGCTGCAAATTGCTCTAATTCCCTCCACTATCTGCTGTTTTCAGTTCTCACCATAGAGATCTCGACTCTTCCCTGGCCACTCCAGAAGAGTACAATGTTTCTTCTTGAACCATTCCAGGGTGCTTTTGATGTGTGTTTGGGGTTGTTGTCCTGCTGGAAGACCCACAACCTATAACAGAGATAGTTTTTGGACACTGCGTTGAACATTGCACTCCAAAACACCTTGATAATCTGCTGATTATATGATGTCTTGCACACATTCTAGGCATATCATAAGCAGCAAAGCAACCCCACGGCATTATCAAACATCCCCCATGTTTGATTGTAGTGAAGCCAACTTCAGATAGCACCCCAGAAGAATGACACACAGACTCCCACACTTCAGGTAGACTTGATTAATCTGCAGTAAAAGATATCAAACAGTGATGACAGGCATTGACAGGGTGGTCACAGCCACACTTTCATTGGTTGGATGAAACACGAGATATCTTTTATATAGGAGCAATAGTAACGATACATGCAGTGGTGGAAAAATAATTCAATTGTCATGCTTGAGTAAGAGTAAAGATACCATAATTGAAAATGACTCAAGTAAAAGTCACCCAGTAAAATACCACTTGAGTAAAAGTCTAAAAGCATTTGGTTTTAAATATACTTAAGTATCAAAAGTAATTAGAATTTCTAAAATGTAATTAAGTATCGAAAGTAAGAGTATAAATAACTGCAAACCAGATGGCACAATTTTATTTTTTTGATGGATAGCCAGGAGCACACTCCAACACTCAGACATAATTTAAGAAGAAGTATTTGTGGTTAGTGAGTCTGCCAGATCAGAGGCAGTAGGGATGAGCAGGGATGTCCTCTTGATAAGTGTGTGAATTTAACAATTTTCCTGTCAAAATGTAACAAGTACTTTTACTTTTGGAGTAAAAGCACATTATTTTCTTTAGGAATGTAGAAGTAAAAGTTGCTAAAAATATAAAGAGTAAAGTGCCGATCCCATTTAAAGTATTTTTACTTAAGTACATTACACCACTGGATACATGCCATACATACACCCTCATTGTGAAGTGACATAATCCATAAATACAGAGCACAAATACTGCAAAAATAACTGTTTTTATATTAACATTTAAGATGATAAGAAAATAAACGTTCACTTATTAATATTTCCAATATCCGATTGATTACCAATAAATCACCTGCTGCCAATAACTAGAGTGACATAGTAGTGCACTGGCTGACGGTGCTAGTTAACTCGTCATTGACATTGCTAGCTAAGCCATCAAACACTTGGTTAACTTGACAAAATAGGCTTTAAAAACAGCAACGGCAACATAAAAAATATACATAGTCACATTCGCTAATGACTTTGGGATATATCAACCAGTTTTCAAAAGATACTATTGTGGTGAACACTTAAAAGCATGTTTTATGTACAGAGAAAGGCATAAATGAACCTGCTCTCAGAATCTCTCTCGGACTGAAGAGCAGGCGGACCAACACCAAATAGGGGAGACACACTCAAACCCGATTAGATGTTCTTTCAGGGAAAATAATATTAAAAAGGTAAGTATGAAGACACACCTCATGTTGTCAGCCCTACTACAATGGCAATACATATTTTTTTTGAATTCGACAACACATAATGAAACCTTATTAATATCACACAATTTTCCCACTACTCTGCCTTTGAACAGGGGTGTTCTTTGATATTACACTGCACGGGTGAGACATGACACTACATACAGCGCAAGCGAGGTTCACTCTGTCACACTCACCCCCTCAGAATTCTATCAACCCATTTCAAAGGTGGGTAACCACTATAAGTGTGAAATGGAAATGTGTTTCTTTGCATATTCCAACTCACCCTGAGAGTGGGGTCACAGCAATTATTGACAGCAACCCTGGAGCAATTAGGGTTAAGTGCCTTGCAAAAGGGCAGATCGGCAGATTTGTCCTATTGTCGGCGCAGGGATTCAAACTAGCAGTTCAGTTACTGGCTCAACGTGCTAACTACTAGGCTACCAAAAGACCATAAAGACAGATTACTATGACAGGCACTTTAAACTTGTTGAATACATCCCTGAAGAGTAAACCTAATCCATGGACAGTCCATAGAACAGTAGAAATAAATAACGTGCCATTTACACTATCTTGCCCGTATCCTGAACTGTCTCGTGCGCTCAACTCAGCATCACTGACACCAATAACTCTAAACATGACATCTGAGTGTTGCTATGCTCTCTGACAGGTCAGGCCCTCTAACTATTGAAGCAGTTTCATGACTTCAATGATTATCTTGACTGGTCTAACAATCGTATCATACACGTCACATTACCTTCCCCTGTAGGATTCTTAGAGCTTTTTGAATGGACTGTTTCCAAGATGGGGTAGCAGTCAGACGTGTGTTGTCATGTCCCGTGTAAGTATCGTTTTATCCCCTTGTTTCCCCTTGTTTTTTCGTATATATTTTGTATATATTTTAATCTCACTTTCCATCTACGGGCTGAATATACTCTCCTACAACCCGCCTCACCCAATGTGGTACAGATCTGCTTTTTTTATACTTTAGAACTAGAACCCCCATCAGGAGCTAGTCAGTTTGTTAGCTAGTCAGTTAGCCTCTGCTTTTGCTTTAGCCTCTGCTTTTGCTTACACCGTTAACTCGGACACCAGCAAGCCTCAGCTCGGTCAATACCTAGATAGCCCTTTTATTCCACCCCCCACACATGTGGTGATCTCACCTGGCTTAACTGGTGCCTCTAGAGACAAAACCTCTCTCACCATCACTCAATGCCTAGGTTTACCTCCCCTGTACTCACATCTTACCATACCCTTCTCTGTACATTATGCCTTGAATCTATTCTTCTTCAGAACTCTGCTCCTTTTACTCTCTGTTCTGACCGCACTAGACGACCAGTTCTTATAGCCTTTAGCCATACCCTTATCCTACTCCTCCTCTGTTCCTCTGGTGATGTAGAGGTGAACCCTGCAGCCCCCAGCACCACTCCCATTCCCAAGGCGCTCTCATTTGTTGACTTCTGTAAACGTAAAACCCTTGGTTTCATGCATGTTAACATTAAATAACCTGCCAGGTACAACCCTAAATCCTAAAACCATGGGCACCCTCTTAGATATCATCCTGACCAGCTTGCCCTCTAAATACACCTCTGCTGTCTTCATCCAGGATCTCAGCGATCACTGCCTCATTGGCTGCAGCCGTAATGGGTCCACGGTCAAACGACCACCCCTCAAAACTGTCAAACGCTCCCAAAAACACTTCAGCAAGCAGACCTTTCTAAACAATCTGGCCCAGGTATCCTGGAAGGATATTGACCTCATTCCGTCAGCCTGGTTCTCCCCCATTTCTCCTTCACCCAAATCCAGATAGCTGATGTTCTGAAAGAGCTGCAAAATCTGGACCCCTACAAATCAACTGAGCTAGACAATCTGGACCCTCTCTTCTAAATTTCTCCACCGCAATTGTTGCAACTCCTATTACTAGCCTGTTCAACTTCTCTTTCGTATCGTCTGAGATCCCCAAAGACTGGAAAGCCTGGTATCCTGGAATGATATTGGCCTCATCCGGTCAGTTGAGGATGCCTGGTTGCTCTTTAAAAGTGCTTTCCTCACCATCTTAAATAAGCATGCCCCATTAAAAAAATGTAGAACTAAGAACAGATATAGCCCTTGGTTCACCCCAGACCTGACTGCACTTGACCAGCACAAAAACATCCTGTGGCGGACTGCATTAGCATTGAGTAGCCTCCACGATATGCAACTTTTCAGGGAAGTCAGCAACCAATATACACAGTCAGTTAGGAAAGCTAAGGCTAGCTTTTTCAAACAGAAATGTGCATCCTGTGGCACTAATTCAAAAAGATTTGGGACAATATAAAGTCCATGGAGAATAAGAGCACCTCCTCCCAGCTGCCCACTGCACTGAGGCTAGGAAACACCGTCACCACCAATAAATCTACGACAATCACTCATTTCTATAAGCATTTGTCTACGGCTGGCCATGCTTTCCACCTGGCTACCCCTACCCCGGCCAACAGGTCTTCCCCCGACCTGTAACAACTTGACCAAGCCCCCCCGGCTTCTCCTGCACCCAAATCTAGACAGCTGATGTTCTCAAAGAGCTGCAAAATCTGGACCGGACCTCTGGCAGTCTGTATGTGGGTGCCACAGGGTTCAATTCTCGGGCTGACTCTTTTCTCTGTATATATCTTTTTGGTGACAGAGTAAATTGGATGAATAAGGTGCCCAGAGTAAACTGCCTGCTACTCTGTCCCAGATGCTAATATATGCATATTATTAGTAGTACTGGATAGAAAACACTCTGAAGTTTCTAAAACTGTTTGAATGATGTCTGTGAGTATAACTTCTTATGGCTGGGGGCAGTATTGAGTATCTTGGATGAATAAGGTGCCCAGAGTAAACTGCCTGCTCCTCAGTCCCAGTTGCTAGTGTATGCATAGTATTAGTATATTTGGATAGAAAACACTCTGAAGTTTCTAAAAGTGTTTGAATAATGTCTGTGAGTATAACATAACTCATATGGCAGGCAAAAACCTCAGAAAAATCCAAATACGAAGTGGGAGGCTTGTAGGTTTTCAACTCAGCTCCTATTAAAGATACAGTGGGATATTGGTTATGTTGCACTTCCTAAGGCTTCCACTAGATGTCAACAGTCTTTAGAAACTTATTTGAGGCTTATACTGTGAAGTGAGGCCGAATGAGAGGGCAAACAGTCAGAGATCTGGCAGAGAGCCATGCGCTGGTTTTGACGTTTTGAACTTTTCGTCCAATGTTCGGCTGGACCTGCACGCGCGTTTGGATTTGTGTACTAAACGCCCTAACAAAAGAAGCTATTTGGACATAAATTATGAACTTTATCGAACAAATCAAACATTTATGGTGGAACTGGGATTCCTGGGAGTGCATTCTGATGAAGATCATCAAAGGTAAGTGAATGTTTTTAATGTTATTTCTGACTTCTGTTGACTGCACAATATGGTGGATATCTTTTTGGCTTGTTTGGACTCTGAGCGCCATACTCAGATTATTGCTTGGTATGCTTTTTCCATAAAGCTTTTTTGAAATCGGACACAGCGGTTGCATTAAGGAGAAGTGTATCTAAAATTCCATGTATAACACTTGTATCTTTGATCAACGTTTATTATAAGTATTTCTGTAAATTGATGTGGCTTTCTGCAAAATCACCAGATGTTTTGGAAGCAAAACATTACTGAACATAACACGCCAATGTATACTGAGATTTTTGGATATAAATATGAACCTTATCGAACAAAACATACATGTATTGTGTAACATGAAGTCCTATGAGTGTCATCTGATGAAGATCATTAACGAATGATCAGCTTACCATTCAATGTACCTGTACACAGCTAATCTGTAAATAGCACACCCAACTACCTCATCCTCATATTGTTATTTATCTTCTTGCTTTTTTGCACCCCAGGATTTCTACTTGCACATCATCATCTGCACATCTATCACTCCAGTGTTAATGCTAAATTGTAATTATTTCACCTCTATGGCCTATTTATTGCCTTACCTCCCTACTCTTCTCCATGTGCAGACACTGTGTTTGTTTATCTGTAACTCTGTGTTGTTTTTGTTGCACTGCTTTGCTTTATCTTGGCCAGGTCACAGTTGTAAATGAGAACTTGTTCTCAACTGGCCTACCTGGTTAAATATGTATATATATATTTTTTAATATGTGGGATATTCATGACCAGATCAGTCGTCTTTTTTTCCATTCAACTGATACTTCACATGAGGCAATGCCAACATCAGACGCCCATTTCTTACAACACATCAGCATATGTGCGTTTTGCTGTGTTAGGTTGTAATTCTCTAAAAAACTCAATGGACACTATGAAAGCTCAACCAAGTTTATTCTTCCCAGAGGATCAATACAGCTGCATTAGACAACAACATTTCACACAAAAACACATATTTAACCCTACCTCCTAGGCCGAGTCTCCTCCTACACATCTGAATAGCCAATGCATCTCTGTTGCTAGACAGAACCTTAGTGATATCTGTTCTTCCTCACTTCCTCACTTCATCTGAACTCTACCCCAAAGTGCTCACTACTCCCCAACACACTCCCCAACTCAGCTAAAACATGTCTATGCTCTCTCCAAGGAAAGCAACACTGAGGCATGCATGAGAGCATTAGACATTCTGGATGACTGTGTGATCATGCTCTCCATAGCCGAAGTGAGTAAGACCTTTAAACAGGTCAACATACACAAGGCTGCGGGGCCAGACGGATTTCCAGGACGTGTGCTCCAGGCATGTGGTGTCTTCACTGACATTTTCAACATGTCCCTGATTGAGTCTGCAATACCAACATGTTTCAAGCAGACCACCATAGTCCCTGTGCCCAAGAACACAAAGGCAAACCTGCCTAAATGACTACAGATCCATAGCACTCACGTCCCGTAGCCATGAAGTGCTTTGAAATGTTGATATTGGCTCACATCAACACCATTATCCAAGAAACCCTAGACCCACTCCAATTTGCATACCGCGCAAACAGATCCACAGATGATGCAATCTCTATTGCACTCCACATTGCCCTTTCCCATCTGGAGAAAAGGAACAATTATGTGAGAATTCTATTCATTGACTACAGCTCAGCATTCAACACCATAGTACCCTCAAAGCTCATCACTAAGCTAAGGATCCTGGGACTAGACACCTCCCTCTGCAACCGGATCCTGGACTTCCTGACGGGCCGCCCCCAGGTGGTGAGTGTAGGTAGCAACACCTCTGCCACGCTGATCCTCAACAGTGGAGCTCCCCAGGGGTGCGTGCTCAGTCCCCTCCTGTACTCCCTGTTCACCCACGACTGCATGGCCAGGCACGACTCCAACACCATCATTAAGTTTGCAGACGACACAAAAGTGGCCTGATCACCGAAAACGATGAGACAGCCTATAGGGAGGAGGTCAGAGACCTGGCCAGGTGGAGCCAGAAAAACAACCTATGCCTCAATGTAACCAAGACTAATGAGATGATTGTGGACAACAGGAAAAGGAAGACCGAGCATGCCCCCATTCTCATCGACGGGGCTGTAGTGGAGCAGGTTGAGAGCTTCAAGTCCTTGGTGTCCACATCAACAACAAACTAGAATGGTCCAAACACACCAAGACAGTCTTGAAGAGGGCACGACAAAGCCTATTCCCCCTCAGGAAACTAAAAAGATTTGGCATGGGTCCTGAGATCCTCAAATGGTTCTACAGCTGCAATATCGAGAGCAAGGGGGTACGACTGGTAAGACTGGTACGGCAATTGCTCGGCCTCTGACTGCAAAGCACTACAGAGGGCAGTGCGTATGGCCCAGTACATCACTGGGGCTAAGCTGCCTGTCATCCAGGACTTCTACACCAGGCGGTGTCAGAGGAAAGCCCTAAAAATTGTCAAAGTCCCCAGCCACCCCAGTCATAGACTGTTCTCTCTACTACCGCATGGCAAGTGGTACCGGAGTGCCAAGTCCAGGACAAAAAGGCTTCTCAACAGTATTTAACCCGAAGCCATAAGACTCCTGAACAGGTAATCAAATGGCTACCTGGACTACTTGCATTGTGTGCCCCTTCAATCCCCCCCCCCCCCCACTACTCTTTTTACGCCGCTGCTACTCTCTGTTTATCATATATGCATAGTCACTTTAACTATACATTAATGTACATACTACCTCAATTGGGCCGACCTACCAGTGCTCCCGCACATTGGCTAACCGGGCTGACTGCATTGTGTCCCGCAACCCGCAACCCACCGCCCGCCAACCCCTCTTTTACGCTACTGCTACTCTCTGTTCATCATATATGCATAGTCACTTTAACCATATCTACATGTACATACTACCTCAATCAGCCTGACTAGCCGGTGTCTGTATGCAGCCACGCTATTTTATATAGCCTGTCTTTTTACTGTTGTTTTATTTCTTTACTTACCTATTGTTCCCCTTATACCTTTTTTGCTCTATTGGTTAGAGCATGTAAGTAAGCATTTCACTGTAAGGTCTACACCTGTTGTATTCGGGCGACGTGACAAACTTGGATTTGATTTCATCTGGACCTTTGGTTTCAAGGATTATCTACACAAACATATTATTTTTTCCATTGGTCAAAATATGTGTTTTGATTGGACACCATATGGTATATCACATTTGTCTTTCTATGAAGACAGGGAGGACTTACTATAGTTTTTAATGGCACTGTTACGTTCTCCAGTTTCTGTGTTGTGGGTTTGTATGTGTGTGTGTGAGTATTTCAGGGAATGGCTTCCTGGATTCCAAAGCAGCTGATTGGTCGGCCCGTCCCTAAATGGAGCTCTGACTCCGCCCTTTCATCAGGGGATACAGCTATCTTCAATTACTATCTTCAATTAGCTACAGACTCCTTCTGTAGCTTGAAAAGCCGGTGTTCTTGTGTTAGGAGGGAGCTTCTTTATATTTTCTGTGTTGGTCTGGTAAATTTGTTGAAAGTGTTTTTGTAGCTTCTCCGGTAGAGGTATGTGTATACCATAGTAGAGAGTGTTTTTGGTTTATTTAAATTGTTCACTAAGTTTGAATTATTCTGTTTCATTTGTTCCCAGGGGGAAGGGGAAGGCACCTTTGAGTGTTTAGGGAAGAGGCCTGTGGGCATACATATACCCGTAGTATTTACTATGTCTATGCACACTAGATAAGACCTGGGTGGACCACCCCCTATATTTTTGTTAGCGCACAAGGTGGTGTTAAGAATAGGTAACCGGTGGGTAGGCGTGTAAGGTAGGAGAGGGGGAACTTTTACTTGCTTTGGTTCCATCCAGCCCGTTTTCCCCACCTTACATTGAGACGGAAGAATACATTCCCTGTAAACGGTAACTTTTCTCAGCCTCTGTTGTCCTTCCCCACACCTATGAACACATACCTCTTTCACTCCACTGGTAGTTGAGTTGTAGCAGGGTGTTGCGTTCCCTTATCCAAGAGTTGTATGTAACAGCACACTCCCTCTTAAGGTGCATACTGTACCTATTCCTTTAAAGTTTGACTTTGATTTTGTGGCTGCTAATTGACTGGCCTCTATTCTAAACTCCTGCTTTTATGGCGAGTCTTCGGTTTCATGGCCAGGATTGTGCCATTTGAAGCACACACAAGTGATCATTAAGACAGTGAGACTGAGTGGAGTGAGCCAAATTTTTACATATAGCACATGGGAAGGAGGGAGATGACTGTGCAGTTCTGCATGGCCCTCTTCTGGTGGGGTCCGGCAGAGTTTTGGTTTATGAGAAACGGTTCTAGCAGTGATACTGAGTTTTGCAATTGTTACCTGATCATTGCCACTCTGCTCTCCTTAAGGTAAGGACAGAGCTTTTAGAGCTTTCTACTGTTTTGGGAATTTGTTTTTCTTTATTATTTTGGCAGCTGTCTATCAATTCCTGAATTTCACCCACTGTTCAATTCTCCTTAGGTTTGCATCTGGATGCTGTGTACAGTTCATGATTGGGGCAGTGCTTCACAAACATAATGGTGACCCCTCAACCGGGGTCTTTGTAAGCAGCCCTGTCTTTGTAAGCAGTGCATAGGAAAGTATTCAGACCCCTTGAATTTCACGTTTGTTACGTTAAAGCCTCGTCAATCTACACGCACTACCTCATAATGACAAAGCAAAAATAGGTTTTTACATTTTTTTTGCAAATGTATTAAACATGAACAGAAATACCTGTTTTACATAAGTATTCAGATCCTTTGCTATGAGACTTGAAATTGAGCTTAGCTACATCCTGTTTCTACAACTTGATCAGAGTCCACCTGTGGTAAATTCAATTGAATGGACCGGATTAGGAACAGCACACACCTGTCTATATAAGGTACCATAGTTGCCAGTGCATGTCAGATAAAAAAAACAAGCCATGAGGTCAAAGGAATTGTCCATAGAGCTCCAAGACAGGATTGTGTCAAGGCAAAGATCTGGGGAAGGGTACGAAAATATTTCTGCAGCATTGAAGGTCCCCAAGAACAAGTTGGACTCCATCATTCTTAAAAGGAAGAAGTTTGGAACCAACCAAGACTCTTCCTAGAGCTGGCTGCCCGGCCAAACTGAGCAATCGGGGGAGAAGGGCCTTGGTCAGGAAGGTGACTCTGACGAAGCTGCAGAGATGGGGGAATCTTGCAGAAGGACAACCATCTCTGCAGCACTCCACCAATCAGGCCTTTAATGAGTGCCCAGACGGAAGCCACTCCTCAGTGAAAGGCACATGACAGCCCGCTTGGAGTTTACCAAAAGGCACCTATAGGATTCTCAGGCCATGAGAAACAAGATTCTCTGGTCTGATGAAACCAAGATTTAACTCTTTAGCCTGAATGCCAGGCGTCACATCTGGAGGAAACCTGTTGTGGGGATGTTTGTCAGCGGTATGGACTGGGAGAAGATGAATGGCGCAAAGTACAGAGATCCTTGATGACAACCTGCTCCAGAGTGTTCAGGACTTCAGACCTTCCAACAGGACAACTACTCTAAGCATATAGCGAAGACAACGCATGAGTGGCTTCGGGACAAGTCTCTGAATGTACTTGAGTGGCCCAGCCAGAGCTCTGATTTGAATCAGATTGAACATTTCTGGAGAGACCTGAAAATACCTATGCAGCGACTCTCCCCATCAAACCTGAAGGAGCTTGAAAGGTTCTGCAGAGTAGAATGGGCAAAAAGTCCACAAAATTCAGGTGTGCCAAACTTGAGGAGTTATACCCACGAATACTCAAGGCTGTAATCGCTGCCAAAGGTGTTTCATTAAAGTACTGAGTGCAAAAAAATTGAATAACCTGTTTTGTATTGTGTGTAGATATGAGGGAAACAAACAATTTAATTCATTTTAGAATAAGGCTGTAAATTAACAAAAATGTGTAAAAAGTCATATGGGTCTTTTTCAGCTTCCAGGAATTGTGTACAGATCCTTGTGACATGGGGCCGTGCATTATCATGCTGAAACATGAGGTGAAGGCGGCTGATGAATGTCACGATAATGGGCCTCAGGATCTTGTAAAATGCAATTGTTTGTCCTTTGAAACTTATGCCTGCCCATACCATAACCCCTCTGTTCACAATGTTGACATCAGCAAACCGCTCGCCCACACAACACTATCTGCCCGGTACAGTTGAAACCGGGATTCATCCGTGAAGAGCACACATCTCTTGCATGCCAGTGCCCATCAAAGGTGAGCAATTGTCCTCTGAAGTTGGTTTCGATGCTGAACTGCACTCAGGTTAAAACCCTGTTAAGGATGACGATCACACAGATGAGCTTCCCTGAGACGGTTTCTGCTAACCCACATTTGTGCAAACCCACAGTTTCATCAGCTGCCCAGGTGGCTGGCCTCAGACAATCCTGCAGGTGAAGAAGCCGGATGTGTAGGACCTGGGCTGGCATGGTTACACTTGGTCTGCAGTTCTGATGCTGTTTGGATGTACTACCGAATTCTCTCTGCTTATGGTAGAGAAATTAACATTAAATTCTCTGGCAACAGCTCAGCTGGACATTCCTACACTCAGCATGCCAATTGCACACTCCCTCAAAACTTTGTTGTGTGACAAAACTTCACATTTTAGTGGTCTTCTATTGTCCCCAGCACAAGGTGAACCTGTGCAAAGATCATACTATTCAATAAGCTTCTTGATATGCCATACCTGTCAGGTGGATGAGTTATCTTGGCAAAGGAGAAATGCTCGCTAACAGTGATGTAAACAAATTTGTGCACACCATTTCAGAGAAATAAGCTTTTTCTGCTTATGGAACATTTCTAGGATCTTCTATTTCAGCTCATGAAACATGGGTCCAACACTTTACATTTTTTTCAGTGTCTATCAAACATATTTTTTTAAGTACTCAATAATCCATTATTAGCTTATTTTATTTTTTACTCCTTTAAAAATGGTAGTCTGTCAGGTACTCAGACTGAAGGTCTGATTTCACTATTAATAGAAACAAGACCCAGATGGCAAATATAAAGACACAGTCCATCTAAAAACAAATGGAGGCCTTACACATCAATGGTGTGCATAGGACTCAGAATGAAAAATAATTTTACCAGGTATTGTTCATCCTGATCATATAGGTTTTTGACATGGATTATACGTTTAAGACAACTACTAGAATAGCAGATTTGATTAATTGTGGATTTTGAAAAGGCATTTGATTAAGTACGACTGGGATGTGTATTTATAAATGCCTGGATTTTCAAAATGTCGGATGAGTCTCTTCAATGGGTGAAATACAGTAAAAAATTGCTATTTCTCTGAGTTTTAAACTGTCAAGGGAGTTAAAACAAGGGTGTCCGCTATCACCTTTTCTATTTGTTATGGCAATCAAAATGCTAGCTATTATCCTTTTCACACGTACCAACACACGGGTGTGATCCTTCTACAGTGGTCCCTGTAGCATATGAATAAACCGGTGTGATTAGAATGACCAGTTTCGCATGATGCAACAATCAGCATTTGAGCTGGCCACACTGTTTTCAGAAACGTTTTGCACCAACACAGTCCTTACAAAGTTAAATCCAGAATGTGAGCGGTTTATTGTTGGATGCAATGTTCAGACATTCACAGAAGTATCTACAGCATAACACAATCATCCAAACCGGAAAAATGTAGGCTACATTTGTCCTAGCACTAACTGAGGAAAGATTGACGTAATGCAAGTGGTCATATTTTTATGACTCTCGGCTGACAGAAACTACTACGAATTAGCTAATTGCAATTACTATTTATAATTAATCACATCACTGATGTGAGCTCACCATTGATCTAAATAATTGAGTAAAGCACTTTCTAGTAATCGAAAGTAATCTGAAGATGGGGAGTTTCTGCGTACTGCCATGCTGTTTTCTGACAGAAACCCAGATGAGTTTGGTCTGTTTATAGTAACAATATATGCATGTTGAAGGGGGTGTGTTGTCTATCATCGATCACATCCCACCATTCACTTCCGGAAGTTCTCAAAAAATGAGTGAGCCCTTCCTCACGTCATTTTGTTATAACATCTTTGGTCCGACAGAAGATTACGTGAAACCCAGAATGCATTGTATGTCAATAAACATGGCTCCACACACAGCTGGAATTAGCTTAGCTCATCATAATCAGTGGAACCTTCAAAAAAGTATTTTATACACATATCTGCCCATTACAGTCTATGCAAGAATCGGAATGCATGATTTGTCACCGGAAATTGAAAACATATACATAAATAATTACCACACAAAACATATTCTTATAGTGATTTATTGATCCAAATGGCGCGTGCCGGCAGTAAATCACGTAACCGCTCTGAGAGATTCAGTGTTGTTGCTCGTGAGCTAAGCTGAAGCATTAGCAAAGTCTATCAAAAGGAGCCAGCTCACAAATGAAGAAATTCTGGCATAAAAAAAAGAATTCTGACAGTGAGTGAGCAATAAAGTCTGACAGTGACAGTGAGGATCTGCCCCCCAACCTTGTAGCCATTGAGAACCCTGAATCTGAGGACCCCTTGTCCACTGACGAAGTCCCAGGTCCCTTTTGAAGATGCTGGTGGTGATGGAGGCAGACCGAAAGTGGATGAAGTACAGGAGTTCTGTGGTAGCTGGAAGGCCGCCAGCCATTTCACCCCTCCTGGCCCTGCTGTGTGCTTTGATGAGTCCCGGTCGGGAGCGCAACACCCCTTGCCATTTCCATCTGAGGCAGAGTGCTTCAAGTTGTTTCTGACAGAGGAGCTGGTGGGAGACATAGTAGAGGAGACCAATCACTATGCCTTGGAGCTATAGGAGAAGAGAGAGAGCAAGGAGTGGGGAGAAAACTCGCTAAATGAATGACAACCACAATTAGTGAAATGTAAACCTTCCTGGTGACAGTCCTTCTCATGGGGATAGTAAAGAATAACTCTTTAAGAGAATACTGGAGCACATATTCTGTTTGCCACTCTGTTCTTTGCCACCCTCTTTTCCCAATACTGCTTCCTAGTTCTATTGTGATGCCTGCATTTCATCAACAATGCTACTGCCAACCTAAATGACCCATTATACAAAATAAGAGATGTTCTTACTAGCTAGACATCAGCATTTGGTTGGGTATTTGTGTCATACAAGGACCTATCTATTGATGAGTCCCTGATGTTATGGAAAGTTAGGCTGGCGTTCCATCAATATATTCCTTCCAAAAGGCACAAGTTTGGGGTCAAGTTCTTTGTCATGTGCGACTTGAAGACAGGAGTTGTAAACTATAATGTTGTGGACACAGGATCCACCACTGACATCCAACATTATAAGGGGCTTGGGGTGTCTGGGTCGGTGGTGATGATCATGCTGGCTCCTCATCTCTGCAAGGGACAAACTTTGTACGTGGACAATTGGTACAGCTGTCGCACACTCTTCCAGCATCAGCTCTCCAACAGCACAGGGGCCTGTGGCACAGTCACAGGAAGATGCAGAGAGCGGAGGTGGAGTTCAAGGAGAACGGTCAACAGCTGGCAGTAAAGTGGCATGGCAAACGAGATGTCCATGTCCTCTCCACTGTCCAAACAGCAACCATGTTGGCCACAGGGAAGGTGGACCACCTGATGGGAGAGAGAAAAATCAAAATAGACTCTGTGTTTAACTATAACCTCAAAATGGGGGCATTGAATAAGGCGGACATGATAAACAGCTTTGTGGAATGCACTAAAGAAAACAACCAAGTCGTATAAGAATATATTTTTCCATCTGATCGACACTGCTGCCTTCAATGGCCACATAGTTCACCGCCAACTAACAGGTGAGATGATTACTGAACAAGGTATTTTTTACAATTGGACGTACAGTTCACATACAAATTACACACAGTTCCATTATGCAATTATAGTAACAATATCTCACCCACCTACCCATTGTCTCATCAACTTTTCCCTTCCCTCATCCTCCCCACTCACTCATAGGTAAAGTAAATACCTACCAAAAGTACAGAGAGAACCTCATGAGAGAGCTGCTGTAAGAGCACCAAACACCTCGGCACCCATCCACTGGGGGTCGTCCTGCTGCGGACAATCCTCACTGCACGGCATTTTCCCTGCAAAGTCCCTCAAGCTGCTGCTCAAGGTCACACACGGAGGCACTGCAAAGTCTGTCTGTCTGACACCAGGAGAAGGAAGCAGAGGAAGTTCAAGCACTATTGAGCACATCTGCAGCAATTAGTAACTGACTTACCTGACAGGTGACTTGCTATGATACTATACCTTTAGAGGTGGTGGTGTAAATGCAGTTGTTGTTCAGTCACTGCATGCATATTCAGTTTTTTTTCCTCTAGTAAAACAAGTTTTTGTTGTTGTTCAACAAACCACCACCAATACTGCAATAAAATAGGCCAATATGTAATAGTCATCTATGTGTTTTCTTGCTGTGTTTTCATCCAGTAAATCTGTTGAGTGTACACTAGCATACAAAAGCTGGCCTCAATCTTCAGCTCGAAAGATGTCCAGCTCCAGTTATGATACTGGAAAATACTGTTTATGGTTACTGAAAGTACAGAATAAAGAGGAATTATTAGTAATTGAATACAATATCAGGATATAGCAATAAAACAATATTACAAAGAAGTAACATAAAAACTGCTATAAAAATAGTATTTTGCATTGACAAAATCAACAATTTGAATTATAACAGTAACTTTGGAGCTCCACAAGGGGGGCAAGGCAGGGCAAAACAGGGCTATGCTAAATAGGCCAAATGAAAACAAACCATGGTCATATTTCTTTTTATTTAACCATTATTTAACTAGGCAAGTCATTTAACAAAAAAATATGATTTACAATGATGGCCTACACCGGCCAAACTCGGATGACGCTAGGCCAATTGTGCGCCGCCCTATGGGACTCCCAATCATGGCTGGATTCGAACCAGTGTTGTCTGTAGTGATGCCTCTAGCACTGAGCTGCAGTGCCGTAGACCGCTGCGCCACTTGGTAGTCATAAGGCCAGGGTAGCTTCAAAATACAACACAAGCACATACTTCACTGACGCAATTAGCATTGTTTTACAGTGCTAATTGAAGAATGTATCTAGCTACATTAACACGATTGAATATAACACCAAAAAGGTTATGAAATGAGTAACGTTACCTCTTGTGTCCGCGGGTATAAGGAATATACACAAACATGTTATGCTCCATACATACAGTGAGCTACAGCAGGTTAAATAAGGTCAAATAAGATCAATAGGGATGAGAAATCCCAGGCGTAAAAACAAAGGTATCCATGAATGCCAATGATTCACGCTTTATGTTGTCCGCAAGTTAAATCACTGCAATGTCTCATTGAAGATCTAGACACATTTTCTGGCCTCTCTGGACTAAAACCCAATTATGGAAAGTGTTCTATATTGCGTACTGGATTTTTAAAAGACACCTTTTACAATACCCTGAAGTTTACCTATAAAATGGGCTGCCACTGTAGTAGACATACTTGGTCACAAAATATATAAACCATGAATTTCATTAGAACATTTTTACAAATATTTAGCTTTATCTTTGACGCTAAGATAATGTGTGCTTATATATATATATACTGCTTAAAAGCAAACATATATATATATATATATATATATATATATATATATATATATATATATATATATATATATATACACACTGCTTAAAAGCAAACAACACAATGTAACTCCAAGTCAATCACACTTCTGTGAAATCAAACTGTCCACTTAGGATGCAACACTGATTGACAAATTTTAGGCAATTAGCAAGACACCCCCGAATAAAGGAGCGGTTCGGCAGGTGGTGACCACAGACCACTTCTCAGTTCCTATGCTTCCTAGCTGATGTTTTGGTCACTTTTGAATGCTGGCAGTGCTTTCACTCTAGTGGTAGCATGAGATGGAGTCTACAACCCACACAAGTTGCTCAGGTAGTGCAGCTCATCCAGGATGGCACATCAATGCGAGCTGTGGCAAGAAGGTTTGCTGTGTCTGTCAGCGTAGTGTCCAGAGCATGAAGGCGCTACCAGGAGACAGGCCAGTACATCAGGAGACGTGGAAGAGGCCGTATTGGGTAAATTTGGGCTACTTGTGTGGGACACCTGGGTCACTTCATGATAAATGTTATGTAGCACACTCATTTTGGAAGTTATCATTCTGAAACTTTGCACAAGTACTGTTGCCCTCTTATGTTTTTCACTGCAATTGTCCCCATCATCCTATCTGAATGTTTGTTTTTATCTTGTTCATTTTAAATATGATGATACAACAAAAAGAATAACGTTTTTTTCATTGTTTTATCTAAACCAGATCTGTTTTATATTCTCATACATTCAATTCACATAAACTTCAGAGTGTTTTCTTTCAAATGGTACCAAGAATATGCATATCCTTGGTTCTGTGCCTGAGCTACAGGCTATTAGCGCCATTTCCATTCCAATTTTCTGGAAGCTTGCTTCTGAGCTCGGGTATTGTCTGTATACCAGGGAGCTAGTTTCTTATGACAAATAGTTTTTGTTTTTAGGGGTGTGACTGCATATGAGGCTCATGGTCAGACAGGCTCATGGTCAAGGCAGGCAGAATGGTCAGGCAGGCGGGTACAAAGTCCAGAAACAGCAAGGGTCAAAAATCAGGAGAACAGGAGAAATGCTGGTTGACTTGGAAACATACACGATGAACTGGCACAGAGAGACAGGAAACACAGGGATAAATACATCTGGGGAAAACAAGCGACACCTGGAGGGGGCCGAGACAATAACTAGGACAGGTGAAACTGATCAGTGTGTGACAGTTATAGAGCAAGTCATGAGTTCTTTAGTGTTGTGTAGTGGTTTTGGTGGCATGCATTCCACTTTAGTTTCTTTTGCCCCACCAAGATTTACATGCTAAAATCGCCACTGTGCATAGGGTGTATGAGCTGATATATAAAATGACATGATTCAACACTGCATGCTTTCCAGCTCAAATTATTAGACAGAAATCTTGCCACCAACAAAATATTGAATATTTGAGGCATACTGTACAACCATCGCAGCTCTGCATATTTTGTTGTGGGGATACAGAATCAGTAGATCATTTGTTTTGGTATTGCCCTCAGGTAGCCTGCTTCTGGTCTCAGGTTCAAGAATGGCTGGAAAAGCATAACATTAACCCAAAATGAACCCTTGAAATTGCATTGTTGGGAAATTGGGAGAGACCTGGTCAGTCAATCGATACTATATTAATACTCATAGCAAAAGTATTTATCTTGAACTTGCAATCAGTGGATTCTATTCAGTTAGATATATTCAAATTCTATGTTAAATATCACAGCATAGTTTAAAGATATATGTGGTATAGAAATTCATAGTGGGTGGCCAGCAGAGAGGGAAACTGAGGGTTTGTTGCTGAGTGAGGGGTCAAAAATAAACAAATTAAACACAAAAGGAAGGTTGTTGTTACATCCAATGCCTGTTTGCCTGGATTCAACTGCACACATATGCAAACACACACATATGTAAATAGTGCAACACATGCATGCAAACACACAAAGTTGACCTTGCTGTTTAAACGTTATTGTGTTTGATGTTTTGTTTTACATTGTTATTTTGTGTCATTTTTTTTATGATATTGGTCATTGGCACATTGGGTTAGTGCAGTGCCTTACAAAATTATTTATCCCCCTTAGCGTTTTTCATATTTTGTTGCATTACAACCTGTAATTTAAAAGGATTTTTATATGGATTTCATGTAATGGACATACACAAAATAGTCCAAATTGGTGAAGTGAAATAAAATAACTTGTTTCAAAAAATGTGAAATAATAAAAAAGGGAAAAGTGGTGCGTGCATACGTATTCACCCCCTTTGCTATGAAGCTCCTAAATAAGATCTGGTGCATCCATTTACCTTCAGAAGTCACATAATTATTTCAATGAAGTCCACCTGTGTGCAATCTAAGTGTCACATGATCTCAGTACATATACACCTGTTCTGAAAGGCCCCAGAGTCTGCAACACCACTAAGCAAGGGGCACCACTTAGGAAGGCACCATGAAGACCAACGAGCGCTCCAAACAGGTCAGGGATAAAGTTGTGGAGAAGTACAGATCAGGGATGGTTAATAAAAAAAACATTGAACATTCCACCAAGCACCATTAAATCCATTATTCAAAAATGGAAAGAATATGGCACCACAACAAACCTGCCAGGAGAGGGCCGCCCACCAAAACTCACAGACCAGGCAAAGAGGGCATTAATCAGAGAGGCAACAAAGAGACCAAAAATAACCCTGAAGAAGCTGCAAAGCTCCACAGCGAAGATTGGAGTATCTGTCCATAGGAACACTTTAAGCTATATTCCACAGAGCTGGGCTTTATGGAAGAGGGGACAGAAAAAGCCATTACTTAAAGAAAAAAATAAGCAAATACATTTGGTGTTCACCAAAAGGCGTGTGGGAGACTCCCCAAACATATGGAAGAAGGTACTCTGGTCAGATGAGACTAAAATTGAGCTTTTTGGCCTTCAAGGAAAATGCTATGTCTGGGGCAATCCCAACAGCTTTCATCACCCCGAGAACACCATCTCCACGGTGACGCATGGTTGTGGCAGCATCATGCTGTGGCGATGTTTTTCATCAGCAGGGACTAGGAAACTATTCAAAACTGAATGAATGATGGATGGCGCTCAATATAGGGAGTTCTTGAGGGAAACCTGTTTCAGTCTACAGGATTTTTTTTTCAGTCTAGAGATTTGAGACTGGGATGGAGGTTCAACTTCCAGCAGAACTATGACCCTAAGCATACAGCTAAATCAACACTTGAGTGGTTTAAAGGAAAACATTTCAATGTCGTGGAATGGCCTAGTCAAAGCCCAGACCTCAATCCAACTGAGAATCGGTGGTATGACTTAAAAATTGCTGTACACTAGCAGGAACCCATCCAACGTAAGGGAGCAGTTTTGTCTTGAAGAATGGGCAAACATCCCAGTGGCTAGATGTGCCAAGCTTCTAGAGAAATAACCCAAGATACTTGCAGTTTTCAGTTGTGTCTTTTTCCTGTTTGTTTCACAATAAAAACATATTTTGCATCTTCAAAATGGCAGGCATGTTGTGTAAATCAAATGATACAACCCCCCCAAAATCTATTTTAATTCCAGGTTGCAAGGAAACAAAATAGGAAAAATGCCAAGGGGGGAGAATACCTTAACAAGCCACTGTACAAAATGGAAAAATGGAAAATAAATAAACATAAATATGCGTTGTGTATACAATGTCCTTTGTTCTTCACTGGTTGCCCTTTTCAAGGGGGTGAATACTTTCGCAAGGCACTGTAGTTGTTTGGTTGGGTTGGGCGGGAATGGTGGCTCTCGGGGGGGGGGGGGGTCTTGGATAGTTGTGCGGCTTCACTGCAGGTGGATTGTATGTTTAAAAGAAGAGGGCCATTCTACTGAGTGGTGTAGGCACTAAAACTTACACGATGAGTGCCAGAGGAAAAGCCTTTGGAAGATTTGGTGTGTCTGCTGAAAATGCATTTTAATCCAAAACCCAGTGAAATCATACGAAGATGGAATAGGAATAGAAATCAGGAGGAAGTGTGTCGGATAATGTGGCAAGGTTAAGGAGGTTTGCACAGGACTGCAATTTTGGGCTAAGAGACAAATTAGTGTATGGAATCAATTATGATAGAATACAGCACATGTTACTGTCAGAGGATGAGTTAACTTTGAAACAGCGCTAAAAAGATTGCAGGACTGAAAGCCACAAACAAAGACATAAGGGACTTGAACATGAGCAACGTTAATGGAAAAAATGGGGTAGGCCTGCTGTGGGTTTGGTTAGCAAGATGGAGGACAGCCGTACAACACAGCAGCAGCCCGGGAAATGTTTCAGAACAGCCATTTTTCAATTGAGTGCAGTGGCCACAACTGCAGAAAAATGGGACACATAAAAATGCCTACAGGGTAAAACCAATGGCAAAAGGAGCTCTCATGAGAGCTAAAAAGACTTACGATGGCAAAGAGTTGTGCATTTCTTACAGGAGGACGAAGAGGTTTGTGATGATGAAGTTCACAATCTACAGCATGTCAGACAAAACCATTACTACCGTGCCACCCCTCAGACAGGTCGTAACAATAAACGGAGGTAAAGTGAACTTTGAGATTGATACTGGCTATAGCATAACACTAATGTCTAAGTCTGAGTACTCCAAGTTATGGGGAAAAGTTAAGGTACCTGAGCTAAGTACCTGTCCCATCATTCTAAAAACCTATAAAGGGGGGAACGTGGACATTCTGGGTGTAGCCCAGGTAGCGGTAGAATAGTTAAAAGTTGGACAACAGTCAGCTATCTGAGCAGCTAACCGATCGCTGCAGCTGTACATAGTCTATTGGTAAATAGCCCACCCTTTTCACCTACCTCATCCCCGTACTGTTTCTATTTATTTACTTTTCTGCTCTTCTGCACACCAATATCTCTACCTGTACATGACCATCTGATCTTTTATCACTCCAGTGTTAATCTGCAAAATTGTAATTATTTGCCTACCTCCTCATGCCTTTTGCACACATTGTATATAGACCCCCCCTTCGTTTTCTACTGTGTTATTGACTTGTTAATTGTTTACTCCATGTGTAACTCTTTGTTGTATGCTCACACTGCTATGCTTTATCTTGGCCAGGTCGCAGTTGCAAATGAGAACTTGTTCTCAACTAGCCTACCTGGTTAAATAAAGGTGAAATAAAAATAAAATAAAAAAATGGTGCCAGGGTCAGGACCAAACCTGCTGGGGCGAGGATGGAATACAGAGTTGAATGTGGACTGGAGAGCAATCAACAAGCTGGTTGATAGCAAAGATACACTGGAAGGAGTGTTAATCAAACATCAAATCAGATGTTATTTGTCACAAGCTTTGTAAACAACAGGGATAGACTAACAGTAAAATGCTTACTTGCGGGTCCTTCCCAACAATGCAGAAATAGCTTTTTTTTAAGAATAGAAAGATAATAATCCAAGGAATAAATGCACAATGAGTAATGATAACTTGGCTATATACATGGGGTACCAGTACTGAGTCGATGTGCAGGGGTAATAGGTAATTGAGGTAGATATACTGTAGGTAGAGGTAAAGTGACTGGGAAGCAAGCCGTTGCAGCAGCGTATGTGACAGACCGCCTCATTTCAGTCTTATGTAGCAACATTTTAAACTGTGTTTGTTACATTGGATAAAAGTAGAGACTCAGGACTAGAAAATGGTATATCATACACTGCAGTTGGGGAACAATGGGAAAGTTATTCTGTTTTGAAAGTTGTAACCCCCCTTTTGAGAAAATGGCCTTTGAATGGAACTACTGGAGATCTCTTCTTAGTCTACACCCATTCAGCATTGTTCACATCCTCTCATTAGGATCTCACCTTTTTTTCCAATTTTCGCCTAAAATGACATACCCAAATCTAACTGCCTGTAGCTCAGGACCTGAAGCAAGGATATGTATATTTTTGATACTTTTTGAAAGGAAGCACATTGAAGTTTGTGGAAATGTGAAATTAATGTAGGAGAATAACACATTAGATCCGGTAAAAGATAATACAAAAAAACATGCATTTGTTTTTTTACCATCTTTGAAATGCAAGAGAAGGGCCATATTGTATTATTGCAGTACAGGCACAATTTAGAATGGTCACTAGATGGCAGCAGTGTATGTAGAAATTTGACCCTGATCCAATGAACCATTGTCTATCTGTTGAATCAAGAATGCCCAAATGTGCCTAATTGGTTTATTAATACATTTTCAATTTAATAATTGTGCATTCTCCTGGTATTATTTCACTGTAATAGCTACAGTAAATTAGACCGTGCAGTTATAATACCAAGAATGTAAGCTTTCTGCCCATATCAGATACAGTATGTCCTGGGAAATGTTCTTGTTACTTGCAACCTCATGCTAATAACATTAGCATATGTTAGCTCAACCGTGCCATGGGGGGGGGGACACCAATCCCGTAGAACTTAACAAAAATACTTTCAGAGTTTTTCATATTATATGCACAACTTCAAAGATGGAGACTTCATAGCTGTAGTATAAGTATTTTACAGTATTTCTTCCATACAATTTTTAATGACATCACAAAATTAAAACCCATATGACATTGGTTTTCTATAGCTCCCCACTGAACATTCCCCACATTGTTATGGTCGAAATATTGTTCCCGTATCCACTTTTGACCGTGTTAGGTAGGAAATATGTCTGGGAAACAAAGTCACTAGTCAATAGGCAACCTGGGGCAGCAGGTAGCCTAGTGGTTAGAATTGGGCCAGTAACTGAAAGGCTGCTGGATTGAATCCCTGACCTGACAAGGTAAAAATCTATCATTCTGCCCCCTGAACAAGGCAGTTAAGCCACGGTTCCCCGGTAGGTCGTCATTGTAAATAAGCATTTGTTAACCAAATTGAATAATTAAAGAAAGGTGAAATTAAAAACAGTTAATACTAAAGTGGAAGAAAGAGTCCCCGTTTTCTTGTAATTTACAACAGGGTGTGAACTGTCAAACAGGCCCTCCACTTTTAGGTGGGTGAGAGAAAGGATTGGTTATTTGTCAACCATTGCCAAGTGGATCTGACTCATTGTGATCATCACACGACAGTCATGACAACGTTCTAAAGCAAAAACTGCAAACAATTTCTAACATAGAATGTGGGGAATGGTCAGAGGCGATCTAAAGAAAACAAATGTCATATTGTTTGATATTTTGTGATGTCATAAAAAATGTAATAAAGTAAATACTGTAACTTGGAAAGTACAGTGGCTTGAGAAAGTTTTCACCCGCTTGGCATTTTTACTATATTGTTGTCTTACAACCTGGAATTAAAATACATTTTTTTATTTTTTATATCATTTGATTTACACAACATGCCTACCACTTTGAAGATGCAACATATTTTTTATTGTGAAACAAATAAGAAATAAGACAAAAAAAAAAACTTGAGCGTGAATAACTATTCACCCCCCCCCCAAAGTCAGTACTATGTAGAGCAACTTTTTGCAGCAATTACAGCTGCAAGTCTCTTGGGGTGTGTCTCAATAAGCTTGGCAAATCTAGCCACTGGGATTTTTGCCCATTCTTCAAGGCAAAACTGCTCCAGCTCCTTCAAGTTGGATGGGTTCCTGCTGGTGTACAGCAATCTTTAAATCATACCACAGATTCTCAATTGGATTGAGGTCTGGGCTTTGACTAGGCCATTCCAAGACATTCAAATGTTTTCCCTTGTCAGCGCCGTGTGTATAGGTGGCAGGGAAGTCAGGCGCAGGAGAGTCAAAATGGAGTCTTTTAATACATGTCCACGGAACATGCTCCATAACACTAAAAGTACAGACATGAACAAACATGGGTATGAGGACCCGTCGCACACCAAGACAACAAATAAACAACACTGACAATGTCATGAGGGGAAACAGAGGGTTAAATACACAACAGGTAATGAATGGGATTGAAAACAGGTGTGTGGGAAGACAAGACAAAACCAATGGAAAATGAAAAATGAATCAATGATCGCTAGAAGACTGGTGACTTCGAACGCCGAGCACCGCCCGAACAGGGAGAGGCAACGACTTCGGCAGAACTCGTGACAGTGCCCCCCCCCCCCCTGACGCGCGGCTCCAGCAGAGCGTCGACACCGGCCTCGGGGACGACCCGGAGGGCGAGGTGCAGGGCGATCCGGATGGAGACGGTGAAATTCTGATAACATGGAAGGATCTAACACTTCCTCCACCGGAACCCAGCATCTCTCCTCCGGCCCGTACCCCTCCCAGTCCACGAGGTACTGAAGCCCCCCCCCCCCCCCCCCCCCGACGTCTCGAATCCAAAATGGATCGAACAGAGAATGCCGGGACCCCCTCAATGTCTAGAGGAGGCGGAGGAACATCACGCACTTCAGCCTCCTGTAGCGGGCCAGCCACCACCGGCCTGAGGAGAGACACATGGAACGAGGGGTTAATACGGTAATTAGTGGCAGTTGTAATCTATAACATACCTCGTTCACTCTCCTCAGGACTTTAAACGGCCCCACAAACCGCGGACCCAGCTTCTGGCAGAGCAGGCGGATGGGCAGGTTTCGGGTCGAGAGCCAGACCCTGTCCCCTGGTGCGAACACCGGGGCCCCACTGCGAGGACGGTCTGCGACAATTTTCTGTAGCCTTATGGCACGCTGAAGGTGGACGTGGGCTGCCTCCCAGGTTTCCTCAGCGAGCCGAAACCAATTGTCCACCGCAGGAGCCTCGGTCTGGCTCTGATGCCAAGGAGCCAGAACCGGCTGATACCCTAATGCACATTGAAAAGGGGTGGAGGAGTGACGTAGCGAGTTCTGAGCCATCTCTGGCCAGGGCACGAACTTCGCCCACTCCCCTGGCCGATCCTGGCAATAAGACTGCAGAAACCTACCCACATCCTGGTTAACTTTCTCCACCTGCCCATTACTCTCAGGGTGAAAACCTGAGGTAAGACTAACCGAGATCCCCAGACGCTCCATGAACGCCTTCCAGACCCTTGATGTGAACTGGGGACCCCGATCAGACACTATATCCTCAGGCACACCATAGTGCCGGAAAACGTGTGTAAACAGGGCCTCTGCAGTTTGTAAGGCCGTAGGGAGACCGGGCAAAGGGAGGAGACGACAGGACTTCGAAAACAGATCCACAACGACCAGGATCGTGGTGTAACCCTGGGAAGGTGGAAGATCAGTCAAGAAATCCACCGACAGGTGCGACCACGCCCGTTGAGGAACGGGTAGAGGTTGAAGCTTACCTCTGGGCAGGTGTCTAGGAGCCTTGCACTGGGCGCATACCGAGCAGGAGGAAACATAAATCCTCACGTCCTTAGCTAAAGTGGGCCACCAGTACCTCCCATCAAGACAGCGCATCGTCCGACCTATCCCAGGATGACCAGAGGAGGGTGACGTGTGAGCCCAATAGATCAATCGGTCGCGGACAGCAGACGAAACGTACAGACGACCAGCTGGACACTCAGCGGGAGAGGGCTCTGCACGTGACGCCCGCTCAATGTCAGCTTCCAGCTCCCACACTACTGGCACCACCAAACATGAAGCTGGGAGTATGGGAGAGGGATCCATGGACCGATCCTGTGTCATACAGCCGAGACAATGCGTCTGCCTTTACGTTCTGGGAGCCTGGTCTGGAAGAAAGAGTAAACACAAAACGAGTGAAAAACATGGCCCACCTTGCCTGGCGAGGATTCAGTCTCTTCGCCTGTCGGATGTACTCCAGATTGCAGTGGTCAGTCCAGATGAGAAAAGGGTGTTTAGCCCCCTCAAGCCAATGCCTCCACGCCTTCAAGGCTTCTACGACAGCTAACAGCTCTCGGTTACCCACATCATAGTTTCGCTCCGCCGGACTGAGCTTATTCGAAAAGAAAGCACAGGGGCGAAGCTTCAGTGGCGCACCCGAACGCTGAGAGAGCACTGCTCCTATCCCAGCTTCGGATGCATCCACCTCCACTATGAATGGCAAAGAGGGATCCGGATGAGCCAACACAGGTACCGAGGAAAACAGAGTCTTCAGGTGTCCAAAAGCCCTGTTCGCCTCAGCCAACCACTGCAAGCGCACCGGGCCCCCCTTTAGCAGTGAGGTAATGGGAGCAGCCAACTGACCAAAACCCCGGATAAACCTCCGGTAGTAATTGGCAAACCCTAAAAAACGCTGCACCTCCTTTACCATGGTTGAGTCGGCCAATTACGCACGGCTGTAATGCGGTTGCTCTCCATCTCCACTCCTGAAGTGGAAATCCGATACCCTAGGAAGGAGATGGATTGTTGGAAGAACAAGCATTTCTCAGCCTTGACGTATAGATCATGCTCCAACAGGCGACCAAGCACCCTGCGCACAGGGACACATGCTCGGCGCGTGTAGCGGAGTATATCAGAATATCATCGATATACACCACTACAGCCTGCCCGTGCAGGTCCCTGAAGATCTCATCTACAAATGATTGGAAAACTGATGGAGCATTCATCAACCCATATGGCATGGCAAGGTACTCATAATGACCTGAGGTGGTGCTAAATGTCGTCTTCCACTCATCACCCTTCCGAATACACACCAGATTGTACGCACTCCTGAGATCCAATTTTGTGAAAAAGCGTGCCCCGTGCATTTACTCAATAACCGTATTTATCAGAGGTAGCGGGTAACTATATTTCACTGTGAATTTATTTAGACCTCGATAATCAATGCACGGGCGTAAACCGCCATCCTTCTTTTTCACAAAAAAGAAACTCGAAGAGACGGGTGAAATGGATGGCTGAATGAACCCCTGATGCAGGGATTCAGAGACATATGTCTCCATAGCCACCGTCTCCGATTGCGACAGGGGATACACGTGACTCCTGGGATATGCAGCGTCTACCAGGAGATCTATCGCACAATCCCCCCGTCGATGTGGTGGTAATTGAGTCGCCTTCTTTTTACAGAAGGCGAGAGCCAAATCGGCATATTCGGGGGGAATGCGCGAGGTGGAGACCTGGTCTGGACCTTCCACCGTAGTAGCACCAACGGAAACCCCTAAACACCTACCTGAGCATTCTCGCGACCACCCCGTGAGAGCCCTCTGTGGCCAAGAAACAGTGGGGTTATGACAAGCTAACCAGGGTAGGCCTAGCACCACAGAATACGCAGGAGAATGAATAAGAAAAATACTAATCTTCTCCTTGTGACCCTCCTGCGTTATCATACAAAGGTGTGGTTACCTCCCTGATAAACCCTGACCCTAATGGTCGACTATCTAAGGCATGAATAGGGAAAGGCATATCCACAGAAAATAGGGATCCCTAAACTATGAGCTAAACTTTTATTTATGAAATTCTCAGCCGCACCTGAATCTACTAGTGCCTTATACTGGGAATGCAGGGGGGAAAAATTTCAGGAAAAGAGACCAGAGACAAACATTAGTGCAACAGAGGGCTCTGGATGAGAATGGTGCCTACTCACCTGGGGTGATGCAAGAGTGCCCTGCCTGCCTTATCTATTCCCAGATGAACCAACCCGGCACCGACCAGCAGTGTGCCCTCTGCGACCATGAATGGTGCTCGAGCGGGAACCCCCTCCGTTCTCCCTAAGCACCATCCCTCCCAATTCCATAGGTTTGGGAGAGAAGGTGCAGGAGGATGGAACAACCAGACCCCGATCTAGACGTCCACGAGTAGCCAGCATGTTGTCCAGCCCGATGGACATGTCCACCAGCTGGTCGAAGGTGAGGGTGGTGTCTCTACAGGCCAGCTCACGACGGACGTCCACGCGTAGACTACAACGGTAACGGTCGATCAGGGCCCTGTCGCTCCATCCAGCGCCGACAGCCAAGGTCCTAAACTCCAAAGCAAACTCCTGTGCACTCCTCGTCTCCTGTCTCAGATGATAGAGGCGCTCACCCGCCGCTTTGCCTTCGGGTGGATGGTCGAATACTATCCGGAAATGGCGGGTGAACCCCTTTAAAATGGTTCAACGCCGTATCCTCCTCTACACACAGCGCTGGCCCACTCCATTGCTTTCCCGGTGGGGCCTGAGACGAGGGCGCAACTCTTCTCACGGTGAGATGGTACTGGGGAGACCGTGGCCAGATACAAGTTCAGCTTAAGGAGGAAACCCTGGCAGCCGGCAGTATCTCCGTTGTATCTCGTGGGTAGGGATAAATGGATCTTCGGTTCCGGAGGGGAAAAAGCGTTCAAGGGAGATTCTGGTTGTGGTGGTGGTGGCACTGGAGAAACTCCCTGTCTCTCCCAGCGATCCATATTCTGGACAATGTGATCCATTACAGTGCTCAAACAGTCAATCGCCTCCGCTTGTTCCCGGACATGTTCCTCCACCTCCATGAGCGTAGTGTCCTCTCCTGCTGACTTCATATTTTTTGGTCAGAGATTCTGTCACGGCTTTCTTCCTGGGAAGGAGAGGCGGACCAAAACGCAGCGCAGTTGAAGTTCATGGTTCTTTAATGAGAGACACTTAACATGAACAAACTACAAAACAATAAATGTGACAAAACAGAAACAGAAACAGGAAACACTGACAATAAAACAATATCTGACAAAGACATGAGGGGAAACAGAGGGTTAAATACACAACAGGTAATGAATGGGATTGAAAACAGGTGTGTGGGAAGACAAGACAAAACCTATGGAAAATGAAAAATGGCTCAATGATGGTTAGAAGACCAGTGACATCGAACGCCGAGCAAAGTCCGAACAAGTCTTTTAAACCACTTGAGTGTTGCTTTAGCAGTATGCTTAGGGTTATTGTCCTGTTGGAAGGTGAACCTCCATCCCAGTCTCAAATGTCTGGAAGACTGAAACAGGTTTCCCTCAAGTATTTCCCTGTATTTAGCACTACACATCATTCCTTCAATTCTGACCAGTTTCCCAGTCCCTGTCGATGAAAAACATCCCCACAGCATGATGCTGCCACCACCCCCTTCACTGTGGGGATGGTATTCTCGGGGTGATGAAGGTGTTGGGTTTGTGCCAGACATACTATTTTTGGCCATCAAGGTAAACACTATATTTTTTCTATATGTTTGGAGAGTCTCCCACATGCCTTTTGGCGCACATCAAATGTGTTTGCTTATTTTGTTCTTTAGAATCAATGGATTTTTTCTGTCCACTCTTCCGTAAAGCCCAGTTCTGTACGGCTTAAAGTGGTCCTATGGACAGATACTCCAATCTCTGCTGTGGAGATTTGAAGCTCCTTCAGGGTTATTTTTGATCTCTTTGTTGCCTCTCTGATTAATGCCATCTTTGCCTGGTGTCATGACATTGGCCTGGGGGTAGGTTTATAACCCCACCCATAAATACCTTTCTCCCTTGACTCTACAGACGGACTCTTGAAGAGCCTTTGTTAAATATATAGAGTCCGGAAACATCAAAATGAACCATATTTCGGTAATCCAACCAGTTGAAAATATGCATTGAAAGGACTGGCCAGGAGCTACTTCTTGTGGCCTAACATGGACACAGACGTTAAAAGGAAGGTAAAGTCATGCACCACATGCCAAGCGCACAGGAAAGAATCTGCAAGTGCACCACCCTGGGAGAGGCCAGACAAGCCATGGAGAAGGCTACACATTGACTATGCAGGTACTTTGAAGGACAAAATTTTTCTGGTAGTAGACGCACACTCAATGTGGATGGACATCATTTATCCAGTAAACACTGATAAACAGCTGCAGTCACCATTGATTGCCTGAGGAAGAGCTTCAGTACTCTAGGTATTCCTGAAATGTGTGTGTCTGACAATGCAACATGTCTCGCAATTGACACTTTCAGATATTTCATGTCTTGGAATGGAATCACTCACGTGACATCTGCCCAATTCCATCCATTGTCGAATGGATTAGCCAAAAGGGGGGTGAAAACTTTCATAGCACTGATAAAAAAAGAGTTCAGGAGACCCACAGGACAACAGACTAAGTAGAACCTTGTTCAGTTACAGGGTCACTCCATTGGCCAACTACAGGACTGTCACCAGCAGATGCTGCAGGGTAGAAAATTGAGGTCAACTTTAGATTTGATTCACCCAGATATTAATAGCAGGGAGCTCAGAAGATACTACAAATGGCATTATACATATAATATGACATTTAGCAGACACTTTTCTCCAAAGCGATTTACAGTCATGCATTCATACATTTTACATTTGGTATTTTACATTACAGTAGAGTACAGTAAAGAAAATAGAGTATAGTACAGTATAATAGAGCACAATACAGTTCAGTACACAGTAGAGCAAACTAGAGTTGAGTACACAATAATGTACTGTGCTATACTACACTGTACTGTACCGTACTATACTGAGCTCATGTGCTGTACTTCGATGTCCAAACTTGTGAAACATACTGTAGTTGTGTATGATTGGTTCAGATTTGGTTTGGTCCGGACCAACCAAATTTGGTATTGTTTGATGGCGTAGCTCATAAAAAAATTGCCAGTGTGTAGAATAATACCCAAATATGCCCTAAAAAGGAGTATATTACACATTTATACCTTTGTGTACCTATTTAGGATACATCACCATGAAGAGAATGGCATTCATATGCATAATTATGCATTTCTGTATAGTGCAGATCAAGGACCCATGATGAAATACCACAATTCTGTTAAGAGCTGTAAATCCACTTCCCTTACTTTAGTTCAATAACCAATATAGATTTTTTTTAAACTCAAGGTGTCGTGTCATAACTGACACCCCATTCTTTCTACAGTCATGTTTGAGTCTTAATTTGGATCAGATATTGAACATTGTTTTGAAAAAACGAGTGAGATTTACAAAAAAATCTGTTACCAAACTTGGCATCTGCACAGTTCTTCCAGTAAATTTGTTTTTGTTAAATGTTTAGTGTAAATTGTTAAATGTAGTCATATTGCTGTGTGGTTTGTTAAACTTTGATGTTATTGTTTTTTGTTTGGCACACTGTTCAAGTAAAAATCTCACTACAATTCCATTACTGTGGAATTGCCCATGGCGAAAGCTGAAAACAGCAGTTGGTGGAAGGCCCCTCAAACATTGAAGAATTGGAGGAGTTTGATGCTGTAGCATGGGACACATTGCCAGTAGAAAGGTGCAGCAACCTCATTGACATCTATAAGAAGTGTTAGTATGCAGTTATTTTGGCCAAAGGCTGTGCAACTAAGTACTAGCTCCAGGGTGCCAATAATTTAGTGCATACCATTTGTCTTTATTTTCTAAATTAAAACTGTAAGCTTAATTAAAAATACAATTCATTCTGCAATCTTGAAAATCGAATAACAAGCTTATTTAGTAGAGATAGGGACTTATTCAAGAAAACTGCAAGGTGCCAATATATTTGGTCGCAACTGTACATCGGATGATACCCTGCAAATATTATTCTCTCCTCTGCAAACACTATAAATCAGAGGGTTTCGGCAAGCATTTAAACAGCCATAAATTCACTGCAGTACATTTTACAGCTTGAAATGAGAACAGTAAAATCACAGGAAGGTGACAGACATTGTACATCATATAGCAAACACTCTTACCCAGAGGGATTTACATTTTCATCCTGGTCCCCCATGGGAATCAAACCCACAACCCTGGCATTGCAAGCACCATGATCTACCAATTTAGCCACACAGGCCAAACAGAAACTCTCAATATAGCTACAGTGCCTTCCGAAAGAATTCACAACCCTTGATTTTTTCCACATTTTGTTATGTTACAAAGGATTAAATAGAGGTTTTGTGTCACTGGCCTACAAACAATATTGCATAATGTCAAACTATTATCCTAACTGACAGAGTGAAAACAAGGAAGCCTGTACAGAATACAAATATTCCAAAACATGCATCCTGTTTGCAACAAGGCACTAAAGTTTAACTGCAAAACAAGTGGCAAAGAAATTAACTGTATGTCCTGAATACAATGCGTTACATCACTGACTACCACTTCTCATATGTTCAAGCATAGTGGTGGCTGCATCATGTTATGGGTATGCTTGTCATTGGTAAGAACTAGGAAGTTTATTTAGGATAAAAATGAATGGAAAAGAGCTAAGTACAGGCATAATCCTAGAGGAAAACAGACACTGCTTTCCAACAGACACTGGGACACAAATTCACCTTTCAGCAGGACGATAACTTAAAACACAAGGCAATATATACACTAGAATTGCTTACCAATATGATATTGAATGTTCCTGTGTGGCATAGCTACAGTTTTGACTTATATCATCTTGATAATGTATGGCAAGACTTGAAATGGCTATCGATGTCACGTTCTGACCATCGTTCGTATGTGTTTTCCTTGTTTTAGTGTTGGTCAGGACGTGAGCTGGGTGGGCATTCTATGTTGTGTGTCTGGTTTGTCTATTTCTATGTTTGGCCTGATATGGTTCTCAATCAGAGGCAGGTGTTCGTCATTGTCTCTGATTGGGAACCATATTTAGGTAGCCTGGTTTGTGTTGGGTTTTGTGGGTAATTGTTCCTGTCTCTGTGTTTGCACCAGATAGGGCTGTTTAGGTTTTCGCACGTTTATTGGTTTTGTTAGTTTATTCATGTATAGTGTCTTCATAAATTAAACATGCACCACGCTGCATTTTGGTCCGCCTCTACTTCACCTAAGGAAAACCGTTACAATCGACCAATGATCAACAACCAATTTGATAGCGCTTGAAGAATATATATATATTTTTTAATTTGCAAATATTGTGCATTCCAGGATTGCAAAGCTCTTACAGATTTACACCGAAAGACTCACCGCTGTAATCGCTTCCAATTGTGATCCAAATGTATTGACTCAGGTCATCTTGGTTATGTTTCTGTATTTCATTTTTAATAAATGTGCAAAAAATTCTAAAAACATGTTTTTACTTTGAAATGATGTGGTATTGTGTGTAGATGGGTGAGATTTTTCTATTCATTTCATCCATGTCAAATTCAGGCTGTAACACAACAACATGTGGAATAAGTCAAAGTGTATGAATACTTTATGAAGGCACTGTACACTCCAGCGTGAGGCATTTCTTGAAAAGATCAGGATGAAGTTAACAGTGTCATACTGTATACAATTTCACAGTGGAAATGCTGTTCCTCACCTTGACACGAGAGAAGATACAAATGTGTGAAGGTGTAAAGGCAGGCTGCTGTAGTTTTATCTTAAAAAACTGCAGCTGAAGCTTCTTCCTATCTGTATCAAGGTGTAAATTACTGTGAAACATCCTTGCACTAAATATTGCACAACTGTGTGACATACCTGTAGAGAGAGCGATAGGAATATGTGTGTGGTGTGTTTGTGTGCATGTGGCTGTGTGTGTGTGCATGTGTGTGTGTGTATGGGGGTGTGGGGGGGGGTGATGAATTGGGTGTGTCTGAGCCACTTAATGCAGAAAACACATCACCTGCAATTTTGTGTGTGTTGCTCTGGCCCCGGAGCCAGAAGTCGTGGGAGGGAGTCTACAGGGAAGAATGGGATTTTGAAGGGCAATTCTTTATAACAAACAGCTTAATATTAGCTTCCTAACCAAGTCAACTCTCACAGCCAAATCAACACACAGTTAGCTTTCCAGTTTCTGCTGTGCCCAGGCTTCTAACATTGAAAAGATTTGTAAGGAAGATGCGAGACTAGCAATCCAGTTAGGAGTATTTGAAATAACTGCATTGGGACAATTAATCAATGAATCAATCAAAATTATTGTATAAAGCCCTTCTTACCTTACCAGTTGTGGGTCATTTGAACTGGAAATCTATTTGCTCTGTGATGCCTTGTCTAAGAACTGTTGTTCTGTGTATGTCTGCAATACTATGTGTCCACTGGGGGGCTTAGTCCAGTCTGGATCAGGTCCACACTGTCGTTGGCATCAGGAGAGAGACAATATAAAGGAAAGAGCAAAGATAAGCACACCACCTTGTGTTGACTGATTTGACCCCCCTATTGTGTTTTTTTGTTATTGTCAGATTGTCAGATGTTCTACTGTGTATCTTTTGGTTTGATTTATGTGTTTACACTTCAGCAATTCCAGTGATGCTGAGATTCAGATTTTTCACTTTAAAATGTATGACGTAAAGTTAAACACACCATAAACCTCTGTGCACAAAGACTACGTTGAACAATTTCCACTAAACATTTTACAAAAACACATTTACTTGAACAGTGCAGATGCAGAGTTTGGTAAAAGACCGATGGCACAGACCGTCATTTTGTTACCAAACTTCAAATCTACACTATTCTTCAAGCATTATTATTTGCCTCCCATACTATAGTGGAAAGCTTTAACTTCAGTTTTCAATCATATGATAAGTGATAAGAGCATATTGAATGCTATTCATAATTGTACACCATCAGTGTGTGCATTTATGCTTTATGAGGTCTCTGAAACAACCATCTGTTACATGTTTGTGCCTTCCAGCATTTAAAGCCATTCAGCACTCATACTCTCACACCATCTAAGGGAATCACCAGCCTCTCTATGGGTATCATTCACATTTTAACAGTTTCTGTCAACCAAGACCAGGTATTAGATCCAGCTGTTTCTAACCTCTGTTCTATGCTATTTAGAGGTCTACAGCCTGCTAAGAGACCCACCACCATATCCCAATTTCAGCTTGACTGAAAGGAGGGGAGCTGCATGGAGAGCTGGGAAGGGAGTGTGCGAGCGTGTTCCCAAGGGGAATAGGACAAACAGTGACCTGAGTGAACTCATTCTAAATCTGTCCCTTGCCCAAATAGGAAAACAAACAAGCTAGCAGGAACCGGAGACAAGCCCTGCTCGACATGACAAAGAAAGAGATAGAGGAGAGGGAGTGAGGGAGGTAAAAAAGGGAGAGAGCAGCGATGAGAGGTGGGGACTGGGAGAGAATGCGATGGAGGAAATGGGGAGGGAGAGAAAGAGAAAAGGCGAGAGAGAGAAGGAACTACTTGGCCTTGCTCATTAAGCACATATACCTTTTCACGGCCGCCTGGGCTTATATGAGGACAAATAATTCAATAGAAACTCACAAGGTAAGTTTCAGTGGTCAGACCACTGAAACAAACCAGTATTTGTCTATACTGTAATGAAACAAGCAGGGAGCAGGTCTCGAACCCTCAACCTTCTAGCCCGAAGTCCAGCGCACTATCGACTGTGCCGCAAAAGCATGCTCTAGTGGATATCCACATTTATAAACCCAGGGTCGTTACACTACTCCCCCTTTTCAAAGAGCGCGTCCTTGCTCTAGCTTGCGACTCAACATCTTATAGGATCGCGCTCAAGCACACGCACTGTCATGGATGCAAGGTCCGATCACTTCTGACACCAATGTAATGAAACAGCAGGAGGCAGGTCTCGAACCCTCAACCTTCTAGCCCGAAGTCCAGCACGCTATCGACTGTGCCCCAAAAGCATGCTCGAGCGGCAGAATCAATATCCACGCTTATAAGCCCAGGGTCGTTACAATACATTCAAAATAAATGCTGATATAAAATATGTCAAATTACCCATACATTTTTTTCCAGAGGTTGTTGCAATGCTGTAAAAAACAGCTGTACTGCACTAGAGTGCAAACAAATATATAGATATTTCCAAAGTTAAGCATGTGTTTGCAGGGAACTCTTGTAAAAATAAAAATTCTGCAATTGTGCTGCTAGGAGAAGGGTAATCAGGACCGGACTCTACAAAGACTGGTGCACCATAGCCAATCAGCGCTACAGTAGGACTATGTGCAAATAACCCATTTGCCACATGGGCCTGCCATCATTCACTTTGAACTGGACTGTGTGTTTACAGGCAGTAGCAACAGCGTGACTTTAGACCATTGGAAAGTATTCGCCAAAAGCCACAAAATACACCTCAATGGATTTCGGCAAATATACTGTATATTAATCATGCATTGAATTGCATTCATCTATTCTGACATCAATGCCTTACTATACTTAATGGGAATTTGAGTCAAATAGAAGCTATTTTAAAAACCTATGAAGTTGGTTTTGTAGCATAAACTGGGAATATTGATATTGTTGACTGATGTTACAATTGTCTGTTTGTTTCATATCTGCAAAGTTTCACCTTAATGAAGGTTTACCTGATATTGTCAAGTTGACTGACCAAGTTGGAAAACCTGTTGACATTGCCAGGGGCTAGCTGCTAGTGAGTAATGGGGAAATGCTAGCTAGCTTTACCACACTGTGTTAGTACGTTTTACTCACATAGATAGTTATTGCTATGAGTCTGAAATGGGGAATTGAATTTATGCTTTGAATATGAATTCTTGTCAATCGAAAATGTAAATGAAAAATGTCAATTGTAGGATTCTTCAGCAATGTCCTTAGCGATTGTTTAATGTTCCAGCTCCACCAGGAAAAAGTATTTTTGATAAGTGAGGCATGTTTTAATGCTTTATGAATGGGAAAATAAAAATTACATGACATTGACTACATAGAATTCAGACATAGAACTGTAATGTTGGTGTTATAAAAAAACGGTTAATCTTTATTTAAATATGCAAGTCAGTTATGAACAAATTCTTATTTAAGATGACTGCCTACACCGTCCTAACCCGGAAGACACTGGGCCAATTGTGCGCTGCCCTATGGGACTCCAAATCACGGCCGATTGTGATAGAGCCGAGAAACATACCAGGGTGTCAGTGCCTCTAGCACTGAGATGCAGTGCCTTAGACTACTGCGCCACTGTTATAGGTCAGTGGCAAACTGCACAGTTAATTACATTGAAGTGCTCAGCTATAAATGCTTTATGAACGGGAGAATAGATTTGACTTGACTTTGACTGCATATAATTTATACATAGACCTTTCACATGTGCATTATAAACCAGTATGACCAACTTAATTGTGATGTGGAGGAGGGCTGTTAATGAGTTTTGATATGAACCTCAACAACACATTTTGATCTGTAGAATCTACCTTGAGGATTCAACCCTGTCAGGATTTTCTCATTCACCATTGACCTCAGCGAGAGGAAGAAAGGATATCACGGGCCTATACTGGCCAATAGCATAATTTTGGCCATTTGGCATATTCACTAATACAGGTATGGCAGAAGCACAACTTTGAGAAAAGCCATAATGATAACACTACGCTGTCATTGTAATACTGCATCTATTAAGACACCTAAATATGAGCTCTTGCATAGCATGGTGTGAATGCGCTGTAGATATGCTAGGGATATCTTTAATTGACCCCAAATGAGCAGTTACTGCCTTTTTGCTTGGTAGGGCAAGCCCACACACACGCACAGTAGGTGGACAGAATGCATGGTACTTTGTTGAGACTCGCATGATGTAAGGCTATGTGTGTTTGGTCCCCCTTTACCTGTTGGTGCTTAGGTGTGTGTATTTACATATTTATACAGGTGATGTAACCAATTTACATTCACATGACTATGAACTAATCCATAAGCTTATTTATATCGTGCTTACAGTGACCAACATTTACATTTCTATTCGGGCTCTCCCATTGGTCAATTTCTGATGGGTCGAGTTGAATTTTCCTCTTCAATTAAAGCTCACGTCTGTGTCAAAAGGGGGCCTTTGAGCGGATACATTTTCTATTGTAACAGCACATTACCGGGCTATCATTTCCTATAGCCCTTTACACTCGCACCAGAATACGGGTTGAAAATGGCAGATTTGGACACTGATAAGCGCCTAAATTGGAATGCAGTGGCTGTAGAGTAACATGCTATACATGACGTTAGAGGTCGGGGTCTTCACTTCACAGATCTGTATAGGTTTTGACTGACAGCCTTTCTGAACTTGAGAAGTGTGCACAGCAAGATGTTGACCCCATCCCTCCTGCTAATTGGGCATCTTTTGCAAATGTTTTGTTGTCTGAGAGAAGAATTCTGTAAATTATGAGGACTCTATGTATTTTGAAAGGTGAGATGTTGAGGATAAAAAAATCCGTCCAAATGTGCACGTCACATTTCCATATCATAAAACTGGTAATATACAGTGTCAACATTTATGATCACTATGTTTGATGTACTGTTACACAATTACATGGCATTGTCCTGAATAGAATGTTGATTGTGAAGAAAATATGCCATGTACCACGCATCTAGATGCACTAATGACTCATTATATGCAAACCAAAATTATGATCTAATTCTCTAAATTGCCTTATGAAAGCCTAACACTGTAAGATCATATTTTATAATTTAGCTAGTCATGTTGGCAATAGAACAAGCTTTCAAATTATTCCCAAAAAGATGATTGTGGAATACAGGAAAGGGAGGACCGAGCACGCCCCCATTCTCATCGACAGGGCTGTAGTGGAGCAGGTTGAGAGCTTCAAGTTCCTTGGTGTCCACATCACCAACAAACTAGAATGGTCCAATAACACCAAGACAGTTGTGAAGAGGGCATGACAAAGCCTATTCCCCCTCAGGAAACTAAAAAGATTTGGCATCGGTCCTGAGATCCTCAAAAGGTTCTACAGCTGCAACATTGAGAGCATCCTGGTTGCATCACTGCCTAGTACGGCAATTGCTCGGCCTCCGACCGCAAGGCACTACAGAGGGTAGTGCGTACGGCCCAGTACATCACTGGGGCTAAGTTGCCTGCCATCCAAGACCTCTACACCATGCGGTGTGAGAGGAAGGCCCTAAAAATGTTCAAAGACCCCAGCCACCCAAGTCATAGACTGTTCTCTCTACTACCAGAGTGCCAAGTCTAGGACAAAAATGCTTCTCAACAGTTTTTACCCCTAAGCCATAAGACTCCTGAACAGGTAATCAATTGCTACCCGGACTATTTGCATTGTGTTCCCCCCCCAACCCATCTTTTACACTGCGGCTACTCTCTGTTTATCATATATGCACATTCACTTTAACTATGCATTCATGTACATACTGTATGTACATACTACCTCAATTGGCCTGACCAACCAGTGCTCCCACACATTGGCTAACCGGACTATCTGCATTGTGTCCTGCCACCCACCACCTGCCAACCCCTCTTTAACTAACTGGTGTCTGTATGTAGCCTCACTACCTTTACTTACCTATTGTTCACCTAATATATTTTTTTGCACTATTGGTTAGAGCCTGTAAGTAAGTATGTAAGCTTGTAAGTAAGCGCACGTGATAAATAAACTTGATTTGATTTGACCTAGATTGCAATTTATAATGGGCTGGATTGCATAAACATCCACACTAATTGTGTAAAGGTGGAATGCAGGGCTGTGTTCCAAACAAAACAACTGCTAGTGTGCTTGCTCTAGTTCCTCAACGGAAAAGGTAGGAGAGCTCAAAAAAAGCACCTTACTGTATAGTTGACTCTTCCTTGAGTGATGTGTGGCCACTTAGAAACACCAGTTAGACCTCACTCACCTTAATCTAATAATTTTACCTTAATCTCCTAACTGTTCCCTTTTAATTGCTACCATGGTTATGCATATACTTTCCATATTTCTTCAATTAGAAATATTTCAATTTAGACCTATCCATATAGGCTAAATCCCACGAGTGTAAGGGGTTGATTAATTTATTCAGTGCCTTCATTTGCATGATACCAATAGAATATGACAGTGCATCTCTCAGAGGACTAAAGGAAGCAATTGGACACTTATGCAGGATTATTTGCAGGGGTTGTGGTCTTGAGAAGTGGTGAAGATTAGCTGAATTTGATCCATTACAATAAAAAACAGTTATGCCGAGTGTGTGGGAACTATTTTAAATAGATGGGTGTCTGAATATGAGCAGATAATACAAACATTTCCAATTAAGTAAACCTTGCACACCCCACTCCCAACAGCCCACTCCCTGAACCAAGGTCTTCCAAAGCATCAATCCAAACTCACAGATCCAACAGACTGACTTCAAATTGGAGAATGTTTTTGCAGTGAATTCCAAGAAAGCCTCGCTCAGTGAAAAAATGTTGCGCAATCTGCCACTCCATCTCCCAATATCAATCCTTTTTTTGTTCTCTCTCCCCATTACTTCTATCTTAACACAATGTTGGATCACACTGCTATTTTAGCAGTATGAAGCCCAGAGGCTTGTACCTCTCCAAGGCCAAGGATAGGTACATCTGGAGGAGGTGATTAAAACAGTGCTATCATAGAAAGATGAGATTTCTGGGATCAGTGCTAGGTGGTAATGAGCAGGTGCTGGAATCACGTCTATTTTATACATCTATGCATCTATGACTGTATGGCCTTCACCCACACATATCAACTCAGTACTTTGTGTCCCCACACAATGTTGTTTGATTGAGTGGCTCTGGCAATAATATAAGCGGGAGTAAAGCGTGGACAGGATAAAGTGGTGTGTGACGCTCCTTGAGGTATCTTCCAAGGGGGTAGTGGGTTGACCTTCTTAATTAAGTGTGTGTGTGTGCGCGCGTGTTACACTATAGGCTTACAGGATATTTACAACCTACAACTAACTAACTGCAATCGTTTTCCATTATAATGGACACAAATACATTTTTGTCAAAAAACTATTTCTCAAAGAATGTAGCTAGCTCTGACTGGGATTGGTGGGGAGGTGAAAAGGGGAAACTAGCTGTTATTGGCAGAGAAGTTTGGAACTCTTTGTTATTGGTCTATAAACTAATTTACAACCTGGTGATGTCACTAGGCATGCCAAAACTCCACCCATGCAAAACCTGCTGATTAGAAGGTCCTGTTTAGATTGTATTTTCATCCAGTAACTATCAGGAAATAACAGGTGCTATGGTCAGATGACATGAAATAAGAGCTATTTGGCCGAGCATAACAGTGGTGATTAGGCGTCGAGAAACGAAAGCATATGCAGAAAAGTACCTCATACAATATATATACAAAACTATGTGGACTCTGCTATTTCAGCCACACCTGTTGCTGACAAGTGTATAAAATCGAGCACACAGCCATGCAATCGAGCAGACAGCCATACAACAAGTCAGTTCGTAAAATTTCTGCCCTGCTAGAGATGCCCCAGGCAACTGCAATTGCTGTTATTGTGAAGTGGAAACGTCTAGGAGCAACAACGGCTCAGCCGCAAAGTGGTAGGCCACACAAGCTCACAGACCGGGACTGCCGTGTGCTGAAGCACGTAGCGCGTAAATCTCCCCTGTCCTCAGTTGCAACACTCACTATCGAGGTCCAAACTGTCTCTGAAAGCAATATCAGCACAAAAACTGGAGCTTCATGAAATGGGTTCTTGTCCGAACAGCCAAATAAGCCAAGAGATCACAATGCACAATGCCAAGTGTTGGCTGGAGTGGTGTAAAGCTCGCCACCATTGGACTCTGGAGTGGTGGAAACGCGTTTTCTGTTGTGATGAATCACGGTTCACCATCTGGCAGTCCGACGGACAAATCTGGGTTTGGCGGATGCCAGAAGAGCTCTACCTGCCCGACTGCATAGTGTCAAATGTAAAGTTCCAGTGAAGGGAAATCTTATTGCTACAGCATACAGTGGTTCCTCCTTTAACTTCTTGATGACAGGGGGGCAGTATTCAGAAGCTTGGATGAATAAGGTGCCCAGAGTAAACTGCCTGCTACTCTGTCCCAGATGCTAATATATGCATATTATTAGTAATTGGATAGAAAACACTGAGGTTTCTAAAACTGTTTGAATGATGTCTGTGAGTATACCATAACTCATATGGCAGGTGAAAACCGGAGAAAAATCTACCAAAAAGTGGGTAATCTGAGGTTTGTAGTTTTTCAACTCTTTGCCATTCCAATGTACAGTGTAAATTGGGTCATATTGCACTTTATATGGCTTCCAATAGATGTCAACAGTCTTTAGCACATTGTTTCAGGCTTCTACTGTGAAGTGGGGGCGAATGAGAGCTGATTGAGCGTTATGAGAGTTAGCTCTCGTTCCATTGCTTGTCTACAGACAATGGAATTCTCTGGTTGGAACATTTATGATTAAAACATCTTAAAGATTGATTCTATACTTAGTTTGACAAGTTTCTAGGGGCTGTAATATAACTTTTTTAATTTTTCGTCCGACGTTCGACTGGACCTGAACGCGCGTTTGGATTTGTTTACCAAACGCGCTAACAAAAGAAGCTATTTGGACATAAATGATAGACATTATCGAACGGAACTGGGATTTCTGGGAGTGCATTCTGATGAAGATCATCAAAGGTAAATGAATAATTATAATGCAATTTCCAACAAATTTTGACTACACAATATGGCAGATATCTTTTTGGCTGCATGCTGTACTCAGATTATTGTATGGTTTGCTTTTTCCTTAAAGTTCTTTTGAAATCTGACACAGCGGTTGCATTAACTTCTTGAAACTAGGTGGCACTATTTTCAAGTCCCCAAAGTTAAACGGGATATTTTGTCAGGACAAGATGCTAGAATATGCATATAATTGACAGCTTAGGATAGAAAACACTCTAAAGTTTCCAAAACTGTAAAAACATTGTCTGTGAGTATAACAGAACTGATATTGCAGGCGAAAGCCTGAGAAAAATCCAATCAGGAAGGGACTCTTATTTAGAAACCTCTGCGCTCCTTTGCGTCCCTATTGAGCAGTGAATGGGATATCAACCAGATTCCTTTTTCTATGGCTTCCCTAATGTGTCTAGTGTCAAAAGACATAGTTTCAGGCTTTTATTTTTTTTAAATGAGCGTGAAGGACAACATCGCGTCAGTGGTCAGCTGGTGGCTCTCAGAGTGATTTGTGCGTAATAGACAAAGGCGGCCATTGTGCCTCTCCCTCCTACTGGGAAGCCAACTGTCCCGGTTGATATATTATCTAATAGATATTTGAAAAACACCTTGAGAATTGATTATAAAAAACGTTTGCCATGTTTCTGTCGATATTATGGACAGAATATTTTTCGGCGTTGTCGTGATCGCAGTTTCGGTGGATTTCTCAACCAAACGTGAAGAACAAAAGGAGGTATTTTGGGTATAAAATGATCTTTATGGGACAAAATGAACATTTGCTGTCTAACTGGGAGTCTCGTGAGTGAAAACGTCCAAAGCTCATCAAAGGGGCGGCAGGGTAGCATTGGACTAGTAACCGGAAGGTTGCAAGTTCAAATCCCTGAGCTGACAAGGTACAAATCTGTTGTTCTGCCCCTGAACAGGCAGTTAACCCACTGTTCCTAGGCCGTCATTGAAAATAAGAATTTGTTCTTAACTGACTTGTCTAGTTAACCTCTAGTGACTCCCCATCCCGGGTCCGGGAGCGTAATCATCGACTGACACTAATTAGCATAACGCAACAGACAGAAAATATTCCTGTTCATGAAAATCACAATATAAATATATTGAGACTCAGCTTAGCCTTTTGTTTATCACCCTGTCATTTCATATTTTCAAAATATGCTTTACAGCCAAAGCTAGACAAGCATTTGTGTAAGTTTATCGATAGCCTAGCATAGCATTTTGTCCATCTAGCAACAGGTAACTTGGTCACGGAAATCAGAAAAGCAATCAAATTAAATAGTTTACCTTTGATGAGCTTCGGATGTTTTCACTCACGAGACTCCCAGTTAGATTGCCAATGTTCCTTTTTGTAGGCGAAATAGCTCCATTTGTTCTTCACGTTTGGCTGAGAAATCGAAACCGAAAAATATTCCAAATTAGCTCCAAAATATCGACAGAAACATGGTAAATGTTGTTTATAATCAATCCTCAAGGTGTTTTTCAAATATCTATTCGATAATATATCCACCGGGACAATTGTTTTTTCAGTAGGACCGATTGGAAAAATGGCTACCTCTGTATTTTATGCGAGAATCACTCTGAGAGCCATCAGGTGACCACTTACACAATGTAGCCGCTTACGGGTATTCTTCAACATAAATGCGTAAAACTACGTCACAATGCTGTAGACACCTTGGGGAATACGTATAAAAAGTAATCTGGTTGATAGCCCATTCACTGCTCAATAGGGACACATTGGAAGGCAGAGCTTTCAAAACATGAGGCACTTCCGGATTGGATTTCTCTCAGGCTTTCACCTGCAATATCAGTTCTGTTATACTCAGACAATATTTTTACAGTTTTGGAAACTTTAGAGTGTTTTCTATCCTAAGCAGTCAAGCTTAGCCTTTTGTTAACAACACTGTCATCTCAGATGTTCAAAAAATGCTTTTCAACCATAGCTACACAAGCATTTGTGTAAGAGTATTGATATCTAGCATAGCATTAAGCCTAGCATTCAGCAAGCAACATTTTCACAAAAAAAAGAAAAGCATTAAAATAAAAGCATTTACCTTTGAAGAACTTCGGATGTTTTCAATTTAGAGACTCAGTTAGATAGCAAATGTTCATTTTTTCCAAAAATATTATTTGTGTAGGAGAAATCTCTCCGTTTTGTTTATCACGTTTGTCTCTACAACGCCGAACTTTTTACCAAATTAACTCCATAATATCGACAGAAACATGGCAAACGTTGTTTAGAATCAAACCTCAAGGTGTTTTTCACATATCTATTCGATGATAAATCATTCGTGGCAGCTGTGTTTCTCCTCGAAGCAAACAAAAAATACACGCAGCTGGAGATTACACAATAATTGCAACGGAGGACACCAAGCGGCCACCTGGTAGATGTAGTCTCTTAAGGTCAATCTTCCAATGATTTGCCTACAAATACGTCACAATGCTGTCGACACCTTGGGGAACTGACAGAAAGTCTATGCTCATTCGTGACCCATACACAGCCATATAAGGAGGCATTGGAACACAGCGCATTCAAAATCTGGGGCACTTCCTGTATGAAATTTCATCTTGGTTTTGCCTGTAGCATTAGTTCTGTGGCACTCACAGACAATATCTTTGCAGTTTTCTTTCCAAAGCTGTCAATTATATGCATAGTCGAGCATCTTTTCGTGACAAAATATCTTGTTTAAAATGGGAATGTTTTTTTTATCCATAAATTAAAAGAGCGCCCCCTATATCCAAGAGGTTAAAAGGCTAAGCTGTGTTTCACTATACTTCACTTGTGATTTCATGAATATGAATATTTTCGAGTAATATTTTTTGTCTATTGCGTTATGCTAATTAGTGTCAGTTGATGACAATTCTTCAGGAAGTATATCTCTAATTCCATGTATAACACTTGTATTTTCATCAATATTTATAATGAGTATTTCTATAAATAGATCTGGCTCTCTGCACATTCACCACATGTTTTAGAACTACTGAACGTAACACGCCAATGTAAAATGAGATCGTTTTATATAAATATGCACTTTATCGAACAAATGATACATGTATTGTGTAACATGAAGTCCTATGAGTGTCATCTGATGAAGATCAAAGGTTAGTGATTCATTTGATCTCTATTTGTGATTTTTGTGACTCCTCTCTTTGGCTCGAAAAATGGCTGTGTTTTTCTGTGAGTTGGTGGTGACCTAACATAAACGTTTTGTGGAGCTTTCGCTGTAAAGCATTTTATAAATCAGACACTGTGGCTGGATTAACGAGAATTGTATCTTTAAAATGGTGTAAAATACTTGTATGGTTGAGGAATTTTAATTATGAGATTTGTTGTTTTGAATTTGGCGCCCTGCACTTTCACTGGCTGTTGGCGAGATGGAACGCTACCGTCCTACATATCCCAGAGAGGTTAAAAGTTGCATCATACTGCGACACACCTTGCGGGCTGCTGCAGCATTCTGTGGCACGTCATCTATTTGTCAGCCATTTTTTCTATTAATGCAAGTTATTGCTAAGTGGACCAGCAGAGGGCATCTTTGAGAAGCATTTGATAGTCTTCCATAGTGCAGGCACGAGGGAAACCGGGGTTCAATCCCTCAATGGGGAGGAAGGAGTAGGCTGTCCTTGTAAATAATTATTATTTCTTAACTGATTCCATATGTGTCAGTTCATAGTTGTGATGTTCTCATTATTCTACAATGTATAAAATAGTACAAATATAGACAAATCATGGAATGAGTAGGTGTGTTGCTTAATTCATTTGATTAATATTATGGTGTTTCTATTCCATGAAAAACAAAAAACCCTCTGGTTTTCCTTTAGGATGGATTAGAACATATGGTGCTGTACAACGTGACACTCATAAATTCAGAGCGTTGTCAGATTGTATATTAAGACCGTTTCGCTCTCGGAGCGCACACTGGACATTCGGGCCGAGGAGTAGGGTTGATTTGAGCGTTCTGGCCTTACAACGGTATTCAAGCACCCAAGCTAACGTTGGCAACCTTGCTAGCTACTTCCAGACACAAATGAGACCACCGTGACCATTTTACTCACCCTAGCAGAGCTGGTTAGGCAGTTTTCATGTTAACCAGAGTGTTGGTGACTGTACATGTGCTGCTTGTTACCGTTTTCTTCCGTCGAAGGAGAGTCGGACCAAAATGCAGCGTGGTTAATAATATACATCTTTAATAAAGATGAAACACGAACAATACAAAAACAACAAACGGAATGTGAAAACCTATACAGCCTATCTGGTGAACAACAAACACAGAGACAGGAACAATCACCTACGAAACACTCAAAGAATATGGCTGCCTAAATATTGTTCCCAATCAGAGACAACGAGAATCACCTGCCTCTGATTGAGAACCACCTCAGGCAACCATAGACTTTGCTAGAACACCCCACTAAGCCACAATCCCAAAACCTACGAAAAACCCCCATACATAAACACAACACAAAATAAACCCATGTCACACCCTGGCCTGACCAAATAAATAAAGAAAACACAAAATACTAAGACCAGGGCATGACACTGCTGGAAACAATTTAATTACGCTTTTTTTGCCGACGTTTACTGACACCAGCCATATTCAACGTGTGTTGAGCACTCGTAAATTCAATATTCTGCACTCTGGTACACTCAGACGAGAGTGCTCTGAAATCTGTGTGGATAGCCAGAGCAAATTTACGAAACGACGCGAATGTCCATTGAGAATGCACAAGGACTATACAATTTAGCTAAGCTAAGAATGACAGAAATAATCAAGTCAATAAACATTGGGTAGCTAGATAGCGTACAGTTAATATACTGGCAAGTTTGATGTATAACTACTAACATACCAGTACATACTGTTGTAATGATATGCTATGTGGTTCGTAAGGACAGAGTAGCTAACAAAGTCAGAGTCAGCCAACATAACGTGTAAGGTAACTTATTTGAAAAATCATTACTTTATTATATTGAGTAGCAAGCTACCCCTTGGTCGTTAGGGCAAACCTGGTCTGTGATAGGAGGAGGGGGGGTTTTCACACCTACTGTAGCTCAGCTATTAGACCCCCCCCCCAAACTTGCAATAAATTGTTGTTACTCCCATCTCGTTCCTTGCCATCTTCCACGGGTCATCATTCTCACTTGTGGGCAAGCTGGCAGGATATGGCAGCAACTTCAGTTTTGCGTCAAGAATTCTGCATACAGTAGCAAGTTTGTTTGAAGGTGTGGTTATTCACAGGCAAATTGTTATATGCTATGGGGTACATGTGTCTTTTTGTCGAGAGCAAAACTTGTTTATTTTCAATCAAAAATAATTGTTCTGAAAACGACTTTTTTCCAACACAAAGGAAGTCATAGCGGACACCTACGAAGAAGGACTTTGTGATGATGGAATTTCAGGTAAGCAGCACTGGGCGTTCTTCCATCCATCTTTTAAATAGCTGGTTGTTAGCTCCTACGATTCCTGGTCAGTTCATAACATTACATTCCGCAGAATAATACATCATGCAATTACTATTCTCAAGTTAACCAAAAGCATTTAGCTAAGAAACCCTGTTCTATTTTTAGTTGAATGAATCTAAGTTTCTTTCATGGCAACTCATAAGCAGGCTATGTCATATTTGTTTCATAGTCGAAATATAACCATATTTCATGACAGTGTACCGGTTAGCTACTTTTACAAGTGGCATGTATGTCTAATACTGACAGTCTCTTCTATTGTTTGTCCTCATGTGTTTGTTTTTCAGCATACAGTACTCTGTAGCCACTTAGTGTGGACACCAGGTGAGACCACACACACACACAATAACAGTCTCTCTCCATCACTTCATCCCTCTCCCCCTTCTCCCTAAATCCTCTAGGTTATATCAGCTGTGTTGTTGAACCCCTCCCGCATCTGACCTGGCTGACACAGAGGGCACAGCATGATCATAGGTGAGAGGTCACTTGTTCGGGTCAACAGGAAGAATTAGTAAAGAGATGCTTTACAATGAAATACAGATAGAGATGTAGTCGTCTCAGAGTTAATAATCCAAGGTCAGTTTTGCATTTTACCTCCTGATGATTATGATGACTGACCGTGTTAGAATAAAAAAACAAGGCTTAATCATGCTCTCTCTCTCTATCCATCTATCTCTCGTCTGCAAGTATGTTTTCATGTGAGAGAGGAAGCCAGTCCGGTCATTGCCACCTCACCCACTCTTAACCTTCGGGCCAACTTGGGGCATAAGGCTGGTTAGGAGACACAGCTAAAGACACTGTAATTGTGATGAACTGAGAGAATATTAGGGTAGCACTGTAATTCATTAATCATATGCTCTCTGCCTCTGTTCTAACCTCTTTCCCTTTCTGTCTTCTACACTTCTCTCCCCACCTTGTCTATATTCCTCATTTTATAATGCACACAATATGAGCATTGAAGTACAGCTTGAACATCTATTTATAATATATTACAATTATCATAATCATAATGCATGTATTATGTATCTATAACACCTGGATAATGAACTTCTTTCAATAAAGCGTTTCACATTCTCCACTGGTTGAAATTCAGTATCTCATTGAAATACTATCCTGTGTCCTCAGATTAATGCAGATGAAGGGAGTTAGTTAATGCATAGTTGTTTTCTGGATAAATGAATTACAAATCAGCCTTTACTTAAATCACGTATTTAGGCTATTGCAAAGTTACAATGTGTAATCATTGATGTCCCAGAAGCCGGAGTGGTTGACACCGTTGAAGTGTATAATTGTAATACATACAGTTGAAGTCGGAAGTTTACATACACCTTAGCCAAATACATTTGAACTCAGTTTTTCAGAATTCCTGACATTTAATCCGGGAAAAAAATCCCTGATTTAGGTCAGTTAGGATTACCACTTTATTTTAAGAATGTGAAATGTCAGAATAATAGTAGAGTCAATTATTTTTTTCAGCTTATTTCTTTAATTGCATTCCCAGTGGGTCCGAAGTTTACATAACCTCAATTAGTATTTAGTAGCTTTGCCTTTAAATTGTTAAACTTGGGTCAAACGTTTCAGGGAGCCTTCCACAAGCTTCCCACAATAAGTTTGGCCCATTCTTCCAGACAGAGCTGGTGTAACTGAGTCAGGTTTGTAGGCCTTGCTCACACACACACTTTTTCATTGATGCCCACAAATTTTCTATAGGCTTGAGGTCAGGGCTTTGTGATGGCCACTCCAATACTTTGACTTTGTTGTCCTTAAGCCATTTTGTCACAAATTTGGAAGTATGCTTGGGGTCATTTTCCATTTGGAAGACCCATTTGCGACCAAGCTTTAACTTCCTGACTGATGTCTTGAGATATTGCTTCAATATATCCACATCATTTTGCTTCCTCATGTAGCCATCTATTTTGTGAAGTGCACCAGTCCCTCCTGCAGCAAAGCACCCCCACAACATGATGCTGCCACCCCCATGCTTCACAGTTGGGATGGTGTCTTTGGCTTGAAAGCCTCATTTTTCCTCCAAACATAACAATGGTCATTATGGCCAAACAGTTCTGTTTGTTTCATCAGACCAGAGGACATTTCTCCAAAAAGTACGATCTTTGTCCCCATGTGCAGTGGCTTCTTCCTGGCTGAGCTGCCTTTCAGGTTATGTCAATATAGGACTCATGTGGATATAGATACTTTTGTACCTGTGTCCTCCAGTATCTTCACAAGGTCCTTTGCTTTTGTTCTGGGATTGATTTGCACTTTTCGCACCAATGTGCGTTCATCTCTATGAGACCGAACGCGGCTCGTCCCTGAGCAGCATGACGGCTGTGTGGTCCCATGGTGTTTACACTTGCACGTGGTATCTTCAGGCGTTTGGAAATTGCTCCCAAGGATGAACCAGACTTGTGGAGGTCTACAATTTCTTCTGACTTCAATGAATTGAGTTTGATGCACCTGGCAATGGATATGCCTGAAAAAGAATGTCTCACAGAGATTCATACCTGAACCCCACTTTTATTTTCCAAGGAAGAGTACATGACCAGTGAATATATTCAACATACAGGCTACAATGTGGGGATCTCATGCGTGGTAATAACAAAAGTACATATAGGACTTGCATCCTTGGCACAATAAAGTTATTATATTCTACTCTATCCATAGGCTTCCTTAATAATTAATTCCTTACTCTATCCATAGGCTTCCTCTATCCATAGACTTGATGTTTTTACAACAACTATGATAGCTGAGGTTCATAGATTGGTATGAATATTAGTTCAGAACCTAAAGTTTTAGTGTCCATACACAGATCGGCTACATACTGTAGCTAGCAACACATCCAAAGGCATACAGTTATTTGTATCCTCCACTACACAATAAGCAAGTAAATAGTTAGCTAGCTATGTTACTTCAGCTGCATGGCATGACAAGGCAAGCTAGCTAGATTCTTTAAATCCACTGTTTCCCAAGATGACAGCCTGGTTTGGTGATTTTCTCAGGAGTCCCTAAAACATTAAACAACATGAATCAATGTCATACTGTATTCATGTCATAACACCAGCTAGCAAAATCGCTATTTTTTAAAAACTTTGACAAAAAAATATGCACAATCCTTTGTCTCTACATTAACTGACATATTCCTCTCAACTGTACATTTTTAGCTTGAATCGTTATGACGTCATTACATTTGCTTTCCCCGTAATGTTTTGTCAGCCATCTTTGCTGAAGAAAGTCACCAGGGACAAATTTGTCAATGGAACTACTCGATATGATTGGTCATATAAAAACCTTGGGACCCACAAATGCATAATGAGTGCTCTACCTCTCCCTTGTGGTAGTCTGGAGCAATGAAGCCTTGAAGCTGGGTACATCTCAGTCCTGCGGTGTAGGCTCGCAACTTTTAAAGAAGGAAACACTGTACAATGACATTCTATACAATTCTGTGCTTCCAAATTTATGGCAACATTTGGGGAAGGCCTTTTCCTGTTTCAGCATGATAATGCTCCCATGCACAAAGCGAGGTCCATACAGAAATGGTATGTCGAGATCGGTGTGGAAGAACTTGACTGGCTTTCACAGAGCCCTGAGTTAAACCCCATCTAACAACTTTGGGATGAATTGGAATGCCGACTGCGAACCAGGCCCAATCACTCAACATTAGTGCACAACCTCACTAATGTGCTTGTGGCTGAATGGAAGCAAGTCCCCGCAGCAATGTTCCAATGTCTAGTGGACAGCCTTCCCAGAAGGTTGCAGGCTGTTATAGCAGCAAAGGGGGGGATCAACTCCATATTAATGCCCATGATTTTGGAATGAGATGTTCGACAAGCAGGTGTCCACATACTTTTGGTAATGTAATGTAGCTACTGTGAAATATGGTGATGCATCTTTGATGTTTTGGGGCTATTTTGCTTCCTCTGGTACTGGCGCTCTTGTTAAGGTCAATAGCATCATAAACTTTAGACAAAAAACGAGAGGCTGACAACGAGTGAATCTTGAGGCAAGACAATAACCCCAAGCTCTAAACAAAATACACAAAGCAATGGTTAATTGACCACAAAATCGAAATTGTGCAATGGCTATCTCAGTCATCAGACTTAAACCCAATTGAAAGCCTGTTGTTTTAATTGAAGAGGGAAGTCCATAGGAGCAGACAAATGATATTAAGAATCTGGAAAGATTATGTACAGAGGAATGGTCTAAGATCTCTCCGAACCTGTTCCCCAATCTCGTAAAACCAGTGGAGGATCCTCAGAGGAAGAAGGGGAGGACCATCCTCCTCAGTGAATTTCTTAAAGTAAAGAATGGTAAAACATTGACAAACTAGACTAAATATATTCACATGTCACCAAGTAATTGATTAAAACTCAGTGTTTTGCAGTGACGTTCTACAGTAGCATCAACAGCACTCGGTAGGGTAGCACCATGGGGTAGCCAGAGGACAGCTAGCTTCTGTCCTCCTCTTGGTATATTACCTAGGAGGCTCTTGGTTCTCACCCCCATCCCTAGACTTACACAGTAATTATGAAAACTTCTGGAGATCATCCTCCAACCTATCAGAGCTCTTGCAGAGTGAATTGATATGTCCACCAAATCAAAGAATCAGAGAATGAATCTAGCAATGAAATTACAAGCTAAAGCTAGATAGCACTGCAGTGAATAAAATGTGGTGAGCAGTTAACAAAAAAAAAATCCAAGATGACGTAGCAGTGCAGACGTGGTTTGTCGTCCTCTCGTTTACTTTTTGTATTTTTTGTATATATTCCAATTTATTTTTCAATCACTTTTTCCATTTTTAAATTAAATATACCTTCCGGTAACCCACCTCACTCAATAAGACACGGATCCGCTAGGGTAGCCTAGTGGTTAGAGCGTTGGACTAGTAACCAGAAGGTTGCAAGTTCAAACCCCCGAGCTGACAAGGGACAAATCTGTCGTTCTGCCCCTGAACAGGCAGTTAACCCACTGTTCCTAGGCCGTCATTGAAAATAAGAATTTGTTCTTAACTGACTTGCCTAGTTAAATAAAGAGAAAAAAATAGTTTTAGACCTTATTGCCAAAACTTTCATCAGAAGCTAGACAGCTAATTAGCTACTAGCTATTTAGTCATTGTTATCCACTGCTAGCGGCCTTTACCCTCTGCTCAGGCACCAGCCGTTTTTTAGCCTGGATAATATCTGCCAGCCTAAGAGTATTTTTCTCCACTACAACGCCGGATTCCTTCTGTAAACCTTGGACCATTGATAATCACAGCTAGCTAGCTGCCACTGAGTGATGCAGCAACGAAGCTAGCCCTGAGCCAGGTGCATCTCCCGGCTAGCAAACGAAATTACCACAACTACAATGCCTCTTTCACCATCGGTCCCTTCGTCAACACGGTGCCCCGGTGTACCACCACGACTGGTCAGCAGATGTAATTCCATCAGCTGTGCCTTCAACCGGCCTTTGCCGGATTTCGGAGCAGACACTTCTACTTACCACGGCCTGCTAACTTCAAACGGCGTGTCTCCCGCGTGCTAGCGTAGCAACTACTACCTCGCGGCTTCCCTGTTCCATCTATTGCTGTACACTGGACTCTATGATAACTTGGCTATATAGCTGATGCCTAATGGATGTGTGTCACGTAGAATAGGCCAGATGGCTAAACTGGATAACCTAACCTCTGTAAAAATAAAAAGATGGCGGAACCGCAAAAGTTCTTCTGTGCAAAGGTGTTTATTTACAAGTGATTCCGGAACAGAAAACAACAGTACTGCCATCAACGTCTACCTTATGGGACAGCTTAACAACAATGCTGCCCCATCCACAGCTCAATCCAAAAAAATCCCCCTTAGAGACTGGAGAGAGGCTCCTTTTGTAGGGCTAGCCCCTCCCCTCAGAACAATTAACCCTAATTAATTAATCAATTAACAATACAAACCTACATTTTCCATGAACTAAACATACTAAAGGATATACATTGCAACACGGTTTTAAACAATATCACAACATAACATTTACAACATTACATCACTACTGACAATATCTTTCAATATGCCCATATGCATTAATGAGCCATTTGGGACAGGCACTATAAAGCCAACCCAATTCCCTTAGCTCGGGTCCTTTTCCAGCATACCCAGAAGCTACAGAGATGGAGAGAGAGGAACAGAACAAACAAACAATGCGCTCATCCACAACATTGATAAGTATAATAATTATTGTATCTCTCAAATATGAACATTGACAAGTGTGAAATGCATGCACCAAGACAGAAGTTAAATTGTGTGTCGACCCACATTGTTAACTTATGGTATAATGGCGCAGGGAGGAGCGATGAATATGTGTGTGCGTTAAAGAACCAAATGCTGCCCGCGGCCAGTGACGGACTTCTACGTCACAATGTGTTAATTTATCACGGTACTCCACCGTGTTTACCTTTGTTTATTTGTCGGCCCTAGCCCCGATCTCAGGCCTTGTGTGTAGTTAACCGAACCTCTCTGCCCATTCAACGCCATTTTACCTGATGTTGTTTACTTAGCTGATTAGCTATTGTTGTCTTAGCTAGCTCTCCCAATCAACACCTGTGATTGCTTTATGCCTCACTTTATGTCTCTCTCAAATGTCAATAGGCCATGTATACTGTTGTTTAGGATAATTTTAATTGTTTTAGTTTACGGCGGAGCCCCTGGTCCCACTGTACATGCCCTCGATTCCTCCTTTGTCCCACCTCCCACACATGCGGTGACCTCACCCAGTATAACCAGCATGTCCAGAGATGCAACCTCTCTTATCATCACTCAGTGCCTGGGTTTACCTCCACTGTACCCGCACCCCACTATAACCCTGTCTGCACATTATGCCCTGAATCTATTCTACCACGCCCAGAAATCTGCTCATTTAATTATCTGTCCACAACGTACCAGACGACCAGTTTTGCTAGCCTTTAGACGTACCATCATCCTACTCCTCCTCTGTTCCACGGGTGATGTGGAGGCTAACCCAGGCCCTGCGTGTCTCCAGGCACTCTCATTTGTTGACTTCTGTAATCAAAAAAGCCTTGGTTTCATGCATGTTAACATCAGAATCCTCCTCCCTAAGTTTGTTTTGCTCACTGCTTTAGCACACTCCGACAATCCTGATGTCCTTGTCATGTCTGAATCCTGGTTTAGGAAGGCTACCAGAAATTTAGAGATTTCCATACCCAACAACATTTTCCATCAAGATAGGACTGTCAAACGGGGAGGAGTTGCAATCTACTGCAGAGATAGCTTGCAAAGTTCTGTCATAATTTCCAGGTCTATGCCCAAACAGTTCGAGCTTCTAATTGAAAAAATGAATCTCTCCGGAAATTTGTCTCTCACTGTTGCCGCCTGTTAAAATCCCACCTCAACTCCCGGCTGTGCCCTGGACACCATATGGGAATTGATTGCCTCCCATCTATCTCCAGAGTTCGTTCTGTTAGGTGACCTAAACTGGGATATGCTTAACACCCCAGCCGTCCTACAATCTAAACTAGATGCCCTCAATCTCACAAATTATCAAGGAAAACACCAGGTAAAATGCTAAATCCGTCAACATGGGCACCCTCATAGATATTATCCTGACCAACTTGCCCTCCAAATATACGTCTGCTGTTTTCAATCAGGATCTCAGCGATCATTGCCTGCATCCGGTATGGGTCCAAGGTCAAACGACCACCCCTCATCACTCTCAAACGCTCCCTAAAACACTTCTGCGAGCAGGCCTTTCTAATCGACCTGGACTGGGTATCCTGGAAGGATATTGACCTCAACCAGTCAGTCGAGGATGCCTGGTCGTTCTTTAAAAGTAATTTCCTCACCATCTTAAATAAGCATGCCCCTTTCAAAAATGTAGAACTGAGAACAGATATAGCCCTTGGTTAACTCCAGACCTGACTGCCCTTGACCAGCACAAAAACATCCTGTGGGGGACCGCAATAGCATCGAATAGTCCTCGCGATATGCAACTGTTCAGGGAAGTCAGGAACCAATACACACAGTCAGTCAGGAAAGCAAAGGCTAGCTTTTTCAAACAGAAATTTGCATCCTGAATCTCTAACTCCAAAAAGTTTTGGGACATGGAGAACAAGAGCACCTCCTCCCAGCTGCCCACTGCACTGAAGCTAGGTAACACGGTCACCACCAATAAATCCATGATAATCGAAAATGTCAAAAAGCATCTCTCTATGGCTGACCATGCTTTCCTCCTGGCTCCCCCAACCCCGGCTAACAGCTCCGCACCCCCCGCAGCTACTTGTCCAAGCCTCCCCAGCTTCTCCGTCACCCAAATCCAGATCGGAGATGTTCTGAAAGAGCTGCAAATGCTGGACCCATACAAATCAACTGGGCTAGACAATCTGGACCCTCTCTTTCTAAAATATTCCGCCTCCATAGTTGCAAGCCCTATTACCAGTCTGTTCAACCTCTCTTTCATATCGTCCGAGATCCCTAAAGATTGGAAAGCTGCCGCGGATATCCCCCTCTTCAAAGGGGGTGACACTCTAGACGCAAACATTTATAGACCTATATCCACTCTGCCCTGCCTTTCTAAAGTCTTTGAAAGCCAAGTTAATAAACAGATCACTGACCATGTCAAATCCCACCGTAACTTCTCCTCTGTGCAATCCGGTTTCCCGAGCTGGTCATGGGTGCACCTCAGCCACTCTCAAGGTACAAAACAATATCATAACCGCCATTGATAAAAGACAGTACTGTTCATCGACCTGGCCAAGGCTTTCGACTCTGTCAATCACCACAATCTTATTGACAGACTCAATAGCCTTGGTTTCTCAAATGACCTCCTCACCTGGTTCAGCAACTACTTCGCCAACAGAGTTCAGTGTGTCAAATCCGAGGGCCTGTTGTCCGGACCTCTGGCAGTCTCTATGGGGGTACCACAGGGTTCAATTCTCAGGCTGACTCTTTTCTCTGTATATATCAACGATGTCGCTCTTGCTGCGGGTGATTCCCTGATCCACCTCTACACAGATGACACCATTCTGTATACATCTGGACCTTCTTTGGACACTGTGTTAATAACTAACGTCCAGACGAGCTTCAATGCCACACAACACTCCTTCCGTGGCCTCCAACTGCTCTTAAACGCTAGTAAATCCAAATGCATGCTATTCAACCGATCGCTGCCCGCACCCGCCCGACTAGCATCACTAGTCTGGACGGTTCTGACCTAGAATATGTGGACAACTACAAATACCTAGGTATCATATCTGGAATCTGCTTTCGATTTCGCAACAAAGCCTCATTCACTCACGCCGCCAAACTTACCCTGGTAAAACTGACTAGCTTCCAATACTCTACTCAGCAAATTGGATGTAGTCTATCACAGTGCCATCTGTTTTGTTACCAAAGCACCTTACACCACCCACCACTGCGACCTGTATGTGCTAGTCGGCTAGTCACTACATATTTGTCGCCAGACTCACTGGCTCCAGGTCATCTATAAGTCTATGCTAGGTAAAGCTCCCCCTTATCTCAACTCACTGGTCACGATAACAACACCCACCCCTAGCACGTGCTCCAGCAGCTATATCTCACTGGTCATCCCCAAAGCCAACACCTCCTTTGGGCGCCTTTCCTTCCAGTTCTCTGCTCCGAGTGACTGGAACGAATTGCAAAAATTGCTGAAGCTGGAGACTTACATTTCCCTCACTAACTTTAAACATCAGCTATCTGAGTAGCTAACCGATCGCTACAGCTGTACATAGTCCATCTGTAAATAGCCCACCCAATCTACCCACCTCATCCCCATATTGTTTATATAGCGATTCAGCAACATATGTCTCCATAGCTACTCTCTCCTCCTGGGACAATGGGTACACGTGACTCCTAGGAGGTGCAGCCTTCTCCAGGAGGTCTATCGCGCAGTCCCCTCGACAATGGGGTGGTAATTGGGTCGCCTTCCTCTTACTGAAGGCGAAAGCCAAATCGGCATATTCAGAGGGAATGCGTATGGTGGAAACCTGGTCTGGACTCTCCACCGTAGTCGCACCAATGGAAACTCCTATACACCTGCCTGAACACTCCTCTGACCACCCTCTAAGAGCCCCCTGTCGCCAGGAAATCACCGGGTTGTGAAGAGCTAGCCAGGGAATTCCCAACACCACTGGAAACGCAGGTGAATCAATAAGGAACAGACTAATCTGCTACTTATTACCCCCCTGCGTTAACATGTCCAGTGGCATCGTGGCTTCCCTGACCACTCCTGGTTGGCTATCTAAGGAGTGCATGGGGAAAGGTAGGTCTAAAGACACAAGGGGAATCCAGTGCGCACTCATAGCCCGGTGCGCTATATTCCAGCTCCCCGCATCGGCCGGGCTAGAGTGGGCATCCAGCCAGGACGGATGGTGCCGGCTCAGCGCTCCTGGCCTCCAGTTCATCTCTTCGGCCCAGGTTATCCTGCGCCAGCTCTAAGCATGGTGTCCCCGGTATGCCAGCACAGCCCAGCCCAGTGCATCCTGTTCCAGCTCCCCACACTTGCCGGGCTACAGGGGGTATCCAGCCACGACGAGTTGTGCTAGCTCTGCGCTCCAGACCTCCAGTGCGCCTCCATGGTCCAGTATATCCTGTGCCGGTTCTGCGCAAGGTGTCTCCAATGTGCCTGCACAGCCCAGTGTGTTCTGTGTCAGCGCCTCGAACATGCCGGGCTGAAGTGGGTATCCAGCCAGGACGGGTTGTGCCTGCTCCACGAACGAAGCCTCCAGTGATGATCCATGGCACGAAGCCTCCAGTGATGATCCATGGCACGAAGCCTCCAGTGATGATCCATGGCACGAAGCCTCCAGCGACGATCCATGGCATGAAGCCTCCAGCGACGATCCATGGCGAGAAGCATCCAGCGAAGATCCATGGCGCGAAGCCTCCAGCAACGATCCATGGCGCAAAGATTCCATGGCACGAAGCCTCCAGCGACGGTCCCCAGTCCAGGGCCCCCAGCGACGGTCTCCAGTCTGGGGCCCTCAGCGACGGTCCGCCACCGCGGATAGATGCCCACCTAGACCCTCTCCTGTAGGTTCAGGTTTTGTGGCTGGAGTCCGCACCTTTTGGGGGGAGTACTGTCACGCCCTGACCTTAGAGAACCTTTTTATATCTCTATTTTGTTTGGTTGGGCATTCTATGTTCTTTATTTCTTTGTTTCTGGCCGAGTGGGGTTCCCAATCAGAGGCAGCTGTCTATCGTTGTCTCTGATTCGGGATCATACTTAGGCAGCCCTTTCCCTCCTTCTGTGTGGGATCTGTTTTTTGTTTGTGTGCAGGTAGTTTGCACAACGAAGCTGTTCGGTCGTTTATAAATTATGTGGAACTCAAAGAACACTGCGCCTTGGTCTCAACCTTCCGACGACACACTCTACAACAATATAGCTCAGTATTTGTATTACATATTTTTTGCTCATCTTTATCAAGGTTGCCAATAATTATGGATTTGACTGTATCTAAGTTTTGGGTGTGTGTTCTACCGACCGTTTTCGTTAATCAACACAGGTATCTAGTTATTATATATGGTTGCTAGCCTATGTCCCCAGCCATTCAGCTAACTCACAATCTCATCTGATGCCCCACAACTCTTTATCCTGAAGCGTTACAGATTCCGCAATAGAAATGTAAAGATAATTTCCGATTGACCCGACATAAGCTGTGTTTACCATCAAATCAAATCAAATCAAATTTATTTATATAGCCCTTCGTACATCAGCTGATATCTCAAAGTGCTGTACAGAAACCCAGCCTAAAACCCCAAACAGCAAGCAATGCAGGTGTAGAAGCACGGTGGCTAGGAAAAACTCCCTAGAAAGGCCAATACCTAGGAAGAAACCTAGAGAGGAACCAGGCTATGTGGGGTGGCCAGTCCTCTTCTGGCTGTGCCGGGTGGAGATTATAACAGAACATGGCCAAGATGTTCAAATGTTCATAAATGACCAGCATGGTCGAATAATAATAAGGCAGAACAGTTGAAACTGGAGCAGCAGCACAGTCAGGTGGAAGTTGAAACTGGAGCAGCAGCATGGCCAGGTGGACTGGGGACAGCAAGGAGTCATCATGTCAGGTAGTCCTGGGGCATGGTCCTAGGGCTCAGGTCAGTTGAAACTGGAACAGCAGCATGGCCAGGTGGACTGGGGACAGCAAGGAGTCATCATGTCAGGTAGTCCTGGGGCATGGTCCTAGGGCTCAGGTCCTCCGAGAGAGAGAAAGAAAGAGAGAAGGAGAGAATTAGAGAACGCACACTTAGATTCACACAGGACACCGAATAGGACAGGAGAAGTACTCCAGATATAACAAACTGACCCCAGCCCCCCGACACATAAACTACTGCAGCATAAATACTGGAGGCTGAGACAGGAGGGGTCAGGAGACACTGTGGTCCCATCCGAGGACACCCCCGGACAGGGCCAAACAGGAAGGATATAACCCCACCCACTTTGCCAAAGCACAGCCCCCACACCACTAGAGTGATATCTTCAACCACCAACTTACCATCCTGAGACAAGGCTGAGTATAGCCCACAAAGATCTCCGCCACGGCACAACCCAAGGGGGGGGCGCCAACCCAGACAGGATGACCACAACAGTGAATCAACCCACTCAGGTGACGCACCCCCTCCAGGGACGGCATGAGAGAGCCCCAGCAAGCCAGTGACTCAGCCCCTGTAATAGGGTTAGAGGCAGAGAATCCCAGTGGAAAGAGGGGAACCGGCCAGGCAGAGACAGCAAGGGCGGTTCGTTGCTCCAGAGCCTTTCCGTTCACCTTCCCACTCCTGGGCCAGACTACACTCAATCATATGACCCACTGAAGAGATGAGTCTTCAGTAAAGACTTAAAGGTTGAGACCGAGTTTGCGTCTCTGACATGGGTAGGCAGACCGTTCCATAAAAATGGAGCTCTATAGGAGAAAGCCCTGCCTCCAGCTGTTTGCTTAGAAATTCTAGGGACAATTAGGAGGCCTGCGTCTTGTGACCATAGCGTACGTGTAGGTATGTACGGCAGGACCAAATCAGAGAGATAGGTAGGAGCAAGCCCATGTAATGCTTTGTAGGTTAGCATTAAAACCTTGAAATCAGCCCTTGCTTTGACAGGAAGCCAGTGTAGAGAGGCTAGCACTGGAGTAATATGATCAAATTTTTTGGTTCTAGTCAGGATTCTAGCAGCCGTATTTAGCACTAACTGAAGTGTATTTAGTGCTTTATCCGGGTAGCCGGAAAATAGAGCATTGCAGTAGTCTAACCTAGAAGTGACAAAAGCATGGATTAATTTTTCTGCATCATTTTTGGACGGAAAGTTTCTGATTTTTGCAATGTTACGTAGATGGAAAAAAGCTGTCCTTGAAATGGTCTTGATATGTTCTTCAAAAGAGAGATCAGGGTCCAGAGTAACGCCGAGGTCCTTCACAGTTTTATTTGAGACGACTGTACAACCATTAAGATTAATTGTCAGATTCAACAGAAGATCTCTTTGTTTCTTGGGACCTAGAACAAGCATCTCTGTTTTGTCCGAGTTTAATAGTAGAAAGTTTGCAGCCATCCACTTCCTTATGTCTGAAACACATGCTTCTAGCGAGGGCAATTTTGGGGCTTCACCATGTTTCATTGAAATGTACAGCTGTGTGTCATCCGCATAGCAGTGAAAGTTTACATTATGTTTTCGAATAACATCCCCAAGAGGTAAAATATATAGTGAAAACAATAGTGGTCCTAAAACGGAACCTTGAGGAACACCGAAATTTACAGTTGATTTGTCAGAGGACAAACCATTCACAGAGACAAACTGATATCTTTCCGACAGATAAGATCTAAACCAGGCCAGAACATGTCCGTGTAGACCAATTTGGGTTTCCAATCTCTCCAAAAGAATGTGGTGATCGATGGTATCAAAAGCAGCACTAAGGTCTAGGAGCACGAGGACAGATGCAGAGCCTCATTCCGATGCCATTAAAATGTCATTTACCACCTTCACAAGTGTCGTCTCAGTGCTATGATGGGGTCTAAAACCAGACTGAAGCATTTCGTATACATTGTTTGTCTTCAGGAAGGCAGTGAGTTGCTGCGCAACAGCCTTCTCTAAAATTTTTGAGAGGAATGGAAGATTCGATATAGGCCGATAGTTTTTTATATTTTCTGGGTCAAGGTTTGGCTTTTTCAAGAGAGGCTTTATTACTGCCACTTTTAGTGAGTTTGGTACATATCCAGTGGATAGAGAGCCGTTTATTATGTTCAACATAGGAGGGCCAAGCACAGGAAGCAGCTCTTTCAGTAGTTTAGTTGGAATAGGGTCCAGTATGCAGCTTGAAGGTTTAGAGGCCATGATTATTTTCATCATTGTGTCAAGAGATATAGTACTAAAACACTTGAGCGTCTCTCTTGATCCTAGGTCCTGGCAGAGTTGTGCAGACTCAGGACAACTGAGGTTTGGAGGAATACGCAGGTTTAAAGAGGAGTCCGTAATTTGCTTTCTAATAATCATAATCTTTTCCTCAAAGAAGTTCATGAATTTATCACTGCTAAAGTGAAAGTCATCCTCTCTTGGGGAATGCTGCTTTTTAGTTAGCTTTGCGACAGTATTAAAAAGGAATTTCGGATTGTTCTTATTTTCCTCAATTAAGTTAGAAAAATAGGATGATCGAGCAGCAGTAAGGGCTCTACGGTACTGCACGGTACCGTCCTTCCAAGCTAGTCGGAAGACTTCCAGTTTGGTGTGGCGCCATTTCCGTTCCAATTTTCTGGAAGCTTGCTTCAGAGCTCGGGTATTTTCTGTGTAGCAGGGAGCTAGTTTCTTATGAGACATGTTTTTTGTTTTTAGGGGTGCAACTGCATCTAGGGTATTGCGCAAGGTTAAATTGAGATCCTCAGTTAGGTGGTTAACTGATTTTTGTCCTCTGGCGTCCTTGGGTAGGCAGAGGGAGTCTGGAAGAGCATCAAGGAATCTTTGTGTTGTCTGTGAATTTATAGCACGACTTTTGATGTTCCTTGGTTGGGGTCTAAGCAGATTATTTGTTGCAATTGCAAACGTAATAAAATGGTGGTCCGATAGTCCAGGATTATGAGGAAAAACATTAAGATCCACCACATTTATTCCATGGGACAAAACTAGGTCCAGCGTATGACTGTGACAGTGAGTGGGTCCAGAGACATGTTGGACAAAACCAACATGATCGATGATGGCTCCGAAAGCCTTTTGGAGTGGGTCTGTGGACTTTTCCATGTGAATATTAAAGTCACCAAAGATTAGAATATTATCTGCTATGACTACAAGGTCCGATAGGAATTCAGGGAACTCAGTGAGAAACGCTGTATATGGCCCAGGAGGCCTGTAAACAGTAGCTATAAAAAGTGATTGAGTAGGCTGCATAGATTTCATGACTAGAAGCTCAAAAGACGAAAATGTCATTTTTTTTTTTGTAAATTGAAATTTGCTATCGTAAATGTTAGCAACACCTCCACCTTTGCGGGATGCACGGGGGATATGGTCACTAGTGTAGCCAGGAGGTGAGGCCTCATTTAAAACAGTAAATTCATCAGGCTTAAGCCATGTTTCAGTCAGGCCAATCACATCAAGATTATGATCAGTGATTAGTTCATTGACTATAATTGCCTTTGAAGTAAGGGATCTAACATTAAGTAGCCCTATTTTGAAAATTGCGTTCAGATCACCTTATAAAGCTGAAATTCTGCAATGAATATTGAATAGAGCCCTTTACCAGCGGACTGACGTGATTTAACAGCTCACACCCCACCCCATCCGAGGCTCCATACCTCCCTCTCTCAGTGCCCTTTCAACAACATGGTCTCCTCGGATATCTCCGCTAATGGGGAATTCTCTGAAAGGTCACATTAGGAAAGCAACCCAAACAGGGAGAAAGGATGATAATCCCTCTCCAGGCATTTAATCTGAAACTCTCTTTCTTACACACACTGGAACACACACGTGAACGTGCATCACACACAGACACACACACACACACACACACACTGATCCTTTAAAAGTTTAGAGCTTTTCAGACACAGCTACCTTCCCCTGCTTGTAAGTAGAAACCCAATTTGAGTTATTTTCTGTCATTTCTCCATTCAAAATGAAATACAAACCTAGTAAGTGAGTGAGACTCATTTAAACAAAGACTTCTTGCTCGAGATAAATACAATAGTTGAACCTGTGAGATGGATATGGACTTGGACGCTGCATAGACTCACTAGCTGGTCCCACAGGGCACTTAGGAGCCACAGAGTGGAGGAGTGAAGTCAGTAGAGACCTATTAGCTTACGATAATGGCTGCCACTGTACATCAGAACGGTATCCAAATGCATGCTATAGTGATAATGAGACAGCTGGGGAGATCAGCACCTCTGCATTATGCTCTGATCTCCATGTGACACATCATCATATTATTCACAATAAGGTTTCCTGGAAACGCTGAATGCCGATACAGTGAGTTATTCAGGTGAGAACTCGGTGACAGAGCGATTTAATGAGATTACCTTAAGGGGGTGAAACAGGGTAAAGGTGTCAAAGTGCGCTAAAGTTGTCTACCGATCACACCTGAATTAACTGACAGATTAGACACAATCAATATCCCATTTTTGTCAAGAAGACAAGAGCAAGCTACACTGCTCTTTTTAGAGATAAGACTACTATTACATTATCCCAAGTCAGTGTATTGTATTACATTAATTTAGTTGAGTAGTCTGTCACACTAAATACATATCCCTCAGAAGTCTACAGTTCACAGACGTGACCCTTGTAAGTGTGGTTTGGTCGGCAAGTGCAGCCAAGTGATTTCTGTCACTACAAACCGTTAGATTCACAGTTCAGGCCTTGGGTCCGGAGCCAGCCCAGCCTTATTCATGGGTCATCTCGCTTTAAGAGCCACTGGGTAGGAGAGACAAACTTCCATAGTGCCACTGACTGATTAATATCCTGTCAAGGACGTATGGACATCCCGGTTGGAGGTGAGGAGGGAGGGGTTGCTCACATTTTTTACCTCTCCACCCCATTCATGACTACGCCACCCGCCGGAGTTCGGCTAAATGCTGTCTGCCCTCCAACATCCCAGCATGCAACTGTGTTGCCCACGCTTTTGGCCCCGTTAAGATCCCTTCCCATCACTGAATTGTCAGAGCCACGCTCCGCCTACACAGGATCCTGATGACCAGTTTAATTAACCCCAGGCCTAAATGATGGCCATACAACAGACCCTGGCATCTGGGTGGCATGGACCGTTGAGGTAAAAAGCAACACTCACAGCCATGCACCTGGCCAGCTTTTACTTTAACATCATCAGTGAAGAGAGAGAACAGGGGTGGCAAGGCTGCCACTCTGAACACCCATTGGAGATCTACTTGTGGAAGGGAATTTGGTGAAACATGGTATAGAGTGTGTGTCCATTTTCTAAAGAGAAGGTTCCTGTTTTAGTTTTTCCCTTGAGGCTATGATTTGAACTATGGAGGTGAGAAATATACGGTGAGTGGCAGGCATTTTGCCATGTTTGCATCACATACACAAACACATTCCCTCAGTGTTTATGTATGTTGTCCAATCTTATACCTCCTGAAAAATGATATATACAGTACCAATCAAACGTTTGGACACACCTAATCTTTATTTTTTTACCAATTTCTACATTGTAGTTAAGACATCACACTGTTGATTAAAATGCTTTCCAGGGGACTACCTCATGAAGCTTGTTGAGAAAATGCCAAGAGTGTGCAAAGCTGTCCTCAAGGCAAAGGGTGGCTAATTTGAAGAATCTCAAAAATATAATATACAGTTGAAGTTAGAAGTTTACATACACCAAATGTATGCCAAATACATTTGAACTCAATTTTTCACAAATCCTGACATTTAATCCAGGTAAAAATTCCCTGTTTTAGGTTAGGTTCACCACTTTATTTTAAGAATGTGAAACGTCAGAATAATAGTAGAGAGAATGATTTAGTTCAGCTTTTATTCCTTTCATCACATTCATAGAGGGTCAGAAGTTTACATACACTCAATTAGTATTTGGTAGCATTGCTTTTAAATTGTTTAACTTGGTTCAAACGTTTCGGGAAGCCTTCCACAAGCTTCCCATAATAAATTGGGTGAATTTTGGCCCATTCCTCCTGACAGAGCTGGTGTAACTGAGTCAGGTGTGTAGGCCTCCTTGCTCAAACAGGCTTTTTCAGTTCTGCCCACAAATTTTATATAGGACTGAGGTCAGGGCTTTGTGATGGCCACTCCAATACCTTGACTTTGTTGTCCTTAAGCCGTTTTGCTACAACTTTGGAAGACTGCTTGGGGTCATTGTCCATTTGGAAAACCTAATTGCGATCAAGCTTTAACTTCCTGACTGATGTCTTGAAATGTTGCCTCCATATTGCCACACAATGTTCATTACTTATGATTCCATCTATTTTCTGAAGTGCACCAGTCCCTCCTGCAGCAAAGCATCCCCACAACATGATGCTGCCACCCCTGTGCTTCAAGGATGGGATGGTGTTCTTCGGCTTGTAAGCCTCCCCCTTTTTCCTCCGAACATAGCAATGGTCATCAAAAACTGTAATAACTTATGTTTCAGTGAGTTGTGGCTGAACGACGATAACGGATATCGTAAAGTTGGCTGGGTTTTCCGTGTATCGGCAGGACAGAACTGCTACATCCAGTAAGATGAGGGGTGATAGTGTGTGTCTATTTGTTAATAACAGCTGGTGCATGATGTCTGATATTAAGGAATTCTCGACGTATTTCTCACCTAAGGTAGAGTAGCTCATGATATGCTGTTGACGACACTATCTACCAAGAGTATATTATTTTTTCTATATTTTTTCTAACCGTCTATTTACCACCACAAACCGCTGCTGGCACTAAGACTGCACTCAACGAGCTGTATAAGGTGTGAGGGATCAACCGGATCAAGTGGTCCGACTGCGCCCTCTCCTGCAGGTGGGCCTCAGTACAGCCACTACTGATTTATTGTTTGTGCTCTCTTAACCTCTAGTGACTCCCCATCCCGCATGCGGGAGTGTAATCATCGCCTGACACTAATTAGCAAAACGCAACGGACATAAATATCCCTAGAAAATGTTCCTATTCATGAAAATCACAAATTAAATATATTGAGACACAGCTTAGCCTTTTGTTAATCACCCTGTCATCTCAGATTTTCTAAATATGCTTTACAGCCAAAGCTAGACAAGCATTTGTGTAAGTTTATCGATAGCCTAGCATAGCATTTTGTCCAGCTAGCAGCGGGTAACTTGGTCACAGAAATCAGAAAATCAATCAAATTAAATAGTTTACCTTTGATGAGCTTCGGATGTTTTCACTCATGAGACTCCCAGTTAGAGAGCCAATGTTCTTTTTTTTTCAAAAAATATTATTTTTGTAGGCGAAATAGCTCCGTTTGTTCTTCATGTTCAGCTGAGAAATCACCCGGAAATTGCAGTCACGAAAACGGCAAAAAATATTCAAAATTAGCTCCATAATATTGACAGAAACATGGTAAACGTTGTTTATAATCAATCCACCGGGACAATTGGTTTTTCAGTAGGACCGATTGGAGTAATGACTACCTCTGTATTTTCCGCGAGAATCTCTCTGGCAGCATCAGGTGACCACTTGCGCAATGTAGCCGCTTACGGCTATTCTTCAACATAAATGCGTAAAACTACGTCACAATGCTGTAGACAGCTTCGGGAATATGGAGAAAGAGTAATCTGGTTGATAGCCCATTCACTGCTCAATAGGGACTCATTGGAACGCAGCGCTTTCAGAACATGGGGCACTTCCAGATTGGATTTTTCTCAGGCTTTCGCCTGCAACATCAGTTCTGTTATACTCACAGACAATATTTTTACAGTTTTGGAAATGTTAGTGTTTTCCATCCTAAGCTGTCAATTATATGCATATTCTAGCATCTTGTCCTGACAAAATATCCCGTTTACTATGGGAACGTTTTTTTCCCAAAAATTAAAATACTGCCCCCTAGTCACAACAGGAGCTTTTAAGGAGCTGACTGTAGGGGCAGAGGGGGGAGAGTGATTATGAGCTGTAGACTATGGCGAATTCCCGTTATATGTTCGGCTCAAGTTGTTGGAGTGGCTTTGAGTACCAACTGTTACTTAGATTTTTTGGTGAGCCTGGAGGCGGACGGATTTACGACCAATCCTAAATGCCACCTAGGCTTAAGACGGTGTTATGCACGAACCCTGTTTTGAGGATGCCTTTTACTGTATTCACAGACGCATCAGACACGGAATATGGGCCATGTTGTCGCAGGGGGAGGAACACCCCTTTGTGTATATCAGCAATAAGCTGTCCCCCAGGGAGCGAAACTATGCTGCTGTGGAGAGAGAGGCGATTAAATGGGTACTAGGGTATCTGAGGTACTACCTCCTGGGGAGAAGTTTCCACCTGGTCACCGACCACACCCCCCTCAAGTGGATGGCGGGACAGAGGGACAACAACGAGATGGTCATTATAGCACTGCAGCCATTTAAATTTGAGGTGGTTAAGCCCTGAAAACTACACACTAACACGGATGCGCTTTCTCAGCGAGACCTGGTAGGTCCGGCTGGCGCGAGCCCCCTTGGGCCTGGCTTGAGGGGGGGATGTGTGAGGGATCAGCCGGATCAAGTGTTACTGATGAGCTCATCTAAGGCCAATTGACTGATTTATTGTTTGTGCCTTCTTAAGGACCTGGCTGAAGGGGCAGAGGGGGGACAATGATTATGAGCCGGAGACTATGCCGAATTCTGGGACAGTAGGATTCCCTGATATACGTTTGGCTCAAGCTGTTGGAGTGGCGTTGGATACAAACTGTTACTTTGTTTTTTTGGATAGCCATGGCCTTTGTTTGTACGGTCCCGGGGAGAGATGAAAGAAGAACTCCCAATACAGTTTCCCTATTTTTGTTGAAGTCACGTCTCTGCATCTCATTTCGTGCTGTCCTGCCTAGGATTTCGTCAGTGAATAGGCACGGCCTTTCACAAAGGTCATAAGAAAATAAGGAAATGCTCATCCAGAAGTGGCCAGAGACTTTAAGGCATGCAAACCTAAATCCGTTTATCCTCATTTCTACCAGCATGTCACATGTGCAACCACAGGAAGAAAAAAAACTCTAGACCACCTTTATTCCACATACAGAGATGCATACAAAGCTCTCCCTTGCCCTTCATTTGGCAAATATGACCATAATTCTATCCTCCTGATTCCTGCTTAGAAGCAAATCTAAAGCAGGAAGTACCAGTGACTCGATCAATACGGAAGTGGTCAGATGACACCGATGCTACGCTACAGGACTCTTTTTCTAGCACAGACTGGGATTCATCCAATGGCATTAAAGAGTATACCACCACAGTCACCGGCTTCATCAATAAGTGCATCGACGACGTCCCCCTCACAGTGAACGTACATACATATCCCAACCAGAATCCATGGATTACAGGCAACATCCTCCCCGAGCTGAAGGCTAGAGATGCCACTTTCAAAGAGCGGGACACTATTCCGGACACTTATAAAAAATCCCGCTATGCCCTCAGACAAACCATCGCAAAGGGTCATTAAGATTGAATCCTACTACACCGGCTCTGACGCTCGTCAGATGTGGCAGGGCTTGTAAACTATTACGGACTACGAAGGGAAAGCCAGCTACGAGCTTCTCAGTGACGCAAGCCTACCAGATGGGCTAAATGTATTTTATGCTCATTTCAAGGCAAGCAACAACGAAGCATGCATGAGAGCACTAGCTGTTCCAGACGTCTGTGTGAACACGCTCTCTGTAGCCGATGTGAGCATTACCTTTAAGAAGAAAACCATTCACAAGGCCGCGGGGCCAGAAGGATTACCAGGATGTGTACTGAGAGCATGCGCGGCAAGTGTCTTCACTGACATTTTCAACCTCTCCTTGATCGAGTCTGGAATACCTACATGTTTCAAGCAGACCACCATAGTCATCTCTCCCTGGGACCGTACAAACAAAGGCCATTTATTGACTACAGCTCAGCGTTCAACACCATAGTGCCCACAAAGCTCAACACTAAGCTAAGGACCCTGGGACTAAACACCTCCCTCTGTAAGTGGATCCTGACGGGCCACCCCGGGTGGTAAAAGTATACAACAGCAAGTCTGCCACTCTGATCCTCAACACGTGGGCCCCTAAGGGGTGTGTGCTTAGTCCTCTCCTGTATCCCTGTTCACCCACAACTGCATGGCCAAGCATGACTCCAACACCATCATTAAGTTTGCTGACGGCACAACAGTGGTAGGCCTGATCACCGACAACGATGTGGCAGCCTATAGGGAGGAGGTCAGAGACCTGGCAGTGTGGTGCAAGCACAAAAACCTCTCCCTCAACGTGAGCACTGAGGCCAAGCTTCCTGCCATCCAGGACCTGTATACTAGGCGGTGTCAGAGGAAGGCCCAAAAAATTGTAAAGGACTCCAGTCCAAGTCATGGACTATTCTCTCTGCTACTGCACTTTAGTTCTATTTCTTGAACTGCATTGTTGGTTAAGGGCTTTAAGTAAGCATTTCACAGTGTTGTATTTAGCACATGTGATAAATAACATTTTATTTCATGATTTGATATCCCCAAAACGACTTTCTTTAATCAACTACAGCGAAGGTAGGTAGAAAAACATGTTAGTTTGTATTCTGAGTAAACTATCCCTTTAATGATGGTATAATGTATGTTTGAAATAAGAACAACTACAACTCTTTGGACAGAGTTTTGAAGAGGTTCGAAGTTGTTTTTGTTATTCATCCAATTTACTGTTTGCAAACGACTTTGAATAACTGCATTATTTTCAGCGTCAAACTGAATTGCAGCTTTTGACCTTTTCAGTGGCATGTTGAAACAGTAGTGGAGCATCACAACTTATTTATACTTATCTGTACGAAATAGAATTGGTTAATTGGTTGATGTACCCCGTGCGCAATGGACATTCAGGAAAATTGACATTTACAAAATCTTCACATAGAAATGTATTGTGTAGATCAATTACGACGATTTGACTAGTATAGAAGATTGCGTTTGCTCTACTCATTGCATTTATATTTTCAACATGCATTTCCATATACGGCCTTGTCATTAGTTAGTCTGTGACCTCACCGTTCTACTCATTATTCCTTAATAATAAACACATGTATGTTAAGAAAATGAGATCTGTATTCAATAGTAGTCATTTTTGGGGATATTTATTAAAACCTGTTGGGGATAGGGCTGATTGCTGCCCCCTTTGGGGTGATTGCGTGCCCATGGTAAACAGAAAAAAAATCTAATATATGCAATAAAAAAATATTATTGAATAGAAAACACTCTAAAGCTTCTAAAACCGTTTAAATTATGTCTGTAAGTAAAGCAGAACTCTCAGGGCACTCATTCTCCCAAACTCTCTCTTGTCATCCAAAAAGTTGGCCCAACTTTGACGTCATCGCCCCCACCCTTCCCAAGCACCTACAGTCCTGGGAACAGTTCCTATGCCTTCAGCATGGTGTCCGCTTTCAATGGGGCTTCTCATTGTGTGAATCGCGCGCTCACGAGAGTAATGACGGGCCGAAACCTTTCGGTCGCGCGAGAAAACAGGTTACTCTCACGCGCATTCTGCTGCTGTGGTGTCTTTCTTCCAAGATTGATTAAACGATGCGTGTGTTTCTCTTTGTCCTGAGAATTGCTGTGAAGCTATATAGCATGCTAACGCTGTGTTCTGAACATAGTTTGACAAGTTTAGTCGACATATAATATGTAATTTCGACGTTTTGGTGCGAACTAACTTTACTTTTTGGCTGCATTTCAACCGAAATATGTCGTGTTTGATAACCGAAAGACACAGACTTCAAAACTAAAGCTGTTTTTGGTAAGTATAAACCCTTCCAGGTCTTCTGATGGAAGAACAGCAAAGGTAAGGGAACATTTATGTGTTAAATTTTGGTTTCTGTGGACTCCGAGATAGAGGAGCCAAAATGCTAATTCCTGAGCGCCGACTCACATTATAGCCTAGTGAACGAAATCGGTAAAGTTAAAAATAAATGTAACACAGCGATTGCATTTAGAAGAAGTGTATCTTTCTATATATATGTAGAACATGCATATTTAGTCAAAGTTTATGTTGTGTATTCCATGTTAGCTGACGGCGTGTGCAGAAGCCATCGTCATTTCTCCGGACATTTGAGTAGCATTTTTTTAACAATGCGTCATTGTAAACAGAGATTTATGGATATTTATGGCATATTATTGAAAAAAACATAAATGTACTGTGTAACATGTTATATTACTGTCACCTGATGAAGATTTGAAAAGGTTAGTGAAATTATTTTTCTTTTAATCCTGCGTTTGGTGATTGCATATTTTGTTCAATTTGGCTATGGAAATTAGCTGTGTCTTCGGTGTGTATTCGGTGGTGGTTTGACATAAATATGTGCTATGTTTTCGCCGTAAAACATTTTAGAAATCTGACTTGCTGGATAGATAAACAAGTTGTTTATCTTTCATTTGAGCTATTGGACTTGTTAATGTGTGGAGGTGAAATATTTCTAAGAATATTTTTGCATTCCGTGCGCCACCGTTCCAGCTGATGGTGGGGGGGCTGGTTACCCAATTGGGAACCAACATCTTTGTCAGGTTAAAATAGTAGTCATCTCCAAAGTAACTGATACTTACTTTCCACAAAGCATAGTTATCCTAGGTCTGCAGTGTTTGACATGGCCATTATGTGATGATGTCAATGACCATAGTTTTGTTTTTTCTTGTACATTTCATATTAGCTACACTAATGTGAAAATTTTAAACAGAAATCTACGATTCATTTTCTTGAGTTGTATCGTCTATGCATATCTAACTATGTGGCTAGTATGGAACGATTGTTCCACAGACTTCCCCTTCTTTTCATTTAGAACTTTCAAGAACTTCTTGGATAGTTGATTGCCGGTGTAGCTCTTTCATGGCAGGTGGAGGCTCAATTACGAAAGTCTGTAAAGTGAAAAAAGGAAATTGAGAAATGTAAGCACTATGTCAGCTTCACACATAGATGCGAGAGTGCTACCTTAGATATCTTGTCACCACAGTCATGCATCAATGTCTAATGTCTATCTGTCTCTCTCTCTCTGTGTATGTGTGTGTGCATACACACGCAGGCATGAGCATGTGTGTGTTTGAGTCAGAGAGTTAGCATAAAAAAATTGCACTATGACCCTATTGGTTATTAACACTACTCCAAATCTGCATTTTACTTCACCTCTCTAAGTGTCGTAAGACGGCCATGCATTAATGATACATCCCTTGCCAGGTTTCAGCTGGGGGCCATAGGAGAGGGGGAATTATTCATAACATTTCCGTGGCAATGGGACACTGTGGGTAAGGGGACCTATAGGTGAGGGCGTGTGGCGGTCGGCCCCGGAACACCTCTGACCTGCGGTGAACACCTCTGATAGGATGCCTTTCGTTCGCTCCCTCTTTTCCTCCTTCCTTCTTTTCCCTCCCTCTCTTCCCCCGTCTCTGCTGGATGTCAAGGGTGAGAGGAGAAGAGTAAGCTACATCTCTATCTCTCTCTCAGTGGGACGTCCTCAGACTCAGCGCCCTGTCTATTATTATTCCACTGAAATTCCCTTCAGTCTCTTTATAGTGTCCAGTCTCTCTCGCTATCTCTCTCTCTGTCTTTCTCTCATAATCTCGTTCCTATGGCTGTGAAGAGGCTCCTCTGCAAGGGAGTGAGGGGGTCGAGGGAGCGGGAAAGATGTAGGAGGGGGAGTCTTCTTAAATGCTTCGGAAGTCTTCCGCAGCGCGGTGCAGGTGTCTGTGTTAATGATCTCCATAAGCGTGTGGTTCTCTGAGGTTAATTTTCTCCCATCAGACTTCTCCATAGTACTTAGCCTTCACCCCAACTGACACCAACAAAAGACACACTTTAGAAGGAAAAGTGAATTGGAGAGGTTTTTCATGGAGCGCCGCCATTTTGGGGTCTGTGTCAGAGTCTGACTGACATAAAAAACAGGATTTACAATGGGGATTTACAACTGGGCCACGCTAGGCCCAGGGCTAAGATAATGGTTATTGCATAGTAAAATGACACCCTGCGGTATTGTCCCTTCACTCTCCACTGCCTATAGTTTAAATGACAGCAGATGAGTTGTATAAGAAGAAAATAATCCCTATGATATTGTTTAATCGTATTGGTTTAAGGGTAATTGATCAAAACACATTAAGCATGCAAAGGAAATATATAGAAATTAGACTATAAAAGAACATTCATTGTATTTTGTTTACCAACATTATCATATGGTTGGGTTTGTAAACAACACTTCTGGTTATCACCATTTCCATACAGTGTCCTTCCACCTCAAAATGTACAAGAAAAAGGATTTCGACACCCACCATCTCAGATTGTTCTGAAATTGTTTCTGTTGTTCGAAACAGATAAGATTAGCATTCCTGCAACATTATGTTGACAATTTATTTGGATTATTCATGTTTTAGTTATTGTTGGAAAAATATTTGATCCAAATCTGAAGTTAATTAAGTAGTATATTTATTGAATATTATATGAATCCTATAAATAAATTAAATAATGTCACACTAATAGTAATATTATCTGTTTCTAATTACAGAAACAATTTCAGAGCAGTCTGAGATGGTGGGTGTCATGGCTTGCTGAAATGACATAGAATTACCCTACATGGGTTTGTGAGCTCAACCAGCTGATCCAGCCCACAGGCTTGGGAAGTACAGTCATCAGAGCCATTATAAACTCTTCAGCGTTTTCTTGAGCGGTAACCTAGCTCATTTTCCATGACCATGCTTAGTTTATCCTTAAAACGAGGGCTTCAGGTTTCTTTATTTCACTCCATCCTCCAAATTAATATGTTTATATTGCTAAAGAAAGTGAAATGAACAACAAAAAATTTACAGTAAATATTACACTAATTTAAAAATAAGAGATTTTTCAAATGTCAACTTATGGCTATGTAATGTCTTGTGCAAATAGTACAGTGCCTTGCAAAAGTAGTCACCCCCCTTGGAGTTTTTCCTATTTTTTTGCATTACAACCTGTAATTTAAATTGATTTTAATTTGGATTTCATGTAACAGACATAGTGAAGCATGATGGTGGCAGCATCATGCTGTGGCAATGTTTTTAAATGGCAATGACTGAGAAACTGGTCAGAATTGAATGAATGTTGGATGGTGCCTAATACAGGGAAATTATTGAGGGAAACCTGTTTCAGTCTTCTAGAGATTTGAGACTGGGTCAGAGGTTCACCTTCCAGCAGGACAATGACCCTAAGCATACTGCTAAAGCAATCCTCGTGTGGTTTAACCTGTTGCTCCTACCCCCTACTTTTTCGAACATTCTGTTAAAAATCGTGCAACATTTCAGCGCCCTGCTACTCATGCCAGGAATATAGTATATGCATATGATTAGTATGTGTGTATAGAAAACACTCTGACGTTTCTAAAACTGGTGAAATCAGCGCTGTGACTTGAACAGAGCGTGTGTTTCAGCGAAAAGCGCAAGAAAATCTGGTCACTGAAAACTGAAAAAGGTATCAATCCGCCAGTTCCATTGTTTGTTAAATGGAAACCATATTACTTATGGACAAGGTTGCAATCCCTACAGCTTCCACACGATGTCGCCAGTCTCGTCATTTTCGGGCTGTTTATTTCTTGGGCAAACCAACCTGGGAGATCACTTTCCATCCGGTCTCCGACTGGAAGGTTTGGAAGAGAGATTTTTGGTAGATGATTTGAAATCGTGGAGCTATTGAATACACATCGCCCCGTGGTCATTTTGATAGATAATTAACGTTTACTGATACCTAAAGTTGGATTAGAAAAGTATTTCGAAGTGTTTTGTGAAAGTTTATCGTCGACTTTTTTAATTAAAAAAAATGACGTAGCATTTTCAAACAGTGTTTTTTTCTGAATCACACAGTTTCCATAGATGGCTATTTTAGGTATATATGGACCGATTTAATCGAAAAAAAGACCCAATAGTGATGTTTATGGGGCATATAGGAGTGCCAACAAAGAAGATCTTCAAAGGTAATGAAAGTTTTATATTTTATTTATGCTATTTGGGTAGCGCCGGCTACGCAAAATCTTTTGTTTACGTAGCATTCAGGTATTTCGTGGTGTTGCATGCTCTCTTATAATAGCTTCTCATGCTTTCGCCGAAAAGCATTTTAATAATCTGACTTGTTGGCTAGATTCACAACGAGTGTAGCTTTAATTCAATACCCTGCATGTGTATTTTAATGAACGTTTGAGTTTTAACGAGTGCTATTAGCATGTAGCGTAGCGCATTTGCATTTCCAGATGTCTAGTTGGGACGCAAATGTCTCAAGTAGGAGCAAGAGGTTTTAAGGGGAAACATTTAAATGTCTTGGAATGGCCTAGTCAAAGCCCAAAGCCCAAGCCTCAATCCAATCTGTGAATCTGTGGTATGACTTAAAGATTGCTGTACACCAGCAGAACCCATCCAACTTGAGGGAGCTATAGCAGTTTTGTCTTGAAGAATAGGCAAAAATCAGAGTGGCAAGATATGCCAAGCTTATACAGACAAGCTTATACAGACATACTCCAAGAGACTTGCAGCTGTCATTGCTGCAAAAGGTGGCTCTACAAAGTATTGTCTTTGGGTGGGTGAATAGTTAGGCACGCTCAAATTTTCCATTTTCTTTTACCAAAAATATTTTGCATATTCAAAGTGTTGTGTAAATCAAATGATACAAACACCTCAATTTTAATTCCAAGTAGTTGTGACGCCCTGACCGTAGAAAGCGTTTTATGTCTCTATTTTGGTTTGGTCAGGGTGTGATTTGGGTGGGCAGTCTATGTTCTATGATTTTCTATTTCTATGTGTTTGGCCGGGTGTGGTTCTCAATCAGAGGCAGCTGTCTATTGTTGTCTCTGATTGAGAACCATACTTAGGTATCATTTTCCACCACCTGTTTTGTGGAAAGTTAACTTTGTAGTTGTTCAGGGCACATAGTCCAAATCTTCATGGTTTGTTTTTTTGTTCTGTCGGCATAAATAAATAAAGTTCAAATGTACACTTACCATGCTGCACCTTAGTCCTTCAGCCAGCCGTGACAGTTGTAAGGAAACAAAATATGAAAAATGCCAAGGGGGGTGAATACCTTAACAAGCCACTGTACAATATTGAAAATAAATAAACATAAATATGCATTGTGTATACAATGTCCTTTGTTCTTCACTGGTGGCCAAAGGTCACAAGTCTTGCTGCTGTGATGGCACACTATGGTATTTCACCTAATAGAAATGGCAGTTTATCAACATTGGATTTGTTTCAAATTCTTTGTGGGTCTGTGTAATTTGAGGGAAATACAGTATGTGTCTCTAATATGGTCATATATTTGTTAGGAAGTATAGCTCAGTTTCTAGCTCATTTGGTGGGCAGTGTGCACATGTGTGGCTCCGTGTTTGACATTTTACAATGCATTCTTGGTGTCACGTAATCTGCCAGACCAAAGATGTTACAATGAGGTGAAGGAATGGTTCTCTCATCTTTCAGGTAAACTTCCGGAAGTGAATGAAGGGAAGTGGATGATCGTAGACGACACACCCCCTTCAACATGCATACTATAAAACAGACCAAACTAGTCTTCTCTCTTATCTTTGGTTCATGTGAAAAGAACAAGCATGGTGGCACTCACGAACTACCCATTGTCATTCAATTTCTAGAAAGTGTTTTGCTCAATTATTTCAATCAATGGTGAGCTCACCCATGATGTAATTCATTTTAAATAGTAATTACTATTAGCTAATTCATACTGTAGTTTCTGTCAGCTGAGAATTATAAAAATATGACCACTTGTGTTTAGTAAATTTTTCCTCAGTTAGTGCTAGGACAAATGTAGCCTACAATTTTCTGGTTTGGATGATTGTGTCATGCTATAGCTACTTCTGTGAATGTCTGAGCATTGCATCCAAAAATAAACTGCTCACATTGTGGACTGTGTTTGTGCAAAATGTTTCTGAAAAAAAACAGTGACCAGCTCAAATGCTGATTGTTACGTCATTCGAAACTGGACGTTCTAAATACGTGTTCTAATCACACTTGTTTGATCGTACGCTACAGGGACCACTATAGAGTAATCACACCCATGTGTTTGTACGTGTGAAAAGGTTACATTTATTACAGAGGCCAGAGATTTGAGTCTGTATGTTGGCAGCAGCCACTCTGTTAGTTATGGCTGTTTAACAGTCTGTTGGCCTTGAGATAGAAGCTGTTTTTCAGTCTCTTGGTCCCAGCTTTGATCCACCTTGCCTTCTGGAAGATAATGGGGTGAACAGGCAGTGGCTCGGGTGGTTGTTGTCCTTGATTATCTTTTTGGCCTTCCTGTGAGATCGGGTGCTGTAGGTGTCCTGCAGGGCAGGTAGTTTGCCACCGGTGATGCGTTGTGCAGAAATGTAGTTCTTCCCGGCTGTATGTAATAACACTTCAGATTTTCTGGGCTAACAAAGTAAGAAATAATACGTTAAAAAAAATACTGCATAGTTTCCTAAAGACCTGAAGTGATGCGACCATCTTTACCGGCCCCATCCTGGTAATGGTCACCACTACATTTAAAGGGTCTAATTTGTGAGTTTCTTCTACAAATGAATGGAAACGTAGTGATATTTTAATTGGGTTTGAGCCTCAGGGATATTCAAAGGAACATTTTCAAAATGTTTTGGTTTAAGGGGCTGATTGTGAGTCCGTCCACAAGTTTGGTGATTACATTTTTGCAGATTGTTTTTTATCACTGTGTGAATCTATTACAGAACGCATACTTAAGAGAAATATACAAACATGTATCATGGTTTTGCCTTCTGCAGCTAAGATGATACTGAAAAGCTGAGAGAGGCATTTGCATAAGGCTATCCTTAGTCAAACGCTAGAGGAAAAGCAAGCTTGTCTCTCATTCCTTCAGGGCATTAAATTGTCCTATTCCATAAAATGTAAGGGTCTGGTTTCTGCTTTCTGTCCACTTTCTGAAGCAAATGACTTCTCCAGTGCCTGACTGCTCAGTCAAAACTATCAGATTTTCTAGCAGATTCAGGGGCAACTCAAGGACACAGAAATGAAATGAATTATATGCAAACAGGATACAAAAGATTTCACAATAAAATGTCACATTGTGGGAGATGTATCTTGGCACTGCAATCTGTCTGTGGGTGGAGCTTTGTCATCCATTAAAACAGGCATATTCTAAATTGAACCATTTACATGCATTTGGGATATGAGAGAGATGGCAACGCCATTCAGGGATAAGATCATGTCCCTTTTCTGATGCACACACTATTTGTTCCTTCACCAGCCACACTAACTACAATACCCAGAGTTGACCTATGACCTCAAATGTACCTGTTTTCCTCAAGGTCATCCCTGTCTTCATAAGATTGTATGCACCCTCAGTTAAATACTACAAGAATGCCATACCAGTCAGTTTCACTGTGCAATATTAAAGTAATGGATTTGGACATGGCTTTAACCGCTGTGAGCAGATGCTCCATGCTTTTAAGCACTGAATAATACATTTTGGTTCAATGTCTTTGGCTCCATTAATGTCTCTAAATGCTTCCCATGATTCAGCACAGGCATTATTTCTCAACAATTCTCACACACATACACTCAAATGATTATGAACACACACAGACACGCATAGGCCTACACGAATATGTGCACACATGCACACACCCACACCCACACCCACACACGCATGTGCACAGATAGGGCTCTACCTGTGCAGATCATATGCCCCTATGCCCTTACAGTCTCCAAAGTGCCCTTTGGGATGGTGGAATAATTTACCCCAAAATATATATATTTTTGTATACATCGTTTGTCATTGTTGTTCGGATCCCACTGCCTGCAAGTCGTCATGACCTTGTCAAGTTCGCCACCCCCACCATGTCCGATGTTTACAACTGTCGTGTATGGAGCTTACACACTGTTGCCCTGTATCCCCTGTGTTTCGATTCAACACTCCCGGTTTCCAACCACGCATGGCTTGAGAGATGCTTTCACCAGTCGAGTGTGTGTAGCTGGCTACCTAGTATCAACAGTAACGCCACAACAGCATAATATTTGATTAACAATTGAAAACACTTTTGGTTTGGTTGGCTGATACAACTGTATCAACTGTACAACTGTACTCAGAAGTTTACAAACACTTAGGATGTAGTCAATAAAACGTGTTTCTCAACCACTACAAAAATGTCTTGTGAAACAAACTATAGTTTTGGCAAGTCGTTAATTTTTACAACAAATCTTTACAGACAGATTATTTCACTTATAATTAATTGTATCACAATTCCAGTGAGTCTGAAGTTTACATACACTAAGTTGACTGTGCCTTTAAACAGCTTGGAAAATTCCAGAAAATGGCTTAAGAAGCTCCTGATAAGCTAATTGACATCATTTGAGTCAATTGGAGAAGTACCTGTGGATGTATTTCAAGGCATACCTTCAATCTCAGTTCCTCTTTGATTGACATCATGGAAAAACCTAAATAAATCAGCCAAGACCTCAGAAGCAAATTGTAGACCTCCACAAGTCTGGTTCATCCTTGGCAGCAATTTACAAACACCTGAAGGTACCACGTTCATCTGTACAAGTATAAACACCATGGGACCACATAGCTTTCATACCGCTCAGGAAGGAGACGCGTTCTGTCTCCTAGAGATGTACGTACTTTGGTGTGAATAGTGCAAATCAATCCCAGAACAACAGCAAAGGACCTTGTGAAGATGCTGGAGGAAACGGGTACAAAAGTATCTGTATCCACAGTAAATCAAGTCCTATATCAACATAACCTTTTAGACTGCTCAGCAAGGAAGAAGCCAGTGCTCCAAAACCAGCACAAAAAAGACAGACAACGGTTTGCAACTGCACATGGGGACAAAGATCATAGTTTTGGAGAAATGTACTCTGGTCTGATAAAACAAAAATAGAAATGTTTGGCCATAATGACCACCGTTATCTTAAGAAGAAAAAGGGGAAGGCTTGCAAGCCGAAGAACACCATCTTAACCGTGAAGTAAGGGGGTGGCAGCGGGGGTGACAGCATCTCCTGCTTTGCTGCAGGAGGGACTGGTGCACTTCACAAAATAGATAGCGTCATGAGGAAGGACAATTTTGTGGATATATTGAAGCAACATCTCAAGACATCAATCAGGAAGTGAAATCTTGGTCGCAAATGGGTCTTCCAAATGGACAATGACCCCAAGCATACTTACAAGGTTGTGGCAATATGGCTTAAGGACAACAAAGTCAAGAATTTGGAGTGGCCATCACAAAGCCCTGACCTCAATCCTATAGAAAATTTGTGGGCAGAACTGAAAAATTGTGTGCGAGCAAGGAGGCCTACAAACCTGACTCTGTTACATCAGCTCTGTGGGAAGCTTGTGGAAGACTACCCAAAACCCAAGTTCAAATTTTTTAAAACCTTTTGTGACTAGGGGGCAGTATTTTCATTTTTGGAAAAATAACGTTCCCGTAGTAAACGGGATATTTTGTCAGGACAAGATGCTAGAATATGCATATAATTGACAGCTTATGATAGAAAACACTCTAAAGTTTCCAAAACTGTAAAAATATTGGCTGTGAGTATAACAGAACTGATATTGCAGGCGAAAGCCTGAGAAAAATCCCATCCGGAAGTGACTCATCTTTTGAAAGCTCTGCGTTCCAATGAGTCCCTATTGAGCAGTGAATGGGCTATCAACCAGATTACTTTTTCTCCGTATTCCCCAAGGTGTCTACAGCATTGTGACGTAGTTTTACGCATTTATTTTGAAGAATACCCGTAAGCGGCTACATTGCGCAAGTGGTCACCTGATGCTCTCAGTGTGATTCTAGCGTAAAATACAGAGGTAGCCATTATTCCATTCGGTCCTACTGAAAAACCAATTGTCCTGGTGGATATATTTTTGAATAGATATTTGAAAAACACGTTGAGGATTGATTATAAACAACGTTTGCCACGTTTCTGTCGATATTATGGATATTATTTTGAAAATGTTTTGGAGTTTTCGTGACTGCAATTTCCGGGCGATTTCTCAGCCGAACGTGAAGAACAAACGGAGCTATTTCGCCTACAAAAATAATATTTTTGGAGAAAAGGAACATTGGCTATCTAACTTGGAGTCTCGTGAGTGAAAACATCCGATGCTCATCAAAAGGTAAACGATTTAATTTGATTGCTTTTCTGATTTCCTTGACCAAGTTACCTGATGCTAGCTGGCCGAAATGCTATGCTAGGCTATCAATAAACTTACACAAATGCTTGTCTAGCTTTGGCTGTAAAGCATATTTAGAAAATCTGAGATGACAGGGTGATTAACAAAAGGCTAAGCTGTGTCTCAATATATTTCACTTGTGATTTTCATGAATAGGAATATTTATGTACCTTGCGTTATGCTAATTAGTGTCAGTCGATGATTACGCTCCCGCACCCGGAATGGGGAGTCACTAGAGGTTTTAAGGCAATGCTACCAAATACTAATTGAGTGTATGTACTCTTCTGACCCACTGGGAATGTGATGAAATAAATAAATAATTATCTGCTATTATTCTGACATTTCACATTCTTAAAAAAAGTGGTGATCCTAACTGACCTAAGACAGGGAATTTTTACTCGGATTAAATGTCAGGAATTGTGAAAAAATGAGTTTAAATGTATTTGGCTAAGGTGTATGTAAACTTCCGACTTCAACTTTATGTGCAGCAGTGAGAGCAGAAAGACAGAGTAGAGTCTGTGTCAACGACCCTCCAACCCAACTCGATCCCTTCTTCAGTCGGGAGTTGCACATGTGTGTCAAGGCAGCAGCAGAGCAGTGGAGCCTCCTTGGAGAAGGAAGAGGAAGACCATCTTCACGTGAATTTAAGAAAAATTTAAATAGTGAAACGTTTACAGAAGTTCAATTTATCCATGTCACCAAATTATTGATTAAAACACACTGTTTTGCAATAAAGTTCTACAGTAGCCTCAACAGCACTCTGTATCGGTAGCACCTTGGTGTATCAGGAGGACAGCTAGTTTTCATCCTCTTCTGTGTACTTCAATACAAAACCTAGGATGCTCATGGTTCTCACCCTCTTCCATAGAATTACACAGTAATTATGACAACTTCCGGAGGACCTACTCCAGCCTATCAGAGCTCTTGTAGCATGAACTGATATGTTGTTCCTCCCAATCAAAGAATCAGATAATAAAGATAATAAATCTAATAATGAAAGCATAAGCTACAGTTAGCTAGCACTGCAGTCAATAAAATGTGGTGAGTAAATGATTCAAAGAGAGAGAAAGACAATAGTTGAACAGTTTAAAACAAATTAATTTCTTCAAAAATGAAGGAGAAGCAAGAGAGAGAGAGAGATGCTCTGTTGAATTATTTTTTGTCATTTTTTCACTTTCACTTCAAATAAAATCAAAATGTATTGGTCACATACACATATTTATTGCGGGTGTAGCGAATGCAGCAGGCTAGTTTAGCCTACTCAAACACCCAGCTCAAACAGAGAGGGATGCTTTTTTAGCTAGCTGGCTATGGCTATCTAACTGTTACGGATACAGGTATCCTGTGTGTGTGAATCTTGTGTGTGTGTATCCTGTGTGTATCCTGTGTGTGTGTTTCTTTTCTCTCCTTCTCCCCTCACAGGTGAAAATCATCACTCCCCAATCAGTCAACAATCAATCATCAATCAGAAGACACACCTCCACCTATTTCCTACCCTATCACAGTTCCTTCCCCATGGTTTAAAAACCCCATCATTTGTTTGCTCTAGAGCTAGCTCAATATCTCTCTGTAAATGCCATGTCTGTAGGTCTCTGTGTTTCACTCTCGCTTTGTGTCTTAACCTCTCTTTTGTTTGGGCACCTCCAAATCACTTTGTCATCTCCTGTGAGTATTGTTTTTGGTTATGGTGTTTGTGTTTGATTGCTGGTGGGAAAAGGGGAAACCAAGACAAGTCGCCCATGGGCATACACTACCCGTAGGTGAACTTTGTTAAATACACTAGTTAGAACTGGGCGGACCACCCACTGTATTTTTGGTTAGTTAGTTAGCTGTTGTTAAAGTAGGCTAGTCTAGCTTAGGGGTGTTTTTGTATATGTATTGTTTCTTTCCTTGGGTCCAGCTCAGCCCCTTTTCCTGCTCCCCCCATTACCGTGTGTTTATAAATAAACCTTGAGTTTGACGGTAGATTTCTTTTGTCGTGGTTATTTCGTTCACACTTTTACTTTGTCACAATAATAATTTGCATGAGTTATGTTACGGGTCTCATTACCATCCCCCCTAGACTGTCGGGCCAAAAGGGATTCGTAACACTAACAGTGGAACTCTTCCAAGTCAAGGTACGTTTTTGGTTTTATTCATTTATTGCGGCTGGGGCCAACCGGTGTAACTGCTAAACTGCTTGCTGACTGTACACTGTACTGCATGATTGCAGAGGGTTTGCTAACACATTAGTTCTAGTAGCTATGTTATCTATGACAGTAGCTAATATGGTGTAGGCTGTGTGTAGCGGTTAGCATTTATGATATGAAGGTTTGGCTTGGAAAAGTTTATTCGCTTGGTCATAGACAGCTGATGTGTTGTGCACTGAATTCCACAAGTGAAGGGAAAAGGTTAGAGGAGGAGACCTCATAGATGTGAGAAGGAATTATGCAACGAGCAAAGAGATCCCGTTGTTGTATGGCTCCTATAAAAGTGAACTGTGTTTGCGTGTGATCAAGGGTGTATTCATTCTGCCGATTCTGTTGAAAAACATTTCTTAAACGGAAGCAAATGGAGCGAAACAGGGATAAACATACCTGAATTTGTCAAATGGAAACTCTTGCTTGCAAATGTTTGATGATTACACCCTATATTAGCAATGTGCATGCTGTCACGCCCGGACCTTAGAGATCCTTTTTATGTCTCCATTTTGGTTAGGTCAGGGCGTGAGTTGGGGTGGGTATTCTATGTTCTGTAGTTTTATGTTTTGGCTGGGTAGGGTTCTCAATCAGGGACAGCTGTCTATCGTTGTCTCTGATTGAGAACCATACTAAGGTCTCCCTTTTTCCCACCTGTGTTTGTGGGAGGTTGACTTTATTTTGGGCACATAGCCTTTAGATTCATGGTTTGTTTTTGTAGGGTTTATTGTTTTGTTCGGCGTCACTTTTCGAAAAAAAAGAAAATGTACGCTCACCATGCTGAACCTTGGTCATCTCCCTTTAACGGCCGTGACAGAACTTCCCACCAACAACGGATCAAGCAGCGTGGTAAGGAGGAGCAGCGTGTCGAGTATTAATGGACTTGGGAGGAGATCCTGGATGGTAAGGGACCCAGGAGGCAGGCTGGGGAGTATCACCGCCCACGGGAGGAACTGGAGGCAGCAAGAGCAGAACGTTACAAAGGTACTTGGCTAGCAAGGAAGCCCGAGAAGCAGCTCCAAAAAAAATGTTTTGGGGGGGTACACGGGGAGTGTGGCTGAGTAAGGTTGGAGACCTGAGCCAACTCCCCGTGCTTACCATGGCGAGCATGTGACTGGTCAGGCACCGTGCTATGAGGTGATGCGAACGGTGTGCTCTGTGCCAGCATCCCGCATTTGCCGGGTGGAAGTGGACATCCAGCCAGATTCGGGTTGTGCCAGCTCTGCGCTTGAGACCGCCAGTGCGCCTCCGGTGCCTCTGCTAAAGACAAGGCCTCCTGTATGTCTCTCCAGCATGGTGAGCCCTGTGGCAGCTCCACGTACCAGACTGCCCATACGTCTCCTCACTCCAGTGATGATCCATGGCAAGAAGCCTCCGGTGATGATCCATGGCAAGAAGCCTCCGGTGATGATCCATGGCACGAAGCCTCCGGTGATGATCCATGGCACGAAGCCTCCGGTGATGATCCATGGCACGAAGCCTCCGGTGATGATCCATGGCACGAAGCCTCCGGTGATGATCCATGGCACGAAGCCTCCGGTGATGATCCATGGCACGAAGCCTCCGGTGATGATCCATGGCACGAAGCCTCCAATGATGATCCATGGCACGAAGCCTCCAGTGATGATTCATGGCACGAAGACTGCAGGGATGATCCATGGCAAGACGCCTCCAGTGATGATCCATGGCACGAAGCCTCCAGTGATGATCCATGGCACGAAGCCTCCAGTGATGATCCATGGCACGAAGCCTCCAGTGAGGAGTTATGGTATGAAGCCTACAACGATGCCCAGTCCGGGGCCCGCAATGAGGGTGCCCAGTCCGGGGTTGACAAATAGGTTCCCCGCACCTGAGGTGCCACCAAAGTGGGGTGAGCCAGTGGTGGAGCGAGGTCTGTGTCCCGCACCTGAGCCGCCACCGCGGATAGATGCCCACCCAGACCCCCCCCTATAGGTTTAGGTTTTGCGTTCGGAATCCACACCATTTGGGGGGTGGGGGGGGTACTGTCACGCTCGGACCTTAGATCCTTTTTATTTCTCTATTTTGGTTTGGTCAGGGCGTGAGTTGGGGTCGGTATTCTATGTTTTGGCTGGGTAGGGTTCTCAATCAGGGACAGCCGTCTATCGTTGTCTCTGATTGAGAACCATACTTAGGCTGCCCTTTTTCCCACCTGTGTTTGTGGGAGGTTGACTTTGTTTAGGGCACATAACCTTTAGCTTCACGGTTTATTTTTGTAGGGTTTATTGTTCAGCATCTTTTCTAAAATTAAATGTACGCTCAGCTCGCTGCACCTTGGTCCTCTTCCTTTAACGGCCGTGACACAGGCAAGACAAGAGTTTGGAAAGCGGTATTGAATGTGTCACCTTGATTAATTAAATTTGTCTCTTGACCCGTGCCCCTTTGTTGTAAACTTTAATTCATAGGCTAGGTTGTAGCAACCTCAATGTAGGTATAGGGAAAATTGTAGTTACATGTAGTAGCCTAAACCTAATGTGAAGGAGAAGTCCAGTGGCTGGTTCCCAGAGTAGCCCTCGACAAGATTGTCACCAGACTCCTCATCATCCATCTTCCTGACCACATTCCTCTGATCACGCCATGATGAACTGTCCCCCTTCATCTTTGGAGGATGCATGCACTCAAAGACTTGGCCTCTATTGGTTGTCCTAACTAACCCATGATGATATATTGCCAGTTTTTTTTTGTTGCTTTTGACGCGCTTTGAGATGATGAAAAGCACTATAGAAATGTAATACATAATAATAGTTATTTTTAGTATGTTATCATATTTCTCCAATGTCAAATCTGTGCGTCTTGCTTACAACGGTACTGTTCCTGTTTGCAAATAATTCAATCGAAGAAGTCATTACGAATATGAGCATGGTACTTTTAAAAAGTTAGGCCTACCTTTCTACCACAGACAGAGTAGGCCTGCCAATGCAGAAAATGTAAGCTTTATCTGCTGGCTACTCTTCTTCTGTGGCTTAATTAAACCAACAAGAGAAAGTCACAAGTGTTTCTCTAAAGCTGTCTGGGTGTAATGGGTGCGTAACTGGTGGCAGGGCGGAGGAGAGTCAGACGCAGGAGAGCAGAACTAGGTAATAGCAGGGCAGTTTCATTTCAAAACCAACGGCATAAAGAAATAACCAACATGAGTACAAAACCCAACGCACACCAGTAAACATGTGCACAAGCGCACTTACAACAAACAATTCCGCACAAAGACATGGGGGGATCAGAGGGTTAAATACACAACAATAAATTATGGAAATGAAAACCAGGTGTGTAGGAAAACAAAAAGTGGAACGACGATGGCTAGAAGACCGGTGATGCCGACCACCGAACGCCGCCTGAACAAGGAGAGGAACCGACTTCTGTGGAAGTCGTGACACTGGGTTTAAACATATTCTATTGTACTGAAAGTGAATAGCTTAATCAATTGATAGTGACATATTTAGATTACTTCAAGCAAAGTTAAAAAAATATATATATCCTTGGCTATAGAAGGCTATTAAAGGTTGTAGCTCAACCTCTGAATGTCAATGAAACGAAACCATGATATCAAATGTCCTAGGTATTTTACAGCTTGTTTCTAGCAAAAAGCATCAAAAACCAAAGTGGTGTTAATGTCCAATTTAATTTTCTTCAAAATCTTACGCTAACAAGGGGTAGGCATGTGCTTTTTGTCATTTTCTTTCATAAAAGGTAGGCCTATGAAAGGGCTACACAGCACAGCATTGGTTAAGCAGCACACACAAAAGGGTTTCATCAGCAAGAGCAGGCCCAGGGCTCAGGGTTGGAATATCCATTGTGGTGTGTAATACAGACTTGTTTTATTTACACCTTCCCAGCAGCTATCTTAGAAATATATCACTTTGTACATTTTGATCCCTTACACGATTATGAATACGGTAAATCACAAATCAGTAAAATGAAGCAAGCTAGATAACTAGCAGAATTACATCATTCAACATCAATGATCAGCTGATAGCCCACCCTCTTTTACTATGTCAGTCATGTGTTTAGGAGGCACTGTTAATAGCTTATTTCTAGGACCTGCCCTCTGAAAGGTCTGTGCATGGCCCTGCACAGACACTCTTACAATCATGCAGGCACACACAAACATTGACACACACACACACACACATCAGGCTGAAATATCCCCTGCTCAAAAGAACATTCAACTTAATTTTAAGAGTAATGGATCTCATCAGTCAGTGAACCTAAAGCATTGTACTTCTACATGCGCGGCTGCACTGTCATTAATTGTGATACCTTCTCCTAAGCACTAACCAGACGCTAATAATTAGGGGCTTAATGTGGAATTCAGTACATTTATACACAGTTTCTTAGCTGAATTCAAACTCCCATTCAACCTTTATGATTGGTTTTTAAAGAATAGAAGTAATATTATGACTTGCGGGCATATGAAGGAGCTTGGCAATAATGCCATTAGACCTGATGCTCTGGAGAATCCGTTCCATATGATTTGGTTTCATTTGACTTTGGAAGTTGACACATTGCTTGGTCAATGTTTTCTGCTTACATAGACAGTACTGAAGTGTAAACATTCCTGTAGCCAGGCATTGCTCTGACTGTATCAAGCTCCAATATTCCAACCTAATCATTTGTATAAAGACATGTCATATTCTATTAGGCCATACTGACAAGCCCCTCTGCCTCAAACCCCTCAGTACAATGCATTGCATGTAGTAACATAAGTGCATAGACTTGTTTGAGCAACACACCTCTACAGTAAATATACACTCACCATGACTGCGCCAAAATAGATTGAGTCAATTCACAACACAGAGCTTCCAGGAGACTACATGTTTCACAGCCAAGATTCTGTGGAAGCTGAGAGAAATGTTTGCTGGTTCTGTCGAGGTTTCTCTGAGACAAACAGTAGAACAGCAACGCCCTATAACAGCTTTAATCCTGCCGTAATAGTGTCGATCACAGGCTTGTCAAGTCAATGGGAATGGGCAGCTTGAATTGATTTCTGTGCAAAAGGAGGAAGGGTAGAAGGGAAGAAACCCCTTATCTGCTAAAGGCCTGGTTGTCACTTGACACCCTCACAATGTGAGCATTGATGTGCTATAGTTGTCTCTGCTGCCTCCAATGGCCTTCAACTATATAATAAAAGATTGTCAGAGTGACCCATGAAGGGTACATGACAGTCAAACAACTTGGTTTGGTAAATGATGTGGGAAACATTGCTAACATGTGAAAATTAAATGATTGATGGATAATTTCATGATTTGGTTATACATACTGTACACAAATTAGGTCCTGCATGCTCTTTAGTCTAGGGCTAAGTGGGAAAGCAGACGTGTAAGGTACAATACAGCTATCCATTGACTGCGGTGATATACATTAATACAGTGGCTTTCGAAAGTATACACCCTCTTAGCATTTTTCCTATTTTGTTGACTTACAATCTGGAATTAAAATAGATTTTTGGGGGGGGGTTTGCATTATTTGATTTACACAACATGCAACATATTTTGTTGTGGTGTTGTGGTGCAATGTTTTAATAATGGATTTAATGGTGCTCCGTGGGATGTTCAAAGTTTCTGAATTTTTTTTGTAACCCAACCCTGATCTGTACTTCTCCACAACTTTGTCCCTGACCTGTTTGGAGAGCTCCTTGGTCTTCATGGTGCTGCTCCTTGCTTAGTGGTGTTGCAGACCCTTTGGACTTTCAGAACAAGTGTATAGATACTGAGTTCATGTGACAGATCATGTGGCACTTAAATAAAAATCCACCTGTGTGCAATCTAACTAATTATGTGATTTCTGAAGGTAATTGGTTGCACCAGATCTTATTTAGGGGCTTCATAGCAAAGGGGTGAATACACAAGCACACACAATTTTTCCATTTTTTATTGTATAGAATTATTTGAAACAAGTAACTTTTTTCATTTCGCGTCACCAATTTGAACTATTTTGTGTATGTTACATGAAATCCAAATAAAAATCCATTTAAATTACAGGTTGTAATACAACAAAATAGGAAAAACACCAAGGGGGATGAATACTTTTGCAAAGCGCTCTACTGTCTGAGTGTGTTGGGTTCTGTCACGTTCTGACCTTAGTTCTTTTGTTATGTCTTTGTTTTAGCATGGTCAGGGCGTGAGTTGGGTGGGTTTGTCTATGTTCCGTTTCCTATGTTGTGTTTTGCGTTTGGCCTGGTATGGTTCTCAATCAGAGGCAGGTGTCGTTAGTTGTCTCTGAGAATCATACTTAGGTAGCCTTTTCCCACTTGTGTTTCGTGGGTGTTTATTTTCTGTGTCTTCCACACGGAACTGTTTCGTTGGTTATTTCACGTGTCGTTTATTGGTTTGTTTCGGTGTTCGCTTGTTTTAATAAAGAGCATGAACACATACCACGCTGCGCATTGGTCATCTGACTACTCCTCCTCGTCGGAGGAAGACAGCCGTTACAGGTTCTGTCTAATACTTATTCCTTGGTTATATTCCCCAGAATTAAACCACAGGTCTTAGAAAAAGTTACTAAAATATTATAACTTTTCACCATCCTTTACTTATTTTCTTCAGAATCTTTTTTTAAATGTAAATATTAAACGGAGTTTAAAATCAAATTGCATTGTAAGTGGTTGAAATAATAAGAATAGGTTTGCAATTATCCTTGCAATAATGTTTTAATCTAAGCTTGGGAAGCCTGCCTATAAGGACAGTTAATTTGCCTTCTGTAATTGCATGAGGTTTTCCTGGTTTAAGTCTTCTGCGGCATAACTTGTTGATTAGAAAGTGAAAATCCTGGCCGTGAATTCTAGCATTATCATAAATTATTTCACATTTCTCCAGATATTGTCCCCCATCTCCCTCCCACCAATACAAATTGCATACGACAGTGAATAATAACATTTCCTCTCACACAACAGTAGGAGTCTCACTTATCTGTTAGTTCCACTGTTCAGAAAATACTTCCTCTGACTTCTAAACAGTCCTAATTTGTTGCCATAACTTAATGTCCTCTGGTGTCAGGGTTTTGTTTTTCACAGAGGGTAAAGAGAGAATAAAGAGTTGAAGTCTGGACAAAACCTAATATATCTTATTTGGTTGAAGCTGGTAACCATCAGTAAACCATGGTGAATGGCACAGAGCGTACAGACACATCACCGGATACACAAACATGTGCGTCTTCATCTATTGATCTTTGTCAACACCAGCCAACCACCCATCATAGCATCTATCCAGTAGTACTTCAGCTCCTGGCATCATCTCTCCTCACTCTTTCCACTGGAGCTAGCTAGATCCTAGATTCATTGCTTGGTATTCTGGAGGGTTTCCAGGCCCTCTTAAAGAATTGCTCTGGCCTAGCTTGTCTGCCTGGCTACCTTCCTTTTCTACTCCCACAGTACCCATGTCCATTAGAGCTGATCGAGGCACACGGCATAGCCCCACGGCCTCCCCCTCCACCCCGCTGTTCAGTTCGCTCACTCAAATCCCCTGGGGATTCTGGGTAGGGCTCTGTGTCTTCAAAGAGTTTGATGGATGGAATCAATGTCAGTACGAAACACTGGATAAAACAAATCTGGGTCCAGTTTAAAGACTGATAAAAGAAATACAGCAGCCCAAATCAGCCATGTTGGTTTTTAGTTTGAAGAGACACAAATGCTCTGTCTCAAACTTTGCAGCAGGTAATAGAGTATTCTTTGTGTATCTTAGTCAGCTCACCATATGCGCTCTGTAAACTGGATGAATGAACTGAAATGAAGACTGTTACAAATCTCTTAGGGTTATACATTTTAAACTCCTGGTAGTAACCGGCAGCCTTTGCCCATCTTTATGACGGCTCAAAGTGAGGGCTACTCGTTCCCCCTACTAATTATTGTTGATTGGGTTCATTATGTCATGTCCCGGTGTCTCCAACCTGCTGTTGGTGGTGTGGGTAAATGGCAACGATGGGGAGCTCTTTCTCAAAGCTAATTGGGCGCCACTTTTGAGAGGCACTTATAACCAGCAGACTGTCCCTCTTCAAATGCATTTTTTATGAGACCCCCCACATCCCCCATGGTGGAGGGAGAGTAAAACCGTTTTTTTTTTTTGGTGTTTCACGAGATGTTAAGTGTGTCTTTACCAAATCCCCACAGTATGTTGTAAGCAAATGACAGGGCTTTTTTAAAAGTTTATCTTTCTTTTTAAAGACACTGCTCTGAGCTACAACATGCCACTGAACTCTGCCTCAGATATGGACTAGATTTGTTTCAATACATGTATGCAGGATGTAAGTAATCTCAGAACTAATGGAGATTTTACAAAAAGCATCCGACATCTCAGTCATTTTATTATCTGGCATCATATACTCTCTGGCTCAGCGTTTTCACATGTATTACTATTAAACTATGTTAAAAAAATATATTTACTTACTCCATAATTGAATTTGAGTTGAGAGATATTTTGTCCATGGGATACAGTCCCCTGTAAAGGGAATAATTATACATTGCAGAAGCACTCTGCATGAAACAAAAATCAGCAGCACAAGGGACAGTCAAGCTGACTACAGAGATATGGAGACACAATGGTTAATCACACCCACCTGACCAACTACGCAACACAAGAGCACATACATCAACTCACACATGCATGTGATCACACGCACAGACACGAACTGAGACAAAGCAACATATATTGGATTGGATGTTCAGTATCCATTTAGGGCAAAATATTTTTTTGAATATTGTAAACTGATTAAGCACACATGACATTGTGAAAATCCACATAAAAATCTGCACATAAAAGAGCTAAGGGCTTTTCACTGCTTTACTTTGAGATTGCAGAGAAGAAGCCACCCAGAGCCGTCGTGAGCCCACTCCATCACACAGCAGAGATGCAGAGTATACAGACATATTTGCAGACATTTAGAAACTACATGCAAAACACATTGCATAAATGTAAAAATGATGTCTCATGCATACAGGTGCACACGTGAATGGGCGCGCCCGCGCACACACGCACACACATTCTCTCTTCTGGGACCACAGATGTGATGATTATACTCATTACTAGTAAACAAATGAATGCCCCTAGAGAGAAACAATGTTTGCCTTTGTGTCTAAAGACCAACCCTACAATACAAACAGCACAGTGTTAAGAGTGCGTCTCCGTTTTGAGAGATACCAACCCATAATATTTGAATTCTTAACTCAGCATAGAGTGCCTATTTGAGCCAAATGAGTACAGACGAAGCCACACATGGCACCTGTCAGTGCCCATTTCACATTTCGAACGGGCCTTTCCTTCCTTCCTTCCTTCGACTGTTAAATGGGGAGAGATATTTACTGCAGGTAGCCTTTAAAGTCGGGCACTTGACACATCATTAACACCTAGTTGAAGGCCCTTCTCTGGCCCATTTCCAAATAGTCTTCCAGATGAGAACAACTGTTCTCTTCTCAACAGTACCCAGCACTCCTGTATCCCTTCTCTGCCTGTCTGCCTCTCTCCCTTCCCTGCCTGACTACCTCCCACCACTTTGTCTCCCCCTATGTTTGGAGCACCATGCAAAGTCAGCACTCTTCTGACTACCTTTTTACAAGTCATCAAACACTTGTACACTGGCCCCTTTCAAGCCAGAGAAAACAATGTCAAAATGTGGAGAAAAGTAGGTGGCAGGAGAACTGGTAGCTATAATTTTGTCTTTCTCAGTCCTTAAGGGTGAGTTGGTGGTTGTCACGCCCTGACCGTAGATTGCTTTGTATGTTTCTATTTTTGTGTGGTCCAGCTGTGATTTGGGTTCTATGTTTGTATGACTAGGTTTTTGTATTTCTATGTTTCGCCCAGGTATGGTTCTCAATCAGGGACAGCTGTCTATCGTTGTCTCTGATTGGGAATCATACTTGGGTAGCCTGTTTTGCCACTTTTGGTTGTGGGTAGTTGAATTTCTGTTTAGTGCTTGTTTCACCATGCAGAACTGTTTCGGGTTTTCCTTTTTGTTATTTTTGTATTCAGTGTTCAGTTCCTTATAATAAAGATGAACACGTATCCCACTGCATTTTGGTCTGACGATTCCTCTTCTTCCGGTGAAAGCGGTTACAGTGGTCTCTGCTTTGGGATGAAGATTTTATGTTGCTTGAGTGTCTGAATATGCTGTGTGTTGAGTTCATTAATAGCAAAGGCATTCCTCAAGCAATACAACTGTAATATCAATCCAGCAGTGAGATATTTGTAGATTCACATTGGATAAAAAGCATAGTCATATACTGTAGCTCAAATCTATACAAAAACTATAATAACCATAGTCCCCTGAAATGACCAAACAATGGCATCAAATGTGCAGCCGGGCATCATATTGCTGTATCCTATGATGTGGTTTTAAACACCTATTTATATATTGTGAGATCTGACATGCTTCTGCAATGTTTTCAGTCTGGAACGCGGACCTTGAGTCAATCCAGGGGATTGCTTCTGTTTCCCACCACCAATACACTATCTGTAACAAGCAACAGTGAAATGAGTAGAGGTTGCATTAATGTCAATGCCTTATAATTGCAATATCTAATAAACTAACATATGAAACTGTTTTAAGATGGTCATAAAATGTATAATTTTAGCAATATGAATTTTTGGACCCCTGTAGATATACAAGTGAAGTTGGAAGTTTACATACACCTTAGCCAAATACATTTGAACTCAGTTTTTCACCATTTCTGACATTTAATCCGAATAAAAATACCTTGTCTTAGGTCAGTTAGTATCACCACTTTATTTTAAGAATGTGAAATGTCAGAATAGTAGTAGAGAGAATGACATATTTAATATTTTATGTCTTTCAACACTTTCCCAGTGGGTCAGAAGTTTACATACACTCAATTAGTATTTGGAAGCATTGACTTTAAATTGTCTAACTTGGGTCAAACGTTTCGGGTAGCATTCCACAAGCTTCCCACAATACGTTCGGTGGATTTGGGCACATTCCTCAAGACAGAGCTGGTGTAACTGAGTCAAAATCCCCTCTGCCCACAAATGTTCTATAGGATTGAGATCGGGGCTTTGTGATGGCCACTCCAATACCATGACATTGTCGTCCTTAAGCCATTTTGCCACAACCTTGGAAGTATGCATTGTCCATTTGGAAGACTCATTTGCAAAAAACTTCCTTAACTTCCTGACTGATGTCTTGAGATGTTGCTTCAATATATCCACATAATTTTCCTTTCTCATGACGCCATCTATTTTGTTAAGTGCATCAGTCCCTCCTGCAGCAAGATGGTGTTCTTCGACTTGCAAGCCTCACCCTAACGATGGTCATTATGGCCAATTATTTCAATTTTTGTTTTATCTGACCAGAGGATATTTCTCCAAAAAGTAATATCTTTGTCCCCATGTGCAGTTTGGCTTTTTTGTGGTGGTTCAAGAGCAGTGTCTTCTTCCTTCCTGAGTGGCATTTCAGGTTATGTGGATGTAGATACATGTGTACCTGTTTCCTCCAGCATCTTCACAAGGTCCTTTGCTGTTGTTCTGGGAATGATTTGCACTTTTCACACGAAAGTACGTTAATCTCAAGGAGACAGATCGTGTCTCCTTCCTGAGCGGTATGATGACTGCGTGGTGCCCATGGTGTTTATACTTGCTTGCATACGTACCGTTCAGGCATTTCGAAATTGCTCCCAAGGATGAACCAGAATTGTGGAGGTTTACAATTGTTTTTTCTGAGGTCTTGGGTGATTTCTTTTGATTTTCCCATGATGTCAAGCAAAGAGGCACTGAGGTTGAAGGTAGGCCTTGAAATACATCCACAGGTATATTTCCAATTGACTCAAATGATTTCAATTAGCCTATCAGAAGCTTTTTAAGACATCATTTTCTGGAATTTTTCAAGCTGTTTAAAGGCACAGTTAACTTGGTGTATGTAAACATCTGGCCCACTGGAATTGTGATACAGTGTATTATAAGTGAAATAATCTGTCTGTAAACAATTGTTGGAAAAATTAGTAGAAAATGTTGTTTGTTTATTTGGCACATTTTACCCCCTATGCACTTTTTGCCATTTTTACAGCCCAGTACTGGGGTACATTCAGACAACTCCCCTGCACCTTTTGTGCATAATAAAGCTGTACAGCAGTTACATTTTCTTGACATATTAGTTTGCATCTCCAACGGTTAGGCCTGGACAGTCAGTCTTGAGAAGAACTGAGGACATCCACAACCTAAAGTTCAGACATTCATAAAGCTTGTCATGAAGGGGTACGGGCAATATTGGTGACATATTAGTTTGTAGCTCACACGGTTTAGGTTTCACAGAAGATTTCATAAGCCCCATTTTATGGAATAGGCAGAAAGAGGGGATTGAGCTGCAGCCAACAGTAAGTCTCTAGCATAAACACATGGGGAGCTATTCAATATTCAAAATTACATCAATGTGTGACGCACGGTTGCGTCAATTGTCTCTAGTTTAAGCCCATATGAGAATGCATGCTAAGCAGTATATCATAATTGAGCAACTAAGCGGGGTCACAACGTGACAAACCTCTAGCAGTACCACGAGTGGGCTCAAATCACTTATTATAATTATCATTAGTCAATCACCCCACACCCCTCCTCTCCTGCTCTTCTTCTCCATAAACCCCCTTAATTTTCAAATGATGAGAGTACATGCACCAAAGCACCGCTTAAATGCCACTGTTCCTGACTCCTGTCAATTAGGAGAGAAAGAAATTGAGAGAGGAGATAGTAAACAGGGGGAAGTAAAGGATGAAAGAGACCGAAAGGTTAGGTGCGTGATAGCATGCGATGATTAGAGTGGTAGACTTGTGTGGGCTACCTCTCTAATCATGGCGGAGGTGGGAGGGATAGAGGTGGAGGGATGGAGTAAAGGAGGGAAGAGGTCATGCTGTGACGGGCTGTAACCCTATCAGATTTATAGGGGCTTCAGATGTGCCTCTGTGGAGATAGGGCCCCGCTTACCGCCCCTATATGACCGCTGGCACACCCCTTTCGAAAGACATTACAACGGTGTTAGCCAGTAACTTAAGAATGAAACACCTCCCATCAAATGATTTTTCTGATGCTATAGCTCCAGATTTGGCGAGCAACTGAAATCCTCATTGTTTTCAATCTCAGCTGAGCTGAGTCGAGTGTGTTCACGAATCTAAAGTATATCGTGCCTCCTTAATCTGCTAATATCCTATCCCTGTGGTGTGTCTCCCATATCTACACATTATCACTCACGCACACACTGACTTCCTACTCCTTTGGCGAGTATTGGTATAGCATTAAGAGCCATCTGTTGGCGGTGGGAAAGTTGACAGGCTCAGTGTTCATCTGATGATACGTCTCTTCAATCTCTCCACACTCAGTGAGGTGTGTGTGTGTGTCAATGCCACATACAATTTGCTACATCAAAGCTAAAGGGTGTGTGTTTTTGTCTTAGATAATGGATGTGTCCCTGGTTATAGCAATGGAGATAGCATCTGAGTTTGTGTGTGTGTGTGTATGTGTGTGTGTGTGCACGTGAGAGTGTGTGTCTGTGTGTATTTTCTCCATTATCACAATGAGAGATTTTTACAGGCTGCTGGACAGAGTGTCATTAAAAATGGCGTCCTGTTTTTAATTGACTTCTCCACTCCACTGGTCGTAGTATCACAATCCAGAGTACATAGCGAGCGCAGTTAAACAAAGAAATTGCTGGTATCTATTGAACTTTTAAACTCCTTGGACTCTCTCTCTTATTATATACAGTACACGCCGCCTAAATCAAAGCCCTATTATAGTTATTGAGCTATTGGTGTGGATGGATATGCATTCACATGCTAACACATACAGCATACCAGTGTGAATTATTTAACAAGGCAAGTCTACCCATATAGTGCCTGATTCGGTATTACCCATCACTACACACCACGGCTATCCACTACCCAACTCAGGCCAATTATTTCACAACCCTCGATTGGTCTATCATGGAGAAAGAGAAAGTGCTAACTCTGAAAACCCCTGTTTTTCTCTCTCTTATGCCCTGGCTGTCTCTCTTTGGTTGGTGGTTGCCACGCTCCAGTTCCTTTTGGACCAACTTGCTAGAATCAGCATTGATTCTAGTGAGTGCAAGGCCTTGCTAAGAGACCCTTGACTATTTGTTCGGGCTAACAAGGTGAGAAATAATCATGTGGAACTGGGGGAGAAGCTGGGTTCACACCGAGGTCTTTTCTGACCTTAGCGTGCCATTAGTATTTCCTCATACAATGTCATCCAATGGATTACTCTTGAGTGGATTCGCAGGGGTCACCACCTAGCTGACTCTATTCTTTATCCCCTTCTCCCTTCTCTCCTTCCTCATCCTATTCGTTGAAGGGGCAAGCTGCAGTTGCTACATCCATTTTGTACTTGAAAATAAATTATATGTGCCCATTGACTCTTGAAGAATATAACTTAGAAATATCTCATGAGCTTAGTTCAACTGTTGTACCTCATTGGAACCAAAAACATATATACATAGAGAGAGAGAGAGACAGATGGGGGACATTGATTATTAATCAATTCATCAAACTCCACTATCTCCTCTTCTCTCCGATTGGGGAAATGATCCCTATGTGAAAAGGAACCATTGAAACTTGATAACCTCTTTAATCAAGCAGCAGATCCAAAATGAAGTCATTGTGTTTGATCATAAAGCACTAATTAGAGGCCATCATTTCAGTGTCTTTTTAATTATATTAATAATAATACGAGGGGATATTTTAGTAGAGGAATAAACTGTGGCTTTGACTGTAAATGGGCATGATTGGCCCGTCATTACAATATGACAAGCAGCAAGGGGAAGATGGGAGCGGAATGCACTTAATCACACAATGACTCTGATTTGAATAAATAAAAAGAAAGAATGAAGAGGCATAATAACATTAGGGTAGAGCACTTTGGGGCTTAGGGGAGAGAGGTAGAGTGAGAGGTAGAGAGAGAGAGGTAGAGGTGGAGAGAGAGGTAAAGAGAGAGAGGTAGAGAGAGAGGGCTGGCTTGTCTATAATGTATTGTAAAAAGTCAGGCAAAGATTAAGGCGACCAAATATTATGATTCAGACTATTCTCTCTCAAACGGCTTAGGGAAGACATAGAAGTGACAAACTCAAAACATTTTAGGTTCACTACAATATACCACTTAACCCCACGCACCGCCAAACTAACTTTGAGACCCAATGAAAGAGGCCTGAAAAATGCTACCCTAACATGGACTCTGAGGATATCACAATCGCTGATTACAAATTGATTTTCTTTCTTTTAACCCCTAGGTTCAATTATCAGAGTATACGATCAATGGAAGCATAATTGTGCCCGTCTTCAAAACTACCCCATTAGCAATCGGATAATCTAGTTTTCACCTCCATCAAGATTGGATGTGTGATAATTGATTTACTAATTGCATTTAATCTAAATAAAATAAAAAGAATGCTCCTCTTTCACACATAAATGATCTTTTCTATCGCAATCAAATAGGAAGTTAACAAAACAGCTGATAGGGTTAATAGATAGGCAGTGAATGCTGCATATTTTAATTAGGTCTTGATTCACATTCAAATTGATTTACTCTCAATGCAAATAATTGCTTTTAAAGAAGAAGAAAAAACACCTGACACAAGTTCAATTTTAATATTTAATTAATACAAAAACTATGTTAAACAAAATATTTGCCTTTTTGTGTGAAGCTATAAAGACAATAAATAATACATCATATTTGACCTGTGCACAAACAAGGCATTTCATCATACACAGCTAGACACCTGCTAGAGTACTGTAGCTTTATTGATCTACTGAACTTCAAGTACAGATGTACTCACATTGGATGGGTTGATTAGGATTGAAACGTTCCCTCAAACATCATAATACACACTCTTAGACTAGGTTTGCTCCATGAATGTACTTGGTAATGTAAGCATTTTTGTTTTTCATATAAAACATCATCCCATATTCCAGTAATTTAAACATTATGGGGAGGCTTTCCCGGAAACAGATTAAGCCTAATCCGGGACTAAAAAGCAATACCAATGGAGACTCTGCAGCAAAAATGATTTCCTGCATGTGACCTAGCCTAATACAGTTGAAGTCGGAGGTTTACATCCACTTAGGTTGGAGTCATTAAAACTTGTTTTTCAACCACTCCACACATTTCTTGTTAAATCTTCTTATGGCTGGGGGCAGTATTGAGTAGCTTGGATGAATAAGGTGCCCAGAGTTAACTGCCTGCCACTCAGTCCCATTTGCTAATACATGCATATTATTAGTATATTTGGATAGAAAACACTCATGTTTAGATCATGTCTGTGAGTATAACATAACTCATATGGCAAGTAAAAACCTGAGAAGAAAATACAATCAGGAAGTGGGAAATCTGAGGTTGGTCGTTTTTCAACTCATTCCCTATTGAAGATACAGTGGGATATTGGTCATGTTGCACTTCCTAAGGCTTCCACTAGATGTCAACAGTCTTTAGAAACTTGTTTGAGGCTTCAACTGTATAGGATGGGCTCATAAGGGCTCTTTGAGTCAGTGGTCTGGCAGAGTGCCACAAACTCGTGACGCTCGTTCACGTGAGAGGTAGCTCGCATTCCATAGCTTTTCTACAGACAAAGGAATTCTCCGGTTGGAACATTATTGAAGATTTATGTTAAAAACATCCTAAAGATTGATTCTATAGATCGTTTGACATGTTTCTACAGACTGTAGTGGAACTTTTTAACATTTTGTCTGCGCTTCGTGAGTTTAGATTTGTTTACAAAACGCGCAAACAAAATTAGCCATTTGGACATAAATGATGGACATTATCGAACAAAACAAACATTTATTGTGGAATTGCGATTCCTGGGAGTGCATTCTAATGAAGATCATCAAAGGTAAGTGAATATTTCTAATGTTATTTCTGACTTCTGTTAACTGCACAATATGGTAGATATCTTTTGGGGTTGTTTGGTCTCTGAGCACTGTACTCAGATTATTGCATGATTTGCTTTTTCCGTAAATCTGACACAGCGGTTGCATTACCTTCTCTAGGGTAGGGGGCAGCATTCGGAATTTTGGATGAAAAGTATGCCCAAATTTAACGGCCTGCTACTCGGGCCCAGAAGATATGATATGCATATAACTGGTAGATTTGGATAGAAAACACTTTCCAAAACTGTTAAAATCATGTCTGTGAGTATAACAGAGGCGAAAACCTGAGAACTCCATTCCGGAAGTAGTTTGTTTTTTGTTTTTGTAGTTTTCTATTCAATGCCATTAAAGTATTGCAGTTCCTATGCCTTCCACTAGATGTCAACAGTCTTTAGAAATTGTTTCAGGCTTGTATTCTGATAAATGAGGGAGTAAGACCAGTCTGAATGAGTGGACCCTGACATGTCACAGAGCTTTTTCATGCGCAATTCCAAGAGAGTGCCTTCCTTGTTTACCTTTTTATATTGACAATGTTATTGTCAGGTTGAAATATTATAGATAATTTAGGCTAAAAACAACCTTTTATTTTACAGAAATATGAACTTTATCGAACAAAACATACATGTATTGTGTAACATGAAGTCGTATGAGTGTCATCTGATGAAGATCATCAAAGGTTAGTGATTCATTCTCTCTCCATTTCTGAATTCTGTGACTCCATGGCTGTGATTTTCTGTGACTTGGCTCTGACCTAACATAATCGTTTGTGGTGCATTCGCCTATTTGAAATCGGACACTGGTGGGATTAACAAGAAGTGTATCTTTAAAATGGTGTGAAAAACTTCTATCTTTGAGGAATTTTAATTATGGGATTTCTGTTGTTTTGAATTTGGTGCCCTGCACTTTCACTGGCTGTTGTCATATCAATCCCATTAGCGGGATCTCAGGCCTAGGAAGTTTTAACAAACTGTAGATTTGACAAATTGGTTCGGACATCTACTTTGTGCATGACACAAGTCATTTTTCAAACAATCGTTTACAGACAGATTATTTCACTTATAATTCACAATCACAATTCCAGTGGGTCAGATGTTACATACACTAAGTTGACTGTGCCTTTAAACAACTAGGAAAATTCCAGAAAATGATGTCATGGCTTTAGAAGCTTCTGCTAGGCTAATTGACATCATTTGAGTCAATTGGAGGTGTACATGTGGATGAATTTCAAGGCCTATCTTCAAACTCAGTGCCTCTTTGCTTGACATTATGGGAAAATCAGAAGTAAATCAGCCAATACCTCAGAAAAAAATTGTAGACCTCGGTCCACGGTCAACTGTACAAACAATAGTACGTAAGTCTAAACACCATGGAACCACACAGCCAATATACCGCTCAGGAAGGAGACACCTCCTGTCACCTAGAGATGAACTTACATTGGTGCGAATGGTGAATAATTAATCCCAGAACATCAGCAAAGGAAACGGGTACAAAGGTTTCTACATCCACAGTAAAATGAGTCCAATATCGACATAACCTGAAAGGCCGCTCAGCAAGGAAAAAGACACTGCTCCAAAACTGCCATAAATAGCCAGACTACAGTTTGCAACTGCACATGGGGACAAAGATTGTACTTTTTGGAGATATGTCCTCTGGTCTGATGAACATAAATAGAACTGTTTGGCCATAATGACCATTATTATGTTTGGAGGAAAAAGGTAGAGGCTTGCAAGCCAAAGAACACCATCCCAACCATGATGCACATGGATGGCAGCATCATGCTGTGAGGGTACGGTGCACTTCACAAAATAGATGGCAACATCTCAATACATCAGTCAGGAAGTTAAAGCATGGTTGCAAATGAGTTCCAAATGGACAATGACCCCAAGCATACTTCCAAAGTTGTGGCAAAATGGCTTAAGGACAACAAAGTCAAGGTATTGGATTGGCTATCACAAAGCCCTGACCTCAATCCTATAGAAAATGTGTGGGCAGAACTGAAAAAGCGTGTGCGAGCAAGGAGGGTTATAAACCTGACTCCGTTACACCAGCTCTGTCAGGAGGAATGGGCCAAAATTTACCCATCTTATTGTGGGAAGCTTGTGGAAGGATACCCAAAGCATTTGACCAAAGTTAAACCATTTAAAGGCAATGCTATCAAATACGAATTGAGTGTATGTAAACTTCTGACCCACTAGGAATGTGATGAAAGAAATAAAATGTTAAATACATCATTCTCTCTACTATTATTCTTAAAATAAAGTGGTGATCCTAACTGACCTAAAACAGGGAATTTTTACGAGGATTAAATGTCAGGAATTGTGAAAAACTGAGTTAAATGTATTTGGCAAAGGTGTAAGTAAACTTTCGACTTCAACTGTACATAGATCTACTCTAATGGGAAATGGGAAACTTATTACATATCTTGAAGTTATACATGGTGTTAGTCTGTCATCTTGGAATCTGTATGGTCATAATATTGATACCCATTAGTATCAATGTTTATGTTCCTGTTTTAAACAATGGAGTTATGCAACCTTATATTTTGTGTTTTAATATGGTAAGGCGGTTGTGCTATGCTTTTGAGACCGTGATCATTTATTTTATTTAAAGGATCAATCTGTGATAAAAAAAATATTAATTTATTTACACAAACCCATTGATTATTCCCGAATATAATGTACATAAGAAAGGCCTCATGAGCTTAGTCCAAATGACTACCCCATCAGAACCCAAAATATCTGCTTGTTCAAAAAATATTTTGTAAACAATATAATTGTAAAGAAACGCTGTTTAGCCTCTGAATATGGTTAAAATTGTCATGTTGTATCCATAGCTCTATTGATGAATTTGAGAGTGGTTACATTAATCCACAACCAATTCCTTACCAAAACAATGGAAAGGTGACAGATTTGTTGTTCTTTGAACCGCATATTGCCCCTTTAAATACCAATGGATATCAATGTAATGACCATTAAACAGATTCCAAAATGGCAGATTGCATGTGTGTCTTACAAGAAAAAACACATTTGCGTTACCAAGTACATTCATGCATAAACCTATTGTAAGAGTATGTATTAGGCTGGTTTTAGATGTTTAAATCCTAATCAACCCATCCAATGTGAGTATATCTGTTGTTGAAGTACAGGAGATCAATAAAGCTACAGTAATCTAGCAGGTGTCAAGCTGTGCATGCTGAAAAGTCTTGTTAGTGCATAGTTCAAATTAGATTTAGAATTTCCTGTCTTTTTTGGCTTCAGAATAAACCACATTTTTCACTTTAAAAAAAGGATCATGGATCAAGTCTGTATCAGAGCAGCCAATGTCCCACAGAATGAAAGCACCGTGCCACCTCCACTAGCCACATGTTAGGTCCCCATTCATGCTGCACACACTTGAATAATGCGACACGGTGTGGAGAAATGTTTAAACTGTTATTTACTCTTTGCATAACACTTTCAATACAGGCTATAATACAAGAAGATATCGGTAGCTTCCATCTAGCAGGCTAGCTTTCCTTGCTAGCTTACAGCTGAACCCAGTATCAATTCACTCCCCCTAGTACTTTGTGATAATATGCGAACCATTATGCAAATTATGCTGATTTAAAAGCTGATTGCTTTATTTATACACTTAATCGGTCTCTCCCAAATATAATCTGTTGGCTCAGCAAACTGACTCCGTGTGTGAATAGGGCCCTGACATACTTTCCCCAATTTGCCTCATGAACAATGTCAGCCCATCTGTAAATAGCCCATCCAACTATCACGCCAGTATACTATTGGCCTATTTATTGCCTTTACCTCCTTACTCCATTTGCACACACTGTATATAGATTTTTCTATTGTGTTATTGACTGTACTTTTGTTTTTCCCATGTGTAACTCTGTGTTTTTTGTAGCTCTGCTTTGCTTATCTTGGCCAGGTGGCAGTTGTAAATGAGAACTTGTTCTCAACTGGCCTACCTGGTTAAATAAAGGTGAAATAAAATGTAAAAAATACTGGTTGAAGTGACAGCACACACTTTTATAAAATAAGCTAATTCTATGCAAATGTTGACAATCAGTACAATATAATACATCTCAAATGGAAGGGAAACCGATTGTTTGCTATCTGTAGTGGCATGAAATTAGCCAAATCAAACTCAGTAACACAATACACGCACACACTCCTATTGTAACGGTTTTCGTCTGGTGAAGGAGAAGAGGACCAAGGTGCAGCGAGGTAAGTGTTCATTTTAATAAACAAAATAAACTCAACACTGAAATGACAAAAATAAAGAGTGAGAATGAAAACGAAACAGTTCTGTAAGGAATACGCACAAAACAGAAAACATACCACCCACAACCAAAATGGGGAAAACAGGCTACCTAAGTATGATTCTCAAACAGAGACAACAATGGACAGCTGCCTCTGATTGAGAACTATACCAGGCCAAACACATAAATACAACAGACTACCCACCCCAACTCATGCCCTGACCAAACTAACACAAAGGCATTAAAAAGGAACTAAGGTCAGAATGTGACGACACCTATTGAATATGCTTTCACCTGTATTGTGAAGAGGCCTAGGCTACATCTTGATTTACCCAGTTTATCATGAGAATTAACATTCAAATAAATTATTACCATTATTGTTCTGTAGTTAGACTGGTAAAAACAAAGTCAACTTGATTGTATGATTGATGGTGTTATTGATAAATTAATGCATACATGGTTGTCTCTGAAAAATGTTGATGTAAAAAAAAAATGATAATGTAATGATATTGAACTCAAAAGATTCCCAACAATTCAACAGAGCAGTAGCTTAATTCATCTGTCTGGATCAAGTGCCATTCTGTGACTGAAAATATGCCTTATTTTTTTACTGTGGTATCGTTTTTGGTATAATTTTGATATTGAGCATCATGATGGTATCGAGTATCGTGATACTAAATCTGGTATCATTTTTTATTTTATTTATTTTATTTCACCTTTATTTAACCAGGTAGGCTAGTTGAGAACAAGTTCTCATTTGCAACTGCGACCTGGCCAAGATAAAGCATAGCAGTGTGAGCAGACAACACAGAGTTACACATGGAGTAAACAATTAACAAGTCAATTACACAGTAGAAAACAAAGTGGGAGTCTATATACAATGTGTGCAAAAGGCATGAGGAGGTAGGCGAATAATTACAATTTTGCAGATTAACACTGGAGTGATAAATGATCAGATGGTCATGTACAGGTAGAGATATTGGTGTGCAAAAGAGCAGAAAAGTAAATAAATAAAAACAGTGTGGGGATGAGGTAGGTGAAAATGGGTGGGCTATTTACCAATAGACTATGTACAGCTTCAGCGATCGGTTAGCTGCTCAGATAGCTGATGTTTGAAGTTGGTGAGGGAGATAAAAGTCTCCAACTTCAGCGATTTTTGCAATTCGTTCCAGTCACAGGCAGCAGAGAACTGGAACGAAAGGCGGCCAAATGAGGTGTTGGCTTTAGGGATGATCAGTGAGATACACCTGCTGGAGCGCGTGCTACGGATGGGTGTTGCCATCGTGACCAGTGAACTGAGATAAGGCGGAGCTTTACCTAGACTTGTAGATGACCTGGAGCCAGTGGGTCTGGCGACGAATATGTAGCGAGGGCCAGCCGACTAGAGCATACAAGTCGCAGTGGTGGGTGGTATAAGGTGCTTTAGTGACAAAACGGATGGCACTGTGATAGACTGCATTCAGTTTGCTGAGTAGGGTGTTGGAAGCAATTTTGTAGATGACATCGCCGAAGTCGAGGATCGGTAGGATAGTCAGTTTTACTAGGGTAAGTTTGGCGGCGTGAGTGAAGGAGGCTTTGTTGCGGAATAGAAAGCCGACTCTTGATTTGATTTTCGATTGGAGATGTTTGATATGAGTCTGGAAGGAGAGTTTGCAGTCTAGCCAGACACCTAGGTACTTATAGATGTCCACATATTCCAGGTCGGAACCATCCAGGGTGGTGATGCTAGTCGGGCATGCGGGTGCAGGCAGCGAACGGTTGAAAAGCATGCATTTGGTTTTACTAGCGTTTAAGAGCAGTTGGAGGCCACGGAAGGAGTGTTGTATGGCATTGAAGCTTGTTTGGAGGTTAGATAGCACAGTGTCCAAAGACGGGCCGAAAGTATATAGAATGGTGTCGTCTGCGTAGAGGTGGATAAGGGGATCGCCCGCAGCAAGAGCAACATCATTGATATACACAGAGAAAAGAGTCGGCCCGAGAATTTAACCCTGTGGCACCCCCATAGAGACTGCCAGAGGACCGGACAGCATGCCCTCTGATTTGACACACTGAACTCTGTCTGCAAAGTAATTGGTGAACCAGGCAAGGCAGTCATCCGAAAAACCGAGGCTACTGAGTCTGCCGATAAGAATATGGTGATTGACAGAGTCGAAAGCCTTGGCAAGGTCGATGAAGACGGCTGCACAGTACTGTCTTTTATCGATGGCGGTTATGATATCGTTTAGTACCTTGAGTGTGGCTGAGGTGCACCCGTGACCGGCTCGGAAACCAGATTGCACAGCGGAGAAGGTACGGTGGGATTCGAGATGGTCAGTGACCTGTTTGTTGACTTGGCTTTCGAAGACCTTAGATAGGCAGGGCAGGATTGATATGGGTCTGTAACAGTTTGGGTCCAGGGTGTCTCCCCCTTTGAAGAGGGGGATGACTGCGGCAGCTTTCCAATCCTTGGGGATCCCAGACGATATGAAAGAGAGGTTGAACAGGCTGGTAATAGGGGTTGCGACAATGGTGGCGGATAGTTTCAGAAATAGAGGGTCCAGATTGTCAATCCCAGCTGATTTGTACGGGTCCAGGTTTTGCAGCTCTTTCAGAACATCTGCTATCTGGATTTGGGTAAAGGAGAACCTGGAGAGGCTTGGGCGAGGAGCTGCGGGGGGGGGGGGCGGAGCTGTTGGCCGAGGTTGGAGTAGCCAGGCGGAAGGCATGGCCAGCCGTTGAGAAATGCTTATTGAAGTTTTCGATAATCATGGATTTATCGGTGGTGACCGTGTTACCTAGCCTCAGTGCAGTGGGCAGCTGGGAGGAGGTGCTCTTGTTCTCCATGGACTTCACAGTGTCCCAGAACTTTTTGGAGTTGGAGCTACAGGATGCAAACTTCTGCCTGAAGAAGCTGGCCTTAGCTTTCCTGACTGACTGCGTGTATTGGTTCCGGACTTCCCTGAACAGTTGCATATCACGGGGACTATTCGATGCTATTGCAGTTCGCCACAGGATGTTTTTGTGCTGGTCGAGGGCAGTCAGGTCTGGGGTGAACCAAGGGCTGTATCTGTTCTTAGTTCTGCATTTTTTGAACGGAACATGCTTATCTAAATTGGTGAGGAATTTACTTTTAAAGAATGACCAGGCATCCTCAACTGAAGGGATGAGGTCAATGTCCTTCCAGGATACCCGGGCCAGGTCGATTAGAAAGGCCTGCTCACAGAAGTGTTTTAGGGAGCGTTTGACAGTGATGAGGGGTGGTCGTTTGACTGCGGCTCCGTAGCGGATACAGGCAATGAGGCAGTGATCGCTGAGATCCTGGTTGAAGACAGCGGAGGTGTATTTGGAAGGCCAGTTGGTCAGGATGACGTCTATGAGGGTGCCTTTGTTTACAGAGTTAGGGTTGTACCTGGTGGGTTCCTTGATGATTTGTGTGAGATTGAGGGCATCTAGCTTAGATTGTAGGACTGGCGGGGTGTTAAGCATATCCCAGTTTAGGTCACCTAACAGAACAAACTCTGAAGCTAGATGGGGGCGATCAATTCACAAATGGTGTCCAGGGCACAGCTGGGAGCTGAGGGGGGTCGGTAGCAGGCAGCAACAGTGAGAGACTTATTTCTGGAGAGAGTAATTTTCAAAATTAGTTGTTCGAACTGTTTGGGTATGGACCTGGAAAGTATGACATTACTTTGCAGGCTCTCTCTGCAATAGACTGCAACTCCTCCCCCTTTGGCAGTTCTATCTTGACGGAAGATGTTATAGTTGATGACAACCCTAGCTGCAGGATTATATCCTGCAATGACATTATATCCTGAAATAGTTACTACAATAGGCTGACAATTCATTGTCCAAATATATATTTGTTGTTCAGAGGAGCGGCAGCAGGCTGCTGCACCCACACACCCCTACTTCCACAGTCTCTGTACTTTGCCAGCGAGAGACATTTTGCCCAACAGTAGGAATGTAACATCATTTCTGGCAGAGTCGAGCCAGTCAACCCCTTTTGATTACATTAATGTCACTGTATGATACACAGCCAGACCTTGTGTAAAATAGTATTTCATAAATTGGATGACATAACCCATGCTATCTTTCCACTTGTATACAACTCAGATGTTAAGAAATAGCAAGTACAGTAAAGCTTCTTGACCTAATAGCGAGCTAGCTAATTTGACACAAAATATAAACATGAAAGTATTTTAGCGATCCTCGCTATATGAGCCTTCACCAAATTCAAAACAACAGAAATCCCATAATTAAATTTCCTCAAACATACAAGTATTTCACACCATTTTAAAGATACACTTCCTGTTAAACCCACCACAGTGTACGATTTCAAAAAGTCTTTATTACGAAAGCAAACCAAATGATTATGTTAGGTCAGAGCCAAGTCACAGAAAAACACCGCCATTTTTCCAGCCAAGAGAGTCACAAAAAGCAGAAATAGAGATAAATGCTGCCAACACACAGACTCAACTCCAGCCACTTTAATAATGGGAATTGATGGAAATTGATGTAATATATCACTAGCCACTTTAAACAATGCTACTAAATATAATGTTTACATACCCTACACTCATCTCATACAGTGCCTTGCGAAAGTATTCGGCCCCCTTGAACTTTGCAACCTTTTGCCACATTTCAGGCTTCAAACATAAAGATATAAAACTGTATTTTTTTGTGAAGAATCAACAACAAGTGGGACACAATCATGAAGTGGAACGACATTTTTTAACAAATCAAAAACTGAAAAATTGGGCGTGCAAAATTATTCAGCCCCCTTAAGTTAATACTTTGTAGCGCCACCTTTTGCTGCGATTACAGCTGTAAGTCGCTTGGGGTATGTCTCTATCAGTTTTGCACATCGAGAGACTGACATTTTTTCCCATTCCTCCTTGCAAAACAGCTCGAGCTCAGTGAGGTTGGATGGAGAGCATTTGTGAACAGCAGTTTTCAGTTCTTTCCACAGATTCTCGATTGGATTCAGGTCTGGACTTTGACTTGGCCATTCTAACACCTGGATATGTTTATTTTTGAACCATTCCATTGTAGATTTTGCTTTATGTTTTGGATCATTGGCTTGTTGGAAGACAAATCTCCGTCCCAGTCTCAGGTCTTTTGCAGACTCCATCAGGTTTTCTTCCAGAATGGTCCTGTATTTGGCTCCATCCATCTTCCCATCAATTGTAACCATCTTCCCTGTCCCTGCTGAAGAAAAGCAGGCCCAAACCATGATGCTGCCACCACCATGTTTGACAGTGGGGATGGTGTGTTCAGGGTGATGAGCTGTGTTGCTTTTACGCCAAACATAACGTTTTGCATTTTTGCCAAAAAGTTCAATTTTGGTTTCATCTGACCAGAGCACCTTCTTCCACATGTTTGGTGTGTCTCCCAGGTGGCTTGTGGCAAACTTTAAATGACACTTTTTATGGATATCTTTAAGAAATGGCTTTCTTCTTGCCACTCTTCCATAAAAGCCAGATTTGTGCAATATACGACTGATTGTTGTCCTATGGACAGAGTCTCCCACCTCAGCTATAGATCTCTGCAGTTCATCCAGAGTGATCATGGGCCTCTTGGCTGCATCTCTGATCAGTCTTCTCCTTGTATGAGCTGAAAGTTTAGAGGGACGGCCAGGTCTTGGTAGATTTGCAGTGGTCTGATACTCCTTCCATTTCAATATTATCGCTTGCACAGTGCTCCTTGGGATGTTTAAAGCTTGGGAAATCTTTTTGTATCCAAATCCGGCTTTAAACTTCTTCACAACAGTATCTCGGACCTGCTTGGTGTGTTCCTTGTTCTTCATGATGCTCTCTGCGCTTTTAACGGACCTCTGAGACTATCACAGTGCAGGTGCATTTATACGGAGACTTGATTACACACAGGTGGATTGTATTTATCATCATTAGTCATTTAGGTCAACATTGGATCATTCAGAGATCCTCACTGAACTTCTGGAGAGAGTTTGCTGCACTGAAAGTAAAGGGGCTGAATACTTTTGCACGCCCAGTTTTTGATGTGTCATTCCACTCCATGATTGTGTCCCACTTGTTGTTGATTCTTCACAAAAAAATACAGTTTTATATCTTTATGTTTGAAGCCTGAAAGTTCAAGGGGGCCAAATACTATCTCATGCACCACTCAAGTTAAAGTTGAACTGATGCCATGGCAGAAGAATGTTGCAGCTGTGAGGCAGCGCTGGCCCACACCTGCCCTGTCTGTCGGGTGAGTAGTATTGGTTGGTACTGAATGTGCTTTTATGTTTCTCTCTATTTGTAGGCTATTGTACTGGCCTGAGCAGTACAGTCTTTCATAGGTGTATTAGTTTGTTGCATCATATTGCTTAGTTCATCACTTGTATCAACTTTGAATTTAATTTAAGCCACAGATTGTGAACCTCATCCATTTTTTACTTGACCTTTATAGATGCAGACACAAAGACATTCTAGCAGCACTTTGAGAGCAAGCATCCCAAGTCTCCAATGGTCCCAGTACTGGTTGATGTGCAGGCCTAAGTGACCACACACACTCAAATGGGCCTACAGCTGCAATACGATTCTTCCATCGTTCACACATGGTAGACATTGTGTAAACCACCATGTTGTCTACAAAATGCTGTCCTCAATGCTGAAGATGTATAGTCTGTGGCTCAATTTGTGGATATGGTGTGATCATTCATCATCTTTAATGTTGGGACTCAGACACACAATGACCACGATGTGAATGCTGCAACTGAGACAGAGTTATGTCGAGGGACACAAGCTGAGACCCAGAGTATGACTGGACATGGGCTGGATATCTTTGACAACCATCTCTCCAGCTACCCTTTATTCCACACTAAGCCTTTTATGTCCCATGGTCCCTCAACTTCAGACACTTTGGAACTCTCGATCTCATCTCTATAAATCCACCCTGTCTTCACCCATTTTCCATATGCTGCTTCCTTCACTTCACTAAAAGATAATACAAATACATATTTGAAATGCAAGAGAAAGGCCATAATGTATTATTCCAGACCATTTGAAATTTAGATTTTGGCCACTAGATGCCAGCAGTGTATGTGCAAAGTTTTAGACTGATCCAATGAAACATTGCATTTCTGTTCAACATTTTGTGTCGAGACGGTCCAATTTGTTAATGAATAACTTTCATGGTCAAAACTGTGTACTCTCCTAAAACAATAGCATGGAATTATTTCACTAATAGCTACTGCAAATTGAACAGTGCAGTTAGATTATCAAGAATTTAAGCTTTCTGACAATATCAGATATGTCTGTGTCTTGGAAAATGTTCTCGTTACTTACAGCCTCATGCTAATCGCATTAGCTCAACCGTCCCGCAGGGGACCCACCAATCCTGAAGGAGAAGACGATCTGGTAAAATAAGGGTATGTTGCTAATATTATTCAGGTAGGTAGGTAGCTAGATTCTTTGCAAAAAAAGAGGCTAGTATTTATGGCACATTATACATTTCTGACTGCTACTAGGATAGTATTCTGTACAAGACCATAAGACAAATATTAGTTAAATAAAATATGGAACAGTAGATTCAAATGTTCAATATGTATTTCATTTTGGATCAATGAAGCAAGTAGCTAGCTAGCTGACAGCAAAGGTGTCAGCTAGAGATGACATGCAAGAGCTTGCAGGGATGTGTGGTCTTGCACTGTCTGCTTTGATGCTAATTAGCATTTTTGTATCTGAGAGTAAATAGAGACAATATAATGATAGGTCACCAGGCTGCTCGTTATGGTGCACACCTGTCACCATCGTTACATGCACCTGTGCATCATCAGACTCACCTGGGCTCCATCACTTCTCTGATTACCTTCCCTATGAAGTGGGGCAAAAAAGTATTTAGTCAGCCACCAATTGTGCAAGTTCTCCCACTTAAAAAGTTTTTTTATTTTTATCATAGGTACACTTCAACCATGACGGACAAAATGAGAACAAAAATACAGAAGATCACATTGTAGGATTTTTAATGAATTTATTTTCAAATTATGGTGGAAAATAAGTATTTGGTCACCTACAAACAAGCAAGATTTCTGGCTCTCACAGACCTGTAACTTCTTCTTTAAGAGGCTCCTCTGTCCTCCACTCGTTACCTGTTTGAACTTGTTATCAGTATAAAGGACACCTGTCCACTACCTCAAACAGTCACACTCCAAACTCCACTATGGCCAAGACCAAAGAGCTGTATAAGGACACCAGAAACAAAATTGCAGACCTGCACCAGGCTGGGAAGACTGAATCTGCAATAGGTAAGCAGCTTGGTTTGAAGAAATAAACTGTGGGAGCAATTATTAGGAAATGGAAGACCACTGATAATCTCCCTCGATCTGGGGATCCATGCAAGATCTCACCCCGTAGGATCAAAATTATCACAAGAACGGTGAGCAAAAACCCCAGAACCACACGGGGGGACCTAGTGAATGACCGGCAGAGAGCTGGGACCAAAGTAATAAAGCCTACCATCAGCAAGGGCATTGAAGTTGAAACGTGGCTGGGTCTTTCAGCATGACAATGATCCCAAACACACCGCCCGGGCAACGAAGGAATGGCTTCATAAGAAGCATTTCAAGGTCCTGGAGTGGCCTAGCCAGTCTCCAGATCTCAACCCTATAGAACATCTTTGGAGGGAGTTGAAAGTCCGTATTGCCCAGCAACAGCCCCAAAACATCACTGCTCTAGAGGAGATCTGCATGGAGGAATGGGCCAAAATACCAGCAACAGTGTGTGAAAACCTTGTGAAAACTTACAGAAAACGTTTGACATCTGTCATTGCCAACAATGATTTCTGGATTTTCTGGATTTTTTTCTGTCATAGTTGAAGTGTACCTATGTTGAAAATTACAGGCCTCTCATCTTTAAGTAGGAGAACTTGCACAATTGGTGGCTGACGAAATACTTTTTTGCCCCACTGTATATGTCACTCCCTTTGGTTCCTTCCCCAGGCATCATTGTTTCTGTGACAGTTCTGTGCTTTGTTTGTGTGTCTTAATTTTGTATTATGTTGTGTTTATTTGTTAAAACACTCACGCACTGAACTTGCTTCCCGACTCTCAGCGCACATCATTACAGCCAGGCAGGAAAGGTAGAGGAGAACATATAGAATAAAATGCTCTGTGGTAAATAGAAGCTTCTTGCAGATTCTGAAGCCAATGTGGCATGTTGAATTTATTTTCGTCCTATGAATTTGGTTCTTGTGTTTGAACCACTTTGGCTATTAGCGGTTCAAATGCTAGAGCATGGATGTGCTTTCTCTTCCGCTCTGTGATGATCACAGGACTTTAGAAGGGAGTGTGACAAAAAACGCAATTTGGTCCCCCTAAGAATATAGTTGAATAGTGCGGTCATAGGATAGTCTTTCCAATACCTATTTAATCTTGCTCTTGTGACTGACTGGGTTTGAACCAGGTCTCCTGCATGTCACAAGACGGTTTGCCCACAGGGATTAGTTCAGGAAGCTAACGCAAGGTTATTCAAACCACCTCGGTTACATTTTTACCTCCCATTGGGTTTGAAATCAGGCCTACTGCAAAACATTCTGTGGCAAACAGAAGCATCTGTGCAACCCATTTAATGAGCACAACAGAAGTGGTTTGATGATCCAGCCATGTGATAAGTAGCCTCGTCATTACCAGAACAATTACCGAATGTTGCGAGCCATTCGTTTAAACTTATGGGATCAGGCCACTGTGATGAGCAACCTTAACTGAGACATTAAGACAGTTTGACTGTGTTACACACGCCTCTGTGAAGAGGGAACGCAACACCCTGCTACAATTCAACCCTCCATGAAGTGAAAGAGGTATGGGACTGTAGGTGCGAGTAAGGATAACAAATGGCAGAGAATTTAACGTTTACTAGGAATTTATTCCGTCACACAGTAATATGGGGAAATGGGGCTGGACGGAACCAAAGCAAAGAAAGTAAATGTCAAAGCCCCCGCTCCTATCTTACCTACCTACCCACTACTAATCCAACTTAGCACCACCTGGTGCGCTAACCAAAATACAGGGGGTGGTCCGCCCAGGTCTTACCTAGTGTGCCTAGACAGTGAATATACTACTGGTATATGTATGCCCGCGGGCCTCTTGCCTAAGCACTCCCTGGGTGCCTTCCCCCCTGGGAACAAACAAAACATAATTTTACAATCAAAAACGGTCCTTTTGTCATAGACAAACCTTAGTAGGGCGGCTACAAAAATACTGGCAACAAATTATACCTTTGCGCAACAACGAAAACACAGGACATACTAATCATCTCTCTCTGAGAACAACCAGCACAGTAAATAACCCACAGCAATCAGCCTCCTCTCTCTGCAATCCTCTTTCTTCTGAACAACAGAACACTGGCTTTTATATAGCTTCAGAAGGAGTCCAATCGGATACAGCTGTACGAGGGGGCGGGGGGGCGGGGTCAGCCCTAATCAGCAATGGGGCTGACCAATCAGCTGCTTGGGGATAATTCAGGAAGCCATCCTGAAACACACACTCACAAATACACAAACTACAACACAGAAACTGGGGAACGTAACAGAATGATCCAGCTCTAATCCAGCTCTCCAGTCCACCAGACAATGCAACTTTTCAGGTCTCAGACAAGTCACTCATCACACAAGTGTGGTCACAGAACAAGCTGTGTTACACTTCACTCCCCATTAGACCTCCTCCTTGAAGAGACCCATCCAAGTCACAGGGCAAATGCCTAGGCTTTAGCTTAACAGGCTAACACAGTCTTAACACAGTCAGTCACATGTAAATCTCATAATGACTAGCATTGCCGGAGACTTGAAACCAGGGTCGGACTGGGACCAAAAATCTTCCCTGGCATTTCTAACACACCAGGTAATTTTTTTCCTCCAGGCCCCCAAACTGGCCCATTATTTTCCTTGAGGCCCCCATTATTAGCCAGATAATTATAATTTTGCACAAAAAAAACATGCCCACTGGGCTAAAACTGGACCAGCCCATCTGACATTTGCCCTAAATGCCACATGGCCAGTTGGCCTTTGCTTATTTTACTGTTAACAGTTTGTATTGTTTTCCACATATAAACAACACAAAAATAACAGTACGAACTGAACAAAAAAACACAGGAGGGGAAGGGGTGGGAGGGCGAAATGCAGTGTGTCAAATAAGCATCAAATACATTAGTTACAAGGTTTTCATTTCATACAACACTGTAATTGGCAGATTTTCAAGTATACACTAACAGCATTCAAACTTTCATGTGTACCTTTCCTGAGTCCAATAGAGTGTAGCATAGCATAGAGTGTCCTAGTGACCATGTAAACCTAAATCAAAGTCCTTGGCGTAGGCAAGCTGCACGTTCCATGTATTTAAGGTAATCCTCCAGCCAGCGGCCCACAGAAAAGCCAGTTGGCTTATGTACCTTCCATTTAAAAAGAATGATTTTCTTGACTGAAAGACAACCCAATGATAACAAATTATTCTTAACATTAGACAGTATATTTTCTGGACTTTGACCAAGTAGACATGAGATGGGACACATTGGAAATTCAACATGAAACATTTCTGACAAAACTGAAATAACTTCAAATATTTTCACTGCAGGGCATTCCCACAACATGTGGAGTAGAGACCAGTTGCTACCACAGTTGTGCCATCATAAATTAGATACCTTTTTTTTTATCCATCTTTGAGATGCATACAGGGGTGATACAGGCTGTACAGAATATCTTCTACTGAATTATCTTATACTTAACACATTTTGAAGTGGCCTGACCACTTCTCCAAATAGTGTCCGATTGCGATTGAGTTGAGTTGAGTTTATTTTTATTTTTACAGGGACAGTGCACATTAATCAACATTTCAGTAAAAGTGCCGGTTTTAGCCAACCGGCTAATTTTCAACCTCAGTCCCTGGGCAGGTTATTAAAAACAATTACAATATAGACAATAGCAACATAGAACAAGCAAGACATAGCATACAGACAGAGCAACATAGGACAAGCAAGACGTAGCATACAGACAGAGCAGCATAAAACAAAAAGCAGCAAGACAAAATTCATAAAAGCAACAAAGTGTTTCCACACCTCACAAGCTACAGACAACAGACAACATGGAGTGGCAACACACAGCTAGGGACCATGTTCACAAATCTGATTGACCTTTAGCCATGTCTTCAAGCATTTTGTGAAAGTGTGATATGTGGTGCAGTTATGTGTGTCTGATGGCAGTGTATTCCAGACATGGGAAGCTCTCACAGAGAATGCAGATTTACTAAAGGTGCTTTTCCTTAGGGGAACTATACAGTCACCTCTCATGGCAGACCTTGTGGATCTGCTGCCATATGTCTGGGTTTTCTGTTTAACAAAAATATTGAGTGGAGGGGGAGCCAGGCCATTGAGGATCTTGAATACAAGACATGCGTCGGTGTATTGCACAAGATTTTCCCAACTCAAGAGCTCATGCTTTCTAAGGAGTGAGAAGTGTTCAGGTCGCGCTCCCATGCTAACTGAATGGGGGAATGATCATCCCTCAACAGTACAGTAGCTGTACCGGGTTTATCTATCTGCTAAGATTAAGAAGGGGACTATTTTGTGCGGGTAGAATACGTAAATCCAGTTGATATTGTATCCTGATAGGGAGCCAAATTAATCAATCATCTTTAAAACTGCTGGTAGGGAGATTACAGAGTTAATAAGGGTGAGTAGGATGTCATCAGCATATACATTCAATTTGAACTCATGCTCATAAATGCACACACCTGAGATGGTCTCTTCAGTGTGTATCAAACATGCCAGGGGTTCTAAAGCTAAAATAAATAGGAGTGGACAAGCGGGGCAACTCTGTCTCAAACCTCGGTGGGGACTAAATGAGTCAGACACTATTCCTTTCGTTTTGATAGACGGGGGCACTGTATGAGGCCCTGAGACAGCTAATGAACATGGGACCAAAGCCAAATTTGGTGAGCGTACAAAACAGTTACGGCCATTCTATCCTGTCAAAGACTTTCGCGGCATTCAAGGATGCTACTAACACTGGGGTTTTAAGAGAAGAAACCTTGGACATGACATGAAACAGCCTACCCATGAGACAACCTGGGTTGAATCCAACCTGATCTAGATTTATTATTGGTTACTTACTAGGCTTGGGTAGCAGAGAGATAGTGGCTCGGAACATGGATGGAGACATTGATTTTGAATCTAGTGTTTTATTAAAATAATTTCAGACGGATTGGGGACAGCTGTCTTTTTAGGCTGTCAATCGCCAGGTGTTTTCCCAGGGGACATTTTCATAATTGCATTGTCAATTTCTAGCTGGGTGATCGAGAGATCAAATTAACTTTATCCACTATATTGAGAGCGGGAAGGTCAAAGCTCTTGAAAAAGGCACCAAAGTCATTGTCACATGCTATACTCTCTGACCCATACAATTTGGCATAGAATTGTTTAAAATATTGATTCATTCTGTTGTCATCACATACTATCCCTAATGGCTGGAATCGACTGTCTGTTTTCTATTTACTTCAAGCCTACCACTGTAGTGTCGTCTGCAAAGTTGATGATTGAGTTGGAGGCGTGCATGGCCACGCAGTCATGGGTGAACAGGGAGTACAGGAGAGGGCTGAGAACGCAGCCTTGTGGGGCCCCAGTGTTAAAGATCAGCGGGGTGGAGATGTTGTTTCCTATCCTCACCACCTGGGGGAGGCCCGTCCAGGAAGTCCAGGACCCAGCTGCACAGGGCAGGGTCGAGACCAAGGGTCTACTATGGTGTTAAATGCTGAGCTCAATGAGGGTTAGGGCAGTGTGCAATGTGATTGTGATTGTGTCGTCTGTGGACCTATTGGGGCGGTAAGGGAATTGGAGTGAGTCTCGGGTGTCAGGTAGGGTGGAAGTGATATGGTCCTTGACTAGTCTCTCAAAGCACTTCATGATGACGGAAGTGAGTGCTAAGGGGCGAAAGTCATTTAGCTCAGTAACCTTAGCTTTCTTGGGAACTGGAACAGTGGTGGCCCTCTTGAAACATGTGGGAACAGCAGACTGGGATAAGGCTTGATTGAATATGTACGTCAACATACCAGCCAGCTGGTCTATGCATGTTCTGAGGGATGCCGTCTGGGCCGGCAGCCTTGCGAAGGTTAACACGTTTAAATGTTTTACTCACGTTAGCTGTGGTGAAGGGGATCTTGCAGGTTTTGGTAGAGGGCTGTGTCAGTGGCACTGTATTGTCCTCAAAGCAAGCAAAGAAGTTGATTAGTTTGTCTGGGAGCAAGACATCGTGGTCCGCGACGGGGCTGGTTTTCCTTTTGTAGTCCGTGATTGACGGTAGACCCTGTCACATACCTCTCGTGTCTGAGCCGTTGAATTGCGACTCTACTTTGTCTCTATACTGACACTTCGCTTGTTTGATTGCCTTGAGGAGAAAATATCTACAGTTTGTATTCGGCCATGTTTCCGTTCACCTTGCCCTGATGAAAAGCAGTGGTTCGCGCTTCAGTTTTGCCCGAATGCCTCCATCAATCCACGGTTTCAGGTTGGGGAAGGTTTTAATAGACGCTGTGGTTACAACATCACAGATGCACTTGCTAATAAACCCGCTCACCCAATCAGCGTATTCATCAATGTTATTGTCCGACACTATGCGGAACATATCCCAGTCCACGTGATCGAAGCAATCTTGAAGCATGGAATCCGATTGGTCAGACCAGCGTTGAACAGACCAGAGCACGTGCGCTTCCTGTTTTAGTTTCTGTCCATAGGCGGTGACCAACAAAATGGAGTCGTGGTCAGATTTTCAGAAAGGAGAGCGGGGAGGGCTTTGTATGCGTCACGGAGGTTAGAATAACAACGATTCCAGAGTTTTGCCATGTTTCTATTCAAGCATTGATTGACAAGGTAATGGGTCTATGGTATTGGAGAACATTTGAAAAAACTGACCCCTCCGACACTGTACGTTAGTTACATCGTGACATGTCATGGCGTAATGTACAGCACGCATAAAGCAACTATATCTGACTTACAGCCTCTCTCCACCAGGTGTAGCACTTCTCTCACCGTTTAAAAGCAAGAAATGGATAGGTTAAGGGGAATACCTAGTCATTTTTTGCATCATCACTGCATGCCCCAGCTGATGAACCAGCGGAACTGGACACTACCTTATACACACACACACAATATCCGCTGTTTACTTCTGAAGATCACTTTAGCACTGCTCTAAAAACCAGATTCAAATTCGACACAAACCTTCAAATATGTATGTAATGACACAAGATATAAACTTTCTAGTGTTTTATTTACATTTTAGAGGTGATAAGGTGATATGTTGGACAGATCGAGTGAAAAAAAGCTGTTTCCCCACACGACATCTCTCCTTCTCACTATCACGCAATAGGTTTCACTTCCCCACCCTCCATTTTAAAAAAGACCCGATGGAGCTCATTGCCTTCTTGAGTCATGCAGAGATCGGCATCATGATGCCTCGTCATTGATTTTGTTGGAAAGGGGAGAAATTGTGCTTTACAATGGTATTGATATTACAGTTGATCTGGATGTATTATGTTTTTTGGGCGCTGAAATAAGGTCAATTGTACGGACCAGCACGATGTACAAAAGTGAGTTAGTTTACGTTATGTCATATGGTAATAGTATTAAACAATATACATCCCACCTGGTTTACCAGGCATTTAAACCATATAATCCAGATATAAAGAACAGAAAACATGGGTTTGGTGCTTGGTTTGCACTGGGCCTAAAACATTAGACTACTAATAGCTTTGAGGTCAGTAAGATACGATACAGTTACAGTATATGTATACAAATCAAAATATGCATGAGAACAAATTGTAAAAACAACAAAAATTGTTGACTGTAAATTGCATGGACATGTTAGCACATTTAAATTCTAATTAATAAACTAAACATAGGCTAACCAAGTAGCCTAACTTGCGGCTTGAATATAAATAACATCCCAAACAGTGCTAGTTAGCCAGCTAGCGGCTAGCCAGCTAGCGGCTAGCCAGCTAGCGGCTAGCCAGCTAGCGGCTAGCCAGCTAGCTAGCCACCGATCAAAAAAGGGACTTAATGTTGATGTTATAATGCAATTCCCAACAACAAATTTGCATGTTTTTTGGGGGATCCCCCCATTAACACCCATGACTAACGTAGAGAGGCTGCTGCCAACACACAGACTCATATCTGGCCACTTTAATAAATGGACTTAATAAAGGTATCACTAGTCACTTTAAATAATGCCACTTTAATAATGTTTACATACCCTACATTACTCATCTCATATGTATACACTGTATTCTATACCATCTACTGCATCTTGCCTATGTAGCACGGCCATCCCTCATCCATGTATTTATATGTGTATATTCTTATTCATTCCTTTGCATTTGTGTGTGTATAAGGTAGATGTTGTGAATATGTTAGAATACTTGTCAGATATTACTGCAATGTCAGAACTAGAAGCACAAGCATTTTGCTACACTTGCATTAACAACTGCTAACCATGTGTATGCAACCAATACAATTTGATTTGAGGAGCTCAAGAGTACTTCTGCAGGTTCATGTCGGCTTCAGTAGGCGAGGAGTAGGTGAACTGCTCCCCGCTGATGGTGACACAGAGAATGGCAGGATGCATCAGCCCGAATCACAGTCCAGGCTTGCAGTTTCTTCTTCACCTCCGTGAACTTAGCACATTTCTTCTGCACATCAGTGGAGAAGACCTGGTACACAGAGAACCGTTGGCCCTCCCAGGTGAGCTCCTTTGCTGTCGCCGCTCTGACCATGACCTGCTTGTCGTTCCATCTCAGCAGCCGTAGTATTATCTTGCAGGGGCTCTTGTCCGGGGCAGGACTTGGTCTGAGTGCCCGGGGCACACGTTCAATCTCAGGGACTGGTTTGTTGTCGGGCCGTCCAAACCATCTTTCAGCAGAGAGATGTCTTTCTCTGACTGTGACGCCTGGTTTTGAACTGCAACCATGTCTTCTTCCAAATCACCAATGCCCTTCTCTGCTCCCACCGTCCTGTCGAGAAAGGCTTTTGCGTGTTAATGGAATTGTTCATGTTTTCAAGTTTAGTGTGATGTTTATGGGCCCATTTTGGAGTTTAATCTTTTGAGTCTTCTTGAAGACTTGTATTAGTGTTGCAGAGATCTGCGAAACTCCCTCCTCAGTCTGGAGTGTCGCCCATTACGCAATTGAAGGCCTTTGGAATGTGTGTTTTTGAGGCAGAAGTCCTGAGTTCGAGTCTCCAAATGAGCTGAATCAGGGGGAAGAGGTACTCGCTAAGCAGGCAGTGTGACATCCTTTACAATGGTGCCACAGGACTCGGATCTACTGTACAGTTCCGCTGTTTGCACTGTTCTGTGAAGGGAGTAGAACACAGCATTGTATGTGATCTTCAGTTTTTTGGCAATTTCTCACAGAGAATAGCTTTAATTTCTCAGAACAAGAATAGTCTGACGAGTTTCAGAAGAAAGGTCTTTGTTTCTGGCCATTTTGAGTCTGTAAACAAAAACACAAATGCCAATGCTCCAGTTACACAACTAGGCCAGTTTTGTTGCTTCTTTAATCAGAACAAAAGTTTTCAGCTGTGCTAACATTACAGCAAAAGGGTTTTCGAATCATCAATTATCTTTTAAAATTATACATTTGGATTAGCTAACACAACGTGCTATTGGAACAGAGGAGTGATGGTTGCTGATAATGGGCCTCAGTACGCCTATGTAGATATTCCATAAAAAAAAAAAATCTGCCGTTTTCAGCTGCAATAGTCATTTATAATTTTAACAATGTCTACACTGTATTTCTGTTAAATGTTGATGTTATTTAAATGGACAAAAAAAGGCCTTTTCTAAGCGACCCCAAACTTTTGAACGGTAGTGTACATACATACATACATCTTTTTGCATTGAATGTAGTAATGTATTGACTTCTATACATCAATATCTAGTCTGTGGAGGTTGGAGAGAGGAGCGAGAGGTGGAGGAGGGAGGGAGAGAGAGAAATGGAGGGGGGAGGGGGAGATTAACTAAGAATAGCATGGAAAACTACCAGAAAGAGAGAGAAAAGGGAGAGTGAGGGAGGGGGAGAGAGAGGGAGTGGAGCGAGAGAAAGAGAGGAAGGAGAGCGATGTGGGGGAAAGAGAGAAGAGTGAGACAGAAAGATTTAGAAGAGGGAGTGGTAGGGAGAGAGGAGGGGGATAAAGAGGAGGCAGGGTGACATAGGGTTGCAGAGAGGGAGAGAGGGGGGGAAGAGAGGTAGAAGAGAGAGTGGGAGGGAGAGAGGGGTTTAAAGAAGGGGAGGGAGAGAGAAGAAGGGGTTTAAAGAGGCGATAGAGAGAGACAGAGCGAAGCAAAGAGAGCGGGACATGGACAGAGAAGAGATAGAGAGGGGGGATTGGAGAATAACGAGAGAAAGAAGGAAGGAGAGAGGATGGACAGAGAGGGGGTGAAAGAAGGGGGCGGGAGTGAGAAAATAAATATGGGGGGTACACAGAGGACGTAGAGAGAGGGGGAGGCAGAGAGAGGGAGGGAGGACAAAGGGGGAAAGTGAGTGAGTGGGGAGATAGAGGGTAAAGATGAAGGTAGAAGGGAGGGGACAGAGACAAAGAGAAATGTGGGGTTGGGAAAGAGAGGAGAGCGAGACAGAGGAAAATAATTTAGTGAAGAGAGAAAGAGAGAGAGAGGGGGTGGAGATGGTGGAGGGGGTGAAAGAAGGGGGTGGGAGAGAAGGAGGAGGATACTGTAGATTATTTCATCACAGGCAGATCATTTCACTAAGACCACTATTAGACCAGCAAAATTACAGGATATCTAAAAATGGCAGAAACAAACCACAAGGGAGAAGAGCCCAGTAAATTACACAAGAGCAATCAGACCTATAGATGAACTAAGAATAGCATGGAAAACTACCAGAAAGAGAGAGAGAGAGAGAATGGGGAGGAGAGAGAGAGGGTAAAGGGTGGGGAGGGAGAGGGAGAAAGAGATGGGGTAGAAAGAGACAGGGGAAATTATTAATAGAAGATAGAAAAGGAGAGAGAGAGAGAGAGAGAAAGAGAGAGAGAGAGAGAGAAAGAGAGAGTGCAAGGTTGGAGGAGGTAAAATAAGGGGGCTGGAGAGAAGAGAAGATGGGGAATTAAAGGGAGGTATAGAGGGATGCAAAGAGAGGGAGAGAAAATGAGAGAGGGAGAGAGTGAGAGGCAGAGAAAGAGAGAGATGGAGAGGACCGATTAAAGAAAATAGAGAGGGTGGAGGGGTTTAAAGAAAGGGGAGGGAATGAGAAGAGATGGTATGGGGAGAGAGAGGCAAAGAGAGGGAGGGAGGGAAGAGGCAAAGCGAGGGAGGGAATAAGGGAGATGGAGAGGGGGATTGGAGAAGGGAGAGGGTGGAGGAGGTGAAAGAAGGGTGAGTGAGAGAAGAGAAAGAGGGGGATAAAGAGGGGTTATAGGGGGAGGCAAAAAAAGGGAGAGGGAAGGAGGGAGAATGGGAAGTGAGAGATGTAGAGTGGTGATTAGATAAGAAATAGAGAGAAGGCTCACCTCTACAGCTCACCTCTTGGCAGTAATACTGTAGATTATGTCATCACTCCAGATCCAGTTTCTTTCATGGCATTCATGTCCAGCCCACTAAAACTACTATAAGAACATAGCAAATTTACACGATATCTAAAAGGGCAGAAACAAACCACAACTGAGAAGCACCCAGTAAATTATAGATGAACAAAGAATAGCATGGAAAACTACCTGAAAGCAATTGGCAATCCAAAAATTAAATCCCTCCTAGACAACTTTCTGGCCCACACATATCCTCACAATAAAGAAGGCATACATGTGGCTGTACAAAACATAAAACAATTTGTTTTGCAAAATAGCATCCTTACAATCAAAAAAATATAAATGACAAAAGCATTGAGAGCCAGACAACCAGGATATGCACCTTCAATATTGGGAAACCCTAAAAGAATACAAACAGACTCCCAGAACAAAGTAAGAACAACACATCAGATACCAACTTAATCAATTTGAGGAATCCATTGATTCAAACAACTTTTGGGAAAATTTAAAATCCCTAAACAAACCACACCAAGAAGAATTGGCAATCCAAAATGGTGACTAATGGAACACTCACTTTAAAGAACTATATAAAAATGAATTCGGAACAAAAATAAATACATGGAAAACTACAAATTCTTTATTCAACTATGTTTACCTTTATTTAACTAGGCAAGTCAGTTCAGAACAAATTCATATTTACAATGACAGCCTACCGGGGAACAGTGGGTTAACTGCCTTGTTCAGGGGCAGAATGACAGATTTTTATCTTGTCTGCTTGGGGATTCAAGCCAGCAACCTTTCGGTTACTAGCCCAACACTCTAACCACTACATCCCAGAACCCTTTGTATTCCCCAACAACAGAAAAATAACAATTGGGATAAAAAATACAGGCCCTGCAACCCATGGAAGGCCTGTGGTACTGACGGAATATTGAACAAATTGATAAAATACACAGACCACAAATTTACCACTGCCATACTCAAACTATTTAACAGCATTTTGAGTGTACTGTGTGCTATTACCCTGACATCTGGAACCAAGGACGAAAAACCAAAACAAAAATGTTATAGATACAAATTTGACCCAATGTCACGTTCTGACCTTAGTTCTTTTGTTATGTCTTTGTTTTAGTATGGTCAGGGCGTGAGTTGAGTGGGTAGTCTGTTATTTTCTTATGTTGTGGTTTTGTGTTTGGCCTGGTATGGTTCTCAATCAGAGGCAGGTGTCGTTCGTTGTCTCTGATTGAGAATCATACTTAGGTAGCCTTTTCCCACCTGTGTGGTGTGGGTGATTGTTTTCTGTTATGTGTATGTCACCTTACAGAACTGTTTCATTTCGTTCTCCTTTGTTATTTTGTTTAGTGTTCTCTGCTGCGCTTTGGTCCTCACCTCATTCCAACGACGAGCGTTACACCCAAACAATTACCGTGGCATTTGTGTCAACAGCAACCAAGGGAAAATATTCTCTGCCGTCTTGAACAGCAGATTACTGTACTTCCTGAGTGAAAACAATGTCTTGAGCAAAGGTCAAATTGGATTTCTACCAAATTATTGAACATCAGACCACATTTATACCCTAGACACCCTAATTGATAAACGTGAATCAAAACTAAACTAAAATGTTTTCCTGCAGATTTCAGTTCGGCATGAAGGCATTTCCCTCAAATTAATTGAAAATGGTATGGGTGGAAAAACATATGCGGTCGTCAAATCAACGTATGCAAAAAACAAATGTGCAGTCAAAATTTGAAAAAACATACACATTTATTTGTCCAGGGGTGGGGAGTGAGACAGGGGAACAACTTGAGCTCAAGTATTTTTAATATACAGTATACATTAATGAATTGGCAAAAACACCACAAAAGAGGGGCTACAGAAACAATTAGATAATCTACAACAGTTATGTCAGATCTGGGCCCTGATAGTCAGTCTCAAAAATAAAAATACACATTACAGAAACAATGTAAATGTCAAGGAAATCGATATCCATTTTTACTGGGCTCCACTGATATAGAACACACACACACGTACACATATTTTTGAGGAAAAAAAAATCTGCTCCACAGGGAACTTCAACCTGGCTGTGAATTAACTGAAAGACAAAGCAAGGAAGGCATTCTCTTTTGACGTCCGGATGAAAAGCATGCCCAAAATAAACTGCCTGTTACCCAGGCCCAGATGCTAGGATATGCATATAATCGGTACACTCTGAAGTTTCTAAAACTGTTAAAATTATGTCTGTGAGTATAATAGAACTGATATGGCAGGCGAAACCCTGAGGACAAACCACCCCCCCCAAAAAAAAAATCTGCCTACAATTATTTACAATGACTTTTTATTATAAGGCCAAGTCCTCCCAGATTGCAGTTCCTAGGGCTTCCACTAGATGTCAACAGTCTTAGAGTTTCAGACTGTCTTTTGGAACAATGACCAAGAAATTGTAGTTTTTCTAGGTGGCTCCCATTTTGGCTGTAGTGTTTCCAAACGCGTGGAAGAGAGCGCGTTATTTGGTATTTTTCTCCGGTCAAGACAATAACGATTCTCCGTACTACATTTTATAGTTTATTTATGTATTAGGGTATGATTAAGGTTTGATTATAAACGTTTTTTGACTTGTTTGGAAAAGTTTATTAGTAACCTTTGGGATTCATTTTGTATGCATTTTGATGGAGGGAAACTGGGTGGATTATTGACTAAAGCGCCAGCTAAACTGAGTTTTTATGGATATAAAGAAGGACATTATCAAACAAAAGGACCATTTGTGATGTAACTGAGACCTTTTGGAGTGCTAACAGAAGAAGATCAAAGGTAATGCATTTATTATTATATTATTTATTCCATAAAGATTATTTTTAAAGCCGAAATACATCAGTTTGTTCTTCAAGTTTTGTTAGGAAATCACACAACAACGCCGAAAAATATTCCAAATTAGATCCATAATATCGACAGAAAGATTCCCTAATAATTGCTCCCACAGTTTATTTCTTCAAACCAAGCTGCTTACCTATTGCAGATTCAGTCTTCCCAGCCTGGTGCAGGTCTACAATTTTGTTTCTGGTGTCCTTTGACAGCTCTTTGGTCTTGGCCATAGTGGAGTTTGGAGTGTGATTGTTTGAGGTTGTGGACAGGTGTCTTTTATACTGATAACAAGTTCAAACAGGTGCCATTAATACAGGTAACGAATGGAGGACAGAGGAGCCTCTTAAAGAAGAAGTTACAGGTCTGTGAGAGCCAGAAATCTTGCTTGTTTGTAGGTGACCAAATACTTATTTTCCACCATAATTAGCAAATAAATTCATAAAAAATCCTACAATGTGATTTTCTGGATTGTTTTTCTCATTTTGTCTGTCATAGTTGAAGTGAACCTATGATGAAAATTACAGGCCTCTCTCATCGTTTTAAGTGGGAAAACTTGCATAATTGGTGGCTGACTAAATGCTTTTTTGCCCCACTGTATGGATGGAATTACTCTAACAAAGGACCAATTGTGATGTTTTTGTGACATATTGGAGTGCCAACAAAAGAAGCTCGTCAAAGGTAATGCATGTTTTATATTTTATTTTAGCGTTTTGTGTAGCGCCTGCAGGGATGAAATATGCTACCCTCTTTGTTGACATTGTGCTGTCATCAGATAATAGCTTCTTATGCTTTCGCCGAAAAGCCTTTTAAAAATCTGACATGTTGGCTGGATTCACAACGAGTGTAGCTTTAATTGAGTATCTTACGTGTGTGATTTAATGAATGTTTGATTTTATATAATTATTTGAATTTGCCACGCTGCATTTTCCCCGTTTTTTTTCCAAGAGGGACGCAGGTGTCCCCTATACCATAAGAAGTTATTACGTTTTTCCTCTAACTTATTCTGTGCATCTATGGTACAATTTATTTTGTTAAAATAAACTATTTTGACTTAATGACGGCACATAAAAAGCATCTCATTTTTATAATTAACATTTATGTAACTAGGCAAGTCAGTGGAGAACAAATTCTTATTTATAATGACGGCATACCCCAGCCAAACCCAGACGACACTGGGCCAATTGTGCACCACCCTATGGGACTCCCAATCATGGCTGGATGTGATACAGCCTTAATTCGAAACGGGTACCTTAGTGACATCTCTTGTACTGAGATGCAGTGTCTAGGACTGCTGCGCATATCAGGAGCTCGTACAATAAGAGGATCTGCTGTACCTATGTTATGTTGGAAAAAGTAAGTTACAAAGTATTATGATGTCCTGGTAAAAAACAAGTTGAAATCCAATAGTCTTTGATTAAATGTTCATTATCCACGTGTAAATTCTACAAGAATAACGTACAGTACCAGTCAAAAGTTTGGACACACCTACTCATTCCAGGGGTTTTCTTTATTTGTACTATTTTCTACATTGTAGAATAATAGTGAAGTGATCAAAACTATAAAGTAAACACATATAGATTCATGTAGTAACCAAAAAAGTGTTAAACAAATCAAAATATATCTTGTATTTGATATTCTTCAAAGTAGCCACCCTTTGCCTTGATAACAGCTCTGAACACTCTTGGAATTCTCTCCACCAGCTTCATGAGGTAGTCACCAGGAATACATTTCAATTAACAAGTGTGTCTTGATAAAATGTAATTTGTGGAATTTAATGTATTCTTAATGCGTTTGAGCCAATCAGTTGTTTTGTGACAAGGTAGGGTGGTATACAGAAGATAGCACTATTTGGTGAAAGACCAAGTCCATATTATGTCAAGAACAGCTCAAATAAGCAAAGAGAATTGAAGGTCCATCACTACTTTAAGACATGAAACTCAGTCAAAATGTCAAGAACTTTGAAAGTTTCTTCAAGTGCAGTCGCAAAAACCATCAAGCGCTATGATGAAACTGGCTCTCATGAGGACCGCCACAGGAAGGAAGACCCAGAGTTACTGTACCTCTGCTGCAGAGGATAAATTCATTAAAGTTACAAGCCTCAGAAATTATAACCCAAATAATTGCTTCGCAGAGTTCAAGTAACAGACACATCTCAACTGTTCAGAGTATTCTGCATGAATCAGGCCTTCATGGTCAAATTGCTGCAAAGAAACCCCTACTGAAAGAGAAACCCATACAGAAAGACACCAATAATAAGAAGAGACTTGCTTGGGCCAAGAAACACGAGCAATGGACATTAGACCGGTGAAGTCTAGGTCCAAGAGGCTTCTAAATAGCTTCTACCCCCAAGCGATAAGACTCCTGAGCACCTAATCAAATGGCTACCCAGACTATTTGCATGGCGGCCCCTCTTTTACACCACTGCTACTCTCTGTTGTTATCATCTATGCATAGTCACTTTAATAACTCTACCTACATGTACATACGGTTTTACCTCAACTAACCGGTGCATATTAGTTAGTTAGTTGCATATTGCATATTGCATATTGACTCTGTACCTGTACCCACTTGTACATGGTCTCACTATTGTTATTTTACTGCTGTTCTTTAATTACTTGTTACTTTTATTTCTTATTCTTATCTGTGTGTTTTTTCAACTTCATTGTTGGTTAGAGGCTCGTAAGTAAGCATTTCACTGTTGTATTCTGCGCATGTGACTAATACAATTTTTTATTTTATTTAAATGTTATTTATTTCACCTTTCACCTTCACGAGGTAGGCCAGTTGAAAACAAGTTCTCATTTACAACAGTGACCTGGCCAAGATGAAGCAAAGCAGACAAAATCAACAACACGGAGTTACACGTAAACAAACGTACAGTCAATAACACAAAAGAAAAAATAGAAAAATCTATGTACAGTGTGTGTGAAAATGTAGAAGAGTATGGAGGTAGGCCATGGAGGCGAGAATAATTACAATTTAATAGTAATACTTGAGTGATAGATGTGCAGATGATTATGTGTAAGTAGAGATACTGGGGTGCAAAAGAGCAAGAGGATAAGTAATAATGTGGGGATGAGGTAGTGCTATTTACAGAATGACTGTTTACAGGTACAGTGATAGGTAAGCTGCTCTGACAGCTGATGCTTAAAATTAGAGAGGGAAAAATAAGATTCAAGCTTCAGAGAATTTTTACAATTCGTTCCAGTCTTTGGCAGCAAAGAACTAAAAGGAAAGGCGGCCAAAGGAAGTGTTGGCTTTAGGGCTGACCAGTGCAATATACCTGCTGGAGAACGTACTACGGTTGGGTGTTGCTATGGTGACCAGTAAGCTGAAATAAGGTGGGGCTTTACCTAGCAAAACTTATAGATGACCTGGAGCCAGTGGGTTTGGCGACGGATATGTAGTGAGGGCCTGCCAACGAGAGCATACAGGTCGCTGTGGTGGGTAGTATATGGGGCTTTGGTGATAAAATGGATGGCACTGTGATAGACTACATCCAGTTTGCTGAGTAGTGTGCTGGGGGCTATTTTGTAAATGACATCGCCGAAATCAAGGATTGGTAGGATAGTTTCACGAGAGTATGTTTGGAGGCATTAGTGAAGGAGGCTTTGTGGTGAAATAGGATGCTGAATCTAGATTTAATTTTGAATTGGAGATGCTTAATGTGAGTCTGGAAGGAGAGTTTACAGTCTAACCAGAAAACTAGGTGTTGTAGTTGTCCACATGTTCTAGGTCAGAACCGTCCAGAGTGATGATGCTAGTCGGGCGAGAGGGTAAGGGCAGCAATCGGTTGAAGAGCATGCACTTAGTGTTACTAGCATTTAAAAGCAGTTGGAGGCCACGGAAGGAGTGTTGTATGGCGTTGAAGCTGGTTTGGAGGTTCGTTAGCACAGTGTCCAAAGAAGGGCCAGATATATGCAGAATATAGTCGTCTGCATAGAGGTGGATCAGAGAATCACCAGCAGCAAGAGCGACATCATTGATATGTATAGAGAAAAGAGTCGGCCCGAGAATTGTACCCTGTGGCTCCCCCATGGAGACTGCCAGAGGTCCGGACAACAGGCCCTCCCATTTGTCACACTGAACTCTATTTGAGAAGTAGTTGGTGAACCAGTCTAGGCAGTCTTTTGAGAAACCAAGGCTACTGAGTCTGCCGATAAGAATGTGGTGATTGACAGAGTCAAAAGCCTTGGCCAGTTTGACGAAGACAGCTGCACAGTACTGTCTTTTATCGATGGCGGTTATGAATTTGAATGGTATAGTTTATTTGTAGTTTACTTCTTTATCAATGTTGTATTTCATGTTTTCCTGTTTTTATTACAATCCCTACCATGGATATTATTGGGTGTTCCGTTAGTCGCCTCCTCTATGGGAACTGTGTATTATTTAGAATAGCAATGGAGTAGTCTTGGTGTCTCATAATGGTTGGTAATCACTGTACAGTATATAGACTACAAGAACTACACTTTTCCCTTTTAGTCTATTCACTATTAGGAGTGTTTTTGTTTTCACTGTTCTGCAATTTCCTTTGGTAACTGGTCATTCATGCCTATTTTCGTGCCAGCAAGTCTTTTGCCCAGGCTTTTATCCATTATGTTATCCTTAAAGAACGCAAATTTGGCAACGATTAGGCTCTCATATCACTGTCCTCTCTGTCCGAAATGATACACATTCGAGTTTGATTTTGTGGACATAATCTCCTTGGATCTGTAGCACATTAACCAGGAAATCTTTCACCACTCTCTCGGATCTTCACCCTCATTCTCTTTAAATCCGCTTAAGTACCAGATGTTCTCACATAGATCTAGTCTGTATTTCAAGTAAGGCTTCTCTCAAATACATGTTCTCAAGTTATTTATTATCCGTTTCAATAGTATTGACTGTACCTTTTAGCTTGTTTCATTCTCCATTCTCGCAGGTTTTTCGTCACTCATCTCGAAGCTCGCCTTCAACTCCTTTATATCTTTACTGACTAGTTCAAGTATGCCCAATTTATAACAGGTCAGGGACAAAGTTGTGGACAAGTACAGATCTGGGTTGGGTTATCAAAAAATATCAGAAACTTTGAACATCCCACGGAGCACCATTAAATCATTATTCAAAAATGTAAAGAATATGGCACCACAACAAACCTACCGCACACTCCATACTGCTAAAGCAACACTTGAGTGATTTAAGGGGAAACATTCAAATGTCTTGGAATGGCCTAGTCAAAGCCCAGACCTCAATCCAATTGGGAATCTGTGGTATGACTTAAAGATTGCTGTACACCAAAGGAACCCATCCAACTTGAAAGAGCTAGAACAGTTTTGCCTTGAAGAATGGGCAAAAATCCCAATGGCTAGATGTACCAAGCTTATAGCTACATACCCCAAGAGACTTGCAGCTGTCATTGCTGCAAATGGTGGCTCTACAAAGTTTTTTTGTGTTATTTCTAGTTCGTTTCACAATAATTAAATATTTTGCATCTTCAAAGTGGTAGGCAATTGATCAAATGATACAATCCCCCCAAAAATCTATTTTAAATCCAGGTTGTAAGGAAACAAAATAGGAAAAATGCCAAGGGGGTGAATAATTTCGCAAGCCACTGTACCTTCACATTGTTAAAGCATTAGCTTCTCCGTCTAGCACTGTGATAATTAGCTAGACTACAAGCCCAAGTGGTGAACGCTACTTACATTTCACTTTGTTCTCTGATTATTTTATTTTAATTTATTTTGGGGAGCCATGGAACCTGCTGGCTCAGGTGCCAAGCACTGGCACACTAGTGTCTATCCAGTGCAACCATTTTGGGTAAGGTCATGCACTCTGTGTGTCTTGTGCCTGGTTGTCAAACACATAGAAGCAGTGTTCGACTACCCCCGGTCATGCATCCATTGTGGGGCTTTCCAAATCTTGACTCGAGCGGGGAGACTGCCTCGCAGACACAGCCCTCATGGGTCGATGTCTTGGATGGCTACCCCGCCATTCTACCCTTAGCGGGGCATCAATGGCAGACGACAGATATTCAGTCATTGACGTCTGCAAACAGGCAGCAACCAGACTCAGTATTGAGTGGCCGGAACCAATGAGGGTTGGCAAGGCAGAGAGGGACTGGTACGATGGGAGGAAATTTCCCCCTTGCACTGTCCCTGGCAAACACCTTCTCCCAGATACCCCAGCTTGCGTGGCGGAAGCCAAACACAGTTGGGATAAACCTTTGAATGGCAAGGTCCCTATCTTGAATTTTTGTCAACATGATTGTCAAAAACATGGATGAACTGGGCCTCGACAGGCCACCGGTGGTCCAGCCATCACTGGTCAACCACCTCAACCACAGTGCCTCGTCAATGACAGGCACTTCTCTCTCTGGTAAGACGGACGCTTTTTCGCATCTATTTATCAAAAGGTCTACTTGTCTGCCGCACGTTCTGTACGGGCATAGAGCGTTGCGTCCCTAATACTGGTTTTCCAGGCTGGTTTGATGTTGAAGATACACAATCTCCTGTCGATTTGCAAGCCTTACTCTGACCTTTGGGAGGAGATCTGTGTCATCACAGATTTTCTTAGTTGACTTGCCTAATTAAATAATGGTTACATTTAAACAAAAACCTCTAATTCTCCTTGACCATGCCTTGCAGTGGTTGGGGAGAGAGCCTTGGGACTCAACCTGTCCAACATATCGGATAAGGTGAAAGCAGATTTCCTTGATGCTCCTGTCGAGCCAAAGGAACTGTTTGGGCCGACTGTTGCTGCTATGCGGCAGAAGTGGGATCTTGACAAGAAAGTGGGCGAAGTCCCCATAGACCCGGATATAGTGCCTACTTGGCCTACGCCTCCACAAGCCAAGGCTTCGTGGCAGGGAGAGGGCAATTAACCAATATGGAGCTGAGGCACATCTGTCCTCCTAAAATCTTTCCCTTTCTGCAGCGAATAATTTTCATGTGTATGTTTTCAAGGAAGACGGAGGGAATCCACTTTATCCCATAGTGCCAGCAGAGCCATGGATCTGGTCCCCAATAATGAAGGCGTTATTCTGCAGACTGCAGTTCGCTCTGAGACCACCCATTTTCAACAAAACGTTGGAATCAGTAGCGACTGGCAAATCAGCACCCATACAAGATCAGGAAATATATCTATTAACCTGACAAAGATGTTGGTTCCCAATTGGGGAACAGCCCCCCCACCGTCAGCTGGAACGGTGGCGCACGGAATGCAAAAATATTCGTAGAAATATTTAACCTCCACACATTAACATGTCCAATAGCTCAAATGAAAGATAAACAACTTGTTTATCTATCCAGCAAGTCAGATTTCTAAAATATTTTACGGCGAAAACATAGCACATATTTATGTCAAACCACCACCGAATACACACCGAAGACACAGCTAATTTCCATAGCCAAATTGAACAAAATATGCAATCACCAAATGCAGGATTAAAAGAAAAATTATTTCACTAACCTTTTGAAATCTTCATCAGATGACAGTAATATAACATGTTACACAGTACATTTGTTTTTTTCAATAATAGGCCATAAATATCCATAAATCTCTGTTTACAATGACGCATTGTTAAAAAAATGCTACTCAAATGTCCGGAGAAATGACGATGGCTTCTGCACACGCCGTCAGCTAACATGGAATACACAACATAAACTTTGACTAAATATGCATGTTCTACATATATATAGAAAGATACACTTCTTCTAAATGCAATCGCTGTGTTATATTTATTTTTAACTTTACAGATTTCGTTCACTAGGCTATAATGTGAGTCGGCGCTCAGGAATTAGCATTTTGGCTCCTCTATCTCGGAGTCCACAGAAACCCAAATTTAACACATAAATGTTCCCTTACCTTTGCTGTTCTTCCATCAGAAGACCTGGAAGGGTTTATACTTACCAAAAACAGCTTTAGTTTTGAAGTCTGTGTCTTTCGGTTATCAAACACGACATATTTCGGGTGAAATGCAGCCAAAAAGTAAAGTTAGTTCGCACCAAAACGTCGAAATTACATATTATATGTCGACTAAACTTGTCAAACTATGTTCAGAACACAGCGTTAGCATGCTATATAGCTTCACAGCAATTCTCAGGACAAAGAGAAACACACGCATCGTTTAATCAATCTTGGAAGAAAGACACCACAGCAGCAGAATGCGCGTGAGAGTAACCTGTTTTCTCGCGCGACCGAAAGGTTTCGGCCCGTCATTACTCTCGTGAGCACGCGATTCACACAATGAGAAGCCCCATTGAAAGCGGACACCGCGCTGAAGGCATAGGAACTGTTCCCAGGACTGTAGGTGCTTGGGAAGGGTGGGGGCGATGACATCAAAGTTGGGCCAACTTTTTGGATGACAAGAGAGAGTTTGGGAGAATGAGTGCCCTGAGAGTTCTGCTTTACTTAGACATAATTTAAACGGTTTTAGAAGCTTTAGAGTGTTTTCTATTCAATAATAATTTTTAATTGCATATATTAGCAATTTTTGACAGATTTTCTTTCTGTTTACCATGGGCACGCAATCACCCCAAAGGGGGCAGCAATCAGCCCTATCCCCAACAGGTTGCAAAGGTGCTATCAGGGCGATATCAGCGGCATTGACCCATCTCAGCTTCTACTCCCGGTACTTCCTGGTCCCCAAGAAAGCGGGAGGGGTTCGCCCCATTGTAGACCTACGGATCCTCAACAGCTATCTGACGAAGTTCATGTTCCGTATGCTTACGTTCAACGTACTGTCTCATATCGTCAAAGTGACTGGTTCACCTCAGTCGACCTGCAGGGCGATTATGCCAGCACACAGGAGGTTTCTGAGGTTTGTTTTTCAGGGCACAGCCTACGAATACCTCACTGTCAGTGGTGTAAAAAAAAAAAATATGTACTACTTAAGTAGTTTTGGGGGTATCTGTACTTCACTATTTATATTTTTGGCAACTTTTACTTCACTACATTCCTAAAGAAAATAATGTATTTTTTACTCCAAACATTTCCCTGACACCTAAAAGAATGCTTAGCAGGACAGGAACATGGTCAAATTCACACTTATCAAGAGAACATCCCTGGTCATCCCTACTGTGTTGAGTTCTGACCTTAGTTCTTTTGTTATGTCTTTGTTTTAGTATGGTCAGGGTGTGAGTTGGGGTGGGTAGCCTATGTTCCTTTTTCTATGTTGTGGTTATGTTTGGCCTGGTATGGTTCTCAATCTACTTAGGTAGCCTTTTCCCACCTGTGTTTTGTGGGTGATTATTTTTCCATGTCAGTGTTTGTTCCACACGGGACTGTTTCGTTCATTTAGTTTATTCACGTTGTTATTTTGCATTTTAGTGTTCAGGCAAATAAACATCATGAACACGTACGACGCTGCGCATTTGTCCGATATTTCCTACTCCTCCTCAGACGAGGAGGAAGACTGTAACGGTTCTCTTTAGTTGAAGGAGAGGCGGACCAAAATGCGGCGTGATGATGATTCATGTTTGTTTAATAACGGAAAAACTATACATGAATAAACTACAAAACAATGAAATGTGAGAACTCAAAACAGCCCTATCTGGTGCAAACACACAGACAGGAACAATCACCCACAAAACCCAACACCAAACAGGCTACCTAAATATGCTTCCCAATCAGAGACAATGACGAACACCTGCCTCTGATTGAGAACCATATCAGGCCAAACATAGAACTAGACAAACTAGACAATTAACATAGAATGCCCAACCAGATCACACCCTGACCAACCAAAACATAGAAACATACAAAGCAAACTATGGTCAGGGTGTGACAAAGTCATTTACTTTTGAAACTTGAGTATATTTTAAACCAAATACTTTTAGACTTTTACTCAAGTAATACTTTACTGGGTGACTTTTACTTTTACTTGAGTAATTTTCTGTGAAGGTATCTTTGCTTTTACTCAAGTCAGGCAGTTGGGTATGCTTTCCACCACTGTTCGCTGCCCCATTTGGTCTAGCGCTAGCTCCCCAAAAATTCAGCAGTGTGTAGAGGCAGCTCGCGTACCACTAAGAAACAATGGGCTGAGAGTCTCCACCTACATAGACCATTACAGGCTTTGCCTCCCATCGCGGGAATAAGTGGGGCGGGACACCACTTCTCTGAGCTAGGGTTCAAGAGCAACCAGAAACAGAGCTGTTTTGGTGCCAACACAGAGAATAAAAAACAGATAAAATAATACACCTTATGGAACAGAGGGGACTGTGAAGCAACACAAACATAGGCTCAGACACATGCATACAAACACAAGATAACTATACACACGTACACATGGATTTTGTGCTGTAGATACAGCATGTGGTAGTAGAGTAAAGGCCTGAGGGCACACACTTAATGGGTTGTGAAATCTGTTGTGAATGTTTTGTATTGTAAAATTGCCTTAATTTTTCTGAACCACAGGAAGAGTAGCTGCTGCCTTGGAAGAAGCTAATGGGGTTCCATAACAAATACAAAATGCAATTAAAATACCTAGGTGTAATGCTGGATTCTCTTCTTATCAGACAACACTCTCGGAAGACCGCATCATATTGTTACGATAGTGCCTCTTCCTGTTCGACAGGGGGTGCTCGGACCCATTCAGAATGTGCCTCCGAGTGTTGGAGTTGATGGCGTCCATCATCTCAGTAGTACCTCTTGGCCTACTGAGGATGAGAGACTTCCAGCGCTGGGTGTTTGCCCAACGTCTGTGTACACGGCGTCACCTCAATCGCCAGATAGAGGTGACTTCTGCCTGTCTCTCTGTCACTGGAAGAGCCCCACACTCTACGTTCCTGGCAATCGACATATGCATCACTCAAGAGCTGGGGAGCAGTTCGTGACGGAAAAGCAATATACAGTATGGACCCCACAACTCTGCATTACATACCTTAAGCTAACATAAATTACCTCGAACTGCTGACAGTGTTTCTTTCACTGAAATATTTTCTACCTTCCCTTCGGAATTGTCACGTCATGATCAGATTGGACAATACAACTGAAGTGGCATACATCAACCACCAGGGTGGCACTCCATGCGCTTACACAAACTATTCGTCAGGATTAGTCTGTGGAGCATAGCACATATACTGTCCCTTCGCACGACCTATGTCCCGGGCATACTGAACATAGGAGAGGACTTATTGTCCTTTGTCCAGAGGGAATTCCCATCTAAGGTGCCTCCTTCCCCAGGTATTGAAACAGATCTTAGAGAGATATGGTCAAGCATCCATAGAACTTTTCGCATCTCAAGAAAATGCATTGTTCTTCACGCTAGCAGGAGACCACCACTGGGCCAAGGGTGTTCCTTTACTCTTTTCCTACCCTCAGGCTTCCCTCACTCTGGCCAGAGTGAGAGAAGAAGGCATATCTCTCATCTTGGTAGCCCCTTGATGGCAAGGCAAGGTCTGGATAGCAGAGATCCTTCTCTTGCTATACGACAAGACTTGGCAATTCCCGTTACGCAGGGATCTGCTGACCCAAGCGAACAAAAGTTCCTGCTTCTTGCAGGAACTTTTGGACAGAGAGAAGACTTTGTCCTCTATTAATTCCACCTGCCATATTAGGCTTGGAAAAAAACACGGTGGGGTCCTTATTACAGTTTAATTACAAATGTATTGTAATTAATTGTAATAATTAATAGTTACACTCTACCAACAACATGCAACTTGTGGTAATTGCAGTCTGTAGTTACAGGGGTGTAACAACGTGTGCTTGTTACAATGGTTGTTACAAACGCTCAAATTTACGATATAATCTGAATTAACTATTTTTTTGCCTGCACAAAACAGGTGATAATTGCTAGCCAATTGAAAATCAGCCTCCTCATTGACACAACTCTGCTATAAAGGTCTCTGGAGTCTGATGCCCAGGCCTTGGTCAAGTTTCCATTTGAAATGCATGGAAGCTTATGAACACTATGGCATAAATGGGGGGTTTATATACACAGTACATGTCAAATGTTTTTTTAGGGTTTTTCTTTATTTTTACTATTTCCTACATTGTAGAATAATATTGAAGACATGAAAGCTATGAAATAATACATTTGGAATCATGTAGTAACCAAAAAAGTGTTAAACAAATCAACAAATATTTTAGATTTTAGGCAAGTCTCTTCTTTGTATTGGTGTCCTTTAGTAGTGAATTCTTTGCAGCAATTCGACCATGAATGCGTCACTCACGCAGTCTCCTCTGAATAGTTGATGTTGAAAAGTGTCTGTTACTTGAACTCTGTGAAGCATTTCTTTGGGCTGCAATCTGAGGTGCAGTTAACTCTAATGAACTTATCCTCAGCAGCAGAGATAGCACTGGGTCATCCTTTCCTGTGGCGGTCCTCATGAGAGACAGTTTCATCATAGCGCTTGATGGTTTTTGCAACTGCACTTGAAGAAACTTTCAAATTGTTAAATCATTTAACGGTTTGACTAAAATAGAAACAGTAGCGAAGGAGAGTGGGGCTTGACCTTGGGTGAATTACTTTATTAACCATCAATCAAACATTGTTAACACAGTAACAAACCATAATGGTTAAAATTGGGAGATAGATATTCAGTACTTGCCAAATTGTGAGCCTATTAAGCTTATTTCATCATAAAACCTTGCAAGGGTTTCATGGTTGTAGAATATTCTCACTTTTGGATGGGATACATTGGTGCATTTCTTTTTTTTTTATGAATTAAGACATCATGTCAAGATCTGCCCATCCGCACGCACAACGTGCACAAAATAACGTGACTGCATTTTCCAGTCTTTTTCTTAGCCAAACGTGATGAACAAAACGGAGCTATTTCGTCTACACTAATAATATTTTTGGAAAAAGTAAACATTTGCTATCTAACTAAGAGTCTCGTCATTGAAAACATCCGAAGTTCTTCAAAGGTAAATGATTTTATTTGAATGCTTTTCTTGTTTTTGTGAAAATGTTGCCCGCTGAATGCTAGGCTTAATGCTATGCTTAGGCTATCAATACTCTTACACAAATGCTTGTGTAGCTTTGGTTGATATTTTGAAAATCTGAGATGACAGTGTTGTTAACAAAAGGCTAAGCTTGTGTTTGAATATATTTATTTCATTTCATTTGTAATTTTCATGAATAGGAAAAGTTGCGTTATGGTAATGAGCTTGAGAATATGATTACGCTCCCGGATACGGGATTGCTCGTCACTAGAGATTAAGGGGCAGATGTGTTTCTCTTTGTTAACAACAGCTGGTGTAGTATACCTCATGATAAGCTGTGTAGACCATACTATTTTTCATCTATATTTATCGAAGCTGTCTATTTACCACCACAAACCGATGCTGGCACTAAGACTGCACACAATGAGCTGTATAAGGCCATAAGCAAACAAGAAAATGCTCATCCAGAGGTAGCACTCCTACTGGCTGTTGTTATTACTGCAGGGAAACTGAAATCTGTTTTACCTCATTTCTACCAGCATGTCACCTGTGCAACTCTAGATCACATTTACTCTGCACACAGAAACCCATACAAAGCTCTCCCTTGCCCTCCATTTGGCAAATCTTACCATAACTCTATCATGTTGATTCCTGCTTACAAGCAACAACTCAAAAAGGATGTACCAGTGACGTACCGAATATCGAAGTGGTCCGATGAAGCGGATCCTAAACTACAGATCGGTTTCACTAGAACAGACTGGAATATGTTCTGGGATTAATCCGATGGCATTGAGGAGTTTACCACATAAGGCATCAGCTTCATTAATAAGTGAATCGACAACGTCGTCCCCACAGGGACCATACGTGCATAACCCAACTAGAAGCCATAGATTATAGGCTAGAGCTGCAGCTTTCAAGGACAGACACTAATCTGGAAGTTTTAAAGAAATCCCGCTATGACCTCCAATGAGCTATCAAACAGGCAAAGCGTCAGTAAAGGAATTAGATCGAATCCTACTACTCCAGCTCTGATGCTTTGGCAGATGTGACAGGGCTTGCACACCATTACGGATTACAAAGGGAAACACACAAGCTTCCCAATGACACAAGCCTACCAGACTCTATGCTTGCTTCGCTGCAAGTAACACTGAATCATGCATGAGAGCACCAGCTGTTCCAGACGACTGTGTGTTCACGCTTTCCGTGGCCTTTAACCTTTCATGTGTGAGTTCCAAATATCTCTAACGGTCGCCCCAGAGTGAGTTTTTTTAATGCATTTGATGTTAGTTCTCTCCATTCCAGAATGTGATTGTTACGCAACAGTACATTTAATCCGCACTGCCCTCAAACCAAAGCACACAGCCTGTTTTTATTTAGAGGCTGTTTTCAACCTGTCAATTTCAAATAATTTTCTAACTAGTTTTTTATTTTCTAATAACAGTTTGAATTGAGGTGTGTTCCGTCTCATTCATAAAAGTACATAAAAGTAGTCATTTTTACTTTTGCGGACCAATTCATTTTTTTTTTTACATTTCTGACCTGGACAAAATTCCCCAAATGTTTGTGCAGTTGTGCAAGTCTGCAGACATTTGCTCATCTCCCATCCTGCACACACGTGTTCACATCTTCCGTCTGTTGCCTGCATCGCAGTCATAGTTGCTTTCGTGACAAATAATAACTTTGGACATGTGTGTTTCTATCAAAGTAAGTGCCTTATTACGTTATAATAGTTTCTACATTTCGTGTTATGTCGTTTCTACTGTAGCATAATATTTTTTGGTATATTCCTTATAACAAGGTAACATTACACATTTCATAACCTTTATGGTGTTATACTCAATGTTTAGGGAGCTAGCTACATTCTTCTATTAGCTCTGGAAAACAATGCTAATTGCGTCAGAGAAGTATTAGCATGTGTTGTATTTTGAAGCTACTCTGGCCTTATGACTCCCAAGTGGCACAGCTGTCTAAGGCAAAGCTTCTCTGCGTCTAAGCGTCTATGTGCTAGAGGCATCACTACAGACAGCCATGTTCAAATCCAGACTGTGTTTTTATCAAAATAAGTGCCTAATTCTATTATAATAGTTTCTGTCATGTTATACCGTTTCTGCTGTAGCTCACTGTGAATGGAGCATAATATATTTGTGTATATTCCTTATAACTGCGGACACACAAGATAATGTTACTGATTTTATTACCTTTATGATGTTATATTCAATTGTGCTTATGTAGCTAGCTACATTCTTCTATTAGCTCTGTAAAACAATGCTAGTTGCGTCAGAAGTATTGTATTTTTAAAATATCTTCTTATACCACTTGGTTGTTTTTTGAGTGCATTCCACCAAGCTGTTTATCATGTCCTCCTTATACACTGCCCCCATTTTGAGGTTATAGTCAAGCACGCAGTCTGGTAGATCTTTTTCTCTCCCGTCAGGTGGTTCGCCTTCCCTGTGGCCGCCATGGTTGCTGTATTGACAGTGGAGGGGACATGGATTTCTCATTGTCACGGCACTTTACTGCCAGCTGTTGACATTTCTTATTTGTATAACGGGTCATTTAGGATGGCAGTAGCATTGTTGATGAAATGCGGCAGAACTAGGAAGCAGTCTTGGGGAAAAAAGGGTGGCAAAGAAGGGAGTTGCAAACATAGGATCTGTGCTCCAATATTCTCTTAGGGAGTTCTTCTTCACTATCCCCATGAGAAGGACTGACACCAGGAAGGTATAAATTTCACTAATTGTGGTTGTCCCCCCACACTCCTGGCTCTCTCTTCTCCTGTAGCTCCAAGGCATAGCGATTGGTCACTGCTTTGTCTCCCACCAGCTCTTCTGTCAGAAACAACTTGAAGCACTCTGCCTCAGATGGAAATGACAAGGGGTGTTGCACTCTAGACTAGGACTCATAAAAGCAAACAGCAGGGCCAGGAGGGGTGAATTTGGCTGGCAGCGTTTCAGCTCCCACATAACTCCTGTACTTCATCCACTGTGGGTCTGCCTCCATCACCACCAGCATCTTCAAAGGGAACTAGGAATTTGTCAGTGGACAAAGGGTCTTCAGATTCACGGTTCTCAATGGCTGAGGGGCAGCTCCTCACTGTCACTCAGAATCTGATTCCTGACTTTCAGACTCATTGTCAAAAAATGTTTACATCTCCAAAATTTCTGCATTTGTGAGAGTTCTCCTTTTGAAAGACATTGCTAATGCTACAGCTTAGCTCACTAGCTACATACATAAACAACAACACTGAATGGCTCAGAGTGGGAGTGAGAGGTTACGTGATTGACTGGATGCACCATTTGTATCGCTAAATCACTATCAGAAAATGTTTTCTGTGGTGGTAATTGATATATTTTCTGTTTCATTCACGTTTTTCAATTACCGGTGATAAATCATGCATTCCAATTTTTGCATAGATTGTAATGGGCACATAGTATTTGTGTAAAATAAATTTTTGAAGGTAGTCCTGATTATGATGAGCTAAGCTAATTCCAGCTATGTGTGGGGCCATGTTTGTTGACATACAATGCATTCTGGGTTTCACGTAATCGTCTGCCTCTATAACAAAATGAGGTGAGTAAGGGTTCACTCATTTTTTGAGAACTTCAGGAGGTGAATGGTGGGATGTGAACAATGGTAGATGACAAACCCCTTCAACATGCATACTATAATCAGACCAAACTCATCTTTTCTCCTCTTATTATCTTAGGTTTCTGTGAGTTAAAAAAGCATGGCTGCGCGCTGAAACTAATCATCATCGGATTACTTTAGATTTCTAGAAAGTGCTTTACTCAATTATTTCGATCACTGGTGAGCTCACCCGTAATGTGATTAATTATACATAGTAATTGCTATTAGCTAACTCATATTGTAGTTTTTGTCCGCCGAGAGTTAGAAAATAGTCAATCTTTCCTCAGTTAGCGCTAGGACAAATGTTGCCTACATTTTTTGGTTTGTATGATTATGTTATGCTATAGACACTTCAATGAATATCTGAGCATTGCATCCAAAAATAATCTGCTCACATTCTGGACATAACTTTGTAAGGACTGTGTTTGTGTAAATTGTTTCAGAAAAAAGTGTGGCCAGCTCAATTGCTGAATTTTGCATCATTCGAAACTAGCCATTCTAAAAAAGCATTATAATCACATAGATACCACTGTTAAACAATCACACCCGTGTGATGATATGTGTGAAAGGGTTAAACAGGTTAACATTCACAATGCCGCAGGGCCAGACGGATTACCAGGACACCTACTTATAGCATGCTGTCAAGTGTCTTCACTGACATTTTCAACCTGTCCCTGACCCAGTCGAAACCTACATGTTTCAAGCAGACCACTATTTTTATTTATTTTATTTATTTTACCTTTATTTAACCAGGTAGGCAAGTTGAGAACAAGTTCTCATTTACAATTGCGACCTGGCCAAGATAAAGCAAAGCAGTTCGACAGATAAAACGACACAGAGTTACACATGGAGTAAAAACAAACATACAGTCAATAATGCAGTATAAACAAGTCTATATACAATGTGAGCAAATGAGGTGAGAAGGGAGGTAAAGGCAAAAAAGGCCAAGATGGCAAAGTAAATACAATATAGCAAGTAAAATACTGGAATGGTAGTTTTGCAATGGAAGAATGTGCAAAGTAGAAATAAAAAAAATTATGGGGTGCAAAGGAGCAAAATAAATAAATAAATTAAAATTAAATACAGTTGGGAAAGAGGTAGTTGTTTGGGCTAAATTATAGGTGGGCTATGTACAGGTGCAGTAATCTGTGAGCTGCTCTGACAGTTGGTGCTTAAAGCTAGTGAGGGAGATAAGTGTTTCCAGTTTCAGAGATTTTTGTAGTTCGTTCCAGTCATTGGCAGCAGAGAACTGGAAGGAGAGGCGGCCAAAGAAAGAATTGGTTTTGGGGGTGACTAGAGAGATATACCTGCTGGAGCGTGTGCTACAGGTGGGAGATGCTATGGTGACCAGCGAGCTGAGATAAGGGGGGACTTTACCTAGCAGTGTCTTGTAGATGACATGGAGCCAGTGGGTTTGGCGACGAGTATGAAGCGAGGGCCAGCCAACGAGAGCGTACAGGTCGCAATGGTGGGTAGTATATGGGGCTTTGGTGATAAAACGGATTGCACTGTGATAGACTGCATCCAATTTGTTGAGTAGGGTATTGGAGGCTATTTTGTAAATGACATCGCCAAAGTCGAGGATTGGTAGGATGGTCAGTTTTACAAGGGTATGTTTGGCAGCATGAGTGAAGGATGCTTTGTTTGCGAAATAGGAAGCCAATTCTAGATTTAACTTTGGATTGGAGATGTTTGATATGGGTCTGGAAGGAGAGTTTACAATCTAACCAGACACCTAAGTATTTGTAGTTGTCCACGTATTCTAAGTCAGAGCCGTCCAGAGTAGTGATGTTGGACAGGCGGGTAGGTGCAGGCAGCGATCGGTTGAAGAGCATGCATTTAGTTTTACTTGCATTCAAGAGCAATTGGAGGCCACGGAAGGAGAGTTGTATGGCATTGAAGCTTGCCTGGAGGGTTGTTAACACAGTGTCCAGAGAAGGGCCGGAAGTATACAGAATGGTGTCGTCTGCGTAGAGGTGGATCAGGGACTCACCAGCAGCAAGAGCGACCTCATTGATGTATACAGAGAAGAGAGTCGGTCCAAGAATTGAACCCTGTGGCACCCCCATAGAGACTGCCAGAGGTCCGGACAGCAGACCCTCCGATTTGACACACTGAACTCTATCAGAGAAGTAGTTGGTGAACCAGGCGAGGCAATCATTTGAGAAACCAAGGCTGTCGAGTCTGCCGATGAGGATATGGTGATTGACAGAGTCGAAAGCCTTGGCCAGATCAATGAATACGGCTGCACAGTAATGTTTCTTATCGATGGCGGTTAAGATATCGTTTAGGACCTTGAGCGTGGCTGAGGTGCACCCATGACCAGCTCTGAAACCAGATTGCATAGCAGAGAAGGTATGGTGAGATTCGAAATGGTCGGTAATCTGTTTGTTGACTTGGCTTTCGAAGACCTTAGAAAGGCACGGTAGGATAGATATAGGTCTGTAGCAGTTTGGGTCAAGAGTGTCCCCCCCTTTGAAGAGGGGGATGACCGCAGCTGCTTTCCAATCTTTGGGAATCTCAGACGACACGAAAGAGAGGTTGAACAGGCTAGTAATAGGGGTGGCAACAATTTCGGCAGATAATTTTAGAAAGAAAGGGTCCAGATTGTCTAGCCCGGCTGATTTGTAGGGGTCCAGATTTTGCAGCTCTTTCAGAACATCAGCTGAATGGATTTGGGAGAAGGAGAAATGGGGAAGGCTTGGGCGAGTTGCTGTTGGGGGTGCAGTGCTGTTGTCCGGGGTAGGAGTAGCCAGGTGGAAAGCATGGCCAGCCGTAGAAAAATGCTTATTGAAATTCTCAATTATGGTGGATTTATCAGTGGTGACAGTGTTTCCTATCTTCAGTGCAGTGGGCAGCTGGGAGGAGGTGTTCTTATTCTCCATGGACTTTACAGTGTCCCAGAACTTTTTTGAGTTAGTGTTGCAGGAAGCAAATTTCTGCTTGAAAAAGCTAGCCTTGGCTTTTCTAACTGCCTGTGTATAATGATTTCTAGCTTCCCTGAACAGCTGCATATCACGGGGGCTGTTCGATGCTAATGCAGAACGCCATAGGATGTTTTTGTGTTGGTTAAGGGCAGTCAGGTCTGGGGAGAACCAAGGGCTATATCTGTTCCTGGTTCTAAATTTCTTGAATGGGGCATGTTTATTTAGGATGGTTAGGAAGGCATTTTTAAAAAATATCCAGGCATCCTCTACTGACGGGATGAGATCAATATCCTTCCAGGATACCCCGGCCAGGTCGATTAGAAAGGCCTGCTCGCAGAAGTGTTTCAGGGAGCGTTTTACAGTGATGAGTGGCGGTCGTTTGACCGCTGACCCATTACGGATGCAGGCAATGAGGCAGTGATCGCTGAGATCTTGGTTGAAGACAGCAGAGGTGTATTTAGAGGGGAAGTTGGTTAGGATGATATCTATGAGGGTGCCCGTGTTTAAGGTTTTGGGGAGGTACCTGGTAGGTTCATTGATAATTTGTGTGAGATTGAGGGCATCAAGTTTAGATTGTAGGATGGGCACTATAGGATGGGCACTATAGTGCCCAGTGCCCAAGAACGCCGAGGTAACCTGTCTAAATGATTACCGCCCCGTAGCACTCACATCTGTAGCCATGAAATGTTTTGAAAGGATTGGTCAATCATTACATCATCTCAGACACCCTGGACCCAATCCATTTCGCACACCGCCACAAAAGTTCCATAGGTGACGCAATCTCTATTGAATTCCACACTGCACTTTCCAAAATGGACAATAAGAACAGCTATATGCTGTTGATTGACTACAGCACAGCTTTCAACAACATATTGCCCTCCAAGCTCATCACTAAGCTAAGGACCCTGGGACTGAACACCTCTCTCTGCAACTGGATCCTGAACTTTCTGATGGGCCTCCCCCAGGTGGTGACGGTAGGCAACAACACATCCACCACACTGACCCTCAACACACCCCTCAGCGGTGCATGCTTAGTTCACTTCTGTAGTCCCTGTACATCCACGACTGCGTGGCCACGCATGACTCCATCATTAAGTTTACTGATGACACAATGGTGTTAGGCCTGATCATCAAAAATTATGAGACAGCCTATAGGAAGGAGGTCAGAGACCTGGCAGTGTGGTGCCGGAATAACAACCTCCTATGCGCTACAGGAAACAAAGGGCCGAGCACAGCCCCATTAACATCGACAGGGTTGTTGTGGAGCCGGAAGAGAGCTTCAAGTTTCTCTGTGTACATATCACTAAGGAACTATCATAGTTCACACACACTAACACATTCGTAAAGAGAGCACGACATTCGTCAAGAGAGCACGACAGCAAGGCACTACAGAGGGCAGTGCGTACGAGCTCCCTGACATCCAGGACCTCTATACCAGGCGGTGTCATGGGAAGGCCTTAAAAATTGTCAACAACTTCAGCCACCCAAGTCATGGACTGTTCTCTCTGATACCACACAGAAAACAGTACTGATGCACCAAGTCTGGAACCAACATGACCCTGAACAGCTTCTACCCCCAAGCCATAAGAATGCTTAATAGTTCGTCTGGGTAGCTATTTGGATAACTATCTGCATTGTCCATTTTTGCACTAACTTTTTTGACTCTTCACATACGCGGTTGCTACTGTTTATCATCTATCCTGTTACCTAGTCACTCTATTCCTAGTTTTATGTACACATCTACCTCAATTACCTCATACCACTGCACCTCAACATTGACTGTACAAAACATTAGGAACATCTTTCTAATTTTGAGTTGAAGCCCCTTTTGACCTCAGAACAGCCTTAATTTGTCAGGGCATAGACTCTACAAGGTGTCAAGAGTTCAACAGGGAAAACGTGGAGAGAAAATATTTATTTTTGAAGACCGCTTTATTTGCTGGTTGTCCTTACGTCAGCAAAGCAAGTGAGTAACATGCACTGTCAGTTCACCATTGGTGCCTGCAGTTTGTCCAGGTCTATTCCAAAGCTGTGCCAAGCTTGTAGCATCATACAAGACTCAAGGCTATAATCTCTGCCAAATTTCCTTCAACAAGGTACTGAGTAAAGGGTCTGAATACTTATGTAAATGTGACATTTAAAACAAAATGTATAAATTAGCAAACATTTCTATAAACCTGTTTCTGCTTTGTCATTATGGAGTATTGTGTGTAGATTGATGAGGGGAAAAACAATTTATTCAATTTTGGAAGAAGGCTGTATCCTAACAAAATGTGGAAAAAGAATACTCTGAATACTTTCCAAAGGCACTGTACCTTTTCGCAAGAGCGACACACTCTTTGAGTACTGGGCGCCTCTTTGCAAGGGCAAGCCCCTCTCTCGTCAACGGTTGTCTCATTGGATTGTGGAAGCTATTATATTGGCCATTAATAGCAAGACCTTACAGCCTCCGGAAAGCCTAAGTAACTCCACCAGAGTTCCTGGCTACCTATTGGGCACTGTTTAAGCACATCTCCTTGCAGGAGATTTGCCATGCGGCTTGTTGGGCATCCCCTCATAATTATTGAGGTTCTACCGACTAGAAGTCTCTGCACTTTCATTGGTGCATCCTGTACTCAGAGTCAGGGCCTCTGAGTGGGGCTGTTACAATGACCGTATTACCTCCACACCGGTGGTCACGACTCATGAAGGCAGTCAAATTCCACGTGATCGTTTAGTCACTGCAATTAGGCTTCTTCAAGCTCCGATGCTGCTGATGGTCATTACCAATATTGCTAACTGCCTGGTACTCAGCACTCTATTGTCCCTCTAACCACTCTGACGTCAATGGAAATGTAATCGAAAAATGAATCAAAGACTTCATGAGAGCCCATTAGCTCGTGTTGCACAACATTTCTATAGGCTATGCAATTGCGTGCAATTGGCCCCTATTAAAAAGAGGATGCCATCAGCTTTCTATAGGTTAGGCCTGCTATATTTATTTCTCAACTTTCCTAATATTAAACACATTGCTTCTCTTTACAACAGGAGTAATAGCCTACCTGACTGGCCACGTGAACCATGTTCAAAGCGTCCTCCATTTGCTATTTAAGTGCATACAGTGGTTCTTCCTTAATAAAAGTTGCAGCGTGCTGCAGCACAGCTTGCATGGTGCCGCAGAATTCTATGGCACGTTGTTTAAGTGTCAATCACTGTTACCATTCAATTCTAGTAATTTCTTCTTCTGTAGACTTTATGTGGCAGTTGGCAACCAACTTTAAGGTGTTTTACCACCAACAACTAGACTGGAGTGTGGACCGCAGTCCAGCTTTCAATCACCCACATGGGTATATGCTCCTAAAAACCAATGAGGAGATGGGGGAGGTGGGACTTGCAGGGCGTCACGCGTCAACAATAGAACCAAGTTATATTTTAGCGCTTGGCTACACAGATGCGCGCAAGCAGTTTGGATACAATTATTAAATAACCTGTGTGTGTAAATTCATTTTGCAACACTCATGCACGTAACATGAACAGTGTGCTCAGCATGTAGAACTAACAAGAAACACTCAGTGTGACCCTGATTTAGCCCACTGCAGTAAAAGGTTAACCACTTTAAAATGGACACACATCAATCATTTCAAATCTCATTACAATAAATTACACAAATTAAAAAGCCAAATTAATAGCGAGTGTTATAAACTGGACAATATTTAGTAACTTACTTTGAATAAATGATGATTGTGTCGAAATAGGCATTTGGCAGTCTAAATACAGTGTATTTGCCTTCAACTGCCATTTCCCAAAGGTCAGACACTTCCCATACGCCAGAACTGTTCATCAGCTTCAGAAGCATCTGCATTCACCACATTTTGTGAAGGTTATCCTTAGATACTGTATATTCTCCAGACTTGCCCAGGGGGAATTGTTGATATTGTATGTTGCACATTTTTTATTCTAGATACACATTTCTTTGGAAAAACCTGCCAAAAATGCATTTTGCGTACATCGTGATACATTTCTGTCTATATTCACCTGGTAAAAGTTGATTGTAATATGATTAAGGGGGGGAAATTACCCTGAGGGTGTCGTCCCTGGCCTTAAGATACTGTATTGATCAATTGCACACAAGACTAGTCTTTGTATTTGGTATTTGAATTAACAATGATTGCAGGGAAGATGGTGAAAAATAATCAGTGTATCTATAGGTTGAGATATGAGAACTTTGAGGTTTAAACAAGGGGCAGCTATCTAAACCAGTTGAAATGGGAACATATCCCATTATGGTACTGCATCACAAGCTATAGAGGCACCATCACCATAGTGTCTTTTCCTTTACACTGAGTTTATTAAAGTAAGAAACATATAATTTTCCATTCTATTATTTCAATGAACTTACTTCACCTGTGCTGATAGCACAAGCCACAGCCTTCTCTGTTATTGAGTTTATGTTAATTGATGTCCAGAGGTGCTTCTGGCCTCAAAGTAATGCATCTTAAAGACTACTGAAGTTCAGCATAGCTTTATACACAATACAGCCACAAATAACACAGATGAAAATGATTAACTATGAGAGAGGGCTAGACAGGGAGAGAGCGAGAGAAAGAGAAAGAGGGAGTGGGGTGAGAGATAGAGGGTTGTTTGGAGGTGTGTGGAGTGATAGCAAACTGTCATAGATGTTTTTATGTTATTCATTCAAAGTGTTGTGTTTCTGTGATACTCAGAGGCTGAGATATTGGCAATTGAGCAAATCTGACATTCCAGTATGCAAAATGTCCTTCCGTGGGAAGGTGGGTGGAAATTTGACGTATATTCATTTGTCTCAACATAGAACCCGTCGGGTGATTGAGTGAGCCTTCTTGTGTGCGTGACTTCACACATATGCTCTACATGATCAGTTAGCACCGAAGGAATGACTTGGGAAACCCAGCTTCAGCTTGATGAACAAATTAATTGGGAAATAAATGAATGCCTCACCAGCTAGCTACCAATCTACTTTAGTTTCACTGTCCGATCATTCAAAAAACAAGCCCATTAAAAGTTATTTTTACCTTTCCACATACAGTCTGGTATGTGTTGCTTGATATGAGCAAGTTAACACAAATGTAACAAATAATAGGTAATGTGTCCATGATTAGTTAGTGGCTACTGCCTGGCCAGTGATCTAGCTAGTTACATTTCAGTAATTAGTTATCCGCCTAAATGCGGTGGTCAGTGGATATACTGTTGAAGAAAAATATTTGTCTGAAAATGAACTGACCACCGTATTTAGTTATTATTATTGGTGTAATCGTGTCTAGCAGTAGGCTAATGTAGCCTGTGTGCACATGCATGACCTCCCACGTCTAGATAGCTGTGTCTTTTGGCATCCACGATTAGATAGCTAGCTAGTTGGCTACTGCATGGCCATTTTGAGCCAGTATGCTAGCTAGCTAGCTACATTTCAGCCAGTAGCTATCTGTCTAAATGTGGCCAATGGATAAACTAGTTTGAGTTGAACATATTTGTCTGTACTAGTTGTTGTTGTCCATGGTGGAATCATCTCTAACCCGCTGAATCCCAAGGCCTGTGTCCTCATGAGCACCTGAGTCTAGCTAACGTTAGCTAGCTAGTATTGCAAATGAGCATTTCGCTAGCTAGCTGAGCTGTTTTATGAGAAAACGGCTGATATGGATCAAATACCGTAGCTAGCTAGCAAGCCTTCCTAGGCAACAATGTTGTTGGGGCGCAGGAACGTCAGACACATATTTTAACTTCATGTTAACTGTCATTGAAGTTGGTGGTTACTACTGGTTTCAGATACGAGGTGAGAGAAATTGTCTGCCAAGTTTTGTATTTTGGTAGAGGCTTGTCATGCACTCAAGAAGGCTCAAGCAATCACCCGACAGGGTCTATGTCGAGAAACATGAATTTGCCTCCCTCCTTACTACGGAAGGAAATTACGCTACCTGTACAACCTAAAATAGCCACCAGACCTTAAGCTGTAACATTGGAACGGTTTATGAGCTATCAACTCAGTTCCAATTGTATCTGAAAGATGAGACTCAACTTGATATAGAGACAGAGTTATATATTTTTGTTATACAGTGGCAGCCATGCCCCCCAGCTGCCAAATCTGGAGCTGCTGTATATCTACGGTGTATTCGGAAAGTATTCAAACCCCATTACTTTTTCCATTTTTTTTTATGCTACTTATTATAAAATTTATAAAATAGTTTTTTCCCTCATCAATCTACACACATTACCTGATAATGACAAAGCTAAAACAGGTTGCAAATGTATAAAAAATTAAAAACAGAATACTTATTTACATAAGTATTCAGACTGGAAGCATGGTGGTGGCAGAATCATGCTGTTGGGATGTTTTTCAGTGGCAGGGACTGGAAGACTAGTCAGGATCGAGGGACAAATTAACAGAGCATAGTGCAGAGAGATGAAAACCTTCTCCAGAGCACTCAGGACCTTAAACTGTATCTTAAAAGGTTCACCTTCCAACAGGACAATGACCCTAAGCACACAGCCAAGACAACGCATGAGTGGCTTCGGGACAAGTCTCTGAGTGGCCCAGCCAGAGCCCAGACTTGAACCCGATCAAACATCTCTGGAGGGACCTGAAAATAACTGTGCATCGACGCTCTTCATCCAACCTGACAGGGCATGAGAGGATCTGCAGAAAAGAATGGGAGAAAGTCCCCAATTACAGTGTGCCAAGCTTGTAGCGTCATACCCAAGAAAACTTGAGGCTGTAATTGCTGCCAAAGGTGCTTCAACAAAGTACTGAATGAAGGGTGAATACTGTTGTGATTTTGATATTTCTGTTTCTTTTAAATACATTTGCAAACATTTCTAAAAACATATTTTTGCTTTCTCATTATGGGATATTGTGTATAGATTGATGAGGGGAAAAAACATTTGAATCCATTTTAAGATAATGGTACATACACAGATGCATGCACCATATATTTATGTGGTGGTATTGTTGTGTTATGTCACAAAATCATGTTATGACCACACATATTAATATAGATTTTATACATCAATATTTTGCTAAGTGGATGGGTCTCTACAGAAGCTGTAAACGGTACAGCCAAATGGTTACTTGCATAGCAGCAATATCAGAATCAGATAGTGTCAATATAAATAAAATAATATACATTATGTACAAGAACAATATCAGTGATAGACGAGGTAGTTATATGCTTACAATCAGGGGTAATGTGCCTGAACAGCAGGATAAAAAAAATTGTAGCAGCAACGTGTGTTAGGAGAGAGTCATTTGAATAGAGGCACTGCAGATAGTGCTGATGACTTGTCCGTCTGAACCACGCATGAGCAAGGGAATCTACATTCGGAGAGCCTGTTTCTGTCCTGCCCTTGACTTTGGTGCAGGGCATGTGATGTCTATAGCCTCTTTGTCACAAAACTTGTTTAGCTGTGTTCAGTCCAGGTGGTACTTGTACAGGCAGATCATCTATGGGTGGAAGGATGTCAGCATTGAACAGCAGCTGAAACCTGGTCCCGACTGAGTTCGAACGCTCCTCAGCGACAACAACACTAGACTCCAGAGCATCAACACAAAAATCAGAAGACATTAAAACCTTGCACAACATCAATTCACCTCCCAAGTGTATATAAGAAGAAGAATCTCATACAATGCAATGAAAATGATTTTCACTTGAAATGCTGGTACTGCTTGATCTGTGGTATGGAGTCAGGTGTTGTTGCCAGCCATAGCTTTCCACCAGCACCATATCATCCTCCAGTCCAACCAGCTGTGGGATATTGACCAATGTCAGCTTTTGGAAAATACAAAAATAATGTGAGATCAATAAAAGTAGTGTCAATCATGTTGGCGATCAATCAAATAATCAAACATATTGTCATCGTTTCCTTGTAGAGATGCCACACTGCTGCTTTTGTCACATGGGATGGCAGCAGTGTTTGTGTCTTGGGTGGCGTCCTGGTAATACTATTGCATTATCCTCTGTCTAGGTGTTGATGAAGTTCACGGCTCTCTGAAAATCCTCATGCTTCAGGTGTAACCTGTGCTTGCTTGGGCCAGCTCTCTTTTTTGATGGGAGGCATTAGGCCCTTCTCTTTGTATGACTGGTGGAGGAGAGTCAGTCGTGTTCTACTGATGCTAATAGGCAAATTTCACATACAAATATTTTAGAATTATTATACAACAGATGAAAAATAGTATTCTGAGATAACATCACGACACACAGTTATTCTAAAGTCAGCTAGCTAGCTAATAGCAAACTTTAACTCTGGGTCTTTTGTTTAGACATGTAGCTAGCTAGCTAGCCAGCTAAACAATTAATCACAATCCCAGTCCATAGAGTGCTAGCAATATAAACAGTATGTCAAAGTTAGCAAAATAGTTTAAATGATAGTTAGCTAACATTAGCCTATAACTAGCCATGTGAAATGGCATTCTGAGAAAACATCCCTAACGTTGCACACAGTCCATACACGTAAATTCATGTTAGCTGGCAAGCCAGCTATCTAACGTCAGCTAGCTAACAACAAGCTTTAACTTGGGGTCTGTTGTTAAGACATATAATGTTAGTGTTAGCTAGTTAAACAATGAACTATAATCCCAAACCAGAGTACTAGCGACACAAACCGAATGTCATAGTTAGCTAAAGTTAACAAAACATAGTATGTTAGCTAGCAAGCCAGCCATCGGACTTCAGCTAGCTAGCTAACAGCAAGCTTTAACTTGCAAAGAAAACAACTTTCTGACAAGATTAGAAACGTATAATATCTGATACTGTAACCAGACTCTTACCCGTGTACATACAGTGGGGCAAAAAAGTATTTAGTCAGCCACCAATTGTGCAACCTCTTAATGAATGTATTTGCAAATTATGGTGGAAAATAAGTATTTGGTCACCTACAATCAAGCAAGATTTCTGTCTCTCACAGACCTGTAACTTCTTCTTTAAGAGGCTACTCTGTCCTCCACTCGTTACCTGTATTAATGGCACCTGTTTGAACTTGTTATCAGTATAAAAGACACCTGTCCACAACCTCAAACAGTCACACTCCAAACTCCACTATGGCCAAGACCAAAGAGCTGTCAAAGGACACCAGAAACAAAATTGTAGACCTGCACCAGTCTGGGAAGACTGAATCTGCAATAGGTAAGTAGCTTGGTTTGAAGAAATCAACCGTGGGAGCAATTATTAGGAAATACAAGACCACTGATAATCTCCCTCGATCTGGGGCTCCACGCAAGATCTCACCCCGTGGGGTCAAAATGATCACAAGAACGGTGAGCAAAAATCCCAGAACCACACGGGAGGAACTAGTGAATGACCTGCAGAGAGCTGGGACCAAAGTAACAAAACCTACCATCAGTAACACTACGCCGTCAGGGACTCAAATCCTGCAGTGCCAGACGTGTCCCCCTGCTTAAGACAGTACATGTCCAGGCCCGTCTGAAGTTTGCTAGAGAGCATTTGGATGATCCAGAAGAAGATTGGGAGAATGTCATATTGTCAGATGAAACCAAAATATAACATTTTGGTAAAAACTCAACTCGTCGTGTTTGGAGGACAAAGAATGCTGAGTTGCATCCAAAGAACACCATACCTACTGTGAAGCATGGGGGTGGAAACATCATGCTTTGAGGCTGTTTTTCTGCAAATGGACCAGGATGACTGATCCGTGTAAAGGAAAGAATGAATGGGGCCATGTATCGGGAGATTTTGAGTGAAAACCTCCTTCCATCAGTAAGGGCATTGAAGATGAAACGTGGTTGGGTCTTTCAGCATGACAATGATCCCAAACACACCGCCCGGGCAACGAAGGAGTGGCTTCGTAAAAAGCATTTCAAGGTCCTGGAGTGGCCTAGCCAGTCTCCAGATCTCAACCCCATAGCTGTAGATGACGTAATGAAAAATTGGAGGGTGGTTTGTAATGGAGAACATCAGCGCAGAACACCTAGGTCCTGGAGAACAGGAGCAGAGTTAAAGGGAACACGGTAGGAGACAGAGATGTAAACAAGCAAATTTACAGGTTACACTTTACTGTGAGAAACTTGGATGGATTAGTGCGATGTTATAAATGGGAGATATATACTTTCAACAGTTGTGAAAGGTATAGCCTACCTCAATCTGGTCCCCCTCGGACTCAGAGCACAGAGAATCAGACTCATCCAAACTCACTGGCTCTGTTGGATGGGATACCTCCTGGGGGCTCAGACAGTCGATGGTCCTAAAGTCATTTGGAGAGGTAAATTGAAGAGATATATTTTCATAAACTCAGCATAACTACCATTTCTTGCTTTCTCAAATGTCAACCAAAGCTTAACATACTTTTTTTATTGGGATTCACCGAAGTGTAGGGTGTCAGGGCTTTCAGTGGTTGACCCCCCAACTGCTCCAACTGGAGAAGATTGTTGGCTTCCACCGAGGTAACCCTAGGACGACAAAGAGAAAAATATCAGTGTTTGGAAAACTAAAACTAGCTTCAGGTTATTTTGTGTGCAAATGTAAATAGTTATTATCTGAGATGTTTTATATTCACCTTATTAACAGATGGTGACCCCAGCTAGGAGAGAATAAGCAGCAAGGTTTCCCAGGTCTTGCCTTCCATCCTCCTGCTTACAAACCAAGCAATTTGCCCGGATGTCGTAGCACTTGGTCCCCTTCTTGATTCTGCTCCGGTAGCTCTGTTTCTCCTGTGCCTTGTCAATGTTCAGTCTCACCTTGATTGATAACAGGAATGAATGCAATTATATTTCATATTACAAATGCATTTCTTAGATATCTCTTGGAGGGACAGACATTTTTTTACATCATAAAATAATTTTAATCTGGTCAAAAACGAAGGTGTTCTGATCTGGTTCGACAACTTCCACCACATCAGTTGGGGTTTCAGTGATCTGAAAGTACGTTATACAAAAAAAGCAATTGACAAACAACAGCACTAAGTCAGTCACAAATTTGAAAGACTACAGTATATGCAATAATTGTAAATACAATTGCATTGTCTACCTCAGTCAACAGCTGCGGCTCCCGTCCATACTCGGTGGAGGCCTGGACGCTGCTGTTGTGTGCAAAGAGAATTACTTTCGGGTTTGTTCTCCCACCGTTCCTGGTACCCGTCAAGGGACTTGCCCATGGTCTGCTTGGTCCCTTCACCAAACCTGGAGGAGAGAGTAGGCATATCTACTGACACTGATTATAAAAACAATAATAAATTGTATAAAATAAATACTACAAAACCATTGGTGACAGAAAATAACCCATAACATCCGTACCTTGTTCCAGCATTCATGACCTCAAGAAAACCGTAGGTGTTGAAGATGTCCCTCATTGCCTTGGATGTGACATCGCCAGTCTCGTCATGGATGGGTCTCATACAAAACGAAAAAACATTTTGGTCCCAAGTACCCTTTTTAATGGGTTTACAGAAGGGAATTTAGACTTTTCTTCCTTTACTGACCTTAATGGGTATGGCCTCCACCCACTTAGTAAAGTGATCGGTCGCCTTGAGTTTGAGTTTATCTCACAGCTAGCGACCATGTTCACAAGTCTGATTGACCTTTAGCTATGTCTTCACTAGCTGTTGCCATTCCTGGATTTCATGAAGGGTCTGATGAGGTCAACCCCTAAAATGTAAAGTGTTAGAGAGAAGATTACATTATTCTTACCCATATCTGTGTCATACAGTATGCAGATTTTCATATTTGTAAGTATACTGACACGCACACACACATTCTATAATATTAAATTCTGCTGTGGTCAAAAAAGCAACCATTACGAAACAATTTAGCAGTGCAATATTTGAATTGGGACACTTACTGATCATGTGCCATGGTGAAACAACTTTGATGCTCTTCAATTCCAGCGCCACAGTCTTCACCCTCTCAAACTTCTGGAGGGATAGACAGGGTACTGACCTTTAAGCAAAAAAGTGACAAATTGAAACGTTGTGTGCTCTCTGATATGACATTCATTGAAATCATAATAATTTCAGATATAATAGAATGTGACTGATAAAAAAAAGCTGTCCACCTCCTTGACAATTTCCCATCAGAAGAAGCGTATGTTGATTTTGGCAGTCATGTGCTTCACTTCGAAATGGCCAGCATGAATCTCGGTCAACACGGCCTCCTTCTCCTCCTTAGTAAAAATCACTCTCCTGTGTGGCTGGCCATCCTTTCGCCGTAGGTACATGTGATTGCCTAACAAGTTAGAAGAGATAAGTTGTTTAAATACTCAAGTCTAAGTACATTTGCACTACTGTCTTTCTGTGTTTCTCTCTCCATCTCTCTCTCTCTCTCTCCTCTCTCTCTCTGTCTGTTTTGCAAAGACACCTAGTTAAGGACATTTGAATGACTATAATTGCTTACACCTATCCATTTGATCGATCAGGTTTAAACTATAGCTAGATACCTCAACATGACATACATATAACTATATCGGGGGGGACACTTTTGGCAGGGGGACACTATTTGCACCACAGGCCCATTGTTGTGTCATTCATCCACAAGCATCACGGAAGCGGATGTTATGTTTGAAACTGATGGCTCGTTGAGTGGACATGAAAAGCAATTAATTACAGTGGTGAACAAAAAGAAGGAGAGTGGTTTGCACCTGAAACATATATCAGATTGGAATGTGTCGTGTCTGGATCTGTGAAGCAGGGTGCCTATCAAGGGGGTTATCTCTGGAGTGGCTCTATAAGTGAGTGCAAAGGATCTAACTGAAGAAGTAGTTGCAGTGGTTGATGTACACTGACTGACCCGTATGGTGGTTAGAGTGAGCCCCCTCCATCCATTATTTTGTTCTTTGAAGAAGAATCTCTCCCTTCACACATATATATGGGTTTTATGAGACACACTGTATGAGCCTTTGTTCCAAAACTCATGCAGTGTGATACACTTTGTCCAGATATTTTAAATGTATGTAAACGGGAGAAGTATCAAATGCCATTTGAGGCGAAATGCTGCAATTGTGGTGGCGAACAAGAGCCCGAATTCCTGAAGTGCCATGTAGGGTGAAGGAGACTCCGATCCGGCGACGGTGAGAAGAGTGTAAGAAGGGAGAAATGTTGAACAATCCATGGCAGTGGATTAGAGACACCAATAAACGTTCCTTGTGTTAGGTTATAATTCTCAGAGTAAAAAACTCAAAGGACACTATGAAAGCTTAACCAAGTTTATTCTTCCCAAATGGTCCTTACAGCTGCATTAGACAAAATCATTTTCACATGGGGCGGCAGGGTAGCCTAGTGGTTAGAGCGTTGGACTAGTAACCGGAAGGTTGCAAGTTCAAACCCCTGAGCTGACAAGGTACAAATCTGTCGTTCTGCCCCTGAACAGGCAGTTAACCCACTGTTCCTAGGCCGTCATTGTAAATAAGAATTTGTTCTTAACTGACTTGCCTAGTAAAATAAAGGTATAAATAAACACTGATATTTAACTCTTCCTCCTAGGCTGAGTCTCCTCCTACCCATCTGAACAAAAATTGTATCTTTACTGCCAGGCATAAACCATCAACTTTTCTTTCTCCCTTAACGTGACCTGACCTCAACCCCCTTCATCACTAATCCACGGCTCTCTCGCCTTATCAGTGCCTGTCACATGTGATCTCTTCCCTGCACTCAGCACCTTACAAGCTTAATTGCACACACTATATACTTTCATCCTACAGATAACCATTAACCAGCACTCCCTCAGTGACATGAATAAGTATATTTCATATTCTCAGAACCAAACACTTGCCAACAGGATCTTGACACGTTGCATGGTAAAAAGGTGTACTTTGTATCCTTTATTGCATTGGTTATAAACTGCACAGTGTCAACAAAGAGAAAATCTGAGAAAACATTTTTTTTGGGACTTAAGGACTTTACAACATTTCAAGAAATCCTGTCAACGGATATGTAGGGACCATGACTAAAGTGGGATGTTTTTATATATATTATTATTATTATTTTATTAAAAATTGTTGTCCCCCCCTTTCCCACAATGGATTTATTTCGTTTTTGTTCACTACCCATACAGTATGAACCTGTCAATGAACCTCAATGAAGAAGAATAACTGTTTTTAATTTAAAAGTGAGTTTTCCATTCAAATGAGAACTTTCTCAACGATCTATCAAGTTTCCTTTGTGTGTTCTTTTGACTTCCAAGGATCAATGTGTGGTTATTTCTATGGTCTACTTATATATTTTAGTTTTTTCTCCATAGACTATATTTCCTTTCAAACAACTGAGCGTGATACCTTAGAAGAATAAACTGTCATTTCATGAAGGCATTCAGTACACAAATCACTGTGGAATGATTGTGGTCTTGTCACAAAACTTGGATATGTAAACTGTCATTTCCACAGCTGTCATATTGTGAAACCTAATCAACAGTTGTGTTATGCACTTGGCAAATTTGCCGAACAGTGGTTTTAGGGAGGACCATTGACCTCACTGCTAATTTTGATAGGAGTAAAGAAAGTGTCCGCTTTGAGGCCAGTTATGCTAGGGATATTTTGTGTGTGTGTGTGGTTGTGATACACGTGTCCATTATCAGACACAAACATGATACATCTATGAATGGGTGATTCACAAGGTCTCAACAAAGCAGTAAGAGAAAGGATAATTGAGAAAAATATACACTATGTAGAGTAAATGTATTAATAAACGTGTAGAGACCCTGATTGTCATTTTGACACGCCATTGATTATTAATTGACTGGATTGGAACTGTGAAAATGCCCTATTAACTTTTCGCAATTACCGCACTCCTTTGATATTGAACATGGATAAAACTCATGTTTGACAGGCCCTTGGGAAGCATGTCTTTTGCTGACATCCTACTTCTGGTGAATTGGTGACCACTTATTTAATTGAATTTTTTTATACTACCAAAGTCATTGGATCTCAGTGGTTTTTCAAACAGTATATGAAATCTACTCACTGTCAATCAAGTCAGTCCTGTGTAACACGTCAAATAACAAAAAAGAAAACCACCCGGGCAGAAATACATTTAAGTGTATAGTGGTGGGGGTTTGTGGGTAAAACTCTCCTGTGTGTGTTTCTATATTTACAGCTCTGTATACCTCTCGTCCCAGAATTTACCTCACAGCCCGCTCCTATGGGGACTTTTAACTATCACCCTCCAGTTGTGATTTATAATTTGAATCACTGAGCAAGAGCTAGAGAGGGGGAGAGGATGGTGTATGTGTCTACGTGTGTGTGTGTGTGTGTGTGTGACAGATAATCCATTTAAAGACACTCTCATGGGAAATTCTTTTTGTTTGTGCTTATTTGTATTTATTTTTTAGAAAAGGCCCACCCCTATATCTGTTCATGGTATAGGCCTTTGTTGGAAATTACATTGATGCAGATGTGTTTTGATTGGGTAGGGGAGGGGGTAATGCTACCCTACGGACCCAAGCCTTGGTTTTGTCACTCGTCATGTATAATGCATTGTGGGATAGCCTTTATTTTATTGGGTTCTGCATGAATTCCTGACTCGGTAGAGAGTTAACAAGGTGGTTATTTAAAAAGGAATAAACTTGATATTTCAAAGCCATATGGAAAAAAACACGATGAAAAAAAAATCATGATTGGCTGAGTGGTCTTCAGAGGACAACAAAAATCAGAAGACACATCATAGATCTATCTATTTGTCCCTGGAAAAGGACATTCATGATTGTGTCAAGTGAAGGATCCCGGATGTGTTGCTTGGCACTCAGGGATCAATTTACCAGGTCTAGTTGATGGAGAAGAAATGGTAATGTACACTTTCACAAAGGTTTAAGCATTGTCAACCAACCATCTTGTTGTGTTTTTCTATCTGCCTTTTCAAAGATATACTTTTCTTTAATTTATCTTTCCCCGTCACCTGCTACAAATACAAGACAAAAAACATATTTCATCTTTACGAGACATCATTTTTAACTTGTGATCTCTTGCTTTGGACTCTACCTGTTTTAGAGCTTGCATGTAGGAGTGTTCAGTCATTGCATTTATAGAGCTCTTTGGAAATTGTTGGAGAAAATGGGTCTTCGGATAAATACTAAAATTGTAGTCAATAAAACACCCCCTTTAATAAATCACTTTTCCTCCGCTCAGACTAATGGCATGGTTTGCCGGAGGATTGTACGTCAGACACATATCTGCTTCCATAGCAACACCTCTCAGCACTCTGTTGTGCTCATATTACTCATCCTTTTTGGTCCTGGTACTTCATCTGTGGACAAAGAAGGCTTGTATACCAGATTATCAGATTTACAAGCCAAATACATTTGATCCAGAGACACAGTCAGGTCAACAGGCAACATTTGCCTTGGCATATAGAAGGGACCCACTGGGCAGGGACGTAAATTAAACTTCCATTGAAATGACGTGGAAACCATGTTGATTCAACCAGTGTGATTCAACCTTGAGTTTAGTTGAGGTTCAGTGCATAATTGCTTAGATTTTGTTTGAGATACTGTACGTGAAATAGTAGTTTTACATTATATCACCTGTAACATCCATTTACTTGGCCACAACTTTTCTAAACAACAAAATATGAACATTCTGTATGTTAGACAAATAGACATAAAGGTAACTGCCAAAATAAAGTGTCTCAGTAGGGTGTTAAGCCACCACGAGCTAGAACGGCATGGATTCTACAAGTGTCTGGAACTATTTTGGAGGGATGCAACACCATTATTCCATAATATGGTGTTTTGTTGATGGTGGTGGAAAACACTGTCTCAGGCACCACTCCAGAATCTCCAATTGGGTTGCAATCGGGGCCTCATTTATAAATGTTGCGTACGCACAAAATATGGCCTAAAAAATGTGTCTGCCAGTTTTCATGTAAAAGTTGGCATTTATAAAAACAGAACTTGATGTCAGAATGTCCTTATCCTCTCGCAAACTTTAGACCATGCAAACACACAGTTTATTGAAGTATTGCATTGCAAGAATGCAAGTAACCTAGTGCAAATGGGCAATATATGATGTTATTCATAACAAAAAATCAATTAGCTAAATATAAGAAGAAGATGCAATCATTTGCTGTTAGTGTTAGTATCTTTTGCATTCTAAAATAACTTAAAATATATTTCTGATTATTTAATTCCCATGATCATTGCAGAATGATTTTCTCCTCTTTTCTGACTCTTAAGGGTTCATAGCCTATGGGCATAAAACAAGTCAAGATAGGCTACCATTTGTCCCATCTCTCATTTAATCGGACCCACATCACAGTAGTAAATACATAATGTACCGTTATTTAAAGTATTTTGTTCTATGTGATGGAATCTGAAAATCAGTTTAATGGTAGAACAGACGGTTCACAATTTCCATTGACCTTTGTCTGAATACTGTAATGTCAAATTTCTCAAGAAGTCTTGAAAATATTTAATTTATAAACATAATGCTTACACTGAGTGTACAAAACATTAAGGACCACTTCCCTAATATTAAGTTTCACTCCACCATTTTGCCCTCAGAACAGCCTCAATTCGTCGAAAGCATTCCACAGGGATGCTGGCCCATGTTGAGTGAAATTCTTGCCACATTTGTGTCAAGTTAGATGGATGTGTCACACCCTGATCTGTTTCACCTTTCCTTGTGATTGTCTCCATCACCTCCAGGTATCACCCATCTTCCCTATTACCCTCAGTGTATTTATACCCGTGTTCTCTGTCTGTCTGTTGCCAGTTCGCAATGGTTGTCTATCAAAAATCAACAAACTATTTGACAGAGCCTGAAGAATTTTGAAAATAATAATGAGCAAATATTCTACAATCCATGTTTGGAAACCTCTTAGACTTACCCAGAAACGCTCACAGGTCATAGGGTTTTTTTTAAAACACTCCTGGCCCTTGGAAGGATGAAAGCATTAAAACCCTTTACAAAGACAGAGACAACTGCAATTGCACAAAAACAAACAGAGCTCACTGTATACAGGGTTGCATCGTGTAGACCTTCGCCTCTGTAATTTAAAAGATACTCATACAGAATGTCATCACTATTGTGTTGATTAAAAAATGACAGTCAATCATTTTAGATTTAAAAGACCTAGGTCGCTTAGCCAAGAAAGTGTGAATACAAAGCAAATTTGATCACATTCCCCTTTTTCTTAGAACACAAATAAATGGGCCTATTTTAGGCCATATAGGCTATTAAAACATGACGTTACGTTTATCATGGCCAGGCCCATCAGGCTTCTGCTGGCTATCTGCAGCTGTGTTTGTTATCAGTAGGCTGCAATTGATCAGTCTAAAGCGCAGACTAATTGTGCACAACAATTGCAAAACCTTTTTTAGGGTGGGGGGGCTTCCATATAAAACAGATCATTGCAGTGAATTCACTTGTACCCACGTTTTCAGTTGCATGATATTGATAAAAATGAAGCCTGGTAATTTTTACAATCATTAATCGTTCATTATTGACATTCCTTGATGAAGAAAATAAACCCATTAATTGTCTTCACATACATGCTAGTGAATTGTTGCATTATTCAAATGTGTAACATTGTTTGGTTGCATTAGTCAGTAGTGTAATATGTTTTAGAATAAAACGTTTTTGTCATGGATGTCCTCCTCTTCATCTGAAGAGGAGAGGCGAGAAGGATCGGAGGACCAAAATGCGGCGTGGTATGTGTTCATCATGAATTTTAATAAAGAAAACACTGAACACTGAAACACACTATACAAAACAATAAACAAATAATGACCGTGAAGCTAAATGAGAACTGTGATAACACAAGCAAACAACATAGACAATCACCCACAAAACCCAACACAAAACAGGCTACCTAAATATGGTTTCCAATCAGAGACAATGACTAACACCTGCCTCTGATTGAGAACCATATCAGGCCCAAACACAAACAGACAAACTAGATATCCAACATAGAATGCCCACTCAGATCACACCCTGACCAAACAAAACATAGAATCATACAAAGCAAACTATGGTCACGGTGTGACATTGTTGAATAGCTTGTGCTTAATGGCTAGTGGCTGCTGTGATATTTACAATCACTTTGAGCAGCAGGCTAAGAATGTTGTGTTGCCAGGTACAACCAAAGGTAAGGGAAGGATTTAATTTGAATAGAAAAGTAGAATTCTCTTTCGTCACCCCACTCCTCAGAATATCCTTCAAATCTCAAAGTGGAAATAGGGCCTACAATTTATTAAATTGATTGAAATACAGCCTATATTGGGCATATATGAATTCTAATGACTTTTGAAGCCCAAGAAATGAATAAACTCAGAAAAAAAAAGTTTTCAGGACCATGTCGTTCACAGATAATTTGTAAAAATCCAAGTAACTTCACAGATCTTCATTGTAAAGGGTTTAAACACTGTTTACCATGCTTGTTCAATGAACCATAAAACAATGAATGCACCTGTGGAACGGTCGTTAAGATACTAACAGCTTACAGACGATAGGCAATTAAGGTCACAGTTAAGAAAATTGAGGACAGTTAAGAGGCCTTTCTACTGACTCATCTAACTCACCTGCTCATCTGCGTGAACATGCCTTAGGCATGCTGCAAGGAGGCATGAGGACTGCAGATGTGGCCAGGGCAATAAATTGCAATGCCAGGAATGTGAGATACCTAAGACAGTGCTACAGGGAGACAGGATGGACAGCTGATCATCTTCGCAGTGGCAGACCACATGTAACAACACCAGCACAGGATCGGTACATCGTAACATCACACCTATGGGACAGGTACAGGATGGCAACAACAACTGGCCGAGTTACAACAGGAACGCACAATCCTTCCATCACTGCTCAGACGGTCCGCCATAGACAGAGAGGCTGGACTGAGGGCTTGAAAGCCTGTTGTAAGGCAGGTCCTCACCAGACATCACCGGCAACAACATCGGCTATAGGTGGAAACCCACCGTTGCTGGACCACAAAGGACTGGCAAGAAGTGCTAAATACTGACATGTTGCGGTTTTGTCTCACCGAGGTTGATGGTCAGATTTACGTTTATCGTTGAAGGAATGAGCGTTACACCGAGGCCTGTACTCTGGAACGGGATCGATTTGGAGGTGGAGGGTCCGTCATGGTCTGGGACGGTGTGTCACAGCATCATCAGACTGAGCTTGTTGTCATTGGAGGCATTCTCAACACTGTGCGTTACAGGGAAGACATCCTCCTCCCTCATGCAGTACCCTTACTGCAGGCTCATCCAGACATGACCCTCTAGCATGACAATGCCACCAGCCATACTGCTCGTTCTGTGCATGATTTCCTGCTAGACAGGGATGTCAGTGTTCTGCTATGGCTATCGAAGAGCCCGGATCTCAATCCCATTGAGCACGTCTGGGACCTGTTAGATTGGAGGGTGAGGGCTAGGGCCATTCCCCCCAGAAATGTCCTGGAACTTGCAGGTTCCTTGGTGGAAGAGTGGGGTAATATCTCACAGATTTGGTGCAGTCCATGAGGAGGAGATGCACTGCAGTACTTAATGCAGCTGGTGTCCACACCAGATACTGACTGTTGCTTTTGATTTTGACCCCCCCCCCCTTTGTTCAGGGACACATTATTCAATTTCTTAGCTGAGTTTATGTAACTCAGTAGCCTCGGTTTTTCGGATGACTGCCTTGCCCGGTTCACCAATTACTTTGCAGACAGAGTTCAGTGTGTCAAATCGGAGGGCATGCTGTCCGGTCCTCTGGCAGTCTATGGGGGTGCCACAGGGTTCAATCCTCGGGCCGACTCTTTTCTCTGTATATATTAATGATGTTGCTCTTGCTGCGGGCGATTCCCTGATCCACCTCTACGCAGACGACACCATTCTATATACTTCCGGCCCGTCCTTGGACACTGTGCTATCTAACCTCCAAACGAGCTTCAATGCCTTACAACACTCCTTCCGTGGCCTCCAACTGCTCTTAAACGCTAGTAAAACCAAATGCATGCTTTTCAACCGTTCGCTGCCTGCACCCACACGCCTGACCAGCATCACCACCCTGGATGGTTCAGACCTTGAATATGTGGACATCTATAAGTACCTAGGTGTCTGGCTAGACTATAAACTCTCCTTCCAGACTCATATCAAACATCTCCAATCGAAAATCAAATCAAGAGTCGGCTTTCTATTCCGCAACAAAGCCTCCTTCACTCACGCCGCCAAACCTACCCTAGTAAAACTGACTATCCTACCGATCCTTGACTTCGGCGATGTCATCTACAAAATTGCTTCCAACACTCTACTCAGCAAACTGGATGCAGTTTATCACAGTGCCATCCGTTTTGTCACTAAAGCACATTATACCACCCACCACTGTGACTTGTATGCTCTAGTCGGCTGGCCCTCGCTACATATTCGTCGCCAGACCCACTGGCTCCAGGTCATCTACAAGTCCATGCTAGGTAAAGCTCCGCCTTATCTCAGCTCACTGGTCACGATGGCAACACCCATCCGTAGCACGCGCTCCAGCAGGTGTATCTCACTGATCATCCCTAAAGCCAACACCTCATTTGGCCGCCTTTCGTTTCAGTACTCTGCTGCCTGTGACTGGAACGAATTGCAAAAATCGCTGAAGTTGGAGACTTTTATCTCCCTCACCAACTTCAAACATCTGCTATCTGAGCATCTAACCGATTGCTGCAGCTGTACATAGTCTATCGGTAAATAGCCCACCCATTTTTACCTACCTCATCCCCATACTGTTTTTATTTATTTACTTTTCTGCTCTTTTGCACACCAATATCTCTACCTGTACATGACCATCTGATCATTTATCACTCCAGAGGACTACCTCCTCATGCCTTTTGCACACAATGTATATAGACTTTTTTTTCATTTTCTACAGTGTTATTGACTTGTTAATTGTTTACTCCATGTGTAACTCTGTGTTGTCTGTTCACACTGCTATGCTTTATCTTGGCCAGGTCGCAGTTGCAAATGAGAACTTGTTCTCAACTAGCCTACCTGGTTAAATAAAGGTGAAATAAAAAATAAAATAAAAAATAAAACATTTGTTTACCATTAAAAGCAAAAATGTTGATATGAAATCCTGTCATTTAAATTACAAAGTCTTTTGTGGAATATTATTTTTCTACGTTGGGGCGGCAGGTAGCCTAATGGTTAGAGATTTGGGCCAGTAACTGAAAGGTTGCTAAATCGAATCCCTGAGCTGCCAAGGTAAGAATCTGTCATTCTGCCCCTGAACAAGGCAGTTAACCCACTGTTCCCAGGCTTTCATTGTAAATAAGAATTTGTTCTTAACTGACTTGCCTAGTTAAATAAAAATAAACGTTGTGTAAAAGCACTTTTTTCCTATTGAAAATTGTACACTGGCACTTTAAAAACTTCCGGTTTGTGATGATGAAATGCAAGAGATCTTCTGAAGATGATCACCCTTTTCCTTTCTTTCTGTGCCACCAAATGTTTGCATATGCTGGTAAAGTTACAAGGTTGTGAACTAGCTAGTCAATGAGGTAACATGACTGAACAAATTGTAAACAAATGGTTGATGACGAGTGAGTAGTTTTAGAACGGCCCACGACATGCTTTATGAATGTAAAATGCAGTCCCAGCAATCCCCTATAGGAAGATACAAAAATATTTTTGACCTGGTTGGTGTAAAACCGGGTTTCTCAAACTCGGTCTACGGGACCCCAAAGGGTGCAAATGTCGTTTTTTGCCCTAGTACTGCACCGCTGACTCAAATAATCAACTAATCATCAAGCTTTGATCACTTGAATCAGCTGTGTAGTGTTGCAAACACCAAAACGGTTACCCCTTGGGGTCCCGAGGACCGAGTTTGGGAACGCTGGTCTAGAAGCAAGCTATTTTTGCTGTCGTAATGATGCAACCATGATGCTATTGAATCTGCATTCTATTTGTTCTATAGGGCACTCAGAAACGACAGTACAGTGAAGCCTAACTGCAATTATTGTCTGTGAGATTTTTGTCATAATCACACAGTGCTCAAAAGAGAAAAGTCCTGATCGCACAGCAAAGAAATTTGTCACATATGCGAGTACCTTATGCGAGTACCTTAGAGCCCTGCCCCTCCCCCATCCTCACATATTTTGTGCCCCCTTTAAAAAAATGGTTGCATGGCACCCTGAGAGAGAAGAGTGAATTATCGTATAAAACAGTCTGTAGATAGACTGTGTTATAGAGCCACATCTTAAAATAAAGGCCCTTTCCTGGTTTCCTGGCAGGCTGGAGTGTTGTAACACAACAGACGGGCTAATTTATTTAGCTCTGATTTGGCAAACAACTAGCGTCCAGCAGATATATTCAGTATACTTATACAAACTCATTACAATGGTCTCATCGCTTTTGGGCTAAGAAAAAGCCCTTTTACTTTTCACTTTCTGGTTGATTGCATCTGATGTTGACCTAGGCTGAACAGTTGGCAAATGCTCCTTCGGTGTGCATGGATTTATTGCTGGACCAACACTTCATGATTTATTGTAGGATCCAACAACGCAAATTGATTTAGTTGATAAAAACTTCTTGATAAACAGCTGATCTATCATTCTAACCCTAGGAACATGATCTTGATGTGCCTGAATGACAAGGATAGATACTTGAAAAAGCATCACAATGCATCACCAATGCTTCTCTATTCTGTACATACCACAGTCAATCCAAGTTGGGGAAAGATGTATATTGATAGCTTGGGGGACAGATCAGTAGCAGTCTTCCCTGAAATCTCAATTTCTGAATGAGCCTTATGAGCTTTTGGAGGCACCCATCGACATCCCATAATACCATGGTGTGTAGAGCACCATAAGCATCCATTGTTGTCCCCTAATGCACCAGCTAAAGCCTCCTCCTGTAGCCACCAGCTCTCAGTGGGAGTTGATTAATAGAGAGGATTTCCAGCCATCAAGCTGAGCTCAAACTGTTTCCATTATGCATCCTGGAATCTCCTCAGATCATGTTTTAGAAGCCTATATCTTTTTAAGTGTCTCCAGATTAAGCATTTTCATCTGTGTATTTCAGGAATCTTGGTGTGAGATGGTAGAGCAGGAAGAGACGAACATCAGAAGGCAGCCGCGGGTTTCTTAATTTGTGTACATGAGAAGATTTCTGTCAGTGTGTGTTAAAGTCAAGGGAACGGGTGGAATTTGTTGATTTATCTTTCATGAGGACTTACGGCGGGCTTGTCATAAAGATTTTGGCGCAGGCCGGATCACATACAGTATTTAAAGTTGAATCACAATACATTGCGGGGGCAAATCAAGCAGTCGGCTGATTCGCGCTGGAAACAGTACGCCAGCCTGTCACAAACAGCTGTTGTTGTCAAGCACAGCTGGTCTGAGACTGCCTTACGATTGTTTGGTTGCTCAGACAGACACTCTTGCGCTATGGTAACTTTCATATTTTTCACGAGTAGTAATATGCTATTTGTTTTTACAGCTGTTTCGTGTAGTCATTGAGACAACGTAACTGTTTAAGCCTTTGGAAATGGTTTCCCATAGAAAAGGGGAGTAATGCAATAGCATTGTAATAACATTGCTACTACTAGTGAAAACTTCATGTTTCTGGTCAGATTCAGATAACTCCAACCGCCACAATTCCGCATGTTGGCTCAGCAGAGATCAGCAGCAGGCTTATTCAATCTACAATTAATTAGAGTTTCCATCAAGCCTCATATTACTAGGCCTGGCACTGTGATGAAGCGCTTTCATGTGTAAAAGTGTGATGTCAAGGTGTGCTGGGATGAAATACATCTTAATGCCGTTTCATTTACTCTTTCATCAGTACAATGTCAAATGCCCCCATTTCAAATTAATACAAGTATTATTTGTGAGATTGAGGTACATTTCTGTGCAAAAGGGGATGGTGCCAACCTATTTGTAACACTGGAAAAAGCCAGACTGACTGTGAGCTCAGCAATGCATGTTAGCCCATGCATGTTAGTGTGAACATTGAAAATACCAAGCTTGCTGTAAACTACACTAAGTATGCAAACATGTTATACTTTACCTTAGGCCACTTGGATGAAATTAGGTAAACTTTACTATAGACATTGATGACGACAGCTAGTCAATATATAGAAACATACAGAGACCTCTTCCCACATATGCCATAATGATTGTTAGTTGTCAACATGCATTACAATGCATGTTGCACGTAACACATTTGTTAATGAGTCAAAGGCCAAATCATTTCCTTTCCTGTGCAGATGCATAATCATGCCAGACATAGCAGATATAGCGACACCTGCTGAGGCTCGGTCTAGGTAGTTAACATTGCTTTGAAAGGTTAATGAAAAGACCCTTTCTTTCTAGGTCTCTGTACTTTTGATAGCAGGAATGATTCCCTGGTGTGTAACAGGGGGAAAGAAGGACAAAGCCAGGATCGTTTCACCCTTCCTCTAATTGCGATGTTGAAGCCAAAGGTTTTTATTATAGAACCTGGTCAAACTTCTAATAAACCTTGAGCATGTTGTTTTCCCCTGTCTGCTGGGGATGCTATTGTCTCAAAACAAAGCATTCTGGGAAGGTCTTATGCATGCTCCTTTCCTTCTAGTCAAACCTGGCAACACGAATTCTCAGAAGAATGGTTTACAAATGGCACTGAAAGTAATGAAGTCACAGCAGCGTCTGCATTAAGCTGCTTATGAGATTAGGTTATTTAACATACCTTCTCGAGTGCAGAAATTATTAAAAACAAAAGGTTAGTACAGCATGGAGATTTGAGCCAAACTGGAGATTTTCCTCCTCACTTGAAACATAAATGCAGCTGAAATTGATATATTAGAGAAAATAATACAATTTGAGACGTAATCAAATGTGTGTTTGAAAGAGTGAGGTTCAAACATATTCTAAATTCTACAGAGGTAGGTAGATCAGGTTGTGTGTGTGATAGATGGAAAAATAATAACTATAAGTGTTACCTTAATATCGGAATTTGTGCTAGATGCACAAACTGATGCACAGGGATGTTGATATCTGAAAGTATATTATAACTTGCCAATTTTCAGCATGTTTATAAATAATACGGGTACCTCTCAACCTGGCAAAGGCAGCATAATATCTTTCAATTGTATATAATAAAACAACAGTCATCTAAAGATTGTGTGGGACCCAACTATGGCGTTATGCCTCAGGATTGTTGTACCACAATAGCTAACTGTAATCAATACAGAACCAAAACACAATATACAATTCTAGTCAGATTGAATAAAGAATTAAACTGCATATCATACAGGTACAACAACAGCCAGACATATGCAATCGTTGCCATCGGCAGATGCTTCTCACACTAAGGTAAAAAACTGGTTATCCACTGTAAACCAGGCCTAAATTGCGACCTTCTAACATCTCTGCTCTATGTCAATCCAGTTTTCCCCACCTAAACTGGCAGAGCTTCTGAGTGTGCCTATAGGCTGCAGAAAAAAAGACAAACAAAACACTTTAAGGGTCAGAGAGAGACCTTTCTGATGTTTTATTTGTTACCTAAGATAGTATAGAATATGCACAATGTTTTGAAGTAATATAATATGAAACTGAAAGGAGAAGAATGATCAGCTGACTAATCTGCCTAGCATGCATTTCCCCCTCAAGTTTAATGAATAGTTCAAGCCAATCAGAATGCTTCTCTCATTACAGTTCTGTTCAATGAGGAAAATGTTTTGAAGACCCCCCCCCCCCCTCCCCCCCTCCAAAAGGCTTGTTTTACACAGTAAGAGTAGCTTTGTGGAAATCCCAATCACACATTAATTAGCAGCCTCAAAAATAACACAGTGTTGGAAACATAATGATTGTGCCTGTATTACCTCAAAGCATTCATTTACAGAGTGGTACAGGGATTCTGCACTCAGAATATTTAACAAGTCCCTTCGGTGTAGAGGTCGCTGATGAGTAAAGGATGTTTGAAACAGAAGTTGCTTTTAAAACAGACATAAAATAATCATAGCTTCGAAGTCTACCACTGAGACGTTTGTAATTTTAATGAGTTATAACACTTTGACTTTCAGATGTGGTCATGACAGCATTCCTCGACAGTCAAACAGAGGACTAAGACGGTGCTTTTTGATATAAGCACCTCAATTAAGCACAATTTAAATTGAAACAGGTGAAATATCAAATGTATTATTGCATTGTAACAATATGCCTCGTACACTATTGTAGTATTTGAGGTAACTTTCTGTTCAATTTGAATTAAACCCATGGTTTTTGGCCTTTACCTCTGAAGACTGGCATCTCAGTGGGTACCGGAAGCATCCAGAAATCCCAGAGCCTGGTCTCCATCCCGCCCTCTGTACGTGTGGGCCGGCTGCGTGCAGCAAACAACCTCCTAAGACCAAGTGTTTTTATAAATATATATTCAGTATATGAAATACTTATATACATATACAGTGCCTTGCGAAAGTATTCGGCCCCCTTGAACTTTGCGACCTTTTGCCACATTTCAGGCTTCAAACATAAAGATATAAAACTGTATTTTTTTTTGAAGAATCAACAACAAGTGGGACACAATCATGAAGTGGAACGACATTTATTGGATAAAGGAAAAATTGAAAAATTGAAAAATTGGGCGTGCAAAATTATTCAGCCCCTTTACTTTCAGTGCAGCAAACTCTCTCCAGAAGTTCAGTGAGGATCTCTGAATGATCCAATGTTGACCTAAATGACTAATGATGATAAATACAATCCACCTGTGTGTAATCAAGTCTCTGTATAAATGCACCTGCACTGTGATAGTCTCAGAGGTCTGTTAAAAGCACAGAGAGCATCATGAAGAACAAGGAACACACCAGGCAGGTCAAATACAGGACCATTCTGGAAGAAAACCTGATGGAGTCTGCAAAAGACCTGAGACTGGGACGGAGATTTGTCTTCCAACAAGACAATGATCCAAAACATAAAGCAAAATCTACAATGGAATGGTTCAAAAATAAACATATCCAGGTGTTAGAATGGCCAAGTCAAAGTCCAGACCTGAATCCAATCGAGAATCTGTGGAAAGAACTGAAAACTGCTGTTCACAAATGCTCTCCATCCAACCTCACTGAGCTCGAGCTGTTTTGCAAGGAGGAATGGGAAAAAATGTCAGTCTCTCGATGTGCAAAACTGATAGAGACATACCCCAAGCGACTTACAGCTGTAGTCGCAGCAAAAGGTAGCGCTACAAAGTATTAACTTAAGGGGGCTGAATAATTTTGCACGCCCAATTTTTCAGTTTTTGATTTGTTAAAAAAGTTTGAAATATCCAATAAATGTCGTTCCACTTCATGATTGTGTCCCACTTGTTGTTGATTCTTCACAAAAAAAATACAGTTTTATATCTTTATGTTTGAAGCCTGAAATGTGGCAAAAGGTCGCAAAGTTCAACGGGGCCGAATACTTTCGCAAGGCACTGTATTAGTAGCCAACTAACGTTAGGTAGCTAGCTAACATACCGGTACATACTGCTGTAATGATATGCTATACATTTCGTAAGGATAGCATAGCTAACAAATTGTCAGCCAACTTAAAGTGTAAGGTAATTTATTTTAAAAATCATTAATTTATTACACTGCTCAACATTTTCTTTACATTTGTCACAATTAGTTAAAATAATGAATTTGTATCTGCTCTCGTTTGACTTCGGCTGCACATTTTCCGCCATTTTCTTTAAATCTGAAAATATTGTGAAGCCACTGTCATTTTATTAAGAATTGTGTCATGGGCCCTAAAACCATGATCACAGAGAGACTGCAGCGCTGCAGCTGCAATGAGAAAAATCATCCAAGTGTACCAAAGCCCTATGTTTTTGTTATTATTAGCAGCTTATGTTTATTTTAATTTCAATAAATATTTCACCTTCTCTGGTAATATGAACAACATGAAATTGTGCATAAGCTGATGTGGTGCAACTCAAGTTTTGCAATCAGGTGAAAAAATCTGGTCAGCCTCACCAGAGTAAAGGAAGTAGGACTGTGAGAGACGGACCCTCTGCTCTTCTCTCCCTTCCTCTGGTGAGAGTAATGCCGTGTTCAAAACAACTGGGACCTCGGAAATCTCTGACTTCAGTGCATTCAAGACATCTGGGAACTCAGATAAAAACAAGATCCGACTGAGAAAAAATGTTTTGAACGGTCATTCAACTCGGAATTCGAAGTCAGAAACTCTGGCATCATTTTAGTCCTCCAACTTTCCGAACTGAAGAATGCTTAAGTCATGATTTGAGTTCCCAGTTGTCTTGAAAGAACGAGGTCCTTCAGATGCAGGCACTGTACCATTGTCACGTGTGCTCCCTCTCCAGCCTCTAGGTCAACAGGCTGCTCATTATGGCGCACAACTGCCACGATCGGTACGCGCATTATGACATTCATCTGGACTCCATCACCTCCTTGATTACCTGCTCTATATACAGTACGTCACTCCCTTTGGTTCCTTCCCCAGGCGTCATTGTTTCTGTTTCTTGTCTGTGTGCTGTTCGAGTTTCTTGTTTCGTATTATGTTCCATTTATTTATTGATACACTCACTTCCTGAACTTGCTTCCTGACTCTCAGAGAACATCATTACAGAATGACGCCTCACCAAAGGGTGACTTTTGTTTTGAGGTGATTCCGGGTCCTGGGGTCAAAACCTGCCTCATCGACAGTTTTACATACCTCAGCAGGATCGATAGGCTCCAATGCCTCAGCTGGGTGAACAGTTTCCCCTGCCTCAACCAATATAGGTTGAGGCACGGCTCATCAGGCTCTCACCTCAGCCGGTTCGTCAGGTTTCTGAGCCTCACCTGAGGTGAACGGTCAGCTCCTGATCCCCGGGATCGCCCCCCTGGTTGGCGTCCTGCGGCTGGAGCCGAACGTGCCAGGGAGTGCGTACTGTCACGTATGCTCTCTCTCCGGCGCTATAGGTCGCCATGCTCCTATGCCTCAGCTAGATCGACAGGTTCCCGTGCTTTAGCAAAGGTGTCCTCTCCTGATCCACGGGATTGTCATCTTTGTTGGCGTCCTGCGGCTAGTGCCGCAGATCGGAGAGGGGGTTCTGTCACGTGTGCTCCCTCTCCATCCTCTAGTTCACCAGGCTGCTCGTTATGGTGCACACCTGTCACTATCGTTATGTGTTCTTTATATGTCACTCCCTTTGGTTCCTTCCCCAGACGTCATTGTTTCTGTTTCATGTCTGTGTGCTGTTCGAGTTTCTTGTTTTGTATTATGTTCCATTTATTTATTAAGACAACACTCCCTGAACTTGTTTCCCTGACTCTCAGCGCACATCGTTACAACCATAAGTCCAGTGGAATAAAATTGGCAAATTATTTCAATGTTATTTCAATGTATGCTCAGCTGTGCCTCTCAGGTGCTTCACCAACTGATCTTTTTTGTAATTAAGGTTTGAGTTTTGAAATATAATATGGTCTTTGAAGAACAATATTGGCAGGCCAGGCATATACATATAGCAAATATGCTGTGATAATATTAGGCCTACTGCACTAACCTCATTCTTACAGAAATGTTTTCTTAGGTTGTTACTTTTTAAATAATTTTCTATTTTTTGGAGGGGCTTGCTTTTTGACTGTGAAAGTGATATTGACCTAGAAAAGGTTGGTGAACACAGGTGTAGATGAAGGGGATAAGACAGGTTGAATGTTTTTTTTTAAGCCTTGAGACAATTAAACCATGGATTATGTATGTGTGCAATAGGATGGTGAAGGGGCAAGACAAACAATGTAAGTGCTTTTGAACGGGGTATGGCAGTAGATGTCAGGCGCACCAATTTGTGTCAAGAACTGCAAAGCTGCTGGGTTTTTCATGCTTAACATTTTCCCATGTGTATCCACCACCCAAAGGACATCTAGCCAACTTGACACAACTGTGGGAAGCATTGGAGTCAACATGGGCCAGGTAGGGAAAGAGGGAGGCAGTCCACTGCAGTGCCATTATGCTCGCACCAGGTCTGGCTATCCATCATAGTTAAGTACCAGAAGCTTCAGCCCATTTCACAGGGCAGTCTGCCCAGCCACCGATTATCCCTCGCTTTTCCAGGGAACATTTACATACATACATCTGGAGGTCTGACTTATTCATAATGCCGGGGTGTTAAGGGAAGTACTCAGCAGTTCAGCGGGCCTCCAGGGATTTAAGGGCCACATCTCATTGTAACATTCATTTACATACTGGGCCTTTTAAACTTTGGTCATGTGATCTGGAGTACAAAGTCACAGACAGAACTTGCATTGTATAAAGAAAAGGGATTTCATGAATGGCAGACATTATTTTGTATAATGATCCACAATGATATTCTTTCAACATGGGTTGTTTATTTGGATGTCATTCATGATGGATGTCATGGATCATGTAATGTGCTCAATGCTATTAGAAAATGTTGTGGGTGTGAAGGAAAATGGCTGAACACACAAGTTGGCATCCTTGTTAAACAAATAATAGTAAAATGACATTCAAACATGGACCCATAGGATACAAGCCAACACAATAGCTGGTTCCATCACCGGAGGATGTAGTTCCTGGCTCAGTTTTGGTTCAAAGCAGAAACGAGGGAGTAAAGAAATGAGTGAGAAACGGTTGTTCAGTCAGGAGGTTCAGAAATCCCCACTCCAAGTTGGTGTGTTATTTTTCTGATTTCTTCTAATTATAACTCTTAATCAGGCCTGGGTTTGATCAGTTTTAACTGATAACTAGATGAGAAAAAATGGCCAGGCAATCAGTACATTCTCAATAAAATAAAATAAAACCGTGCTGGTAAAAAAAAAAGGTTTAAAACGACTCACTTTGTACTTTTTGTGCTTTTGTGCTTTTATTTAAATTGGCAAATATTTGATAACCAGGGGCTTTTTTTGATGGGCTTCAGATGTACCTCTGTTGGGACCCAAGCATGTACATGTTGCGACTTCTATAAATGGTGCGGTAGAGGAGTCAAACGCAGAGAGCAGGTAATATCGTACGTGAATCTATTTATTCCAATGACAGCGGAGACATGGACATGCCAACACTAGGGCGCATGAAACAACCCGTCCAAAATACACAGGACTAAAACTGTCCGGAAAATAATGAGAACACTAATACACCAACACCAAAATAACAGAGAACAAGCCCGCACAATACCCAGCGGGCCTAGTGCTCTTAAATAGCCTACAAACAACACTAACTCAAAACAGGTGTACCCAATTAATTAAACTCAATAAACAGAAACAAAAGGAAAGGGAATCGATGGCAGCTAATAGGCCGGCGACGACGACCGCCGAGCACCGCCCGAACATGAAGAGGCACCATCTTCGGCGGGATTCGTTACAGTACAGTTGAAGTCGGAAGTTTGTATACACCTTAGACATTTAATCCTAGCAAAAATGCCCTGTCTTTGGTCAATTAGGATCGCCACTTTTATTTTAAGAATGTGAAATGTCAGAAAAAAATAGTAGAGAGAATGACTTATTTCAGCTTTAATTTCTTTCATCACATTCCCAGTGGATCAGAAGTTTACATACACTCAATTAGTATTTGGTAGCATTGCCTTTAAATTTTTTAATCTAACGTTTTGGGTAGCCTTACACAAGCTTCCCACAATAAGTTGGGTGAATTTTGGCCCATTCCTCCTGACAGAGCTGTTGTAACTGAGTCAGATTTGTAGGCCTCCTTCCTCGCACAAGCTTTTTCAGTTCTGCCCACAAATTTTCTAGGATTGAGGTCAGGGCTTTGTGATGGCCACTCCAATACCTTGACTTTGTTGTCCTTAAGCCATTTTGCCACAACTTTGGAGGTATGCTTGGGGTCATTGTTCATTTGAAAGACCCATTTGAAACCAAGCTTTAACTTCCTGACTGATGTCTTGAGATGTTGCTTCAATTTATCCACAAATTTCCTGCCTCATGATGCCATCTATATTGTGAGGTGCACCAGTCCCTCCTGCAGCAAAGCACCCCCACAACATGATGTTGCCACCCCGTGTTTCACGGTTGGGATGGTGTTCTTCGGCTTCCTCCTTTTTCCTCCAAACATCATAATGGGTAAGCAGTTCTATTTTCGTTTCATCAGACCAGAGGACATTTCTCCAAAAAGTACGATCTTTGTCCCCATGTGCAGTTGCAAACCGTAGTCTGGCTTTTCTTTAATGGCGGTTTTGGAGCAGTGGCTTCCCTGCTGAGCGACCTTTCAGGTTATGTTGATATAGGACTTGTTTAACTGTGGATTTATATACTTTTGTACCTGTTTCCTACAGCATCTTAACAAGTTATTTTGCTGCTGTTCAGGGATTGATTTGCACTTTTCGCACCAAAGTACGTTCGTCTCTAGGAGACTGGTCCCATGGTGTTTATACTTGCAAATTGTTGTTTGTACAGATGAACGTGGTACCTTCAGGTGTTTGGAAATTGCTCCCAAGAATGAATCAGACTTGTGGAGGTCTACAATTTTTTGAGGTCTTGGCTGATTTCTTTTGATTTTTCCATGATGTCAAGCAAAGAGGCACTGAGTTTGAAGGTGGGCCTTGAAATACAGCCACAGGTACACCTCCAGTTGACTCAAATGATGTCAATTAGCTTTTCAGAAGCTTCGACTTGCCAAAACTATAGTTTGTTAACTTCTTATGGCTGAGATCCTGTTACTGGGAGTGATATAAAGTTAGGCATAGGCGGGACGCCAGGGAAAATGCAGAGCGCCAGATTCAAATAAAATACTTTAAAATTCAAACTTTCATTAAATCACACATGTAAGATACTCAATTAAGGCTACACTCGTTGTGAATCCAGCCAATATGTCAGATTTTAAAAAAGCTTTTCGGCGAAAGCATAAGAAGCTATTATCTGATAGCCTGCACCATCTGCACCAGCAGTAAACAAAGGAGTTAGCATATTTCAACCCTGCAGGCGCTACACAAACACTGAAATAAAATATAAAACATGCATTACCTTTTACAAGCTTATTTTGTTGGCACTCCAATATGTCCCATAAACATCACAATAGGTCCTTCTGTTTGATTAATTCCGTACATGCAAAAATATTTCAAACTACTTTTGTAATACAACTTTAGGTATTTTTAAACGTTAATAATCGATCAAGTTGTAGACGGGGCAATCTGTGTTCAATACAGGAATCAAAACAAACCAGCGCCACTTTTCACATCTTGCGCAACTCACAAAAGTGTACGCAGTTCCTAGTTGGCCTACTTCTTCATTGCACAAAGGAATAACCTCAATCAAATTCCAAAGACTGGTGACATCTAGTGGAAGCGGTAGGAACTGAAAACAGGTTCCTAAGAAATATCCCTTGGCAATAACATGTCAGGGAACAGTTAGTCCTCAGGGTTTGCCTGCTACATAAGTTCTGTTATACTCACAGACATGATTCAAACAGTTTTAGAAATTGGGCACGCTATTTTTCCAAAAGAGAAAATTCTGCCCCCTAGCCCCAAGAGGATAACAACAACCAGTGATAGTACAGGGCGCCATATTCAAAAGAACAGAAATCTCATAATTAAAATTCCTCAAACATACATGTATCTTATATCGTTTTCAAGGTAGTCTTCTTGTTAATTGCACCACAGTGTCAGATTTCAAATAGGATTTACGGGGAAAGCACCACAAACAATTATGTTAGCTCACCAACAACTCACTAAAATACACAGCCAATTTTACCAGCCAAAGAGAGAGAGAGAAAAAGCACACAGAGATAAAATGAATCACTAACCTTTGATAATATTCATCAGATGACACTCACAGGACTTCATGTTACACAATACATGCATGTTTTGTTTGATAAAGTTCATATTTATATCAGAAAAAAATGAGTTTACATTGGAACATTCCATTCACTAGTTCCAAAAACATCCAGTGATTTTGCTTAGCCACATCATTCAACAGAAATACTCATCGTAAATGTAGATGAAAATACAAGTGGAATTATAGATATACCTCTTTAATGCAACCGCTGTGTCAGATTTCAAATAAACTTTACGGAAAAAGAAACCCATTCAATAATTTGAGACGGCGCTCAGAACAATAGAAAAATTAGTCTCCATGTTGGAGTCAACAGAAAACAGAAAATAAATTATAAATGTTTCCTTACCTTTGATGAACTTCATCAGAATGCAGTCTTAGGAATCCCAGGTCCACAATAAATGCTTGATTTGTTCAATAACGTCCGTTATTTATGTCCAATTAGCTACTTTGGTTAGCGCGTTTGGTAAACAATTCCAAATTCACAATGTGCGTCCACTATAACGTGATGAAATGTCCAAAAGTTCCGTAACAGTCAGTAGAAACATGTCAAACAATGTACTGAATCAATCTTTAGAATGTTGTTTACATACATCTTGAATAACGTTCCAACCAGAGAATTAGAATGACTTCAAATGAGCAGTGGAACGCAGGTCCTTCCCTTGTGAACGCGCATAGTGAAAGCATGGTTAACTCGTGACAGTGGTTCAAACCCCCTTCACATTAGAGTCATCAGACAAAGTTCTATTGACTGTGGAAGGCGGAGGAAGTGAAAACTCATCCATATCGCGCTGTAATTTCAATGAGAGCTCGGTTGAAAATCTGCCACCCCCAGAAAAAATCCAAACAGGAAGAGGAATTTCTCAGGTTTTTGCCTGCAATAGGAGTTCTGTTATACTCACAGACATAATTCAAACTGTTTTAGAAACTTCAGAGTGTTTTCTATCCAATACTACTAATAATATTACAATGGGCACCTTTTCATCCAAGGTACTCAATACTGCCCCTGCAGCCATAAAAAGTTATGAAATTTGTGGAGTGATTGAAAAACTAGTTTTAATTACTTCAACAGTGTATGAAAAATTCATACTTCAACTGTATATTGGTCATAATTGTCATTGCTTCCGAGTGGAGCATAATGGTATTGCCTTGCAGTTCACCAGAAGACGGACCTAGCCCATGGGGAAGGGAGAGGAGAAGGAATGGGGAGGGGGGTGGACCCCCACCCAACCCCACTGGGTACCACAGAGCAACACTAAGTGACAATGCACTAATAATGGCGCTAAACATGATGTGTTTTTATTTACATTAGTGATGGACAGCTGGAGGCATTTTGTATTATTTCTTCCTCAAATAAATCTCGAGCAAATTACACCTGAAAAAGGAGGCAACAGTGAATTATTGTGGAAACACTCATGTATACTCCCTCTTGGCCTCTAGGTCATCAGGCTGCTGATTATCCCGCACACCTGTCACCATCGTCAAGCACACCAGCGCCTCATGACACTCAACTGGACTCAATCACCTCCTTGATTATCTTCAAAATGTTTTATGTATTTTTTGCGTTGTAAATAGCCAAACTGAAAAAATTATATATATACACACACGTATATACTGTACACTACCAGTCAAAAGTTTGGGGTCACTTAGAAATGTCCTAGTCTGAAAGAAAAGCAAATTTTTTGTCCATTGAATTAACATCAAATTGATCAGAACGCCATCTGTCAAGCATGGTGGAGGCAATGTGATGGTCTGGGGGTGCTTTGGTGATGGTAAAGTGGGAGTTTTGTACAGGGTAAAAGGGATCTTGAGAAAGGAAGGAAGGCTGTCACTCCATTTTGCAACGCCATGCCATACCCTGTGGATGGAGCTTAATTGTATCCAATTTCCTCTTACAACAGGACAATGACGCAAAGCACAGCTCCAAACTATGCAGGGAAGAAGCAGTCAGCTGGTATTCTGTCTATAATGGAGTGGCTAGCAGAGTCACCAGATTTCAACCCTATTGAGCTGTTGTGGGAGCAGCTTGACCGTATGGTACGTAAGAAGTGCCCATCAAGCCAATGCAAATTGGTGGAAGTCCTTCAGGAATAATGTGGTGAAATCTCTTCAGATTACCTCAACAAATTGACAACTGGAAGGCCAAAGGTCTGCAAGGCTGTAATTTCTGCAACTGGATGATTCTTTGATGAAAGCAACGTTTGAAGGACACAATTATTATTTCAATTAAGTCATTATTATAACCGTGTCAATATATAACCTTGACTATATTTCATATTCATTTTACAATAAATGTAATTTCATGTATGTTTTCATGGAAAACAAGGACATTTCTAAGTGACCCCAAACTTTGGGGTAAACAAATTGTTGATAACCGCAAAATACTCTTTCAAACACACACGGTCACGTTGTACAGTGCCATTAGGGCTATTAGTAGAACAATAGACTTGCCTAGAAGGAGGGTAGGGGGAGGATTCTATCATCAAATGTATTTCTTAGTTATGTTGGCTGTATCACAACAAGCCGTGATTGGTTGCAATTTCAGTTTAATCCGCCAGAAAAAAAACGAATTTAACAAAGATTTTGGTTAAACTAAAATATACTAATTGATAAAAAAATAATACATCATCAATTGGAACCTTTACCATGTGGAAGGTGGAAAAAATATTGTTATTATTAACCCTGTTGTTCAAAAGTGTGGCAGGCTGTGAATTCTGCAAACAACATTTCTATGATGGGCTATAAGCAAGAAAATATATATTTCAGTGCAACGGGCATCACTACAGTCCCTGGTTCAAATCCAGGCTGTATCACATCCGACCGTGATTGGGAGTCCCATAGGGCGGCGCACAATTGGCCCAGCGTCACCCGGGTTAGGGGAGGTTTTGGCTGGCTGGGGTGTCCTTCTCTCCGTTTATAAATATTATTTTGGCCTTCATTCAGATTACAATCGCTCATTTTTATTTTTTTGAAAACAAAATTATCTCCAAAATTATATAGCCTACCCACTGTGGACAACTATTTCAGCACGTTTCGGGCTGCTCTGAGACAAGCATGGAGAAACGAAAATATTTAGTTAGATTCCATGATATTCTTAAGATATGTGTTGACTGAATATAAGCAAGTGAAGTCTGCTAAATAATCATGTTGATGGCACAGTCATATAGCCTCAGCGCCTCAGCACCTACATAAAGCTGTGTGTGGGTGACCTCATGCAACCGCAAAATGACAGGACTGTATTTCTTCATCAGCATCTTTATTTATTTTTATTTCACCTTTATTTAACCAGGTAGGCTAGTTGAGAACAAGTTCTCATTTACAACTGCGACCTGGCCAAGATAAAGCATAGCAGTGTGAACAGACAACACAGAGTTACACATGGAGTAAACAATAAACAAGTCAATAACACAGTAGAAGAAAAAGCAACAACAAAAAAAAGAGTCTATATACATTGTGTGCAAAAGGCATGAGAAGGTAGGCGAATAATTACAATTTAGCAGATTAACACTGGAGTGATAAATGGCCATGTGTAGGTAGAGATACTGGTGTGCAAAAGAGCAGAAAAGTAAATAAATAAAAACAGTATGGGGATGAGGTAGGTAAATTGGGTGGGCTATTTACCGACTATGTACAGCTGCAGCGATCAGTTAGCTGCTCAGATAGCAGATGTTTAAAGTTGGTGAGGGAGATAAGTCTCCAACTTCAACGATTTTTGCAATTCGTTTCAGTGACAGGCAGCAGAGAACTGGAAGGAAAGGCGGCCAAATGAGGTGTTGGCTTTAGGGATGGTCAGTGAGATACACCTGCTGGAGCACGTGCTACGGGTGGGTGTTGCCATCGTGACCAGTGAACTGAGATAAGGTGGAGCTTTACCTAGCATGGACTTGTAGATGACCCGGAGCCAGTGGGTCTGGCGACGAATATGTAGCGAGGGCCAGCCGACTAGACATCCGAGTTGGCAGAGTGTGCTAAAGCAGTGAGTAAAACAAACTTAGGGAGTAGGCTTCGGATGTTAACATGCATGAAACCAAGGCTTTTACGGGTACCAGAGGAGAAGTAGGATAAGGGTACGGCTAAATGCTATACGAACTGGACGTCTAGCACGTTCGGAACAGAGTAAAAGGAGCAGGTTTCTGGGCACGATAGCATAGATTCAAGGCATAGTGTACAGACAAAGGTAAGGTAGGATGTGAGTACATTGAAGGTAAATCTAGGCAGTGAGTAATGATAAGAGAGATATATTCTCTAGAGACGTTTAAACCAGGTGATGTCATCGCATATGTAGGAGGTGGAACAACATGGTTGGTCAAGGCATATTGAGCAGGGCTAGTGGCTCTACAGTGAAATAAGACAGTAATCACTAACCAGGACAGTAATGGACGAGGCATATTGATATTAGAGAGAGGCATGTGTAGCCAATTGAACATACGTTTCCAGTGAGTGGTTGGGCTGACTGGGGACAAGGAGGTTCAGACAGTTAGCAGGCCGATGCTAACACGCTAACAGTTATTAGGCCGGGGCTAGCAAGTTAGCCTATGGGGGACGTCGCGATGGGCCTCCAGCAGGCGTCGCTCCTGAGGGGCCTGTTGGAATCCTCGGGCAGATTATGTCGGTATTCCCATCATAGAGGATAGGCGGGGTTCCGTGCCCCGTACCGGCAATAGAAGGGGTCCGGATATTGTAGCCCAGGAGTGAGCCGGGAGATGGGTCTAGCATGGGCTAGCCCCAGGCTAGTTGGTGCTAGCTCCGGGATGGAAACGTTAGCCAGGAGTAGTCAACCCAGGTTGCGATTAGCTAGCTGTGATGATCCAGATGAAAAAGTTCAGAGTTACGGAGAGAAAAATAGGTCCGGCATCCTCTGGTTTAAAACGCGTTGTATGAACTGGCGAGAGCTTTCCGTGATAAAGGTTAGCTGATGACTGATAGCTGGTAAGCTAGCTAGCTTCAGTTGAGGAATTCCAGTTCGGAGGTAAATAGAAATACTTTAGGAAAAAAAACAGATCCACACCACATTGGGTGAGGCGGGTTGCAGGAGAGTATTTTGAAGTTGAAGAATATTAAACAGAACGCGTAGAAAAGTATATATACACATGGCATGAGTCAAGACAAAGACAAAGACGTCTGACTGCTACGCCATCTTGGATATCTATGAATATAATGAAAGTGGTAACTTGAATTGTTAAAGTGAATCAATAAAAGCTAAATTTGAAGCTGGTCAAGCAGACTCATTTCATAAAGCAGAGGGGTTTCCCAGGGATTTATTTTATAGGAACATAGGAAGAAAATCCACAATATATATGTATAGTTCATGCATACCCACACATAAATGGTCCAAAATAGAGCAAATAATATGGATGAATGAATGTGGACAGCTTTGAAAACAATGTAAATGCCCAAGGATGAGTTACTATGTCCCTGACATGTTGCTGATGCATCTGCGATCCTGTATCTCTTTGCCCACATGCAATCGTCTTGGGACATAATTTAGACAAACAAATCTAGAGGCAGCAGCATCAGAGAAGCACACTAATGGTTCATCCTTGTTAGGCCCACGCAGGTCAAATCGATGGGACTCTTTCGCTACCAGCCTTCATCTAATGTACTGCCAAGGGTCTCAAAATGTCTCCTAATTTACTGCGTTGGAGCACTTAGAGATCGAGATGAAAGAACGCCTCAGGTTTCTGTTGACTTGACCTTGGTTCTTTTCATCCCCAAATATATCATAATAGAAGATACATTTTTTTTAAATAAAAATAAAAGCCATGATCAAAGGATACAAATGTGCTTTTAGGACAAGTACAAGTTAAATCCTCTGTGTTTGCAACATTTGTCTTGTTTTAGTTTTTTTTTCTGTTTGCCATCTACATTAGTAGCCACTGAGAGATTTTCCTCACAAATACAATATTGATAACAATATCTGTAATTCAAAGTTTTTAAAATTAATTTAGATCGCATCTAAAGTGTGCACTTCCAAGTGTTTGCAAAGGAGCGTGTCTATTTACAGCTTTTTGTGTACGGAAGTGCAATAGATCATAGACATACAGGTTAAATTAAGAAAATGTGGTGCCAAAATAGTGTTTTAATAGGGTGTTGTGCCACGATGAGCTGCCAGAACAGCTTTTATGAGCCTTGGCATAGAATCTACTAGTGTCTGGAACTCTTGTCAGGATGCGTCACCATTCTTTCACGAGAAATTCCATTAATTTGGTATTTTATTGAATCTCCCATAAGTTTTCAATTGGGTGGAGATCGGGTGACTAAAACACACGCACACATGTACGCACACACTCAAACACTTTTAACCCCTATGCTCCTTATAGACACCTCTTTCAAAGTCCATGAGATCTCTTCTAGTCATGACATCAAAAATAACGGGCATTTTTATACAGTCCCTTCAGATGGTATTCTCACCCCTTGACTTGTTCCACTTTATGTTGTGTAACAAAGTGCCATTCAAATGGATTTAATTGTAATGTTTTGTCAACGCTTAACACAAAGTATTCTGTCATTTCAAAGTGGAAGAACAATTTTAACACTTGTAAAACATTTATGAAAAATAAAACACTAATATCGTGATTAAATAAGTATTAAACCCCAAGGCACTACACGTTAGAATCATTTTTGGCAGCGATTTATAGCTTTGAGTCCTTCTGGGTAAGTATTGGATTTGTCCCAAACACTTTGTATTCAGGACAAAAAGTGAATTGCTTTGCCAATGTTTATATTTGTATTCTGTACAGGCTTCCTTCTTTTCACTATGTCAATTAGGTTAGTATTGTGGAGTAAATACAATGTTGATCCATCCTCAGTTTTCTCAAACATTAAACTCTGTAACTGTTCCTTAAAAGTCTATTGATGCACCCTTGCGTCAATGTAAATAAGATAATAAAAACATCGAAATCAGTCAGTTTAAGCTAGAAATATTTTACATGGAAGCCACAGCATCTGCCTATGTTGGCCTTTGCGGTGGAAGGTGGCCGAGCTACAGTGGTGTTTTTCAGACCATGAGACATCTCACAAAATCATCTGTAGTGTCTGAACAGTTTGGGTTACAAACTAATATGACCACTCTGGAAAGATGATATTGTCACAAATGCGATGGTGTTCTCTGTGTTGCTCTAAGAGCCCTACAAGTGTCACAGGAATCATCTGAAGGTAACCTTAAAAAATGTAAGGAGGTAGATTTGTTTTTTGACTGTCTGTTTTGCTATTTATGAATGTGTTACTATGGGCTATGGTAGTAAAGGCCAAATTCAATATTTTATCAAATCATTTTTAGTAGAATCCCACCCAAAGGCTTAGACTTTTAGAGGTTTTAAAGTCACTATTGGTCTCATGTTGATATCCCTGAGCGGTTTCCTTCCTCTCCGGCAACTGATTTAGGAAGGACTCCTGTCTGTGTAGTGACTGGCTGTATTGATACACAATCCAAAGTGTAATTAATGAACAGAGGCATATCTGTATTCCCAGTAATGTGAAATAAATCGATTAAGGCCTAATGAATTGATTTCAATTGACTTATTTCCTTATATGAACTGTGACTCAGTAAAACCTTTTAAATTGTTGCATGTTGCGTTTATTTTTGTTGACTGTCATTCGTAAATATTTTCCCCCAAAATAATTCCACTTTGACATTATGGGGTGTTGTGTAGGGCAATAGCAAAATGAAAATTGCAATTTAATACATTTTAAGTTAAGGCTGTAGGAAAAAGTAAAGGGGTGTGAATACTTTCTGAATTACACTGTAGATACCCTAAGCACGATGGGATGTTAATTGGTTAATTAACTCTGGAATCACCTGCTTTCCATATACTTTGTATCCCTCGATGCCTTAATTTTTGCAGTTACCTAAAGATGCATACAGGTAAGTGAACATACAGTATGTTTCCCTCCACCCCCATAGCACTTCACTGTCACTCTTGGTTACATTTCAAGTTTCCTATTTTTCTTCAAGCACCCAAGGAGGCCCAAAAAAACCAGTGGTTTATTTACACTTCATATCTTAGCTGAAATCTTCTGAGGGATCTAGGAGGAGTTCTCCCACCGGAGAACAACATATAATCTTCACCTCCTGTCATGGGCCTCTGTTTGGCTTCATCACAGAGCAAGCATTCTGGATCCATGGTATTATTAGTCTCCCAGGGCTTGTTCATTAAATTTACCCTTCAACATTGCACTGTACTGTATATCCTACAGTGGTAGAAAAAAATAAGGGAGGTTGGAGGGAGAGCTCTGTTAATCTAGTCTGTAAAGGTGTATCCTGCCTACAAGGCTGTGCAATATGCCTGATATGTTAATGCGGTGTGTGTGCATTTGAGACTGTGTTCCCTCCGTTCGCACATCATGGAGGTTCATATTAATACTGTAGATGTGAAAAATGTTATTGTTTTTGTGCGTGTTTAGTTTTTTTTACTGAGACCTGAAGCCTTATGTGTTCAATACAAAGATATGTAGAAGTGACACTGACTCATTTGGCAGAGGTCTACCAGACATGTAATAACATTACCATTTGAACCTCAGGTGATCTGCAAGTTTGTTTGTGATATCTCCGTAACAAAGGGAGGGTGATTTTGCGAGCATGTAGACAGGTCCCATCTAAAGCAACCAGGCACTGGAAAAATATTATTTGGCTGTAATTTCAGCAGCGGCTGCGGAGTTCAATCCCGCTTCACTCACAAATGCCAAGGCTTAATCCCCTCACTGTTGAGGTGTTTGTTTGAGGATTGCCCTAACCGCTGGCTCTCATGTCGCCTCACTGTCCTTCGCTCGCACTTCAAAGAAACACAGTCCAATCTTGACTCAGGAGCAATCTGCCTCAAGTTGTTAATCAGGCCGGAGCAATTCCACTGGAGCAGAATTGCACTGAGACTCAGATTTTTCACTTTAAATGTATGCCAAACAAAAGCCATTGATTTCAAAGTTGAACAAAGCATACAACCCTGTGCACAAGGCTTACTTTAAACAATTTAAACAGAACACATTTACTAGAAGAACTGTGCAGATGCAAAGTTTAGAAGCAGAATTTCGATGAAATGTTTTCCAAAAACGTTTCACGCATGAGTTCCAAATATCTGTAATGATTGTCCAAACCTGAGTTATTTTTTACTCATATGATGTCAGAATGCACTCTTCCAAAATGTAGATTTTTACGCAACAGGATATTTAACCCGTTCTGCCCTCAAACCAAGACATGCTGCCTGTTTCAACTTGCCAATTTCAAATTATTTTGTAACAAGTTTTATTTTCTAACAAAAATTTAAATTGAGGTGTGTTCCCCTCCTCATTAATTCACATAGAAGTAGCCCATTTCAATGTTGTGGACAATTTATGTTTGAGGCTTTACTGAGCCCAAACACTTGCCTAGGGTTTCTGCAGACATTTGCACGGTCTTGCCAAACTGAGCAATTGGCGGAGAAGAACCTTGGTCAGGGAGGTGACCATGAACCCAATGGTCACTGACAGAGCTCCAGAGATCCTCTGTGGAGATGGGAGAACATTCCAGAAGCACGACCATCTCCACCAATAGGCATTTTTGGTAGAGTGGCCAGACGGAAGCCCCTTCTCAGTAAAACGTACATGACAGCCTGCTTGGAGTTTGCCAAAAGGCACGTCAAGGACCCTAGACAACAAGAAACAAGATTATCTGGTCTGATGAAACCAACATTGAACACTTTGGCCTGAATGCCAAATGTCACATCTGGAGGAAACCTGGCATCATCCCTACGGTGAAGCATGGTGGTGGCAGCATCATGCTGTGGGGTTGTTATTCAGCGGCAGGGTCTGGGAGACTAGTCAGGATCTAGGGCAAGATGAACGGAGCAAAGTACAGAGAGATCCTTGATGAAAACCTGCTCCAGAGCAGTCAGGAACTCAGACTGGGTCGAAGGTTCAACTTCCAACAGGACAACAACCCTAAGCACACAGCCAAGACAGCGCCAGAGTGGCTTCGGGGCAAGTCTCTGAATGTCCTTGAGTGGCCAAGCCAGAGGCCGGACTTGAACCCGATCTAACATCTCTTGACGCTCCCCATGCAACCTCACAGAGCTTGAGATGATATGCAGAGAAGAATGGGAGAAAATCCCCAAATACAGGTGTGCCAAGCTTGTAGCATAATTCCCGAGAAGACTCGAGGCTGTAATCACTGCCAATGGTAATTTGTAACAAAGTATAGAGCAGAGGGTCTGAATACTTATATAAATGTGATTAATAAAAATAAAAACAATTATACATTTGCAAACATTTCTTAAAACCTATTTTTGATTTGTCATTATGGGCTATTACATATAGATTGATTAGGGGGGGTAAACAATTTAATCCATTTTAGAATTATGCTGTAACAAACAAAATGTGGAAAAAGTCAAGGGGTGTAAATAGTTTCTGAATGTACTGTATTTATAGAGCATAATGTATTTACAATTTTATTGTTGAACTAATGCTAAGCTTTTTGCGGTGCCATGTTTGTTGGCATTATACAAGCATTCTGGGTGTCACGTAAACGTCTGTCAGACCAAAGATGTCATAACAAAATTAGGTGAAGGAATGGTTCACTCTTTCGAGTAAACCCCCTGAAATGAATGAAGGGAAGTGAATGATAGTAGATAACACACCCCATTCAACATGCACACTGTAAACAGTCCAAACTCATTTAGTCTCCTCTTATCTTTGGTTGACGCGAAAAAACAAACATGGTGGTGTGCACAAACTTCTCATCGTTGGATTACTTTAGATTTTTAGAAATTGTTTTACTCAATTATTTTTGATCAATGATGAGCTCACCTGTGATGTGATGAATTGTAAATCGTAGGTAATTGCTTTTAGCTAAGTAATATTGTGGTTTCTGTCAGCCGAGAATAAGCGAAATTAGACTGCTTGTGTTATGTCAATCTTTCCTCATTTAACGCTAGGACCAATGTAACCTACATTTTCCGGTTTCGATGATTGTGTTATGCTGTCTCTACTTCTGTGAATGTCTGAACATTGCATCCAACATTAAACTGGTCACATTCAGGACACTTTGTAAGGACTTTGTTTGTGACAAATGTTTCTGTGAAGGAACAGTGTGGCCAGCTCAAACGCTGACTGTTGCGTAAATCAAAACTAGATAAGTGTTCTAATCACATCGGTTTGAGCATACACTGCAGAAGGATCACACCATTGTTGGTACTGTCAAAGGGTTAAATGTCTGCTCCAAATTAAAATTCAATTACGTCTGCAGAAATGTATGGGGTGTCAGCAATGAAAAAAAAATACATATATTTTGGTTATTGAACTACTGTAAGTGAAGTGAATTTACACCTGGTAAAGAAATTGCAGTAAGATAATTTCATCATGGGTCCCTGATCTGTACACAGAAAATGCATAATGATGGATATGAATATCATTCTCTTCATGGTGATGTATCCTAAATACTGTAGGTACACAACTGTATAGATAGGCAATATTGTCCTTAACATATTCTACACACTGGCTATTTTAATGAGCTCTGCCCCCAAACAAGACCAAATCTGAATCAATCATAGATGTCTGTTTCACAAGATTGAACATCAAAATACAGCACAATAGAGCTTAGTAGAGTATAGTAAAGCGCAGCACAGAATTATAGAGTGGAGTTCATTACAGTAGACAATGAGTAACAATAATTTGGCTATATACATTGGGGGACCAGTACCGAGTCGATGTGCAGGCGTACAAGGTAATTGAGGTGGTGTACATATACTGTAGGTAGGGGTAAAGTGACTAAGCAACAGGATAGATAATAAACAGAAGCAGCGTATGCGTTTGCTGACGACATGACAATGGTAGGCCTGATCACTGCTGACGATGGGACAGACTATTTGGAGGAGGTCAGATAGTGCCAGGACAACAACCTCTCCCTCAAGGTCAGCAAGTCAACGGAGCTGACTGTGGAATAAAGGAAACAGAGGGCCGTGCACTCCCCCATTCACATCGACAGGGCTGTAGTGGAGCGAGTCAAGAGCTTCAAGTTCCTCGGGTGTCCACATCACTAAGGAATTAACATGGTCCACACAAACCAACGCGGTCGTGAAGAAAGCAGAACAACCCCTCTTCCCCCTCACGAGGCTGAAAACTTGGCATCGGCCCTCAGATCCTCAAAAAGTACTAATGCTGCACCATTGAGAGCATCTTGACTGGCTACATCATGCTTTTGCTTATTTCTAACTATTTACATATGCCTTTATTTCTAAAATAAAATCATAGACTCTTAGCCTTCATTTGACATCCAATTTGAAATGCTCCTATGAAATTCACAGGAAGAAAAAAAATACCAGTAAAATAGTTGGCAGTAAACAGCCAGATCTCCCAAATCTCTTAATTCAGAACACTACAAGGAAAGCACTACAGGTCTTCAATTACAACAGCTGTCCACTGCACTGCATCCTTCCACATATTGCTGTCCGGTCAGAGATCTGGTGCCACTCACACTGATATTTTTTGGTTTTTAAATGTAATCCTTCATTCCCTTCTGCGTTGACAATCCTCAATAAGACTATGGTGAACTGACATGTAAATGCTCAATGTAAATGTTTTAATGTCTGTTTTTACGCATGTTTTTATCCTTTCAATGCCAAGGGCACCAAATAAAACTTTCCATTTTGTTTTAACCTAGTCGACAATGAAGTTTTCTATATTTAAAAGCTCTCGCACTCTCCCAAGCCTCTTCTTCCTCATCCTTCTTATTTGTCTTCCCACCCACTTTTCTTGGCGCTTGGCTTGTGTTTGTTTTATCAGGCAACAAGTGGAAAATGGATCGCCCTATTTAATGTTGAATAAGGACTAAAGGAGGAATTACTCAGCCACTGAGAAATTCTGTCCTCTGTGTCAACAGGGATAGTGCTTCATAGAACACCGGCTGTGTTGGTGTTACGTCAATAACCAAACTTAATTTCTGAAAGGAAGATTTGAAATGTTTTCATTTATCATATTGCATTACGTAGGAGATGAGATGATGAGTATGGCCTTTACCAATAACCATGAACTGGCATTAAGGGACAGTTTTCATTCAGAACCAATCACCTGCTTCTAAAGAGCAATACTTTTTCCATTACAAATAAATTTGAAGGAATGCGAGCTGACCTTTTATTCTAAAAACCATTACTGACCAAGAATCAATAGATGCATCTAAAGAGAATATGGCCCTTGAAATAAATTGTCTTAAAAAGTTTGTCATTAAAAATGGTTCTAAATTGTCACACACAGCCATATATTTGAATCACACATTATTTTGGTCCACTGAAACAAAGGCACAGAGGTGCATACTGTCTACCTCAATTTATTTTTCATAGCTTGTTTTGTTCAAGAATAATCTGAAAGTATTCCTCCACAAATGTTGTATCTCCCTAGCTTTCCTTGGCTTCAAAGTACCCTCTCGGCTTTATGGGCATTATCTGTGACGTTATTACAAGCACTACGAACAAATGTGGGCTGATATAAATCTCACTGATGCTCTCAGCCAATCCCAGGCTGGTGGGCGATGTAAGTTATCCTGTGCGAAATACCCCTGGCACCTAACAAGCCATTTAAGCAGTGACAGTGCCTTTGGAATGGATGGCCGGTTTTGAAAGGGCCATAATGTCTTCATTCACGTTAGACACGCATAAAGGAAACTGCTGACAGTTTTGAAAATCATAAAATTGGAAAGCGAGGGAGGGAGGGTATAGAAAAAGTGGGGGTGGTGGACCTAAGTCCTCTAAAATGAATCACACTCCTATTCAGCAGTTTTGGACCAAATGGAGTATTAGACTAGGACTTTTCTTTTGGACTTGAGCCTGGCTTCTATCCAGCTTGCAATTGCATTCTCTTTCAATGTGCCATAGAATTGATAGAAATAATCCCAATCATTTTATTTCACATCCTCTTCTTTGAGTGACTATATTTTCTCACATTCCTTCTGAGCCATTTTAGTTTAATCATTCATCCTATTCAATGAAATGCAATTACTGTACATGTACGGTTGTTGTTTTACCCCTTTTCGTTTACCATTACCGGTCAGAAATCATTAAGTCGATATCAAACATGGTCTATTTGTCAGATAACACATATGACCTTCACAGTGATGTTGCGAGAGCTCTTAGGCCTACAGTATCTACAGTTGGATGGAAAATACATTCATTGCCTGCATTCCTTTTTAGGTGTAATATAAATAACAAATTGGGATAATGCTTTCCTCTACACAGCTACAAGACTCTGATCCCAGTAGTGCAGCCTGGACTGACTCACCAGCTGGTGGTGGGAATATATGAGAGAGGGGAAAAAAAGAAAGAGCGAAGAGAACGGTAAGAGAAGCCAGTGACTGATTAGCCTGAGCCGTAGAGCTGAGCCTGTAGCAAGAGGATTGGGAATGGTCGGATTTAAGAATATGCCAATAACAAATTTCCAAACAAATAAACAGCAGTAACAGATACAGGGAGCCATAGAAGGGGCAGGGAGTGAAACTGGTATTTATTTCCAACAATGCATCAGATTTGAAGATCTGTTTGCTATCTGAGCCTAAGAACCACTCTGTGAAGCGAGCATGATTTGTCTGTCCTCATAAAATCTACCCCTGTGAGGTGGGAGTCTGTACTTTCCCTGCACAGGTGTGTGAGTAAGTATCAGGACTATAGAAATTAGCAGGTGTTGGAGTATCCGCAAATAACCTGCTTCTACAGTTAATACTTTTAGAATGTTCCTGACAGTTGTTATGAGAAACATAGGTGGTAGTATATGAATTGGAATGTGTGAGTGACAGAGGATGGGTGTATCAGGGTACCTGTTGGGTTGAGGTCAGATTTGACTGCACATATACGAGTAGTAGTTAGCACCCCTGCTGGAGGTATCAATTATCACTTTGGTTGAGGGACTGAGGCAGGGACGTGAGTGTCTCGATGACCACCCTCTTTGGGAGAGGGAGCTGAAACAAGAGGGAGCAGAGTGGGAAGACGTGGAAGAAATACACTCCTACGAACATAGAAAAGATCAAGTTAGAATTTTTGCATTTCTTGTTTTAGACCTTGTGGCGTCGCTAAACTTTCACTGGTCTGTAACCCTCCTGTCGAACATGTTTTCTTTTAACAAAAACAATTGAAATAGTTGAATTAGAGCCAACATAGATGAATTGCAGGCATAAACTTCCTGTTTCTTCTACTTTTTTGTTTTCAGGTATCCCACTGCCTTTCTTTTTTTTGGTCTTACTGCAAATCTGAACGTCAAACCCAGTACTCACTGAAGCAGTGCGGTGCCTGACCAATGTCAGAGGCAGTAGCTCAGGTTGGAGAACCTTTTCTCACACAACACCGACTTTGTTGATGCTTGGTTGGAATCTTGACACTGCAGCAAAATATGATTATGCAATCAAACAGGTGAAGAATAATGTTTCTCCCACACTAGATGACTAACAGAGGGCGATGTTTTGAAGCAACCGCGCCTCCATCTTTGCACTCCCACACCGTTTTGTTTGGAAGCTATAGAAATGCATTTATTAATTTCTACATTTGTTTTTGTCATATTCATTCTATTACATAACCTTAATGCATACTTTTTTTATTATATTATGTGAGCTAAACATAAAAATAAATAAAATACATTTTCCTCAATGTTTTAATGTTACTGTCGACACTACAACAACAGAAAATATATAAATACATGTCATTTTGTTATTAACATTTAAGTGAAATACTGTAGAATTCCATTAATTTCAATGAAGGACTGCTTCGTCTGGGGAGTGCCAATATGGTCGACCGGTTGCTTCAAAGCCTCTCATCGGCCAATACATAGCAGCAGCATTCCAGGGTTTATATACATCTTTATTTTCTCCCCTCGAACTTCTTGGTTTCTCCATCATCATCATCAGAATAATGCATTACTTAAAATGTAAAGATATTGCTGTCAAACAAGCTGAGGTTAAAAGTTTAATATCACGTTTGCCAACGTATTTTGGCTTTCCATATTATCTCTATGGAGATGGGACAGCAAGGGTTTAGAATTGCAATATTCAATCTCTTATTGACCAGATGTTGCTTTTACCAGGTAAACCATTGATTACAATACGTTTTCTACTTCTTTTATGCTCTACATATCCAATCATATCCAACATTCACTTGGATGAATAACAAATCAGGATGGAGCTAAAGACCAAAGACCTTTCAAAAAAAAAAAACTGGCCGGAACAGGAAGACGATTACTACCTGCGAAAGGAGTGCCCCTCATGAGTGCCCCTCATATCTCACTTCCTGGTGTTGAATGTGAATGTGCTCCACATATGGGTGGGGTTCACGCCAATGATCTTTGTTCTAGGCCTTGGAATAACAAGGCTATTAGTGTATATGTATACGGTCTCTTCCTCTAGCTTCATGTGTAAATAAAATCTGGAAAGGGTTAGCTGTGAAACTAATCAGGAAGTGGAAAAACAACTGGTCCCTACATTATCCCTTGGGAAAACAACGGTGACGTTATCTATGCACACACGTGTTGTATTTTACATATTTATCAAATAGGACAAATTACATGCTAAATGAACCGCTTAGCTTGTGAGAATAGGTAGAGTAAGGTTCAGTGAATATGATGACAAATGTGATTTGTAGAATATATTCGTACTTCATGGAGATTGTGGTAAAATTATTATTCAATGTCCATTCAAATGATTTGATTCTGATTGTCACTAATGTGACGCAGACAGAGGGAATAGAATAATATTGACATAACTCAGATTTAGCTCAAAGCATATGAATTTGCTTGACTTGAGTGGAGTGGTATTGGACAAGACTTAAAAGTGGAGACTTCTGAGCCTTATGACTAGAGAGGAAATGAACACCAATGTCTTTTTTCTTCATATTCCGTGTTTCTTTTGGTTGCCTTTATCTTTTGAGTTATCCCTGTATCCTTGAACCTCAGAAGCAAGAGAACACTATTCTGTCAAATATGATTTGTTGATGTATTTTCCTTTTTCCTCCTTTTCGTACTTGGGATGCAGGTTCACATTGTACATGTTTTACTTGAATACCGTAATGGTATTTTCATTACGAGACATTGGATGGACATTGGAGTCAAACGAATATCATAACATTATGATGGAATTAGCAATACAACATATTTAACATAAGGCTTTAGGTGCAGGTCTAAACTTCATTAAATAGCTGCCCATGCAGCCAATATTTAATTTTCAGTGTTAGATTTGTGCTGGTATTAGATCGTTGCCAACGCAACTCATTTTTATGGCTTCGATTGCATCTTAAGATCAAACACAAGCCCATGAGAGCGTGGGCCAAAGTGCATTGGGCAAGTTAAGAACCATTGACATTGAGGGATGAAGGGCATTTGAGAGTGATTCACTCCAATTTACTGAAAAGGACAGAGTTTGAGCCCTCCTAACACCCACACTACCCAAATGTATCAATCTCATAGTCCTGAGTCACTGTTGACGCAAACCCCACGAGAGAGAGACCCCATGTCTGTCCAGAGAAAAGAAGGAAATCCATTCAACGCCTTCTGATATGCATAGGCATTTCGAGACGGATTAGGACGTCATCTGTATCTAACGTTGACAAAATGAGGTGCCAGAGAGAATGGCCCAATTTCACGTACCCAGGCATTCTGATTTGTTTTCCTGTGATTCCAACCAGCAAATCTCTATCAGACAGTTATCCCGATGCAAGTCAACATGCGTTACATTTGAATGTCTCAAGTTCAAAGTTCATCAATGACAGGCAGAATAGAGGGGGCGGCGTCAGCGCACATCATTTAGAATTATCCCTCTTCTCTCTCCAATTCATGAAGGCTTTCGGCTCAAAACAAACAAATCATACTCATCTCCGTTTATATTTTAGGTATTTATTTGTACAGAAAACAATACGATTACGTTTTAAAAGGTAAACAAAAAGAACATGTGCAGTAGAGTTCAGAAACACAGAGGCTAATAGGCACCTCCCCCTTTCAAAGTTTAAAACAAAACCATGAAAAATCCAATCGGTTTAAAATAAATGAATACAGTTGGGATTTACACAGAAAACAAAACATGGTCAATTAAGGTAAAGCAGAAATATTGATAATTCAAGCAAAATCTAAATGAAGGCTGAAAGGCAGAGAAGTTATTGGGATGAGGCGTTAAGTGGAATATCTAAATATATAAGGAGAACAATCTGTTGCAGTGCTTGAGGTATTCCGGGAGACTGTCCCCCCCCCCCCCAAAAAAAAACTGACCTCAGTAGGAGATGGCACATTTACCTAGTCTTGTATGAAAAATAATTGGTGTGGAGATGGCAGTTCTTGTGGAATAGTGGTGGACCTGAGTATTACATGTGAATAGCGATTGAAAAAAAAAAAAAAAAAATGTTATTTGTCACATGCGCCGAATACAACAGTTGTAGACCTTACTGTGAAATGTTTACTTACAAGCCTTTAACCAACAATGCAATTCAAGAAATATAACCTTTTTTTTTATTTAACTAGGCAAGTCAGTAAAGAACAAATTCTTATTTACAATGACTGCCTAACCCGGCCAAAACCTCCCCTAACCTGGACAGCGCTGGGTCAATTGTTGGGCCGCACTATGAGACTCCCGATCACGGCAGGTTGTGATACAGCCTGGGATCAAACCAGGTTCTGTAGTGACACCTCTAGCACTGTGATGCAGTTCCTTAGATCACTGCAACACTCAGGAGTCCAAATAGAGTTATTATTTACTCCAAAGAGTTATTATTATTTTATTATTTACTCCAAATAGAGTTATTTACTATTATTTATAAAATAAAACTAAAGTAAAAAATTGAATAAAAAGGGGTACTGGTACCGAGGCAATGTGAGGGGGTACAGGTTAGTTGAGGTAATTTGTACATGTAGGTAAGGGTAAATTGACTATGCAAAGATAATAAACAGTGAGTAACAGCAGTGTAAAAATAAAGGGGGGGGGGGGGGGGTTCAATGTAAATAGTCTGGTGGCCATTTAATTAATTGTTCAGCAGTCTTATGGCTTGTGGGTAGAAGCTGTTAAGGAGCCTTTTGGACCTAGACTTGGCGCTCCGGTACTGCTTGCAGTGCGGTAGCAGAGAAAACAGTCTAAGTCTTGAGTGACTGGAGACTGCCTAGTATATAAACATCCCTTTTTTCAGGACCCTGTCATTCATAGATCATTTGTAAAAATCCCAAAACTTCACAGATCTTCATTGTAAAGGGTTTAAACACTGTTTCCCATGCTTGTTCAATGAACCATAAACAATTAATGAACATGCACCTGTGGAACGATCATTAAGACACTAACAGCTAACATGCCGTAGACATTTAAGGTCACAGTTATGAAAACTTAGGACACTAAAGAGGCCTTCCTACGGACTCCAAAAAACACCAAAAGAAAGATGCCCAGGGTCCCTGCTCATCTGGGTGTTTGCGACTTTGGCATGCTGCAAGGAGGCATGAGGACTGCAGATGTGGCCAGGGCAATAAATTGCAATGTCTGTACTGTGAGACGCCACGGACAGCTGATCGTCCTCGCAGTGGCAAACCACGTGTAACAACATCGGCACAGGATCGGTACATCACACCTGCGGGAGAGGCACAGGATGACAGCAACAACTGCCTGCTACATAAGGACCACACAATCCCTTCATCAGTGCTCAGACTGCACGCAATAGGCTGAGAGAGGCTGGACTGAGGGCTTGTAGACCTGTAAGGCAGGTCCTCACCAGACATCACCGGCAACAACATTGCCTATGGGCACAAACCCACAGTCGCTGGACCAGACAGGACTGGAAAAAAAGTGTTCTTCACTGACGAGTCGTGGTTTTGTCTCACCAGGGGTGATGGTCAGATTCGTGTTTATCGTCGAAGGAATGAGCATTTTTTTACGGTGCGTCACAGAATCATCGGACTGAGCTTGTTGTCATTGCAGGCAATCTCAACTCTGTGCATTACAGGGAAGACATCCTCCTCCCTCATTTGGTACCCTTCCTGCAGGCTCATCCTGACATGACCCTCCACTATGACAATGCCACCAGCCATACTGCTCGTTCTGTGCGTGATATCCTGCACGACAGGAATGTCAGTGTTCTGCCATGGCCAGTGAAGGGCCCGGATCTAAATCCCATTAAGCACATCTGGGACCTGTTGGATCGGAGGGTGAGGGCTAGGCCCATTCACCCCCAGAAATGTCTGGGAACTTGCAGGTGCCTTGGTGGAAGAGTGGGGTAACATCTCACAGCAAGATCTGGCAAATCTGGTGCAGTCCATGAGGAAGAGAATCACTGCAGTACTTAATGCAGCTGGTGGCCACACCAGATGATTGATTACTTTTGATTTTGACATCCCCTTTGTTCAGGAAAACATTATTCCATTTATGTTTGTCACATGTCTGTGGAACTTCTTCAGTTTGTGTGTCAGTTGTTGAATCTTGTTATGTTCATACACATTTTTGCTGAAAATAAACGCAGTTGACAGTGGACGTTTCTTTTTTTGCTGAGTTTAAGTCCTGGATGGCAGGAAGCTTGGCCCCAGTGATGTACTGGGGCGTTCATACTACCAAGCGGTTCAACCAGTGCTCTCAATGGTACAGCTTAAAACATTTTTAGGATCTGGGGACACATGCCACATCTTGTCAGTCTCCTGAGTGGGAAAAGTTGTCATGACCATCTTGGTATGTTTGGACCATGATAGTTGTTGGTGATGAGGACACCAAGGAACTTGAAACTCTCGACTCTCCACTGCAGCCCTGTTGATGTTAATGGGTGTCTGTTCGGCCCTCCTTTTCCTGTTGTCCACGATCAGCTCATTTGTCTTGCTCACAATGAGGGAGGGGTTTTTGTCCTGGCACCACACTTCCAGGTCTCTGACCTCCTCCCTATAGGCTGTCTTATCATTGTTGGTGATCAGGCCTACCACTGTTGTGTCAATGGAAAGGTGGAGAGGAACTGGCACGACTGTCTGAATGATTTGCATCTTCACAAAACATTTTTGCAGGATTCTGGCCAGATAAATGAAGGTGTAGTACAGATTCAATATTATTTAGCTTATTGTCTTACTTGTCTGATGACACCAATACCACTTACAATTGTATTATAGACAAATAAAATGTAATTTCTCCAGTTAAATTTTTTATCAATGAGAACACCTCGGAATTTGGTAGATTAACCCAGGAAGGAAAATTGGTCGATATATGGATTTCCTCATGCAAAATTGATTATTTAGTAATCTTTTTTCAATAAAAAGCACGCAAGAGCTTTTTTTAATTCCGTGACAACATAGTTGATTCAAACCAGATTTAGTTCCAAATTCATTTTAGCGATTGTCCAGAAAAAGGCTGGTGTCATCAGCAAGAATATAAAAAAAATAAACACAATCAGAAACTAAATTCAAGTCATTATAGACCAAGAAGTGTAACGGACCAAGGATTGTACCTTGAGGAACTCCACAAGGCATTTTTAAGCAGGTAGGACAGAGATTACGAGGGCTCCTGCTGGGTTAGTTGATGGGGGAATTTACGGTGACTTCTGGTGGAGTGGCCATGTCAATTGTTTCTATGCATAGCGCATAGCCTAGGACTGTGTTGCTGTCTGTTCTACTCAGAATAAGAAACTCATCACTTGCCATGAACTACATGGGGCTCTCTCACCAGAAGATGCAGTAGTGCAACTGTGTGTAAGAGTAAAGCAAGGCATAATGGAGATGGCATGAGATAGATAAAATGTAGTTGGTATACGAGTGGCTGCTTCCAGGAAACCACTTAACCTCAGTTGGGTAGGGGGCAGAATTTTCACATCCAGATGAAAAGCGTCCAAAGTAAACTGCCTGTTAGGCCCAGAAGCTAGGATATGCATATAATTGGTAGATTTGGATAGGAAACACTCTGAAGTGTCTAAACCTGTTATAATTATGTCTGTGAGTATAACAGAACTGATATGGCAGGTGAAACCCCAAGGACAAACCATCCCCTAAAAAAATCAATTCAGCCTACCACTGTTTTCAATGGCTGTCACTTTATTATAAGGTGAAATCCTCCCAGATTGCAGTTCGTAGGGCTTCCACTAGATGTCAATAGTCTTTAGAAAGAGTTTCATGCTGGTTTTTGGAACACTTTGCCAGAAATTGTAGTTTTCTAGGTGGCTTCCAATTTGGCTGTAGTCTTTCCAAGAGCTTGGAAGAGAGCGCGTTCTTTGGTATTTTTCTCCATCTTAAATTTGATCGTTTATTTACGTATTAGGGTACCTAAAGTTTGATTATAAATGTTGTTTGACTTGTTTGGGGAAGCTTATTAGTAACGTTTGGGATTAATTTTGTATGCATTTTGATGGATGGATTGACGCGCCAGCTAAACTGAGTTTTTATGGATATAAAGGACATTATCGAACAAAAGGACCATTTGTGATGTATCTGGGACCTTTTGGAGTGCCAACAGAAGAAGATCAAAGGTAGGCATTTATTATAATCGCTATTTCTGACTTTCGTGGCGCACCTGCCTAGTTGAAATATGTCTTTCATGCTTTTGTATGCGGTGCTCTGTCCTCAGATAATCGCATGGTGTGCTTTCACCGTAAAGCCTTTTTGAAATCTGACACAGCGACTGGATTAACAAGAAGTTAAGCTTTATTTTGATGTTTTACACTTCTGATTTTAATCCAGTTAAATATTTATAATTCTGTAGTTTGAATTTTGCCAGATGTTAGCCAGGTGGGATGTTACCGTCCCACCTGACCATAAGAAGTTAAAGGCTAACCTATCATAAGGTAACTAACTAAGTAGGTATACATGCATTACCTGTAGCCAGAGTTGTGGAAACGAGTTACATGACTTGGACTCAAGTCTGACTCGAGTCAGAAACTTGATGACTTGAGAATCGACTTGATAGAAAATACAATAACTTTAGACTTGACTCGGGACTCGACATTAACTTGAAATTATCTGACTGTTTAGTCACTCACTTTGTGTCAAAGTCTACGAGGATTACTCTAGATGCAGCCAAAAAAACAGTAGCCGCAGCGACACCCACTGCAACATATTGGCTAGTGAAATGCACACTCGGCACTCTGATTGGACCAGCAAACTGTCAATCAACACAGGTCGATTGAGCTAACAAACGGATTGCTGATTTGCTGTTCAGCTATAGGATTGGGTGCTGCGCAAGAGTCAAATTGTAGAAAGAGGGGATTGTCAAAATTAATACATTTGTGCTGATAAAGAATATTAACTGTTTACTTTGCTAGCTCACCAGCAATGGAGCAACAATTACTAGAATAGACCTACTGGTATTTTGGTATGTAACAATTGCTTGAAATTGACTTGAAGTGTGCAGTTGGAATTTATAAAAATTAATTATTACTGTGGCAAAGACGCACCCTTGGTGCAGCTCTTCACATGTCCTCTCCAAACTCACGCCAGTGGAGAGTTTCTCTTGTTGAAATGTTTGCCGTTGCTTGCAAACGTTTAAATGCATAGGCCCTAATACTAGAATAATTGTTAGCATTTCATCATTTTATTCCCGTACCTGTAAGGGTTTTCCTGTGGTGAAGGAGAAGCGGAACCAAAATGCAGCGTGGTGGTTATTCATGTTCTTTAATAAAGGAACTAGACATGAAATAACTAACAAAACAATAAATGTGCGAAAACCTAAACAGTCCTATCTGGTGCAAACACAGAGACAGGAACAATCACCCACAAACACACAGTGAAACCCAGGCTACCTAAATATGGTTCCCAATCAGAGACAATGACTAACACCTGCCTCTGATTGAGAACCATATCAGGCCAGACATAGAAATAGACAAACAAGACATCCAACATAGAATGCCCACTCAGATCACACCCTGACCAACCAAAACATAGAAACATACAAAGCAAACTATGGTCAGGGTGTGACAGTACCGTTTATTGCAACACGTAGACATTTCTGTTTAATGTTTGAAACGATACATTTCCATTTGGCCAACCATTTGTTACCCTGCTTTGTGTGAGCAATGTTTATAGGGCACATAAACATTTGCAAGAATGAGGTAGAAGTTCTGTTAATTTAATTCAATGTATCATTTGCTTTTCTGGGTTATGTTGGAGTTCCATGTATCTGTCCAATATCACTATCATTTTTGTTGTGCATAATAGAAGCAAGGGCGCATCAGTGAGCATAGAAATTGGCTACGTGGCCTGCGCACAACACTTATGAGTCAGAACATTGAATAAGAGAAAATTATCATTCCATATATGCATGTTGTTGAAATATCATTAATTCTGATGTAACAATGTTTGGGGAAATGAGCTTTTAAATTGCAGAACCAGTTTATTGGTTGTAATTGCCAATTGGGTCCTGGGTGCCAAGTGCTTACAGTATGTAGGCCCACCTTGTTGAGCTCCCGTTGGACAGATTCAATTAGCTTTTTGAAGGGGAGGCTGTACAGTCTTGCCCTCTACCTGTGTCTGTTCATATAGGACAGGTTAATTAGTGGCTATTTCTTTGGGGTTATTGCCTGTGTATACTTGTATATTTTGTATGATATGGCGCTTTCACTTGGTGCATCACTTCACTTGAAAACTTGTGACTCAACTCGCTCTTAGAATGCATGACTTGGACTTGACCCGTTCTACTTGGGACTCAACTTGACTCAACTCAAATAATAGTGACTTGGTCCCACCTATGCCTGGAGCGTAACATTTATGACACATTACCAATTTTCTGCTAAATGATTGGGTAACACTGGAGTGGAAACATTATCTCATTCCCATAATGAGCAAAAAGCTGTCACGCTCGTCGTAATGAATAGACCAAGGCGCAGCAGGTCGTAGAATTCCACATCATATAAAAAATCGAAACTCACCAAACAAAAACAATAAAGCACAAAAGAAAAGTGACGCTACTTGAGTGCACACAGGCAACTAACTGTAGACAAGATCCCACAAACACAATGGGGAAAATGGCTCCCTAAATATGATCCCCAATCAGAGACAACGATAAACAGCTTTCACTGATTGGGAAACATACCAGGCCAACATAAATCATTAATCACCTAGATGACCCACCCTAGTCACTATCATGCCCCAACCAACAGAGAATAAACAGCTCTCTATGGTTAGGGCGTGACAAAAGTGACTAGTGACTCAATCCTTTTGGTCTGCCATCTAACACCAAGTTTTACAGTGTACATGGTAGTTATGGGACTGTTTATTTCTTAGGGCTGATTCATTGACTCAGGTTTGGCAGGAAAAAGAGGTAACCCTATGACATTTACATTAACTTTTTTTGTGGTTTTGGATTTGGTTATTTCCATCAAGCTAAAGTAGTTCAATAAATTAATCCACCCAATCCATAAGTTCATTGAAGGGTTTTGAAACATATGCAAAACAGACTACAGACAAAGGGAATCACATCAGAAGAAGATCTATAGTCCATCCTCTTGATCCATTTCCTCTAAGGCGTTTTGAAACGAAGGCAAGGAAAGACGTTGTGAGGAATCAAGGAAAAACTATAGAGAAAGAGCCCAGTTCTGTGTTCCCCTGGGACCTCATTGTTGCACAGTAACAGTACTGTAGCCTACCTCGTTTTTTCCACAGTAGAAGCCAGTAGCTTGTGTGATTGTTCCCCGGCTGCCAGATCCGGTGGTCCTCGGGGAGCCTCCCTATGTGCCTGCTTCAAATCACTACAAACACATGCAGGGCCCCCACGGGACGCCAACCGCCAAGAGCCCTGCAGGCTGAAAGAAACACCTGGTTTCCTGTGGCTCCTATAAAGAAAATGACTACGATGGAGATGATATCCAAGCTAGCATTAGATGCTATTTTGTAATTAGGAGTTTCTTATGCGCTAGAAGTTTTTGATTGAATCTAGCAGGTTTAGCTAGGTCTTGTTTTTCTTCAAAGGATTCCAAGTTTAGTTTGTCTGACAGTTGCTTAGTGATTGACTTTATACACTTACAACACTTACAATGCTTATTTCTGGTTATATGTCACATTTAAAGAATTGTTCTTTGGGCATTTTAAGAGCCAGTCTTCAGTAGGCATGTTTGCAGAATAAAGTTAGACTGAGAAGAGTACACAGTTTATGTTGTTTTGATTTGATTTTGGGTGCCAAACCTATAGGATCTCTGCTTGTTGCATTGGTCTACTTACAGTATCACATTTTAGGGAAGACCCAGATGCAGACAGTGTCAAAGTAACAAAAGTGTATTACTGGAACAGGGGGCAGACGTCAGTAATCCAGATCAGAGTCAAAAAGTACAGAACAGCAGGCAGTCTCAGGGTCAGGGCAGGCAGAATGGTCAAAACCGGGGATACTAGAAAACAGGACAGACAGGACCAAGGGGAAAACCACTTGATGGACAAAACTTACCGGCAACAGACAAACTGAGAACAGAGGTATAAATACACTGGGGATAATTGGGAAAATAGGCGACACCTGGATGGGGGTGGAGACAAGCACAAAGACTGGTGAAACAGATCAGGGTGTGACATGCAGTGAAAGAGAATGGTTGAACATAGAACAGAAACTACAGAAAAACACCTAATTCATCTGAAAACGAGCTGCTACGTGATAAAACACTGAATACAAAACAGACATTCCCAGCGATATCTGTAAACAAACGGTTTGTATGTCAACACAGATTAGATCTGTCAAATATAAACGTGTATCTGTGCCTCCATCCCTAGTTGTGAGACCTTTGAGAATAAGAAGAAAAAAAGATCTGATAGAGGTGTAATTCAATTTGTTCTCATCCCATAAAAGGATATTATGAATGCATCTTTATGGAAGAGAATTAAATATTACTTTTTAATAATTTGATACCTCATTATGGATTACCTAATGTGTGCATCGCAGGACTTGGTTGAAATTAACAAAGTGTTGATTGAATAGGTAGGTACACTGCGACACACACAATCGCTTCATTTGACTCTTCTGGTATTTTTATGTGTGATTTTTGGGTAATTACTGAAAACATCAACTTGTTTCCCTTACTCATTGAAGCTGAGCACCATTTTCTGCACTTCAGCTGCTTGATATCCCCCTTGATAATTCGATGGGAAATGTATTTCATTTAAATGTCGTACAGCGGCAGCTGTAATTAATTGCGCTGCTGTTCATTGGAAGATAGTTCAGTGACTCCATTGTGTGAACATGGGGCTGCTGCTACACTTCTAGGGTAGCGTGTGTGTGTGGGGGGGGGAGCTGCTGGCAAAGGGAACAGATGCCGCCGGGGACCAAAAATCTACACAGATGTCTGAGAATCTAGAAACAGCTTAAAAAAGTCTCTCCAGGAATTTGACACATCATGTGTTTCTCCTATCCAACAGAATTCTCAGGAAAATAGAAGTTCTTCCACACATTATTCCGTCTTCATTCACTTGAAATAATCACAGATCTATAACAAAAAAATTAAAAGCACTATACCCATCCCCTTGTTTTTACCAACACAACCATGTAAGATATGCAATAACCTATTTTTATTTTATATTCGACAGGGTCAGAAATGTAAGTATACACCATGTACTCCTCAATGGCCCTCATCTGTCACCTTATAAGGGTGTCTTCACTGTGCATGCAGCACCTGGGTGTCATCATGGACACTTCTGCAGGTGTTGATTCTAGTTGCAGACAAAATATGCAAATGAGATGCCTGACCATGTTTCCTTAACACAACCTTGTGAATAGAGGAATACATTGGTAAGGTTTATACTTTTAAGCCAGTAGTTCAGAAAGTAGTGTTCAAAAGCCAAAAGTGGTCCCCGAAAATTACGTAATACATCACATATGTGCACCACATCATTGCTCTCTCTCTCTCGCTCTGCTGTAAGTACATTATATGCAAATTGCTAGCGGTTACTGAAGCTCATTGGTTGAACTGGAATTGCTAGGGGGCTGGGGGAAAATGTAGGGAAAATGGTGCAGCACAGCTTGCAGATAACAGTTGCTTTCAATGTAGAGATTTAGTGGCTAGTTGAGGTAAAACAGTAATTCTGCTCATAGTTTATGCATGTATGAACTACACATTGACACATCCAGCCCAAAGTGGGCGGTTAAATTCATTATAGTGGTCGCCAAAGTTACGGAGCATGTATTTAATTGGGAGAACACAAATGCACACAACCCTGTAGTGCTGCTGTTTAGCAAATTGAGGTTCCACAATAAATTGCCTTCTAACTTTATTACTTTGAGTATTTTTTTTAAATGAAGAAACTAATAGCCATTATTTAATTCATACTGCCTCCATTAACCATTTACGACATGTGACTGACAGCCTCGATTCGGTCTTATGTAGGAACATTTTAAAAATGTGTTTTTAACACTGGATAAAAGTAGAGACTCAGAGCTAGAAAATGGTATATCAGACATTGCAGGCATAGAACAATGTGAACGTAATTCTGCTTTGAAAGTTGATAAACTTATGGTCCTTGAATGTTTTGTTACACCTACTGGAGAGCTCTTCTTTGTCTCCACCCACTAAGCATTGTTCACACCCTCTTATGCCTTAGCCCCACCCATCTCTTTAAGGATTCACATGAGGTCATTTGCTAAACAGATTAGTTTAGTAAACAACCAAAGATTTCAAGACAAAGTGGTGAAAGTAGTAGCCTACAATAAGGAAAAACACCTGTTTAAAATACACGTTATCTAATCCTTTGCCTGTATCCTAATCTGACTTTGGTGCAGGTCATGTTATTCTTCATATTACCGTCTCTGGTAAACACAAACTATATCAAATAAAATATGTTGATTTATCACATGCACAGGATGCAGAAGGTACAGTATAGTGAAAGGGTTACCTGCAACATCAACAACAGAAAGTGTCCAGATAAAAATATTTTAGATGTATTTTATATTAGATGACGCTTATGTGACACACTTGTCTAAATTGATGAGTAAAGGGAAGGAAATGCTATAACCAACCCCCAGCCACATCTACACAAAGTGGATGGGTCACTATTGTCTAGACATGTAGACATGTTCATGAAATAAAACAGATTGCCGTAATCACACCCAGACACACCTGGCTAAATTGATGGGTCATGTAATCATCTGGTGAAGTGTTTTGTTTAGACAGCAATTTTCCAACTCATACCATTACCATTTTAGTATGAATCTGCAGGTAACTAAAGCTAACCAACCAGGTTCAATGTTAGCTAGCTAACATTAGGCTGGAACTAAGAATGCAAAAGGATTTCTGATCCAAATAATAATAATAATACACAGATCATACATGCAACTTTAGCTAGCGAGCCAGCAAAATAAAGTTTGCTAGCTAGCAAAAAATACACTTTCACTTGCAATGAAAATTACTTCCTGACAAAATTAGAAACATATATCTGAAAAGGGAGCTAGACTCTTACCCAGATACATGGATGAACACTTCACAGTAGACTGAAACCATTTAACTCTGTTTTGTTTGCAGCTATCTTGTTTGGCCAGCATTATGTCAAGTCACTCCGGTTCACACTGAACAGCGTGGTGTGTGCAGAAAGTAGCAAATCACTTTTTCCAACTGATCTGTCAAGAACGCCTGTGCTAAATTCAGTGCATCAATGTTATTGAGAACAGTAGCAAAACATTTGTAGTTCTCGATGGGTAACTTTATATATTTCAAAACCAGCACGGTAGAAAGGACTATAATAACTGAGCATCTCATGTTGTAAACAGAAGCATGCTACATGGTAGACTAATCCAAACTCAGCCCATCCATTATCTCAACCAATCATGGCTAACAAGAATGTTCCTGTCTATTTCTGTGGCGAAACCAACTATAATCGTAATTTAACAATTGTATTTGTTTTTACGGATGGAAAACAAGTTTGTTCTTAAGGCACATGAAAGTTCACATGTTCCAGAAGGCATTTCTGCCCCAAAAATGTATTTTGACATTCAAATGCCTCACCTGTGAAGTAGTGGCATGCAACATACGCCTAGTTTTCTGAAACGAGTCACATATTGCTGGAAAATAATTGACAGGTGTGATAGAGGAGTCGATAAATATGAAAAAACACAGATAAAAGCCTGGGAAATTTTCAAAGAAAAGAAAGAAAATATGTGGCAGCAAGCAAAAATATGAAAGGACGACTTTACAAAGGCTCAAACAATACCCATGCTTTCAAAAGCTATATGAAAAAGCCTTCAATGTACAGAGAGTAGAAAACACGTCAACATTTAAACCAATAATGGCAGCCACTGCAGACATGCAAAAAGTTTTGTGCAGCACAATTCACCGATTCCATTGTAAATAACTTTTCATTTTACAGGTCATTCATTGAATCCTAGTTCTATTTTTCTCAAGGATTCTTAGGCTCTATGACTAATCTATTGTCAGAAGTGTCTGTCCTTGAGACTAAGATATGTAACCTCTCACTAACTCTATAGATTTTTGACTCAATATACATTGGCTTATCAATTGCATATTTTTCTTGTTACTCAATTTTAAACCTTATCATGCAAAGGTAATTGAGGTAGTACTTGTGTTATGTAATACCTGTATTATGAGAGTAAAACTCCCTGTGCCGTTGGGTAGACATACCAAGTGACATTGTCACTGTTGTGACATACTGTCATTCTCTATGCCCAAAGTCCATGAAGCAAGACTGACAAAGAGACTTGAGGTCAAAAGATCAGTTGGGAGGATGGGGATGGTTACATTATATAAGGCTGTTGAAACTTAATTTGAACAAAGTGACACCATTTATTTAGAGGCCACCTCCTCTTAATTCCCTCATCCAAGCTCTAGTTCATGACAGGATCTGAGGCCGAGACGAGATGCTCTCCAACTATTACAGACTCTTTATGCAGTGCCACTGACGATAACGGACGTGGCTAATTAGCCCGTGTCATCCAAAATGACATGCTAATCACGTGCTTGGAGTAATTACTCCAGTTTAAAAGATTTCTCTCTATATCTCAGTGTGATACGATAGGGCTTGTCATCAAAATTAGGCTCTTTAAATACATTTGGAGCTCGCTAACTTGGAGGGGGAGGAAAGAAGCTGGAGGAGGGAGGAGGAGGGTAGGGATGGGGGACTGCCTCAGTCCTCTACTTGCAGGCCCTCAGGCCTAGTAATCTGGAAAAGGGCACTGTCTTTTTACACAGAGGTCTCATCTCATCTCCAGTGCATAAACTTGAGTGTTTGGTATATTTACTCTGAATATCAGTGAGTGGGGCTTTATTGGTTCTAACACTTATCTGTTTACACAACTTACTCACAGGCTTTGGTTGAGCTCCCTTGCTATGCAAAAACCAATTGAGCTAGTTGCATAATAATTACAATTATTAAACAGCGAGTTAGCCCAAAAACGTGGTGCTTGGACATGAATGGAGCATGAATAATTTTCATAGAATGACGACGTGGCAAATCTAATCACCATTTAGGATTGCGTAGTACAAACATTGCTGAGAGTGAAAGCTGGAGAGAGAGAGAGATCCACACATTGGGTGAAAAAAAAGCAATGGTAAACGAGAACAATTCAATTATACCCTTACAGCACAATGCAGGTTTACCGTTTATGGAATTACAGAGATGAACAGCTTTGGCAACCATTAAGGATAGGGATGAAAGTTCTAGCCTCTAGCAAGCTGTTTTAGCTGGTCGGGTAGGGTATGGATCCATTCATAAAAATAGTCTTAGCATCGTTAGCCACCATAGGTCGGATATGTACTGCTTTGAAAAGTTCATTATAAGCAGTGGCATCAAATTTCCCTGTGGGGAATCTTTAGCACGGACACATTTGTGACATTACCTGAGTGTGTGTCCTGGCATATAGGAAAGACATCATTGAATATGAATATACTGGTAAAAACTATTTTGTTGTGTCAAACACAGAGGATATTGGGAAATGGTGGAGAATTATGATAAAATATTAACAATTTTTCATTGAAAAGTGTGGTTTGTTGCTGTGCGGCTGGGCTGATTCTACTGTTGCTGCTGTTGTTTGTCTGGCTGTCGCTGTCTTTCCACTAAGCTCTCACCTGCCCAGGGTTCATTATGTGTGACAGTGTACCGGAAGAGAGAGAGAGAGAGCCAGGGAGGAAAGCAGACAGGCAGGGAAGCAGCGAGGAAGAAGGGAGATGGGTATCTCCACCTTATATCATGTATAAGTCAATTGGCAGAGTTATGTGCATCTTTTATGCTGACCCAGCGGAAACGTCCAGCCCCCGGCACAGCTGATGCAGTTTGAATCCATTTGCCCTGTCACTATTACACACACACACATGTACGTACACACACACACACACACACACACACACACACACACACACACACACACACACACACACACACACACACACACACACACACACACACACCCTTCCCAAAATGTATTTATCCCCAGTGGAGTTATGCCATTGAACTGCTTGGTTGATGTTGGTGGGGGGGGCTACAAATCTACAAGATGGATGATCTCTGTTCGGCTGTCAAAATCCACGGTAGATAAAAATAAAATAAAAACACGAATCAAATGCACAAGACAAACGGACAACAGGGAAGGAGAAACATTAACTCACATCCGTATTTCATACAGGGTGGTTGCATCATAGATGTCCAACTTGCATAACTTAAAGTGAATCTATGAGGACTAGCCTTATACAGTATATCAGGAGTTGATCCAACTTTGCCTGGTCCACAATTGTCAGTCTATTTCAAAACAGGTACACCAGCAACATCAGATCTGATATAGGGTCATTATGGAATCTTGCACATAGAAACATACCATACACATTTCAAACCCATGAGACAACTCCAAAATGTTCTGATGATGACTGACGGATACAGCAATGCACTGCTGTCTCTCTGTAAAATAAAATATATATTGATACACGCTCCAGTGGACTGGTATGTTAATTAAATACATACTTATTTAAATTTGTTGACAGCTGGAATTTCACAGTGAACAGAGGATCGCTGTTCCCTGAAGAATGTAAAACATAATTGGTTGACAGCAAAAGTAACACACAATTAGTTTAGGGGTTTAATTAATATTATTCCGATGAGGTCCTGTTTTAGCGGCTACAGGACCTGTGGTTTCTGCCATCCATGTACCGTATCCATGCTGCAGATGTGCCTAGAGAAGAGCTGAATGCAATTGGTTGCCGTTTTCAGCAGAGGCCTTATAGTGGGGCTAAATCTCAGGAAAAACAGGGGAGGGAAAATATCCCCTCCAGGCTATTTCGGTACTATCTATCTGTGCTTGAAATGTCAATAGTGTTCACTGATCAAATTAAGAGTTTATAACCCCCCCCCCCCAATTCTGATGATGTTACTGAATTGCAATTCCTATGTATGTGGTTTTGAAAACTTGTTAGATAAGATCTATCTAGTATTTCACCTTATTTATCACCATATTTGTGGTGACTTTAGTGTATGTGCACGGTTGTAGTGGCTGATCACATGATTGTAGGAGAAACAGTTACGTACAGTACCTATCAGAGCTGCCATTCCATCATTGAGCTCAGTGACATACATTTGAGTCATTTAGCAGACACTCTTATCTAGAATGACTTATGGGAGCAATTAGGGTTAAGTGCCTTGTTCAAGGGCAAATTAACATTATACATGTTATGGCTCCAATTATGGGTCCAGTTATGCTATGTTAATATCCCCTTCACCTGACTAGTAACAACACAGCCTTTAGCATTATTCTGGGTACAGTACCTGAAGTCTCTATGCTCTCCCACTCTCTTATTACCCTCTGCCATTGCAGCACCAGCATCCTAGAATCCATCATCACTCTCAAAGCAGGTACCATCGCTCGCTCTCTGTCTCTCTCTCTCCTCACGGGGACATTGACACCTGAAATCCTGTGTGAGTCATGTATCACACTCTCTTAAATGGCCTACCGTGGATTACGGACAACAATACACTTTGTTTTGGGCCATTGTGCAAAACATTAAAAAGCTATTTGCCAGCAGACCTATCGAGCCGAACCTACAATCGGCCCCCAGCATCAACCCTCAGGTGGATTGTTATTGTCATTGAGTGGTTAGGGGGATCTACAGGGGTGGTGTTGGGGGAGTTTATCAAGTCAGACCTCAGAATAGTAAACCAGGGTTTTGTCTTAAATCCTCTTCGAGGACTGCTTAGTGTTGTTGGTGGATACATTTGTAGAATTGCACAGACAGGCAGACACACACGTGCACAACCACCTCTACGCATATAACCGAGATCCTTATCACATCCAAAGAATATTAAATGCACATCACAAAGCCACGCTGTCATGTTTACTGCGGCAGCAGCGCGAGGTAGTAGCAGAGGTTAGTGTCATGCTCTGGAAAACTCTACAGGGTCGGACAGGCTGTGAACTCTCACCTCCCAGATCACAAGGCCAGCACCCCTGTAACCGCTACCTCAGACAATACCGCTCAATTCTGTTTATCCTGTTACGCAGCCGAGCATACAAACCAGACCTGCATTGTTTTAATCACGCCCAACGATATTAAATCAAACAAAACCCAAGAGCAGGTCACTGATAGTCAACTGCACCCAGTGCATCCATCAACAAAACCACCGCCCTTCCGTGTACACTGCACGAGCCACATATCTAATTGATACATCAGAAATGAGTAAATCACTGGCCGACCTGAAGAATGAGCGTCTCTATTTGCATGGGGGGAGTAAGTGAGTGAGTAAAGTGCTGAACGAGGTTTACTTGGATTTCTACTCCTTCTTCATTAATCCGGCTTAATTGCAGTCAAGAGGTCAGCCCAGCCGAGGCACAACAATCGCTCAATGACACAGTTCATTCTTCCATCCCACCGCTGATGAATGATCTTGAAGGTCCCGGTGTGTGTTAGCTTAGCTCTCGCTGCTCAAACAATACCAACTATTTGGATAACTTTGAAGTTCACAAGCACTCAGGCTGTAGTAGAAGTGTGTGTTGTGGCTGAGATGTTGGGTAATTCAGACTTCACATTTCATCCCATATCCTGGGCATAATTAGTGTATAGCTCAGCTGGAGGAGGGTTCTAGACATCTAAGAGTTTGTCTAGGGCCTAACGTCTGAAACACTTTGCCTGAGGGTTAGCATAGATTAGACACAAGGCATAGATTAATGAGGGTTCCTGATCTGACCTGACATATACTCCTATAGCTCTACTTCTGAGGACGAGCTCAGCAAATATCTTTAAATTCATCCCAGGATTTAAAAAATATACAATTAAATTAAATCCAGCTTCATTTATATAGCACATTTCAGATGTGAATACAAGGCAGTGTGCTTCACAGGATAAGAACAATTAAAATAGAAACATAAATATTCACTACACAACAAACAAAAGAATAACAATAAAAACAGAAAGACAAAAAAAAACACCCTGAGGAAAAGCCAAGCTAAAAAGGTGAGCATTACAGTGGTCAAGCCTGCTTGTAATAAAAGCATGGATTAGTCTCTCTGTATCAGCCTGAGATAGAAACTGCCACACATTGGCAATGTTCCTCATGTAGTAAAATGCTAGTTTGGTTACATTCCTAATGTGTGATTTGAATTTGAGTTCAGAATCTAAAATGATACCTAGGTTTTTAAGTTGGTGTTATATCTTTATTGCCCGTGAATGTGCGGTCAGAATCTCCAATAACAAGTACCTCATTCTTGTCTTAATTTAGCTGGAGGAAGTTGTGAGCCATCCAAGTATTTAAAATACCAAAAACAGTCTAATAATTTATCTGTGGAGCTAAAATAATCTGGTGGCACAGAAATATGTGTATTGTTGTGTACTGTCTGTGTATCAGTGAAAATCAATAAAAAATATTTACAAAAAAACAAACAACTCAGGATCCAGTCTTAGTGTAAGTCTGAAGTCAATGTTCTAACATAAAGAAGACGATAAATCTGGAGCCGATAAACTCGTCAGGTTGGCCTGATTGCTACGCCAATGTCACAATTACATCTCCCTTAATATAATACAGCGGCATTAAGTCCTGAAACAATTGCTTGATATCCTCACATTAAGGTTAATTTCACATCAAGCCACATGAGCATTTAGATTACTGACGTCTGCACTGTCAATTAAGTAGGGTCCGGATATTGGTTTGAGTGAGTTAGCTAATGATAACATAATGAATGAGCGTGGCACTCGATGGAGAACCATGACTTGCGGCTCAGAGGCAGATGACAAGAAATAGTCTGGCCTGGATCGGTTTAATTCAGTATCCAATGTGTCTTGTCAAACCTAATCACATTAAAGCAATGTGTTTCTCAGTGTTTTGCACAATGGGGATATACATGGCTTCTTAAAATTGATAGATAGATAACAGATACATCATATTTAACCAGATATGTCATTGACAATGCATTAATAACAACCCGTCTGTCAAAATTCTGATTTAATTGTCAAATTATGACTATAGTATTTCGTTAACTTCTGAAAAGGTTCTGATACAAAGCGATTTATTCAATCTGTATCGCGAAGCGTTACAGATTGTGCCATAGAAATGTAAATGTAATTTCCGATTGAGCAGACATATGCAGAGTTTACCGTGAAGGCAGTCTCCACTAACGCAGGGACATTGCCTTTAAATTTCAATCACGCTGCAATGCAGAACCTCCGCAATATGGATTGAATAGAGCTCAAACTTTAAACTTCATTATAGTGGCAGACTAAGTTTTAAACTGAAATGGACCTTACCTGACTACAGAAATGTAACAAGTAAGATATATATATATATATATATATATATATATATATATATATATATTACTGAAGAATACCTCTTCATTTTTAAAAACAGCTACATTGCATTTATTAAAAAAGCTAGGAAACTGTGCTGGGTAGGTAACTGCGTTTTAATGTAGCTCCAGGTTAAGTTGCCATGGGGTAGCCCCAGGTTCCATTCGGCTTAGAATCTGCCCAATTACTGGTCCTGTTTCCCCTTAGCAACTCCACTTTCAGTTTGGGCAGGGGTGGAGGGTGGACCAGGATGGGACAATATCAACAGAGAACCCCGTGATTCCACAGATCGGCAGCTTTAGCTTATTTTCTTTAACTTATTGTTTTTTGTACAGATCATTTCCCACTGAATTAAGATGCGTTACAGGACTGGAGAGGGGCTCACTGGCTGCGAGTGAAAAATGGATTTGATTAGATTTGATGATTCTACCAATCAGCTAATATGTCTGTGATGATTCTACCAATTGCATTCTGTTTTCAGGCAATTAGACTGCTCCTGGTTTGGATCAAATCATATATATATATATATATATTTTTTTTAAGCATTTAAACAAGTACAAGTCTCTTGTCAACAGACAACACTTCTCGTAGAAAAAGTTGTTATTAATGACATTTTGACATTCAGTCCTTGTGACAAACATAACAAAAGCAATACAGTGGATATCCGCAGGGGGGTTGCAAGGTGTGACCATTGCTTTCAACAAGGTTCTTAATTCCCAAGCGGTATTCCTGGTTTGTTTTGAAGGGCTGGTGAACTGAGCCGCTCTTTTCACCAGACATCACACAGAGAGCTCATTAATTAACGGAACGACTGCATCAATGCAACTCAATTATGCGAGAGGTTATTTTCACAGAGTTTAGAGGTTTCTTCCGGCCTTGGTTCCCTCTCCGTTGAGCCATCCCTTTTGTAAAGATGCAGATAAACAGTTAAAACCCTTTACATCTTCCCTCTGAAGGTTATCTTAAGTTTAAGAGTATGTGGCTATGATTTAAAAACGGAAACCTCAAAGCATTATTCTTGCTTTTATACCATTTCAGGGTCCTTTCCAACACTGCAAGATGTTGTGCTCATTTGCACAGGACTGGGGTGCGTTGGCTATGCGTCTCACAACATGCACACAAAGAGAACATTCGGTAACACGTTACATTAAGCACAATGTGTAATTACAGGTTTACTTCACAGGTATAAAAGCGTGTTTCTAACGGATGTTCCAAAAAACACTGAGTAACACTTGAATGGTCTGAAAGCCCTTAACTATTTTGTGAACATATGGGTGTGGGTTCCTATAATATTCTGTTTCTCTATCCCAAATGGAGACTGTGGGGCTGCATTACCATCATTTTATTCAGTTCTGTCTGCATAGGCTTCTCTTAGCTTGGTATTTATAACTCAACACATTTCACTCATCCTCTCTGCTAAATTATTTAGCAGCACAAACCACATTAATGGGGAATACATCTCTGGGAGATGGGTGGGGGGGGGGTATTTATGTACGACAACGGCAAGGAATTTAAGCATTGTAATTCAAATGAGGATGAGCAGAGAGAGATGAGGGGGGAAAATAATGGAGAGGGTTGGGGTGGGGTTTAGATGGGTTGGCCAGGGTTTTCCATTTTACTTTAGTGACCTCGGGAAAAAACCTACCAAAGGGCTATGTTCCATTTTCCATGTTTTGGATATGACAGAGGATGGGATAGTAACAGGAGAAAAAGAGGAGGAAGAACGAAGGATGACGTTCATGTGGGAGGAATAGCTATCATGTCAAGTGTTGGCAGTATCCACAGGAACACCGAGGTGTGGTTAAAATCACTGAGGAATCCAGCCAAACCAGTAAAAAAGCCATGTTACAACCTATGTTGTGATAATTGTGTTGTTTACTCAATAACCAATTAGTTGAAACGTCAGCGTGATATACAGTAAGGCCGTGACAACAAAAAGACAAGTCACACTGTGGCAGAATAAATTCAACTACATAAATGTTTGTTTCATTACCGGAGAGCAACATTTGTCCGTTGAAGTCCACAAAGATAATATGTCATGTAATCACCTGCAGCATGGTCAAGCAAATTCATATTTTTGACAATCGACTAAACAACTACTGATTTTAGAACCACAGAGATACCGCAAAGTCAGCACAAAGTGAACCCACTAGGCTACCCCATCTACATCCATGGCTTAGGAAAGGAACAATTTTGCAAGCTAGTTGATGCGGGACATCAACACAAGTAGAACAGAAACTAAAATGGCGTTATTGTAACTGGTGTCGTCGGTGGAAGAAGGTGAGGACCAAGGTGCAGGGTGGTAAGTGTTCATGATTTTTAATAATAATCCAAACTGAACCCTGAATAATAAAATAACAAAGAAACAACTGAAGCAGTTATGTTTGGTGCAGACTCACAAAGACTGAAAATAACCACCCACAAAACACAATTGAAAACAGGCTACCTACAGTGCTTGCGAAAGTATTCGGCCCCCTTGAACTTTGCGACCTATTGCCACATTTCAGGCTTCAAACATAAAGATATAAAACTGTATTTTTTTGTGAAGAATCAACAACAAGTGGGACACAATCATGAAGTGGAACGACATTTATTGGATAATTCAAACTTTTTTAACAAATCAAAAACTGAAAAATTGGCGTGCAAAATTATTCAGCCTCCTTAAGTTAATTAATACTTTGTAGCACCACCTTTTGCTGCGATTACAGCTGTAAGTCGCTTGGGGTATGTCTCTATCAGTTTTGCACATCGAGAGACTGAATTCTTTCCCCATTCCTCCTTGCAAAACAGCTCGAGCTCAGTGAGGTTGGATGGAGAGCATGATTTCTCCAGTGAGATTTAGCCACTTGCGAATTGAAGGATAATTATTAAAACACAGAGAGACTAAATATATATTATTTTTATTATTCTATTGGTCAAATATTTTAAGAATCCTGGCTTCCCTTGGCATCCATGAATACACGCCACAGCCATGGAATTGTTTTTCAAGTTCCCTTCAGGGCAGGATGAGGGCTAACACTTTTAAATGGTTTTAAATGTATTCCTGGAACATAGCTGGCTTTGTGACAACCTGGCAGTGTTTTTTTTTTAAATCTGTGAGTGTTCTATATCTAGTAGCACAAACATGTAATTTAAATGTCTAATAGGGATTCAGCAAATCATGACATGTTGGATATGTTCTTGTAAAATTATGAAAAAGAGAGCCAGACACCAAATTACCTGTGTCACTTTTAGCTAATTAGCAAAGTTTGTAACCTGTGTTGATTTTGTTGTCCAGATTCACTAGTAAGGTTCTCTGTTACCATGGAAACATAATTGTCATTAATAGGCCTATTCATAGGTTGCATCTCCATCACTCGATGTGATGTTCTCATGCCATTGTTATGAACGTTATCAAGCCGCCCTAAATGGGCGGCGCCATAGTGGTGCCCTACAGTGGTGATAAGCCCAATCATTCTGGATGGAGGCTAACTGCTGTTTCACCTAAATTAGACTATAGTGCCTGGAAATCCGATGACATTGCTAAAGTTGTCAATTATTTAGTAGGAAACAACTTTGCCTGTCACGCCTTGGTCTTAGTATTTTGTGTTTTCTTTAATTATTTGTTCAGGCCAGGGTGTGACATGGGCTTATTGTGTTGTCGTATTGTTTTTTTTGTAGGCATTGGGATTGTGGCTGATTAGGGGTGTGTCTAGCATAGGCTTGGCTGCCTGAGGCGGTTCTCAATCAGAGTCAGGGGATTCTCGTGGTCTCTGATTGGGAACCATATTTAGGTAGCCGGGGTTTCACTGTGTATTTTGTGGGTGATTGTTCCTGTTTTTGTGTTAGTTAGCACCAGACAGGCTGTATAGGTTTTCACGTTTCGTTTGTTGTTTTTTGTATTTAAGTTATTTCGTGTATCGCTATATCTTCATTAAAAGACATGAGTAACCACCACGCTGCATTTCGGTCCGACTCTCCTTCAACAGACGAACGCCGTTACATTGCCAGCATTATGATGTCGTCAAATTTACTTTAGACAGATGGCAATGTTGTCGTTAGCTTGCAAAGTTTGTAAAAAAAATTGATAGCGATGCTAACGTTAGGTAGCTAAAATTAGATAATGTTATATTGCATCTAAAGTCAATCTGGTGACATCAAAAGGTTTTCCTACAAATGATTTGCCTCCTTTTGAATGTGATTGTATTTCCAAGCTGTAATGCACTGTAATGCACTTTTGATGAAATCATCAGCGCTCATTGATGATGCATCGAGTAGAATGCTCAGCCGAGCATCAGTTCAAAACAAACACTCAAAACAATATTGTGACAAAACATGCAACACATATTTAGCGAGGTTGCATTTTCAAATTCAGAACCGTGTCAAAGGACTTGTGGTTTTTGTAACATACAGACATTACATTACTTCAAATTGTTATACAGAGTGCCTCCTCTGACTTCTTTCAAACAACATTTTCTAGTTCATCAATTAGAAATTGTTTGGTTAGTGACAGTTGGCTTTTGATTATGAAGTTGACTCTCTTTTCTCAACAGTGTATCTAGTCTGTTAATTTTTTTAAAAAATCAAACAGAAGACATATTTCAACTTTTCAGAACTGAAAATACTCACTGGGCACAAACTGGTTGAATCAATGTTCTTTTAACATAATACATGGAAAATACATGGGCTTTGCAAAAACTGTTGCTTTGAGGGTGACATTTCAACCACAGGATTATGTCATCATTGTAGCCAATTTTCAACATACACACATTTTTACCTTTGAAACAACGTAATATGTTCAAGTTATATCCACTATCAGAAAAAAACAATAGGCTGGGAAGCACCTCCTACTGAAGGGTTGATCTATCTACAGCTATTCCTTTGGTCTCCCATCCAGGGTTTAAACCAAATTTGTCACTGACTACTATCAATGTGCTATCTTGTGAATGATTATCGAGAGATCTCCACTTATTAAAACCTTTTGTGACTCCCAAACCCGCATGCGGGAGCGTAATCATCGCCTGAAACTAATTAGCATAACGCAACAGACATAAATATCCCTAGAAAATATTCCTATTCATGAAAATCACAAATGAAATATATTGAGACACAGCTTAGCCTTTTGTTAATCACCCTGTCGTCTCAGATTTTCAAAATATGCTTTACAGCCAACGCTAGACAAGCATTTGTGTAAGTTTATCGATAGCCTAGCATAGCATTATGCCTTGCTAGCAGCAGGCAGCCTTGTCACGGAAATCAGAAAATAAATCCAATTAAATCGTTTACCTTTGATGAACTTCGGATGTTTTCACTCACGAGACTCCCAGGTAGATAGCCAAAGTACATTCTTTCCAAAAATATTATTTTTGTAGGCGAAACAGCTCCGTTTGTTATTCATGTTTGGCTAGGAAATCGCCCGGAAATTGCGGTCACCACAACTCCGAAAAAGATTCCAAATTAGCTCCATAATATCGACAGAAACATGGCAAACGTTGTTTAGAATCCATCCTCAAGGTGTTTTTCTAATATCTATTCGATAATATATCCGTCGGGACAATTCGTTTTTCTCTAGGACCGATTGATGTAATGGCTACCTCTGTATTTTACGCGAGAATCTCTCTCGGAGCCACCATGTGACAACTTACGCAATGTAGCCTGCGGCTATTCTTCAACAGAAATGCGTAAAACTAAGTCACAATGCTGTAAACACCTTGGGGAATTAGGTAGAAAGCGTAAAGCTCGTTGATGGTACATTCACAGCCAAATAGGGAGTCATTGGAATGCAGCGCTTTCAAAACCTGGGGCACTTCCGGATTGGATTTTTCTCAGGCGTTTGCCTGCAACATCAGTTCTGTTATACTCACAGACAATATCGTTAGAGTGTTTTCTATCGAAAGCTGTCAATTATATGCATATTCTAGCATATTTTCCTGACAAAATATTCCGTTTAAAACGGGAACGTTTTTTTCTCCAAAAATGAAAATACTGTTGAATTGCGACTCCACCTTGTCCCTGTACCGGCATATCACTTGTTTGATTGACTTGCAGAGTGAATAACTACACTGTTCATTTTCAGCCATATTTCCAGACCTCTTTCCATGGTTAAATGCGGTGGTTTGCGCTTTCAGTTTTGTGTGAATGCCGCCATCCACGGTCTCTAGTTAGGGTAGGTTTTAATAGTCACAGTGGGTACAACATCTCCAATGCACTTCTAAACTCACTCACCGAGTCAGCTTATAGTTTGATGTTATTCTCTGAGGCTGACCGCAACATATTCCAGTCCGCGGTATCAAAACAAATTGTGAAGTGTGGCCTCCGATTGGTCAGACCGGCGTTGAAAGGTTCACGTCACTGGTACATTCTGTTTGAGTTTCTGCCTGTAAGACGGTAGGACCAAGATGGCGTCGTGGTCGGATTTGCCCAAAGGGAGAACGGGGGAGGGTTTTGTATGCATCGCGGAAGTTAGAGTATCAGTGGTTGAGAGTATTACCTCTGTGTGTAGGGCAATCAATATTCTGATAGAATTTAGGTAGCCTTGTTCTCACATTTCTTTGTTAAAATGGCCAGCTACAATAAATGCAGCTTCAGGTTATATGGTTCCCAGTTTACAGAGTCCAGTGAAGTTCCTTGAGGGCCGTCTTGTTGTCTGCTTGAGGGGGAGTGTACACAGCTGTGACTATAACTGATGAGAATTCTCTTGGTACGTAAAATGGCAGACATTTGATCGTAAGGAATTCTAGGTCGGGTGAGCAGAAGGACTTGAGTCTCTGTATGTTGTTATGATTACACCTTGAGTCATTAATCATAAGCGTACACCCACACCCTTCCTCTTCCCAGACAGGTGTTTATCTCTGTCAGCACGATACTTGGAGAAGCTCGGTGGCTGAATCGATTCCGACAACATATCCCGAGAGAGCCATGTTTCCGTGAAACAAAGAATGTTGCAATCTCTATCTCTCTGGAAGGCAACCCTTGCTCGAATTTCGTCTACCTTGTTTGGGAGTATACTCGGGAGCGGTGTGCGATTTGCATGTCTACGGAGCCATATAGCATTATGGGATATTATCGGACTGGGGTTGAAAGTGTGTCCACACCACATCATTGTTTTTAGTGGCCTTAACACGATAACAAAGGGGATATTTGTGGTGAGAAACAGGGGCTGTAAATGCTCTCCTCTCCAATATACAGCTCCATATAGGCTGTCTGTGGTTCAGCAACATAATCCTGTTAGCCAGCCTATGGGGACTCAGGAAATAGTGGAATTAGGGACTGCCTGAGGGCAAGGGCGTCATGCAGCAACACACTTAAAGGGTTGTACTGAACACGCCATTTTACAATTATTGCATGTACGCATTTATCTGGGCATACACATAGATCTGTGTGCGAGAGAGTCTTGTGGTTTTGGATGAACTCCGAACTAAATTGGGAGGACACGGTAAAGTATTCGACAAGGTATCCTCAGGCATTGGAATATAGTGAGCCAGTGTATTAGGAACAGCTCAGAGGATTCAGAAGCACAACGGTTGGAGGCCACTAGGTCACTTCCAAGTTTTATTTAAGCTGCTTTTTCACTCGGCCATACACAATGTTCACCTATTATGCTCCACTGTGTCATTTCTCATGCTAGGACGAACTCTCTCTCTTTCTCCTACAGAGAACATTGAGGATGCACACTTATCTGTATTCTTCATATCTAACTAATGAGGGATTCTATCTTCTTCCAGTCATTGTGCTAATGAAAACTGAAATGAGCTTGAATGATTATGAATATGAGCATCATATCAATCAAGGAGAGTATTTAATAACACGGCTTAAATAGACTTGTTAAAAGCACAACAGGACCTAAGTGTAATGTTTTCATATTTAGTCCTGAGTTCTTTTCCCACTCAGTGGAGAAGCTGCCACGGTTCAACAGTAATTTATATATCCCAGGATGGTTAACTAAAACAACCTCTGTGGCCCGCGGCGAGAGGGTTTCCCTAAAATGTAAATGTGCTACAACTGTGATTTACGATTCCATGGCACATCCTGCCGCAACTGTAGTGCCCGGTCTCTCTCTCTCTTGTTTTTCCTCAGGCAGCTGCCATGACTCAGACTCCATCTTAATCACTCCTGAGTGGTGCACCCCACCATTCACCAACCTCACCCTGGGCTGTAGCCAGGGCCTGAGTGTTAGTGAGGTCCAGACTTGTGCAGTAAATGAGCTTGAAAAAATGTGTTGGATGGGAGAACAGCAAACACAAGCAAAAATGATCCCAGCCATTATAACATTGGTTTCTGTAGCTTCATTCACCTCAGTTGATCTACAAATGCATAGCCTTTTTCAATGTATTTTTTATTTAACCTTTATTTAATTTTAGCTATACATTAACTCAGCACCGGGATTAAAAACAAAAATGTAATATATACTGAGGGATATGTTAGCAGAAAAGTTATTTTATACACATAGTGTCATGAATTATGCCAGGTTAATATATCTGAGTAGGAGTGACTAAAAATCAATGGGCACCACGGAGATCAGGCACGTGCCCTTTGTGCCCAGTCAGTAATTCAGCCATGATTACTACAAATTTAGTCTAGATTAACTAGACTATTTTACCAATCTAAAACAATTTCACTGACATGGGCTAATTGAGTGACTGTCAGCGAGTGACATATATGAAGAGGAAAACTGCAGCAACCAAGTTTCAAAATTGCACGTTGTGTATTTTACTATTCTTATTCTCAACAGTAAATTGAAACCCTGACTGACTACCAATGTTTTGATTTAGCCATTTTATTACAGAGGTTCGGACCTCGGTGTCCTCATATGTAGCTACAGCCCTGGCCTCGCTGTCTAAAATAGGTGCCTTTCCACAGGCACCGAGTGATTAAAAACCTACTCTGCCATGTTTTCCAGGAGTACAGGGCAGAAGCAAACTCTCATTGACACTCTGGATTACTTTTAGGAGCGAGGTGAGGTAGGGGTGAGTAGAGAGGGAACGATGTGGAGAAGTGTGGATGAATATGAATCAGGATAGTGATTTAGGGGTTTATGACTGGATAGTTGGTATTCCGCCATTGGTGAACCAAACTCATACAGGAGAGCATGAGTGAGGTGAGAAGGGGATTTATTTGATGAATCGAGATGAATATTTTGGGAGAAAATGGACAATCCAAATAAAACACACTCAATATACAAAACTATGTGGACACCCCTTCAAATTAGTGCGTTTGGGTATTTCAGCCACCCCCCTGAGTTAATAAATGTTAGAAACACCTTTGGCAGCGATTACAGCTGTGAGTCATCTTGGGTAAATCTAAGATTTTGGCACAACTGGATTGAGCAATATTTGCCCATTTATTCTTTTCGAAATTCTTCAAGCTTTGTCAAGATGTTGCTGTAGATTTCACAAGCAGATTTTTGCCAAAGCTGCAACTTTGACAGGAACATTCACTGTCTTCTTGGTAGCAACCCAGTGTAGGTTTTGTCTTGTGTTGTATGTTATCCTGTTTGGGCGCATGAACCACTAGCGGGACACCTACGACAACATCCAGTGAAATTCCAGAGCACAAAAACAAAATACAAAAATCGTAATATTAAACATTCATGATAATACAAGTGTCATACATCATTTAAAAGCTTTACCTCGGTAAGATTTCAAAAAGGCTTTATGGCGAAAGCATACCATACGATTATCTGAGGACAGCGCCCCACATCAAAATACTTTTTCAACCAGAACAGGTGTCACAAAATCACAAATAGCGATTAAATTAATCACTTACCTTTGAAGATCTTCCTCTGCTTGCAATCCCAAGGGTCCCAGCTACACAATGAATGGTTGTTTGTTCGATAAAGTCCTTCTTTATATCCAAAAACGTCTGTTTAGTTGGCGCCAATGATCTCAGTAATACACTTATTCAACATGCATAAGAAAAAAAATCAAAAAAGTTACCGGTAATGTTCCTCCAAACAAGTCAAACAATGTTTCTAATTAATCCTCAGGTACTCTAATATCTAAATAAATGATCATATTTAAGACAGAGACTAGTATGTTCAATAGGGAAGATAAATAACGAAGTGCGCCCACCTCATTCACGTGCCAACAAGATTACTTTTCTAATGAGAGACATCTTGGAAAAACTACAACTACTTGCTAATTTTTCAAAAAACAAGCCTGAAACCCTTTCTAAAGACTGTTGACATCCAGTGGAAGCCATAGGAAATGCAATCCAGGTCCTATCTATTTGTATTTGCCATAAGCTTGCATTGAAATTGCCTGTGACCCCCCAAAACAACTTCTGGTTACATCCCTTAGCAGTTTCCTTCCTGGTCTTTGTAATTGAATCTGTGCTTGAAAATCAATACTTTACTGTTTCTTAATATGTGACTTTTTTTTAAAGCCAAATGTTACTCCTGAACTCGTTTAGGTTTGCCTAACAAAGGGGGTGAATAATTATTCAACAACTATATTTTAGTCCTTTGACATTTTATTTTTATTTTGTGTAGATGACAAATATAATCCTACTTTGTAATGCAACATCCAAGGGGGTTGAATATTTATGATACCCACTGTACGTAGTCCATATGTTGGACTAAAGATTGACTAAATGTTGCTTGATTGTTGGTTAGGCTATTGGCTGGCCAAAGTTAGTCTACATAAAAAGTGCAATACTGTTAAAACTTGTTGGGGATAGGGGGCAGTATTTTCACTTTGGATGAATTGCGTGCCCATAGTGAACTGCATCCTACTCTGTCCTAGATTGCTAATATATGCATATTATTATTACTATTGGATAGAAAACACTCTGAAGTTTCTAAAACTGTTTGAATTATGTCTGTGAGTTTAACAAAATTCATAGGGCAGGCAATCTTCCGAACAAGAAGAGAAATTCTGAATGTGGGTCAAATTTGACATCATCGCCCCTTCCCTTCCAAACAAGATATGGATCTGGTAGCACTTCCTACGCCTTCCACTAGATGTCCTCATTCAGTGGAATGGAGCCTCTGGTGTGAACTTTGACCGAATGGGAGGGGAAATAGTCACTGTCTTAGCAGAATGCCATTTCCCTGTAGCATATTTGTCTGTGGGTGTCACCGTCGTTCCATTTGGCTACAGATGAAAACGTATGATCCGGTTGGAACGTTATTGAATATATATGAAAATAACATCCTGAAGATTGATTCTCTACTTAGTTTGACCAGTTTATTCAACCTGGAATATATCTTTTTGAAGTTTTGGTCTGAGTTTTCCTGGATCATCGGCAGCTTTTTTTCACGTGAGCTGAAAGTGCTAGCAAATGCAGCTAATTGGACACTAGTATTGGACATTATGGAACAAAACAATGATTTATTGTGGAACTAGGACTCCTTGCACTGCATTCTGATGAAAGATCATCAAAGGTACAGGAATATTTATCATGTAATTTCGTATTTCTGTTGACTCCAACTTGGCGGAGAAATATATTAATGTCTGAGCGCTGTCTCAGATTATTGCATGGTAGGCTTTTTTCGTAACGTTTTTAAAAGATCTGACACAGCGGTTGCATTAAGAACCAGTGTATCTTTAATTATATGTAGAACATGTATGTTTAGTCAAAGTTTATGATGAGTATTTCTGTTATCTGGCGTAGCTTTCTATAATTCCTCCGGATATTTTGGAGGCATTCCTGAACATGGCGTCAATGTAAACCGAGATTGCATATTATCGAACAAAACATAAATGTATTGTGTAACATGTCATATGAGTGTCATCTGATCAAGATTTTCAAAAGGTTAGTGATTCATTTTATCTCTAATCCTGCTTTTGTGACTCTTATCTTTGGCTGGGAAAAAGAGCTGTGTTTTTTTTATTTGTTGGTGGTCTAACATAAATATATGTTGTGTTTTCGCTGTAAAACATTTTAAAAATCAGACATGATGGGTAAATGAACAAAATATTTATCTTTCATTTGCTGTATTGGACTTGTTAACCTCTAGCGACGAGCAATCCCGTATCCGGGAGCGTAATCATAGCCTCAAGCACATTACCATAACGCAACGTTTCCTATTCATGAAAATCGCAAATGAAATGAAATAAATATATTCAAACACAAGCTTAGCCTTTTGTTAACAACAATGTCATCTCAGATTTTCAAAATATGTGTTACAGCCAACGCTAGAAAAGCATTTGTGTAAGTTTAGCTGTGCTGGCAGCAGGCAACATTTTCACAAAAATAAGAAAAGCAACCAAATTAAATCATTTACCTTTGAAGAACTTCAGATGTTTTCAATGAGGAGACTCTCAGTTAGATAGCAAATGTTCATTTTTTCCCAAAATATTATTTGTGTAGGAGAAATCGCTCCGTTTTGTTCATCACTTTTGGCTAAGAAAAAAAACGAAAATTCATTCACTACAACGCCGAACTTTTTTTCCAAATGAACTCCCTAATATCTACAGAAACATGGCAAACGTTGTTTAGAATCATCCTCAAGGTGTTTTTCACATATCTATTCGATGATAAATCCTTCGTGGCAGTTGGGTTTCTCCTCAGTAGCAAACAGAAAAGTACTTGCAGCTGGAGATTACGCAATAATTGCAACGGAGGACACCAAGCGACCACCTGGTAAATGTAGTCTCTTAGGGTCAATCTTCCAATGATATGCCTACAAATACGTCACAATGCTGCAGACACCTTGGGGAAAACGTGGAAAAGGTAAGCTGACTCCTAGCTCCTCCACAGCCATATAAGGAGTCATTGCCATGAGGCGGTTTCAAAAAATGCGGCACTTCCTGATTGTATTTTATCTGTTTTTTTTCTGTAACATCAGTTCTGTGGCACTCACAGACAATATCATTGCAGATTTGGAAACGTCAGTGTGTTTTCTTTCCAAAGCTGTCAATTATATGCATAGTCGAGCATCTTTTCGTGACAAAATATCTTGTTTAAAACGGGAACGTTTTTCATCCAAAAATTAAAAGAGCGCCCCCTATATCGAAGAAGTTAATGTGTGAAAGTTAAATATTTCTAAAGAATATTTTTGAATTCCCTGCGCCACCTTTTCAGCTGAATGGGGGGGTGGAGTTCCCCTAGGGGATCGCCTTGCCATAACAGGATTTATAATCATGTGTTAGTGCAGGATTTCAATGAATTTACGTAAATTACAAAACTCATCCTGCGGTGCAGGAAATTTTCAGCAAGAAAAGAGGAATCAAATGAAGATCCTTTCCTTATTTGCTGTTATACTTTTCCAAGGACCGGTAATCTGTAGCTAGAAGGTGCTACTGAGCGTTCGTCTAGCTGGAAGTTTATTTACAGAAAATGATCCCCTCTTCAGTTGTTTTCTGGGTTCCTCGCAGAGCCGAGGCTCCAATTAAGGATAGATGAGGTGATTTAACATGTCAACCAGAGATAATTATGCTCTCATTTGTGACACAAACACCATTCAGAACCTGTAAAATGGGTTGTAAACACAATAATATAAATCTTTTTTTAAAAGGTGACAATTCATATTTGATCAATTAAAGGTGGAAAGACAACACTACCCAACAGATGTAGGAAAATATTCCATTCTTATTAGCCTAAAATATGCTGAATGTATCATTCTTCAAACAAACTCTGTGCTTTGATCATTCAAGGTGCCAATGTTTGTCTTCGAAAATAGAAAATAACAATGGTAAACATGTTAATTTATTCTGAAGATCAGTTGTAGACAATATTTACACCTAAATGTGAATTTCAGCAGCGAATAGACCTACAAGCTCTCACACACAACAGTATCCCTCTTTGGGGTGGAATTAGAATGTCCACAGTCGGTAAAAGCAAACCCAAAAGAGATTAAAATAGGGGGAGACGTTTCCACAATAGAAGTATACATACAGACAAAGAAACCCATCTCATCTCCTTCGCCGAAGCCACCTTATCTAGCATTGGCCAGCTCGGTAAAGCATCACCAGAGTGAGAAAGAGATTCCCACATGGGCTGGTGCCTGTATAGGGAATTGCTATCGTCCCTATCGTTGTGAATCTCCAGGTCATTGACGAGGCTGGGCACTTTCATTAGTCTCCTTTGCAACAATGCATGTCTAATTGCCGTCTTGTTTCACCATTGATTTATGATTCATCGCCACAGTTTGAAGAAATCCTTAGAGCGGCTGCTCAAATAAGATAAGAAAGAGTGGTGGTGCTTTATGTATTGCATTGTATCCTGTGTATATCAAACAAAAGAGGGCCTTGGGCGATTGCTACACGTTTTCGCAAGCATTTACATTTTTCTTGCCAGAGATATGAGATGCTTGTTGTTCTCAACAACTGAAATATAACTTAGCATCAAATGAATGAGGCAGTTGTCAGCTATTTGGTTTACATACAAGGATGCCACCTTTAGGGGATAGCCTTGCATCTCAAATAATAAAGCAACTCGAAGAGAAAACGAAAGGAATCCTGGCAGTTTTGTTATTTCCAAATGAAACCTGTCTGCCTTTTTTGTTGTCGTTGGACAAATGTAGCTACATTCAACACAGAGAGACAGATAACAAGAAAATGAATGTATACATGGCGAGATAGAAACACAGATAGATAAACAGACAGGGAGACAGTCAGATTGACATGACAAATATATACAGCACATATTTTCATGGAAGTGTGAGAGTGATAAGGAAGTTAGGTGATACATTTATAGATTTAAAAAAAATTATGTACCATTTGTATCTTAACACCTTCACAGCCAATTTTCACCTTTGATGTCATTCCATAAATTGACAGCTTTTCCTAAAATAACACTGAAGATATATCCAATAGCATATTGTAAAATGCAAAAGTGTTGGTGGCAAGCCATTGTCTTTTTCAAGGGGTTATATGTCCTGCCTCCTAAAACATTTGAATTATGCTCTTATCTAGGCCCTACTCCAACTAGTTTATCAACCAAAGCACCTATATAAATAACCTCATTCCTTGTCTCGAGGACCATGGTGGTGTAGAGCTGCTATCTGTGCCTCAGAATACTGAGAGGGAAGTTTTAGCCTACATGTCTGATACTGCTGTGGGCTATTGTGATTGAGTGGCCTTGTTTGATGGCCTATTGCGCTCAAATTACAGTGGCTGCAGCCTGTTGCAAAGGAGCACAGACAGAAACTATTGGTCACAACACGGTACATTTATTCATTATACACAGACTGCATTGACTTTCTCTCACCCTGCTCTTTCTTTCTCCCTTTTCTCAATCTCTCCTCACTTCCTCCTCCCAATCTAAGTATTTCTCTTCCTCTCTCTTTCTCTCATTACATCTCTCCCCCCAACACCCAACACCATATTTTCTCTACTAACTCTCCTTCTGTTTCTCTCTCACACAAACATCTCTGTCTAGGCGCTTTATTTTATGAACAGCCTTCAGCTAGCCCTTCAGCCTTTTACAGCGACCCACTTTACGGCAGACAATGCTAGCCAATCATATTGAGTTTGTTAAATGTGTCCTTCATTGTAGTGCATCAGAACCCTCGATAACCCAGTTTGTGAATCGTGGTTAGAAATGGTTTCCTATTCTACCAATAGAACAGAGGAGCAAAGGTAATAATACTGTCATTACCACATTACCACCCTGTCCCCTAAGTACACTTAGACCCCCACTGTTTCTATCTGGTGACGTTCCTATGGAAATACACAGTCTGTGTGTGTGCGTGTGCACACGTGTCTGTGTGTGTTATAATCGTCCACCTCAGAGACCAGTTTTACATTGTCCTCCTCTCTTCCAGCCATTGCATCTCACATTTTTCTTCAACCACAGTGAGTCTGGTGATGATACAGTTGTGTACTCGATGGTCACTTGAGTGTGCAGTAGGGCTGAACGGTTAACCAAAACGTGTCCGTTTGTAAATAACTAATTGAACAGCGTCGGTTAATTATTTGAATTCCATTTCGATGCGCAGTTTCTGTAGAGATAAATCAGATCAAGCCTGAACTGTGCGAAGTGGTAAGGAGCTGTAGTTTCCAACAGGCCAATATTCTACATAGCTTTGCGCAGAAAACGTGGTACTAAACTACAATGTCCATAATCCATTGCGATCCCACTTAAAGTTGTCTGGTCTATGCGGAGCACACGCAGAGACTGAGAGAAGAGAGAACATATGATCGGGAGGGATAGAAAGTAGTGGCTTCACAAGGCTGAAAATACATGAATTACAGTGCATTCGCAAAGTATTCAGACTCCTTAACTTTTTCCACATTTTGTGATGTTACAGCCTTATTCTAAAGGATCGGACCCTTTTTTAAAATGTTCACCTAAAATGACATGCCCAAATCTAACTGCCTGTAGCTCAGGACCTGAAGCAAGGATATGCATATTCTTGAAACAAAAACAGCAGGGGTTCAAACTGTAGAACCCATTTCCTATATGTGATTATAAAAATGTATTTATATCAAACAAAACTATGCTACATTTTATCTCTGGGACCCTCAGGATAACAAATCAGAGCAAGATTACTGAATGTAAGTACATAATTTATATAGGTTTTTTTTGCATGAAAGGGCACGCCTACATGCGCATTTCCATGTAATCAAAACCATTTTTCAATAAAATGTAATATAAGAAAATCGTGTTAGAAGTTCCGGGGGGCAGAGCAGGCAGCTTCTGAGGAGGTTGGCTGCTCTGACCCCCCCCTTTTTTTGGCCTACGGGGCGAGGGCTGGCCCATATGGAGCCATTTCCCCCATCAACACTTGGTAACCCATTCAATCACCAAGTGCACAGCTGGATGCAGAGCATTTGCCATACCAGGCAGTGATGCAACCAGGATGCTCTAGATGGTGCAGCTGTAGAACTTTTTGAGGATCTGGGGACCCATGCCAAATCTTTTCAGTCTCCTGATGAGGATAATATGTTGTCGTGCCCTCTTTATGACTGTTTTGGTGTGTTTAGACCATGATAGTTTGTTGATGTGGACACCAAGGAACTTGAAACTCTCAACCCGCTCCACTACAGCCCCATCGATGTTAACGGGGGCCTGTCCGGCCTGCCTTTTTCTGCAGTTCATGATCAGCTCCTTCGTCTTGCCCAAATTGAGGGAGAGGTTGTTGTCCTGGCACCACACTGCCATGGTCTCTGACCTGCTCCCTATGGGCTCTCATTGTTGTCGGTGCCATCAGCAAACTTAGTGTTGGTGTTGGAGACGTGTTTGGCCACGCAGTCATGGGTGAACAGGGAGTACAGCAGGGGACTAAGTGCACACCCCTGAGGGACCCCAGTGTTGAGTATCAGTGTGGCAGATGTGTCTCCGAGCTGACAAGGTAAACATCTGTCGTTCTGCCCTTGTACAAGGCAGTTAACCCACTGTTCCCTGGTAGGCCATCATTGTAAGTATGAATTTGTTCTTAACTGACTTGCCTTGTTAAATAAAGGTAAAAAGGGAGATTGCGTAATCTGTGGATATGTTGAGGCGGTATGCAAATTATATTGGGTCTAGGGTATCCGGGAGGATGCTGTTGATATGAACCATGACAAGCCTTTCAAAGCACTTCATGGCTACCGACGTGAGTGCTATGGGTGGTAATAATTTATGTAGGTTACCTTTGCTGGGACTATGGTGGTCTGCTTGAAAAATGTAGGTATTACAGACTCTGTCAGGGAGAGGTTGAAAATGTCAGTTAAGACACTTACCAGTTGGTCCGCGCATGATGTGAGTACACATCCTGGTAATCCGTCTGGCCCCACATCTTTGAGAATACTGACATGTTTAAAGGTCTTGCTAACATCGGCTACCGAGAGCGTTATCAAACAGTCGTCCATAATAGATGGTGCTCTCGTGCATGCTTCAGTTTTGCTTGACTCGAAGTGAGCCTAAAATGACTTTAGCTCATCTGGTAGGCTCTCTTGACTGGACTGCTCACATCTGGGATTCCCTTCTTGTAGTCCGCAATAGTTTTCAAGCCCTGGCAGGTCAGGCCACTGCATCTCAATCGGATTGAGGTCAGGCCATTCCAGAAGGCGTATTTTCTTCTGTTGAAGCCATTCTGTTGTTAATTTACTTCTGTGTTTTGGTTCGTTGTCCTGTTGCATCACCCAACTTCTGTTGACCTTCAATTGGTGGACAGATAGCCTTACATTCTCCTGCAAAAAGTCTTGATAAACTTGGGAATTCTTTTTTCCGTTGATGATATTAAGCTGTCCATGACCTGAGGCAGCAAAGCAGACCCAAACCATGATGCTCCCTCCACCATACATTACAGTTGGGATGAGATTTTGATGTTTGTGTGCAGTGCCTTTTTTTCTCCATTTATAGTGTTGTGTGTTCCATTCAAACAACTCAACTTTAGTCTAATCTGTCCACAGAATGTTCTGCCAGTAGCGCTGTGAAACATCCAGGTGCTCTTTTGTGAACTTCAGACATGCAGCAATGTTTTTTGGGGAAAATAGTGTTTTCTTCCGTGGTGTCCTCCCATGCACACCATTCTTGTTTGGAGTTTTATGTATCGTATACTCGTCAACAGAGATGTTAGCATGTTCCAGAGATTTCTGTAAGTCTTTAGCTGACACTCTAGCATTTTTCTTAACCTTATTAACAAGAGCATTAGTCATCTTTGCAGGACAGCCAGTCCTAGGGAGAGTAGCAACAGTGATGAGCTTTTTCCATTTATACAATTTTACAATTTGTCTTACCTTGGATTGATGAACATCATGGCTTTTAGAGATACTTTTGTAACAATTTCCAGCTTAATGCTAGTCAACAATTCTTAATCGTAGGTCATCTGAGATCTCTTTTGTTCAAGGTATGGTTCACATCAGGCAATGCTTCTTGTGAATAGCAAACAAAAATTGTGAGTGTTTTGTATAGGGCAGGGCAACTCTAACCAACATCCCCAATCTCATCTCATTGATTGGACTCCAGTTTAGCTGACTCCTGACTCCAATTAGCTATTGGAGAAGTAATTTAGCCTAGGGGTTCACATACTTTTTCCAACCTACACTGTGATTTTTTAAATTATGTATTCAATATAGACAAGAAAAATACAATAATGTGTGTGTTATTAGTTTAAGCACACTGTTTGTGTCTATTGTTATGAATTAGATGAAGGTCAGGTAACATATTTGGACCAATTTACGCAGAAATCCAGGTAATTCCAAAGGGTTCACATACTATTTCTTGCCACTGTAAGTATTCAGACCTATTGATATGAGACTCGAAATTGAGTTCAAGCTCATCCGGTTAACATTGATCATCTTGAGATGTTTATACAACTTGATTGTATTCCAACTGTGGTAAATTCAATATGATTGGACACGATTTAGAAAGGCACACACCTGTCTATATAAGGTTCCACAGTTGACAGTGCATGTCAGAGCAAAAACCAAGCCATTGGTATTGTCCATAGAGCCCTGCGACAGGATTGTGTTGAGGCACAGATTTGGGGAACGGTTAAAAAACATTTTTGCAGCATTGAAGGTCCGCAAGAACACAGTGGCCCCCATATTTCTTAAATGGAAGAAGTGTGGAACCACCAAGACACTTCCTAGAGCTGGCCGCCTGGCTAAACTGAGCCAGTTTAGGGCATTAGTCAGGGAGGTGACCAAGAACACAATGTTCACTTTGACAGAGCTCCAGAGTTCCTCTCTGGAGATGGGAGAACCGTCCAGAAGGACAACCATTTCGGTAGCACTCCACCAATCAGGCTTTTATGGTAGAGTGGTCAGGCGGAAGCCACCCCTCTGTAAACTGCACATTACAGCTGCCTTGGAGTTTGCCTAAATGCACCTAAAGACTCTCAGACCATGAGAAACAAGATTATCTGGTCTAATGAAACCAAGATTGAACTCTTTGGCCTGAATGCCCAGCCTCACGTCTGGAGGAAACCTTTCACCATCCCTACTGGAAAGTGGGGTGGTGGTAGCATCATACTGTAGGGATGGTTGTCAGCGGTAAGGACTGGGGGACTAGTCAGGATCAATGGAAAGATATTCAGAGTGATCCTTGAAGAAAACCTGCTCCAGACTGCTCAGGACCCCAGACTGAGGTGAAGGTTCACCATCCAATAGGACAACGACCCTCAGAACACAGTCAAGACAATGCAGAAGTGGCTTCGGGACAAGCCTCTGAATATCCTTGAGTGGCCCATCCAGAGCCTGGACTTGAACCCAATCTAACATCTCCGGAGAGACCCAAAAATAGCTATGCAGCAGTGCTCCTCATCCAACCTGATAGAGCTTGAGAGGATCTGCAAAGAAGAATGGGAGAAACTAACCAAATACAAATCAAAGTTTATTTGTCACGTGGGAAGAATACAACAGGTGTTCCGTTCACCTTACAGTGAAATGTTTACTTACAGGCTCTAACCAATAGTGCAAAAGGGTATTAGGTGAACAATAGGTAGGTAAATAAATGAAACAACAGTAAATAGACAGGCTATATACATGTAGCGAGGCTACATACAGACACAGGTTAGTCGGGCTGATTGAGGTAGTATGTACATGTAGATATGGTTAAAGTGACTATGCATATATGATGAACAGAGAGTAGCAGCAGCGTAAAAAGAGGGGTTGGGGGGCACACAATGCAAATATTCCGGGTAGCCATTTGATTACCTGTTCAGGAGTCTTATGGCTTGGGGGTAAAAACTGTTGAGAAGCCTTTTTGTCCTAGACTTGGCACTCCGGTACCGCTTGCCATGCGATAGCAGAGAGAACAGTCTATGACTTGGGTGGCTGAGGTCTTTGACAATTTTTAGGGCCTTCCTCTGACACCGCCTGGTGTAGAGGTCCTGGATGGCAGGCAGCTTAGCCCCAGTGATGTACTGGGTCGTACACACTACCCTCTGTAGTGCCTTGCGGTCAGAGGCTGAGCAATTGCCATACCAGGCAATGATGCTTCCAGTCAGGATGCTCTCGATGTTGCAGCTGTAGAACCTTTTGAGGATCTCAGGACCCATGCCAAATCTTTTTAGTTTCCTGAGGGGGAAAAGGCTTTGTCATGCCCTCGTCATGACTGTCTTGGTGTGTTTGGACCATTCTAGTTTGCTGTTGATGTGGACACCAAGAAACTTGAAGCTCTCAACCTGCTCCACAACAGCCCTGTCGATGACAATGGGGGGCGTGCTCGGTCCTCCTTTTCCTGTAGTCCACAATCATCTCCTTAGTCTTGGTTACTTTGAGGGATAGGTTGTTATTCTGGCACCACCCGGCCAGGTCTCTGACCTCCTCCATATAGGCTGTCTCGTCATTGTCGGTGATCAGGCCTACCACTGTTGTGTCGTCTGCAAACTTAATGATGGTGTTGTAGTCGTGCCTGACCATGCAGTCGTGGGTGAACAGGGAGTAAAGGAGGGGACTGAGCACGCACCCCTGGGGAGCTCCACTGTTGAGGATCAGCGTGGCAGATGTGTTGCTACCTACCCTCACCACCTGGGGGGCGGCCCGTTAGGAAGTCCAGGATCCAGTTGCAGAGGAAGGTGTTTAGTCCCAGGATCCTTAGCTTAGTGATGAGCTTTGAGCATACTGAGCTGTAGTCAATGAATAGCATTCTCACGTAAATGTTCCTTTTGTCCAGGTGGGAAAGGACAGTGTGGAGTGCAATAGAGGTTGCATCATCTGTGGATCTGTTTGGGCGGTATGCAAATTGGAGTGGGTCTAGGGATTCTGGGATAATGGTGTTCATGTGAGCCATTACCAACTTTTAAAAGCACTTCATGGCTACAGAAGTGAGTGCTATAGGTCTGTAGTCATTTAGGTCTTACTCACATCGACTACAGAGAGCGAGATCACACATTCACCCGGAACAGCTGATGCTCTCATGCATTTCTCATTGTTACTTGCCTTGAAGCGAGCATAGAAGTCATTTAGCTCATCTGGTAGCCTCATGTCACTGGGCAGCTCGTGGCTGTGCTTCCCTTTGTAGTCTGTAATGGTTTGAAAGCCCTGCCACATAAGACGAGCGTCGGAGCCGGTGTAGTATGATTCAATCTTAGCCCTGTATTGATGCTTTTCCTTTTTGATGGATCGTCACAGGGCATACCAGGATCTTGTAAGCTTCAGGGTTAGAGACCCACACCTTGAAAGCGGCAGCTCTACCCTTTAGCTCAGTGCGAATGTTGCCTGTAATCCATGGCTTCTGGTTGGGGTATGTACGTACAACGTCCTCGATGCACTTATTGAGAAAGCCAGTGACTGTTGTGGTGTACTCCTCATTGCCATCAGAAGAATCCTGGAACATGTTCCAGTCTGTAATAGCAAAACAGTCCTGTAGTTTAGCATCTGCTTCGAGGATGTCACTGGTGCTTCCTTTTTTCCCCCTCTGGTTGCACATTTAACATGTTGGTGGAAATTTGGTAAAACTGATTTAAGTATCCCTGCGTTACAGTCTCCGGCCACTAGGAGCGCCACTTCTGGGTGAGTGGTTTCTTGTTTGCTTATTTCCTTATACAGCTGACTGAGTACGGTCTTCGTGCCAGCATCTGTCTGTGGTGGCAAATAAACAGCCACGAAAAGTATAGCTGAAAAAACAAGTAGTGTGGCCTGCAATTTATCACAATATACTCTACTTCAGGCGAGCAAAGTCTAGACAATTTCTTAGATTTCGTGCACCAACTGGTGTTTACAAAAATGCACAGTGGTGCAGCGTATATCCCACTAGCTGAATATCCATGTCGTCATTCAGCCACGATTCCGTGGATAATAGGATATTACAGTTTTTGATGTCCCGTTGGTAGGATATTCGTGATCGTACCTCGTCTAGTTTATTGTCCAATAATTGCACGTTGGCGAGTAGTATTGACGGTAATGGCAGCTTTCCCACTAGCCTTTTCCTGGTCCTGACCAGGCATCTGTCTCTTTGTCCTCTGTACCTGTGTCGCTTCCTCTTGCAAATAACATGGATGTTGGCCCTGTCGGGTGTTTGGAGAATGTCTTGTGTGTCTTGCTTGTTGAAGAAGAAAATCTTTGTCTAATCTGGGGTGAGTGATCGCTGTCCAGATATAAGATACGGTGGCAGAAACATTATGTACAAAACAGGTTGCAAATAATACATACCCAAAAAAATTATAGCACAATTGGTTGGGCGCCCGTAAAACTGCTGCCATTTCTTCCGGTGCCATTTTGTAAGGAGTGTGCCAAGTTTGTAGCGTCTTTCCCAAGAAGCCTCGAGGCTGTAATCGCTGCCAAAGGTGCTTCCAAAAAGTACTGAGTAAAGGGTCTGAATAGTTATGTAAATGTGAATTACTCTGCAGTATGTTCAGGTGTGATAACATTTATTGCAGCTTTTGACCTTTTCAGTGGCATGTTGAAAGAGTCAAAGTAGTTGAGCGTCACAACCTATTTACACTTATCTGTACCAAATACAATTAGTTAACTGGTTTGACTTGATTATGTGCTCCTGAGACATTCAGGATAATAGACATTTTCAAAATGTTCAGATAAAACTGTATTGTGTAGATCAAATGTGACTGTCAAATAGATTGGAATAGTATAGGAGATGGTATGTACTCTACCCATTATACTTCTATCTTCAAAATGCAGTTTGAGATACAGCCCTGACATTAGTTGAAGGCAGCCAATCCAATAGTTTCAGAAAAGTAGTCACTGCATGAGATCTGAATTCAAATATTGTCAAAAGTAGTTGCTTTCTCAGAGATATAGTATATTCAAATAGTTAACTAAAGTAGTTTCATTCTGAGATATGAATTCAAATAGTTAAAAGAAATGTGTACTTTTTTTGAATATGTATTCAAATAGTTCTAGTCACCGCCAATGGAAATATTTGTTTACCTGGAAAAATAGTTATGTACAACAAAGCATAGTTAAAATGGTAAACACACACACTATGGTAATCCAGGTCTCGTGTCCAAACAGAAGTATTGTGAGTGGGAACCAACTGAAAGGGTCAGTGACAGAGATGTTTTGCTTGATGTTGAATTTCCACAGGCCTTTATTAGAAGCATATTTCAGCATTATTTTTTTCTCGTGAGGACTTGCCTTTCTGTTTTCACAAATCAGCATAATCAATGTTCTAATTTCAAGTTGAGTTTGAAAAAAGAGACCGAAAATGATGTAAAAGAACTTGGTATGGTGTAAACATTCCAGTAAAAAAATGATGTACAGGACCCAATAGGGTTTATCCAATATTTCCTGGATTCGTATGGGTATTCTAGGGGATTGTATCCACATTTAAACTGCATGAATCCTTATTATTCAACTGTATTGATTGCCTCCAGGGTGCACAATCCATGTTGCATTCACCCAAGGTCCTTAACATCACAAACAAATTGCCAAATCACCATCAACTAATGTTCCTTCTATACGTTGCAGTATCTGCAACGGATATAGACTTCCCTTACTCCCCATGCCCACCAAGCAGCATGTCCAGAGAGCTTTGCCCATTTTCTGTCTGTGTTAATGGCCATTGTTTAGGCTCATTATGCTTATGTAGGGCAGGAGCCCCCTGTCACTGAGGACTGCGCTGTGTTAATTTAGCCGTCAGTTGTGTGGAGAGACCTACTGTATAAAGTGTAGCCCGGGTGCAACTCTCTGTACTGGGGCTTTCATGTCCATGCCGTGACAGCCAGGCAGCCCTGCTGTCTCTGAAGAAAGAATTGGACATAATGGTAGTGAATGAATGGGGGCCTGGCATTAGTTGTGGTTTCCAGACCAGGACATGTATTAGAGTTACTGTACTGTAACCCTCTAACTGTCTCTGTAAAAAAGAAGGCCTAAGTGGACATTAATTCAATTGAATGTGGATGGTAAATGTAGTGTGTTCTGGGGTATGTCAAACATGTTTAGAATAATGTGTGGGGGTACAGTTATGACATAGAGAGCGCTGAGGAAGGATAGGAATATTTGTTTTGAACAAAAACTTTGTTTATAAAAGACCCAAAGCTGAAACTGCAATGCATTGTATCAGTTGTTTAAATGGCTGCAGTTGTGCAGTAGTTGTTGGAGCTGTTCGACTCTGTGCCATAGCCTTGCTATATTCCTCACACTAAGCCTTAGTGAGCTAATATGTGTCCGTGCCTTCACCATGTATTGATGTGGCATTGCTTCATTAACCACCATTCTCTAACTGGGAGAGGTGCAAGGTCAAGTTTATTTTAGCAAACAATTTTCTTGCTCCTCCGAGAATATGAGCCTTTTCTTTCTCCCAGTGCTTCCAAAAACACAATCCAAATAGCAGTGAAACACAACCACAAAGTGTTAAAGTGTTACCATTTGGCGTAGCAACTATAGTGTGCACAACATATTACTGGTCAATGAGGAAGTACTTGAATGATCTTGAAAAAACAGATTATACCATTCTTGTCCTCATCGTTGACTTTGGTGCTGGACCTCTGACAGTCCATGTACCATTTAGTTATAGAAGAGTAGTTTCTCAAACAGGCCTGTTCAGATTTCATTTCCAGCTTAGCGGAATCCTGTTTGTTCATTCTATTTAAGCTTTTAACCGACTTGACAGCAATTCCACCAAAAAGTCTAAATCGGAAAACTGTACACTAATCCACTGTAAATTCACCAATTAGGAGATAGGAATAAGTGTTGGAATTATTTAACCAAATTCCTGTCAGCAGCACTTCTTAAAGATTGGTCACGTCTTTCATTTGCAAAATACTGTTACTGAGGGAAAGATGCCAACTCGTTTTGTATCAGAAAAATTCAGCAATGACCACAGCACACAAAGCACACAAAATCGCCTAAATAATGATAGGTCTCAGAGGCATTATACACTTTATCAAGCTAATGCAAATGGATAAAGTGGGTAAAAATAACACAACAAATCCTACTTTTTGACTCAACGGTGAGGACCTGTGTATGTGCGTGTGTGCGTGTGCCAGTGAGTCTGAGGGAGAATGCTAGTATATGTGTGTGTTTATGTGTGTGTTTGTTTCAGGGCAAATGAGGCGGAAAAAAATACAAAATATAATCCTCTCGATGCTCGGGGATCAGAAGGAATAGGACAATCTCAGCCGTGAGGTCTTCCCCACCCTAGAGGGGATGCCACTGATAAATTCCCAGCCTAGTCCCATGCAGTGCCCCTGGCACTGGAGAGAAGGGACATCACTGTGAAGAGTACCAGAGGCCAAACAAATGGAAAACAAGTATGTCATCATAGACAGAGGGCAGGGGAGGGGGGAGAGAAAAACAATAAACAAGCAAACTCATTTATAGCTACTCCACAAGGGATGGCTAAGGTCAAAGCACCTTTACAAAGTTAGGAGAGGTTATTGCATAAGAGTGTGTTGTTAACCCTTGATGACATTGACAAGGAGGTGGCAAAACAAACATCAAAGGTTAATGGAACATCAGTTGACTGAGCATAACTGTGTGTGTGTGCATGTGTGTGCGTGCATTATGTAGAGATATGTACCGAGCTGCAGGTTTCTTCAAGTGCCCTACATTTATAGAACATGTAAAGTAAGATAATTCCACAGTGACTATAGAGGATCCTTTCATTCCTCTGTATCTCCATCCTCATCCCTTCCCCCTCTCTCTCTCTCTGGAAAGATCCAGGGCTTAAATAATGAATTTGCTTATTGCGTAAGATTTGTATGGCTTAACACTTTCATCAAATTACATTTGGGATCTCTCACACTTGAGGATATTCTTTTAATTTGAATGCAATGAAAGTAGTGAAACGGTCCTTGCCTTGAAATAATCTAATTCAGCGATTGCTATTTTCTGTTGTTGTCTCCGTAGATCTAACATTAAAGTGATGCAAAATAGTCATAAAATACATAAAAAGTGCTTCTTTCTAGCCTGCAAGTACAGTTTTTGTCAGAGGCTGGGCTCGCTTGAGCCCTGAAAGATGGCTTGTTGCAGGTTGAAGAAGTGAGACCGTTTATTTTGCAATAATGTCAAGTGGTAAAGATGACGCTGTCTCTTTGTCTTTGTTATCAAATTGTCTCGACTGTCGATGAATTGCGGGCACTTGACCTCCTCCACCTCCGGGTTATTACATGTTTTGAAAGTGACTGCGTCTGACTATGTCTCTCTCTCTGTGATCAGGGCCTACATTATAAAGAAGGCAGTTTGTTTTCACCGGGGGTAGTCAAGTCTAACGCTTTTATAACACAACCCATTTTAAATGCCCCTGGGTGGGTTATCACCTTGGCACAATGCTCTGGATCTGGTACTATTGTCCCGCTTAATCACATTTTATTGCTTTATTGACTGGCGTAGTTAAGTATATTATTATAAATTGATAATTCATATTCTGGTGTTATTTGATACTGCAGCAGCATCCTGTTGGGTGTATTGGTATCCAACAGCTAAGAACTTCCTCCACCATTGAATGGGTGAGGTCACATGCTTGCAGAGTGGGGATGTTTCAGTAAAAAAAATCTAAGTTCTCACAAATGCATCTTGGGAGAAGAAAATTATTTTCGTAACCAACACCGACCGGTGAATTAACCAAAGCACAAACCAAAGAGCCAAGAGAACAATATCGATGTTCCCACCAACAGCCTGTTTCCAATCCAAGGTTGTCTGTTCTTGAAATGCTTATGTGCTCTGTGTCCTCCCACCCCTATCATTAAAATTGAAACTTGTGAAATAACCTCGGTGCCCCTTTCCTTCTTCTATTACTTGCTCAAGATAGACAGGCCCTACTTAAGGACCTGGAATTCTATAAAAACACTAAAGTGTTGTTCAGTAAACTGTCATGGATGCCAGATTGACAAACATTTTTACCCAGTTCCATTAGTGTCGGTCAGCCCCATTTTAGCACATAAAAATAAACCAATGTTTCCACAGAAAATGTCTCGGGGAGTATTAGTAGACTGCTCAGCTCGTAAGACCTCAGAAATGGGACAGTGGAACACTCATCTTAAATGTCAGGGATGTGATAGAGTTGTATTGTTCTCTATGCCATAAAAACTTATGAACAGGTTTAAGAAAATTCGCTCTCTGATTGGCAGAAACACAGCTCAAAGCCATTCATAAAACCCATATAACTGAGTAATTGTTATAGGATTGTGTAAGTAAGAAATGTCAGATGATATTGTGGTAAAGTAATGCCCTTGTATCCCTCTATCCCTGTCCCTGCCCATATAGCCATGCCTATCCCTGTCACTGCCCATGCAGTAACAGTGCTTTATTTTGGGTCTGCAGTGTTGGGGCAGGGGGATAAATGTCACCCATGCTGTAAGAGCAGAGGCAGCGATGAGGGCTTAGTTCCAGCCTATGGCCATTCCTGGTTCTCCAGTGGCATGGATAGAGTTACCCCCGGCCCCGAGCAAGGCCAGCTTTCTCCCTACCCTTTTCAGCCTCTTCCCCTGCCCAGCAGAACCGCTGGAGGTGAAATCTAAATATGCTGTGTCCTGCAAAGTCGAGCTATGAGTGACACTAACCACCATGACCATGTTAAGCCACAGCAGCTAGCTACGTCCAGGGGTTATTTTCTCCCTCTCTCATGCTCCTTCTCTCTCTCAATCTCGTGCCCGCTCTCTCTGTCTCTCTCTCACTCTCTCTCTGAAGCCTTCTCTCCCCATCTCTCTCTCTTTCTTCTATTGTTGGAAACCAGGGCTTGTTTTTTAGTCCCACATGAAATTGATTCACCAGCAGCCTCTGTAACCAAGCAAGTATCGGCAAGTATCTGGTTGGCTGACAATCGATTTGAGTCAGTTTCTGCTGATGCTCTGATCAAACTACAGCTGAATACATGTATGATTAACCAGGGGCAAGTAGCCACTTTACAATGCCTGTCAGAGATGAGGAGGCCTGATATCTTATGTAAATAACTTCAGATTGCAGTATGGAAAATAAAGAGAGCGAGAGTCAAAGCAATGATTCAATGTGTTGCATTTACTCAGTTCAGCTCAGAAAGAGCCCTCTCTTTGTCTCTCTATATAAACTCAGCAAAAATAAGAAACGTCCCTTTTTCAGGACAATGTCTTTCAAAGATAATTCGTAAAAATCCAAATAACTTCACATATCTTCATTGTAAAGGGTTTAAACACGGTTTCCCATGCTTGTTCAATGAACCATAAACAATTAATGAACATGCACCTGTGGAACGGTCGTTAAGATACTAACAGCTTACAGAAGGTAGGCAATGAAGGTCACAGATATGAAAACTTAGGACAGTAAAAGAGGCCTTTCTACTGACTCTGAAAACACCAAAAGACAGATGCCCAGGGTCCCTGCTCATCTTCTTGAACATGCCTTAGGCTTGCTGCAAGGAGGCATGAGGATTGCAGATGTAGCCAGGGCAATAAATTGCAATGACCGTACTGTGAGACGACCTAAGACAGTGCTACAGGGTGACAGGGCGGACAGCTGATCATCCTCGCAGTGGCAGACCACGTGTAACAACACCTGCAGAGGATCGGTACATCCGAACATCACACCTGCGGGACAGATGGCACAATCCCTCCATCAGTGCTCAGACTGTCCGCAATAGGCTGAGAGAGGCTGGACTGAGGCCTTGTAGGTCTGTTGTAAGGCAGGTCCTCACCAGACATCACTGGCAACAACGTCGCCCATGGACACAAACCCACTGTCGCTGGACCAGACAGGACTGGCAAAAAGTGCTCTTCACTAAGGAATCGCGGTTTTGTCTCACCAGGGGTAATGGTCGAATTCGCGTTTATCGTCGAATTCGGCCATCAGGCCTGTACTCTGGAGAGGGATGGATTTGGTCCCACAGCATCATTGGACTGAGCATGTTGTCATTGCAGGCAATGTCAACACTGTGCATTACAGGGAAGACTTCCTCCTCCCTCATGTGGTACCCTTCCTGCAAGCTTATCCTGACATGATCCTCCAGCATGACAATGCCACCAGCCATACTGCTCATTCTGTGCGTGATATCCTGCAAAACAGGAATGTCATTGTTCTGCCATGGCCAGCGAAGATCCCGGATCTTAATCCCATTGGGCATGTCTGGGACCTGTTGGATCGAAGGGTGAGGGCTAGGGCCATTCCCCCCAGAAATATCTGGGAACTTGCAGGTGCCTTGGTGGAAGAGTGGGGTAACATCTCACAGCAATAACTGGCAAATCTGGTGCAGTCCATGAGAAGGAGATGCACTGCAGCTGGTGGCCACAACAGATACTGACTGTTTCGTTTGATTTTGATACCCCCTTTGTTAAAGGACACATTATTCCATTTATTTTTGTCACATGTCTGTGGAACTTGTTCAGTTTATGTCTCAGTTGTTGAATCTTGTTATGTTCATACAAGTATTTACACATGTTAAGTTTGCTGAAAATTAACACAGTTGACAGTGAGAGGACGTTTCTTTTTTTGCTGAGTTTATAAATCAGGCCCATCTCGCTCTCATCTACAGGGTTAGGGTTATCACAGTGCTTTTAGCTTGTCATTAATTATTTTTCTCTGTCTCTTCTTGTTCTACATTATATCCCTTTATGTATACATTCCTCAGTCTTTGCCGGATTGTAGGCTTCAGGTCATCTGCTGATGACAGTGTACATTGACTCTTTGTGTCAGCATCATCCGGGCTTATCAAATAAGACATTGGCTGACAGGTGCAGTGAGTCATCACCTTGGAAGCCAAAAGGTGAATCAACGGGTCATCAGAGTCGCTCGTCCAGTTTATATTGGACCACCAGGGGGCAGTAGCCAATCACTACCCCCCTTTTTTCTGTTTCTCGGGGCGGGGCCATTGGGTCACATAGTTCAAGAACTTCAGGAAAAGCAATATATTACCGTAGAGACAGATTGATATTAATGACGCTCGCAAAAGTACTCACCTAGGCTTTCACCCTCTGGTTCATGCAGATTGGAGTTGGACACCTATGATTTACATGTAAAAATGCAACATATCTAGCCACGGGGAAATCAAATTCCTTGGTGTGTGTGTGTGTGAGTGTAGCTTTTTATTACTGCCTCCATGCTTCCAATCCAATTCCAGCTCTTAGTCTCTCAATGGGCTCCTTCTGTGCTGCACTGGCAGAGCTCCAGGCATGTACTGTATGGGTGGCCAAGACCACAGGTAACCTCAATTCACACTATTCATTTGAACATTCATCTCAATGACTTAAGAGGGGTTGGATGATTCACCATGGATGGAAAGTCTACAGTGAATGGCATCACTGTAGCCCTACCCTTACATAAACCCTATCCTTACATAAATACAATACATACAAATGCAAAAACCACGCATGGTTTTCAGACACGTGTGAACAAATCACATGTGAAATGTTGTATTATTTTTTTATTGTCACATGAGTCAGACACGTTGTTTTTGGACATGTGTGAATTCCATATGTTAATTTCCCTCTGCTTAGCTTCAGACACAAGCCAGCAGAGGGATGCGTCAAAACGTAAAAATGCAGTGAAAGCAAAGGCCATGATAACAGAACCTTAGATATGGAAAATTGCAGGAAAGAGGGAGGCATTTTATTTAATTTTATTATCATAAAATAAAATTCACATATTTTTTGGGCATCCTGTCACACCAGCCTTTGCTTTGGCTCCCCCTCCTGTCCAGCTCAGGCGTTTTGTGTTGCCGGTCTTCTAGCTGCTGCCGAACCTGCAGCTGGCAAACGCCCTTCACTCATCAACCATTGTCTTGTCATCATTACACACATCATAGCTGTCCATTAAAATCTACACAATAATCAGAATACATTATTTTTCACCAGTACTGTTAAAACTGTAAATACAATATGCGCCATACATACAGTACAGTAGAAACGACAACACAATACATTGAAAATAGGAACTTACTTTGATAGGAATGCACACAAGTTATTACTAGTAAGGAAAACAACAAGGCAATGCGAGCACCAGCCAGAAAACATTCCAATTCACGCAAGACTGCGCAAAAGAAATCTAATCAAATCAAATCTGATTTGTCACTTGCGCCGAATACAACAGAGAAATGCTTACTTACAAGCCCTTAACCAACAATGCAGTTTTAAGAAAATACTCCCCAAAAAAGTAAGACATAAGAATAACAAATCATTAAAGAGCAGCAGTAAATAACAATAGTGGGGCTGATGGTCACTAGTTACTTTGTGGCGATCGGAGAACCTTCCAGAAGGACAACCATCTCTGCAGGACTCCAACAACCAGGCCTTTATGGTAGAATAGCCAGACGGCAGCCACTCCTCAGTAAAATAAACATGACAAGCAGCTTGGAGTTTACCAAAAGGCACCTAAAACTCTCAGACCATGACAAAATATATTCTCTGGTCTGATGAAACCAAGATTGAACTCTTTGGCCTAAATGCCAAGAGTCACATTGGGAGGAAATTCTGGCACCATCCCTACGGTGAATCATGGTGGTGGCAGCATCATGCTGTTGTGATGTTTTTCAACTGCAGGGACTGGGAGACGAGTCAGGATTGAGGCAAAGATGAACGGAGTAAAGTACAGAAAGATCCTTGATGAAAACCTGCTCCAGAGCGCTCAGAACGTCAGACTGGGGCGAAGGTTCACCTTCCAACATGACAACGACCTTAAGCACACAGCCAAGACAACGCAGGACTGGCTTCGGGACAAGTCTCTGAATGTCCTTGAGTGGCCCAGCCTTTGCCCAGACTTGAACCCGATCAAACATCTCTGGACAGACCTGAAAATAGCTGTGCAGCGGTGCTCCCCATCCAACCTGACAGAGCTTGAGGGGATCTGCAGAGAAGAATGGGAGAAACTCTCCAAATACAGGTGTGCCAAGCTTATAGGGTCATACCCTAAAATACGCGAGGCTGTAATCGCTGCCAAAGGTGCTTCAACAAAGAGTAAAGGGTCTGAAGAGCTGTATATAAATGTGATATTTCAGTTCTTTATTTTTTAATAAATGTTAGCAAACATTTCTAACATTGCTTTGTCATTGTTGGGTATTATTTGTAGATTGATGAGGAAAATAACTATTTAATAAATTTTATAATAAGGCTGTAACCTAACAAAATGTGGAAAAAGTCAAGGGGTCTGAATACTTCCCGAAGGCACTGTATGTTTTGACTATTTGTTTTTCCATACCTAAGGGGGTCCTAAAATTCTAAGTCAAATACCTACATGAAAACAATTAAGGATTAACTCAAGTCTGATGGCGTGGAGATAGAACTTACTGTCTCTGTCTTCTGGATGGTAGCAGGTGAACATGCCATTGCTCGGGTGGCTGAGGTCCTTGATGATCGCCTTGATTTTCCTGTGACACTTGGTGCTGTAGATATCCTGGAGGGTAGGCAGTGTCCCCCCATATAGGTGTTGGGCTAACCGCACCACCCTCTGGGAAGCCCTGCAGGTTTGGACAGTCCAATTGCTGTACCAGGTGGTGATGCTCTTAATAGAAGTTTGTGAGGGTCTTAGGGGCCAAGACACATTTTTGGTTGAAGAGGAGCTGTTTGCGCCTTCTTCCATACACTGTCCATACACTGTCTGTGTAAAGGGACCATTTCAGGTTATCAGTGACGTGCACTCAGAGGAACTTGAAGCATTTGACCCTGTCTCTTGTTAATTAAAACATTACCAAACTGTTTTTCCCCACCACAGTTTCAGTAAAAATCTGAGGGATGGGGCTGGAGAAATGCAACCACTCAAATTCATAGACTGCTAAATTATGTTAAAGGAGATTTTTCAAATCCATACTTTTCCTTACATGTGAAACTTCAAATGAGATTTTCCCTATCAAATGTGGAATTGCAAGACTTGTGAACGTTTTTCACACATGAAACTGCAAATATGCTTTTCGTAAGTAAATGTTTTTCACATGAAATTCTTACAAATGAGATTTTCACTTGATTCATTTTCACATGTGAAATATTTCCACATGTGAACTTGCAATTCACATGTGAGGAGAATACCATTTTTTCACTTCACATGTGAAAAGGTGATGTTGAAATGTGAAGTCAAAATTTGTGACCCACCAACTGGATTCAGTCCAATGGAGCAAAATCTGAAATGGTGTTTTTTACTTTGGATTAAAGTAGAGACTCGAGGCTAGAAAAATGTATATGATACACAGCAGTTGAGGAACAATGGGATAGTAATTCCACTTTGAAAGTTGGTAACCCCACTTTTGAAAAAATTACCTGTGAATGTTTTGGTATACCTACTGGAGAACTGTTCTTTATCTACACCTATTCAATATCGTTCACACCCTCTTAAGCCGTAGCCCCACCCATTTCTTTAACCTTTTTGGGATAGGGGGCAGCATTTTCACTTTTGGATGAATAGCATGCCCAGAATGAACTGCCTCCTACTCAGTCCCAGATGCTAATATATATTATTATTAATATTATCAGTATTGGATAGAAAACACTCTGAAGTTTATACAACTGTTTGAATAATGTCTGTGAGTATAACAGATCTCATATGGCAGGTGAAAACCTGAGAAAAATCCAACCAGGAAGTGGGACATCTGAGGTTTTTAGTTTTTCAAAGCTTGGCCTACCGAATACACATTGAGATATGGATGAGGTTGCACTTCCCAGGGCTTCCACTAGATGGCAACCGTCTTTTGGACTTGAATGAGGATTCTACTATAAAGGAGGGGCTCATGAGACCTCTTTGAGTCAGTGGTCTGGCAGAGAGCCTTGGTCTCATGACGCGCGCACCCGACAGAGTTGGCTTTCTGAAGACAATGTAATTCTCCGGTTGGAACATCGATGTTTTATGTTAAAAACATCCTAACGATTGATTACATACAGTCCTTTAAAAACGTGTCAAACGATGTAACGGAACTTTGAGTTTTTGTCTTGATGAAATGCTCGCGCCTCATGTAGATGGATTACTGGGCTGAACACGCTAACAACAAGTGGCTATTTGGACATAAATTATGGAACTTTATGGAACAAATCAGTCATTTATTGTCGAACTGAGATTCCTGGGAATGCCTTCTGATGAGTATCAAAGGTAAGTGAATATTTATGGTGTTGTTTCTAACTTTGTTGATTCCAAAATGGCGGCTATTCCTCTGGCTGTTTTGGGTTCTGAGCGCCGTTCTCAGATTATGCTTTTTCCGTAATGTTTTTTAAAACTCTGACACAGCGGTTGCATTAAGGAGAAGTCTGTGAATAACACTAATATCTTTTATCAATGTGTATTATTAGTATTTCTGCAAAAATCACCAGATGTTTTGGAATCAAAACTACTGCACGTAAGGTGTCAATGTAAACTGAGATTTATGGATATAAATATGCACATTACAAAACATACATATATTGTGTAACATGATGTCCTATGAGTGTCATCTGATGAAGATCATCAAAGGTTAGTGATTAATATATCTATTTTTCAGCTTTTTGTGACTCCTAGCTTTGGCTGGAAAAATGGCTGTGTGTTTTTTCGACTTGGCGGTGATCTAATATAATCATATGTTGTGCTTTAGCTTTAAAGCATTTCTGAAATCGGACACGATGGTTAGATTAACAAGATGTTTATCTTTCATTTGCTGTATTGGACTTGTGTGTGAAAGTTCCATATTTCTAAAAAAATATTTTTGAATTTCGCGCACTGCCTTTTCACCGGAATGTTGTCGAGGTGTTCCGCTGGTGGAACCCCTTCGCTAGAAAGGTTTTAAGGATGTATAGTGCAATAAACAACCAAAGATTTCCAAGTTGCAAGTTGTTTTGAACATGGCAATACTACCATGCATGAATCCTCAGGTAGCTAAAGCTAACCAACTAGGTTCAATGTTAGCTAGCTAGCTAAAACAATACGCTTTAACTTGCAATGAAAACTACTTTCTGACAAAATTACACATTTATAATATCTGTAAAAGTAGCTACAGGATTACCTGTAAACATGGATGAATGCTTTTCCTCTCTGCCATGGATTGCAATCGTTGCCCTTAGTTTGAAGATGTAATCCGTAGACAGATGTTTTATACAGCAGCCTTCTTTCTGTGTTCTCTTGTTGGACTATTCGCATTTGGCAATCATCTCTAAGCTTCTACCAGGTATTCCACTGATTTCAAAACTCGGTCAACTTCTTCCATGACAATGACACCCTTTCTTTCCCACCATTGTCATCAGAAGACTCTACAATGTCTGGTTCAATGAAAATGTTTTTAACTAAATCAGGAATTTCCTAATTGTCAGATTCATTTTCAGAGTCAGACCGAGTCAGCATGTCACGATCATCGTCTAGAAAGTAGTCCATCACAACCTTTTCCCACTGAGCCTTGTCAATGGTGCAATTAACTTCAGGGCAGCAATGTTTTGAGCAGTAGCAAAAACCTTTTCAGTTCTTCCTGACGTCATTCAAAAAAAGCCCGGTAGACAGGAATAACTCATGTTAAAGACACAAGCATGCTACTTGTCAGACCAATCCGAACAGCATGTTCAGCCCATCCATTAACTCAGACAATCATGGCTAGAGGGAAACTTGTTGTATTTTTCCGTGGCTAAGCCAACTAGGCTTGTAATTTAACAATTGTATTCATATTTATAGATAGCATACAAATGTGTTATTAAGGCACAAGAAAGTTCACATGTTCCAAAAGTTTGGGGTCACTTAGACATTTCAATGTTTTTGAAAGAAAAGCACATTTGTTTTCCATTAAAATAACATCAAATTGATCAGAAATACAGTGTAGACATTGTAATGTTTTAATTGACTTTTGTAGCTGGAAAAGGCTAATTTTGAATGGAATATCTACATTGGTGTACAGCAGCCTATTATCAGCAACCATCACTCCTGTGTCCCAATGGCACGTTGTGTTAGCTAATACAAGTTTTTAATTTTAAAAGGCTAATCGATCATTAGAAAAACCTTTTGCAATTGTTAGCACAGCTGAAAAATGTTGTCCTGATTAAAGAAGCAATACAACTGGCCTTCTTTAGAATAGTTGAGTATCTGGAGCATCAGCATTTGTGGGTTCGATTATAGGCTCAAAATGGCCAGAAACAGAGCTTTCTTCTGAAACTCATCAGTCAATTCTTGTTCTAAGAAATGAAGGCTATTCCATGCGGGAAATTGCCAAGAAACGAATGATCTCATACAACGCTGAGTACTACTCCCTTCACAGAAAAGCACAAACTGGCCCTAACCAGAATAGAAAGAGGAGTGGGAGGCCCCTGTGCACAACTGAGCAAGAGGACAAGTACATTAGAGTGTCTAGTTTGAGAAATAGGTGCCTCACAAGTCCTCAACTGGCAGCTTCATTAAATAGTACCCGCAAAACACCAGTCTCAATGTCAACAGTGAAGAGGCGACTCCGGGATGTAGGCCTCTAAGAAAGAGTTCCTCTGTCCAGTGTCTGTGTACTTTTGTCCATCTTAATCTTTTTTTTATTGGCCAGTCTGAGATATGGCTTTTTCTTTGCAACTCTGCCTAGAAGGCCATCATCCCGGAGTCGCCTCGCCACTGTTGACGTTGAGACGGATGTTTTGCGGGTACTATTTAATGAAGCTGCCAGTTGAATATAATAATATAATAATTCAAATGCCTTTGCTGTGAAGTAGTTATGTGCGACATACGCAGAGTTTCTTGAAACGGGTCACATTTAACTTTTTACTGCAGTGTGCTAACACGCAATCTACTTTGAAACAAAAGTATGCACCTCACACATGGTTATGGGCTTAATGTTTTGGAGGAAAACTATTAAATTATGAGTTTGTATCCCAATATTGCACTTCATATACATAACTGAAGACGGGATAATAGCAAAACATCATAGAAAAGCAGAATTTTTTAGAAAATATGGTTTAATGTGTGAAATTTAAACTCAACATGTAAAAACAGCTATTTCACAAGTGTATACTCTTTAACTCGAAAGATGCAGTAGAAATAAGCTGACATGAATCCACCTTTCAGTTTTAGAATCACCCCTTACTTCGGATAAAAATAATGTTTCCTACCAAGACTTTCCCCCGGCTTCCTGGCCTTCTCAGCGGCTTGACAGAATCCTGCTGCTCAACATAGCCACAGGGCTCAGCCTGAGCCTTGGAATCTGACACGACAGTGGTCTTTTTCTGTACCGGAATGCAGATGGACAGCTAGCTAGAGTCTAGTCCAAGGCATAAATTGGAGGGCTGTCTTTGTTTTTTTCTGGCACAGCAGAATCCTTTATGAGGTGGAAAATGCCTAACCAGCCATCCGAAAAGAGGAGCAGAGGCAGCCACCTGTTCAGCATCAGACGAAGCCAATATTTTTCATTCAACCAGCTCGGGATATTCTCCTGGCCAACTTATCGCCCCGAAACAAAGGCCGGGCTTGGCCGATGGAGCTGTGCCTTCCAGACACACAAGAGGTGAGAAATCCAGGATCTTGGATGATTCGGCAGGTATCCCTGAATGTAATTTCTGAAATGGCTCATTATTCCAGTGCGGATAGTATAGGGAAAGTGACACTGAAAAACTGGGAGAGAGAACATAGGAGCTCAATTTGAAATGTCCATCACAAGTGCCACGGAGCATTGAGCCATGCCACCGAGGGACAAATAGGGGAGCAGGGGTTAGAGCTAAATCACATGACTTGACAAAGCAGCTTCCATCAATACCTAACCATCTGATCCTCTGCAGACCTGGCCAAAATAATTGTATTTTGTAGTTCATTTGAAAAGACCAACTTTTAAAATAATCGAGGCAGTCAAATATATTTTATATAGAGTTTAAACTAAAAGGCTATTTTCTTCGATATTCTAATAGAGATCCCAGAAAACCAAATAATATTTGAAGGTACTTGAATATATGGAATTTACTTGATGGCTGCCAAATACAGCCCAAAACTCCAACAGTTAGTTCAATTAGTCTAAATACAGTGCATTCTGAAAGTATTCAGACCCCTTGAATTGTTCAACATTTTGTTAGGTTACTGCCTTATTTTAAAATTGATTAAATTGGTCTGTTTTCTTCATCAATCTACACACAATACCCCATAATGTCAAAGCAAAATACAATTTGTAGAATTCTTTGCAACCTACAACTGAAATAGCACATTTACAAGTATTCAGACCGTTTACTCAGTACTTTGTTGAAGCACTTTTGGCAGCGATTACAGCCTTGGTTATGATGCAACAAGCATTTTTTTAAATGTATTATTTTGTATTTTTTTTATGACACCACAAGCTTGGCACACCTGTATTTGGGGAGTTTCTCCCATTCTTCTTTGCAGATACTCTCAAGCTCTGTCAGGTTGGATGGGGAGCGTCGCAGCAAAGCTATTTTCAGGTCTCTCCGGATATTTTTGATCGGGATCAAGTCTGGGCTCTGGCTGGGCCACTCAAGGACATTCAGAGACTTGTCCCAAAGCCGCTCTTGTGTTGTCTTGACTGTGTGCTTAGGGTCGTTGTCCTGTTGGAAGGGGAACCTTCCCCCCAATCTGAGCACTCTGGAGCAGGTTTTCATCAAGCATCTCTCTGTACTTTGCTCCATTTATCTTTTCCTCAATCCTAACTGGACTGTGACTCTGTCGGGGAAAAGCATCCCCAAAGCATGATGATGCCACCACCAGGCTTCACCGTAGAGATGGTGCCAGGTTTCCTCCAGACGTGACCCTTTCAATTTCAAGTCTTTTAGCAAAGGGTCTGAATAATTATGTAAATAAGTTATGAGTATTAATACATTTGCACAAATTTCTAAAAACCTGTTTTCGCTTTGTCGTTATGGGGTGTTGTGTGTAGATTAATGATGAAAACAATTAATTTAATCCATTTTAGAAAAAGGCTGTAACGAAGCAAAATGTGGAAAAAGGGAAGGGGTCTGAATTCTTTCTGAATGCACTGTATATGATCATAAGCACATGCTTTGGGAGGGCTCTGATATATGAATCTTAATATCGCCTATAGCCCGGGATTAAATACACAAGGGACATGGAATCACCTCAACTTTAGGATGGACCACTTTTGCACCTTCAAATGCAAAAAAAAAATGACACATACAGTAACTTTGTAGTTACATAGGACTTTGGAAACTAGATAACACTTTACACTACATTGACCCTATTACTAAGTAACTACACAGTAATAACTATAGGAAAATATTCATTACATTGGTGTTACTATGTGTATTTAATTACATGCTAATAAGATTGTAGCATTATTAGTTAATGCACAATTGGCACAAGAAATGTGTAATTACACATCCATGTCCTGAAGGTTAGCCCACATGTACAATTACTGATGTAATTACTCGTTCCACAATGGAACTAATGCTTTGTAATTACACGTTTGAAAGTCACCTTTGAATTATCATTTTAATAACCAATAACTCAAACTAAATTCTGAACATGCTACATGTAACTACAAGGTGCCACTACCATCGAATCCACATGCAAAACCAGAGTTAATAAATAAACTAGGACCTTGTAACAACAATTGTAACAAGGCACACCCATTCATTAACTATCAATCATTTCAATGTATTTATTTATATATTATGACATGGCTCAAAGGCTATAGCCAATCAAGTGTAATGTAGTTACAAAGGATATACTTGTAATTATCATGTACTTACCCAGGAGCATGCAATTTATTAAACTAACTGGCCTGCATTTGGAGGGGGGATATGCGGGTCAAGTGAAACAAACCCTTGAGTGTGATTTAAGATATAGAACAATGATATGTGAACTCATGTAGTGCAGCACCAGAAGGAGTTCGGGTCATAGCACAGAATATACAAAGAGTAACTCCATTTGATTAACTGTTTTATGCCCCAGTCTCTGGACATAGCCAGTTCCAATTGAAAGGGATGCTTGACACCTGTCAGAACATACATTTTAAGATTGCTATAATACTGTTATTCCATCAAAAGGTTGTTTTATGCAACAGAATAGTTTTCTTAGAACACTCTCATCTGTGTGTGGGCTAAAAGTGGGCCTCTGGGAGATGTAACACTGACAGTAGATTTACAATGGATTGGTGATAAGACAACATTCCATTCCACGATTAGTGTCTGTGTGCTTGTCTGTTGGTAACAGAGAGAACCAATCTCCAGTCCCTTTAATAACACGCGCTGCCTGCTAATTATCTGTAGGCTATATTTCAACTTGTCAATTTCAAATTATTTTCTAACAGTTTGAATTGAGGTGTGTTCCGCCTCCCCATTAACACACATAGAAGTAGCCCATTTCTGCGTAGGGGACAATTTATGAGGCTTTACTGAGCCGGAAAAACGTCTCTCTTTGATGAGAGCTCACAGCACTTCACTGATGTTTGTGCAGATCAAGTATGCATATATTTGTGAAGTCCTGCAAGATTTGGATCATTTTCTTGCTGGAGCTCGCTTTACCTTCCTTGTTGTTTTCTTTACACATAATAACTTTGTACATGTGTGCGTTCCTATCAAAGTAAGTTCCTTATTTTGTGTATACCATTTTGTCGTTTTTACTGTAGGCGCATAGAGTATATACAGTTGAAGTCGGAAGTTTACATACACCTTAGCCAAATACATTTAAACTCAGTTTTTCACAATTCTTGACATTTAATCCTAATAAGAATTCCATGTTTTAGGTCAGTTAGGATCACCACTTTATTTTAAGAATGTGAAATGTCAGAATAATAGTAGAGAATGATTTGTTTCAGATTTGAGTTCTTTCATCACATTCCCAGTTTACATACACTCAATTTAGTATTTGGTAGCATTGCCTTTAAATTGTTTAACTTGGGTCAAATGTTTTGGGTAGCCTTCCACAAGCTTCCCATAATAAGGAGAGGCAGGTATCCTAGTGGTTAGAGCATGGGACTTGTAACCGAAAGGTTGCAAGATCGAATCCCCGAACTGACCAGGAAGAAATATGTTGTTCTGCCCCTGAACAAGGCAGTTAACCCAGTATTCCTAGGCCATCATTGAAAATAAGAATTTGTTCTTAACTGACTTGCCTAGTTTTAAAAAATAAGTTTGGTCAATTGTGGCCCCTTCCTCCTGACAGAGCTGGTGTACCTTTTTATTTTTTATTTTTTTATTTCACCTTTATTTAACCAGGTAGGCTAGTTGAGAACAAGTTCTCATTTGCAACTGCGACCTGGCCAAGATAAAGCATAGCAGTGTGAGCATACAACAAAGAGTTACACATGGAGTAAACAATTAACAAGTCAATAACACAGTAGAAAACAAAGGGTGGGTCTATATACAATGTGTGCAAAAGGCATGAGGAGGTAGGCAAATAATTACAATTTTGCAGATTAACACTGGAGTGATAAATGATCAGATGGTCATGTACAGGTAGAGATGTTGGTGTGCAGAAGAGCAGAAAAGTAAATAAATAAAAACAGTATGGGGATGAGGTAGGTGAAAAGGGTGGGCTATTTACCAATAGACTATGTACAGCTGCAGCGATCGGTTAGCTGCTCAGATAGCTGATGTTTGAAGTTGGTGAGGGAGATAAAAGTCTCCAACTTCAGCGATTTTTGCAATTCGTTCCAGTCACAGGCAGCAGAGTACTGGAACGAAAGGCGGCCAAATGAGGTGTTGGCTTTAGGGATGATCAGTGAGATACACCTGCTGGAGCGCGTGCTACGGATGGGTGTTGCCATCGTGACCAGTGAGCTGAGATAAGGCGGAGCTTTACCTAGCATAGACTTGTAGATGACCTGGAGCCAGTGGGTCAGGTTTGTAGGCCTCCTTGCTCACACATGCTTTTTCAGATCTACCCACACATTTTCTATAGGATTGAGGTCAGGGCTTTGTGATGGCCACTCCAATACCTTGACTTTGTTGTCCTTAAGCCACTTTACCACAACTTTGGAAGTATGCTTGGAGTCATTGTTCATTTGGAAGACACATTTGCGACCAAGCTTGAGAGATTTGCTTCAATATATCCACATCATTTTCCTGCCTCATGATGCCATCTGTTTTGTGAAGTGCACCAGTCCCTCCTGCAGCAAAAGCAGCCCCACAACAAGATGCTGCCCTCCCCATGCTTCACTGTTAGGATTGTGTTCTTCGGCTTGCAAGCCTCCCCCTTTTTCCTCCAAGCATAACAATGGTCATAAAGGCCAAGGATGAACTAGACTTGTGGAGATCTACAATTTTTTTCTGTGGTCTTGGCTGATTTCTTTTGATTTTCCCATGATGTCAAGCAAAGAGTCACTGAGTTGGAAGGTAGGCCTTGAAGTAGATCCACAGGTACAACTCCAATTGACTTAAATTATGTCAATTAGCCTATAAGAAGATTCAGGCATGACCTCATTTTCTGGAATTTTCCAAGCTGTTTAAACTCACTTAATCTGTCAGACTAAAGATGTTATACTGAGGGGAAAGAATGGTTCACTCATCTTTCGGGTAAACTTCCGGAAGTGAACGAAGGGAAGTGGAAGATTATAGACGACACACACCCTTCAACACGCATACTATAGACACAATAAACTCAAATGGTCTCCTCTTAGTGTCTTTGGTTTATGCAAAGTAAACAAGCATGCGGCACGCACAAACTACCCATCGTCGGATTACTTCTGATTTCTAGAAAGTGTTTTACTCATTTATTTAGATCCCCGAGCTCACCCGTGATGTGATAACATACAGAACTATCATCATGGAATCTGGAAGTTAAAATGATAACATACAGCCCGACTACACTTACCTCTGGAAAATACAGAAATAATGTGAGATCAATAAAAGTACTGCCAATCATGTCATCAACATGTAATGTTTATGCTTTTACATACCAAGTGTTGTCATCGACTCCTTGTAGAGTCGCCACACTGCTGCTTTTGTCACATGGGATGGCAGCAGCTTTCCACCAAAGTCTTTGTGTCCTGGGTGGCGTCCTGGTTGGCGTCCTGGTTACACTATTGAAATATCCTCTCCATAGTCGTTGATCAAGTTCTGCAAGTCCTCATGCTTCAGGTGTAACCTGTGCCAGCTCTCTTTTTGATGGGAGGTATTAGACCATTCTCCTTGTATGACTGCTGGAGGAGTGTCCTACTGATGCTGAAAAATAAATTCCAGATACAAATATTTTGGCATTATTGTACAATAGATAGCCTTAATCACCATCAGACATACCTGGCTAACTTGATGGGTCATGTAATCATCTGGTGAAGTGGAGTCTTTTGTTTAGACATGCTAGCTAAACAATTAATCGTAATCCATAAAGTACAAGGGATATAAACCAATTGTCATAGCTAGCTAAATTTAATCAAAGAGATTCAATGTTAGCCAGTTAGCTAGCTAACATTAGGCTATAACAAGCAATGCAAAATGGCATTCTGAGAGAACATTGCTACACACAGATCATAAACGCAGCATCAGCTAGCTAGCTAACAGTATGCTTTAACTTGCAATGAAAACAACTTTCTGACCAAATTAGAAACATATGTCTTAAACTTTAGCTAGACTCTTACCCCTATACATGGATGAATGCTTCACGGCAGACTGCAACCCCTTTCATTAAATAAGACTTCCTGTGTTGTGTCCGTTACTTGGACCATTGTGTCGAGTCACTCTAGTTCACACTGACCGTGTACAATGCCATGAGAATCATCTTAAGCTTGAGCACCCACCCAAACTCTGACAATTTCACTTGCCCTAGCAGAACTGGTTTGGCTGTTTTCATGTTATCCACTAACTGTTGGTAAATTTAATTACGTTTTTTTCCCGACGTTTGCTGACACCGGCCATATTTAACCAGTTTTGAGTGTTCGTAAATTAATCAGTTATTCTCCGCTCTGACACACTCAAACGAGAGTGCTCTTTACCTAGGCAAGTCAGTTAAGAACAAAACTTATTTACAATGACTGCCTACCCCGGCCAAACCCAGATGACACTGGGCCACTTGTGCGCCGCCCTATGGGACTCGCAATCACGGACGGATGTGAAACAGCCTGGAATCAAAACAGGGACTGTAGTGACACCTCTTGCACTGAGATGCAGTGCCTTAGACCGCTGCTCCACTCAGCTCTGAAAGAGTTGTTGCTGTGAAGTTCCATTGAAAATAGACAGAAGTGTGCTATATAGCAGACCAATCCAAACTCATCTCTCGGCATGTCCAGCCCACTCATTATCTCAGTCAATCATGCCTAGCGGAAAGGTTCCTTGCTTTTTCTGTGGCTTAACCAACTAGGCTTGTAATTTAACAATTTTATTCGTATTTACAGATGGCATACAAGTTTAAGGCACTTCTGACAACAACAAAAAATGTTTACGTTCAAACGGCTCTCCTGTGAAGTAACCCATGACATACTCATAGTTTCCTGAAACGGGTCACATTTGTTGATTCTGGTTGAAATAGAAAGAAAGCCTTCGTCATCACAATGCTTGGAAAGCACTCAGTTGGTATAATAGAGAAAAATCATAGCAAATCAGTCGGACAGAAGTGGATCCACTGACCCAGTAGTAATTAAGAAGTTTGAAAATGTAATGATCGCAGTATGCAAAAAACCATGTGGGGGGGAAATGACCTTGCGCTGCGCTTGTTGATTGTTTTGAATAGGAGGACAGAAATAAAGTACCTTAATGCTGTACTCATGTTGAAAAGAGAGGTCCAATAATGTCAATGTTCAAGTTTAATTAGTCATATTTACAGGATACACATGGTATACACCGTCCAACAAAATGCTTACCTACAGGTTATTTCTTGACAATGCACCAACAATAAGAAATAAAAGGATGAGAATATGAACATAAATGAAATGACTCAGTAGACTAGAATAACATTCTGAGCAAGCAAAAATAGCCATAAAAAAGCAGCAGGAACCAGCAAGAGCTGCACCCTTCTCAGCGTCGCCATCTTGATCTCTTTGTAGGGGGACTATCCTCTCTAACCCCTGCCGTCACAGCATACGGTATATTGGTTTGACATCATTGTAGTTGTGTCTGACTGATTAAATTATATGACAGGCTATTTTATCAAATTGATTACCTAACGTTTGATTGATTACGTGATTGAGTTAAACCTTGCAACAATTAACTCGGTAATAACCTGTGGCACCACGGAAGTGGGTTTATAGAGCTGTTCTCTTCTGAATAAACTCTTAAAGATCTTTTATATCAATAGCAGTCAATTATTAATCGTCACCATATTCAGTCTCATTTGAACGTCGTAAAATTCTTGGTTATCTTCACAAACCCTGGCTAACAAGTTGAATCAGCAATACAAAATTGGATAAATTATTTATTTACTAAATAATCACATACACAGGATGGGTCATACATTGATTACTAGTCATGTCATAAAAGAAAAAGGTCCCTAGCGGACGAAACAGGATTTGACGGCTGGTTACACAAGCCAACTGACATTCTGCATTTTACTGTAGGTTCCAAGGATCCTGCCTTTCTAGGGAGTTTTTCCCTAGCCACTGTGCTTCTACATCTGCATTGCTTGCTGTTTGAGGTTTTAGGCTCGGTTTCTTTGTGACATCTGCTGATGTAAAAAGGGTTTTATAAATACATTTGATTTGAAACAAGAACACTTACCCTCAGATGGACAAAGATGGCTAAGAATTACTCTGCGGTATTTTCATGTATCATACACCTAATTGTTTGACTTGATTATGTACATGGACATTAGAAAAATTGACATTACAAAATGTTCAGATAGTCAACATTGATCTACACAATACAATTATATCAGAAAGATGGGAATAGTATAGGACATACATTAATCCCTGCCATTAGTTGAAGGTAGCCTATTTCAGAACAGTACTGTAGTTGCTTTCTCAGATTTGTATTCAAATAGCTAACTAAAGTAATTCCTTCATGACATCTGTATTCAAAAATTTTGAAAAGCGGTCATTTTTTGTATTCAAATAGTTGCAGTCACCTCCAAAGTAACTATGTTTCCCTGAAGAAATTGAGCCTTTCCACAATGTTAGGTCTGCCGTTAGGAGACCAAAGGCGCAGCATGGTAGGTGTACATTTTATTTTATAATGTGACACCAAAAACCACTTATGAAGGTAAAGCTCTGTACCGCTAAACCGCAACTATACAAAGACAAGAGCCCACAAACGCAGGTGGAAAACAGGCTGCCTAAGTATGATTCCCAATCAGAGACAACGATAGACAGCTGCCTCTGATTGGGAACCATACCCGGCCAACAAAGAAATAGAAAACTAGAATGCCCACCCAAATCACACCCTGACCTAAACAAATAGAGAAATAAACAGGCTCTATAAGCTAAAACTATTGTTATCCCGGGTCTTCTCCTCTCTGTATATTAGATCTAATTGTGTGATAGTTTGGTAATGCTTGGAAGTTGAATATACAGATTACTGTGCAATCAAATGGCTGTCTAGGTTTTCACTTGGAATGACCTGGATATGAATACCTGATAATTATAAATCATTGTGCAAACATAGACTGTGGTGTTATGTAGATGTTTGATAAGATCAGCGTAAAATTGTGATCAAGTCAAAAGACAATATACAGTATGTTTCACCCTTACTAATTCTACACAGTCAATTTTAAGTGTGTGACAGGATAGGTTATTTAAAGGCACAATTTGGTTTAATGCACTTATTACTTGACATGTTACCAATTTACATTCAAGGTGCTTCAAAAGGGAATAGAATGGTGAGGAAAAGTACAAGGAAAGTCAGTTTTGGTCCCACATGTGGAGTTAAAACATGTTCTGTGACAACATGTGAGCCAGCGGAGGACTCAAACATGAGTACCCAGCACTGAGATCAAGATCAATTAAACTTTTATAATAAAAGGGAGAGAGGTCGTTAACGAAATCAGTGCTACGCAGAAATCGGACCACTTTCCTGGGAAAATCAAAAAATGCACATTTAATGGACTTAAATTACTTTGATTCGACGAGGATGCTTGATATCAAAATACTGTGCATCGGCAGAATTTGAGAAATCTCCAGTGGTGGTGTAATAATGAAGCTGTGAGTCAGGAAGCAGGTGCAATGTTTAATAAAACAACAAAACCAGGAACGAGACAATTCCATGTACCAACTGGTGAGTGAACATAAGACAGTGACATATAAAGAGGAGGAAATGATGAAAGCAATGAAGTCCAGGTGTGAATCATAATGATGAGGGCCAGGTTTGGGTAACGATGAATCTCAGGATCGGTGGTTAGTATTCCGGTGACGTCGTACGCCGGAGGGGCAGGAGAAGATGTGACAGGTGGAAAAGGTACTCAATTGTCATACACGACTAATAGTATAGATACTTTAATAGAATATGACTAGTAAAGGTTAAAGCCAGCCAGTAAAACAATACTTGATTTAAATTCAAAAAGTATTTGTTAAGAATTAAAAGTAAAAGTTTGAATAATTTGGAATTCCTTATATTAAGCAAACCAGACGGCACGATTTTCTTTTTTTTAATGTACTGATAGCTAGAGGCACACCAACACTCAGATATAATTTACAAATGAAGCACTTGTTATTAGTGAGTCCGTCAGATCAGAGGCAGTGGGGATCTTCTTTACTAATTTTACAACATTTAACGAGTACTTTTGGGTGTCAGGGAAAAGGTATGGTGTAAAATGTACATTATTTAGTGGAGTAAAAGTGAAAGTAGTCAAAAAAATATACATAGTAAGTACAGATACCCCCAAAAACAACTTATGTAGTACTTTCAAGTATTTTGATTTACGTTCTTTACACCACTAGAAATGTCACATTTTATATTGTTTTATTTAAAACCATGTGATCCTTGTTCAATATGATATATTAGAGTTCTTGAGGTTCGTTCCCCCTAAAGGAGGTAGTTCTGACTTTGTAAGTACCATGGAGCCCATAGGAGTCCCTAAGAGCAATGGAATTAATGCACCGTTCATACTATTAATTCAATTAAACATTCCCCAGTTATTATTTTAGCTACCTTTCTTCTGAGTAGGTTGCTAATGGTAAACAATGAGGAAAACAAATCACATATCACTTTGCATTAATTGAGTTCAAGCATACCTCATCACAGACGCTTAAACTAATTTAAGAGAATTACAATACTCTCTGGAAAGCCAGTCAGCTGCAATTAGTGGGACTGATGGCAAATTAGGCTGAATTAACACGCAATCTGATTCAATGGGGATGGGCTGTTCACGCCGGCCACGCATGCTTCTGCCGTAAAGTCGTCAATGTTTCTCTTAGGGGAAAATCAGATGTTTTGCTTTTATCCTGCCCTGCGAGGGAAAGCGAGAGACTCCGACTCGGTCCACCCACCCCTAACATTTCCCATGGGAGATAACAGAGAGAACAGCAAAGCACAGTGCTCCTAAGAAAGAATTTGTGAAAGAAGTGGTTTGAAATTTGCCAGGAATGCAAAGCTACTAGTCAGTTTTCTGTCCAAACTTTACGCTTTGTAGCATTTGAGCCATTGGAAACCTAAACTAATGGAGAACAAGTACCCCAAACAAGCACATAGCTAGAGCACCAGTGCACCTTGGAATTGAGAGTGAGTGAACAGCAAAGCAAAACACTTCTAAGAGAGAAATACTGAAATAAAGTTTCATGTTTGTCAAGGGAAGCAAAACAGCAAGAAACATATATTTTCTGAGCTTTTGCCCAAATTTTACTCTTTGTGTCTGCATTGGTTCCTTGGAAAATCTGAACTGACTAGGTACAACACAATGTGGCCCATAAAAACAAGCATCAGACTACCAGTGCATCTGAGACAGACCAGAAGGATGTGGGAAAGGATTTTGAGGATTCTGTTGCTCATTCCAGAGCTTTGTGTTATACTCACTGACATCTGGTACATTTGCATGGCAGCCGGAGATCCTTGGATTACGCACTTACAAGAGTATTGCGGTATCTCATTTAATAACATAATCATTTTATGGAGATGGCGATGTTTCATCCCTGCCTGCTTTATAAAGCTTGGCAGCACAGACCCATCGCCCTACAGATGTAGGGCCTTAATTTGAACCAGTTTCCTACAGCAGGGAAATAATGCTTCACATACAGGTTATTTTAATTATTAAGTGGATTATAATTAATAATTAATGGACAGTTTTGAAGGGGCTGATACATTTTCCGTTAGAGAAAATCAAGTCTGAAATTTCAAAGTGGAAATTAAAATCTTCAAAAGCCTTTTTCATCCTCAAATACACTACAAATTAAAAATGGCCAGCAATGCGGGACATTTCTCCTCCAACAGGTTGATCAATTTAAGATCCTACATATGTAGCTGTATCTCTTTTCTGTTAAACTCAGCAAAAAAAGGAAATGTCCTCTCACTGTCAACTGTGTTGATTTTCAGCAAACTTATTTGGATGAACAATAGATTCAACAACTGAGACATGAACTGAACAAGTTCCACAGACATGTGACTAACAGAAATGTAATAATGTGCCGCTGAACAAAGAGGAGGGGGGGGGGTTTAAAATCAAAAGTAGCAGGCAGTATCTGGTGTGGCCATCAGCTGCATTAGGTACTGCAGTGCATCTCCTCCTCATGGAATGCACCATATTTGCCAGTTGCTGAGTGGAGGAAAAGCAGCCAACAAGTGCTCAGCATATGTGGGAACTTCTTCAAGACTGTTGGAAAAGCATTCCAGGCGAAGCTGGTTGAGAGAATGCCAAGACTGTGCAAAGCTGTCATCAATGCAAATGGTGGCTGTTTCAAGCATCTCAAATATAAGATATATTTGATTTGTTTAACACTTTTTCTGGTTACTACGTTATTACTACGTGGTTACTACATTATATGTGTTATTTCATAATTTTGATGTCTTTACTATTAATCTACAATGTAGAAAATGGTCAAAATAAAGAATAACCCTTGAATGAGAAGGTGTTCTCAAACTCTGGACCGGGGATGTGTACATGGCTTGGGTAAGATTGGGCATTATACATCATTGTGGGTTTTTCAGGTTTTTCTCTTTCAATGCTCTTGTTCAACCCTGCTTCCCTAAGCTCTTTCTCTCAAAAGCTCCATAAACATTTAAGGAATGTGTCTGACAGAAAACAAAAATATATTTAAAACAGACCCCAAGTCCTTGTTTGCCTCCTCGCCAGTTGTGGAGAAAAGAGAGATTATCAAAGAGTGGTCCTACTCAGTGCTGCCTTATGTGGCGAATCTGTGCTCCTACAGTATGGCTGTGAACTATGCCTGAACTCTGCATGATAATGCATCCCCCACCACCATTAATTTTACCCTGTGGTATTCTTCCACACAGACAGCTGGATTATGAGCAGAGAAAGAGAGGAACACAGCAGTTGCCTGTTGCCCATTCAAAGTATGTGGTCCAGAAATGATAAGGTGTAGTTCTAAGCTGGCTGGTCTTTCTGTAGTCTAAGCTTGATAGTGAACCTAATCTTTCTGACATCTTCCGGTCTGTACTTCTTCCTTCCATGATTTGTATTCCCCATAAAGAAACACACAATATCAGAATCATCTGAGTGGGCATGATGTGAGATAGCACCACAGTGAGAAATCTGCTGATGCTGTCAACTCTCTTTTTCCCCCTGGTCTGACTAGTAAGCGATTCACATTTGCTCAACAGTGTCTCTCAGTCATGTATATTTTCAGTGAACAAAACAAATTGAGTTGACAGTGCAGTGGAGCCCAGTGCACTAGCTAAAGTCGATGGAAGGCTGGAGAGATTGTTTTCACTTTGCTCTGTTACTTTCCTCAGTGTACTGCAAAGTGGCACTGCAACTCCCAACAGTCAGCCTTTAGTTGGCTATTATGTTTATTTAAAGAGAACAACAGATACTGCCCTGGCAGTCAAGGTTTGAATAGCTGAATCCCGTCCGAGATTGTTGCATGTCCTGCATTAATGTCAGATACGTTTTTTTAAATGTCTTGATGTCATCCAGTTGCTGAAAATCAAAGGGATTTGAGAGAACCACAGACACAGACCTTGAAGGTCTTTATCAGATGCAGTTTGTGCAAATATTTCTTGAGTAGATATTTGTTGAAATCCAAATAGTACTGTGCAAAGACCAGGAGGCAAGTGACGTAGCTTTGTAGTTCGCTTAGGTGTGGTTCAGAAGGTCAAACCCCAATGCTTGCGTGCAATTAATTTGTCATGTTTGCCTCTTCATTCCTTGGTTAGTTTGAAGGACCTACAACCAATAAAACCATTCCACGTCTGATAAAGCATCTGTCTTTGTTGCGTCTGGTGAATATCCTACAGAAGGGGTACACGCATTTCCCCTCCGCTTTAAACCATGATTGATGCTTCTCATTAGCCTTCCGCACACAAGAAATAAATAAACGGATTAAAACATAAATCCACTTCATGGATTATTCATGAGTTGTATTCTGCAGACCTCCAATGGTTGTGGCTGGAGCATACGGAGGATAAATTGAGACAGGTTGAGAGGAACAGGTGTTCGGTTTGCTACTAGGACAAAGTGTCTCCATCCCTGGAGGGAAGGGAAGGAAATTCCCAGTTTCCTTTGCCAGACACGGACACCCCCTTACAAAAAAACGAATATTGAATGAGCAGAATAACATGTTAAATCACATTTTCACATGTGAAATTGCATTTTCATTTGACAGCCCGAGATGACATTAAAATGTGAAAAAGGCACATGTGGAAGTGTAGCTAACATGTTTATTTTTCTTGTAAGAGCATGGTCACATTCATCCAAATGCTGTCCTAGCTGGAAAAATAAGATTGGCCAAAGTTGGGATGCCATATTGGAAAATAAAAGGAGAGCCTCACACTCTTGGAGCTCAGATGCAATAATTGTATAACCAACGTTTCAACAGACAAGCTGCCTTCATCAGCTCCTAGAGTGTGAGGATCTACTTTTCTTTTCCAATATGGCATCCCAACTTGTTCAGCCAATCTTATTTTTCCAGCTAGGAGTGTGTTCTACTCCGCTAGCCAGGTGTGTGTTTCTTTTGTCTCCAGATTGACCAGGATGCCATATTGGAAAATCTTGAAGACTCTAAGTGTGCGGTATACACAAAAAAAAAACAGGAAGAATTCTGGGGAGACCGACTAACTTGTTTATTATTGTTCCAAAATTGACTGACTGTCCTTAATTTTCACACTTGAAGGATTTGGATGTTTTTGTCAATTTAATCTGTAATGAGTAAATGGTGTAACTTCATTTGATTTAAAAGTCAAATGTTATTCTCTTCAGCCCTCTCTCCCCCCTCCCCCTCCCGCTCTTTCTCTCTCTCATTCCCTTGTTTTCCCTATCTTCCTGTGGGCACCATGGGGTGTGGGATATGGCTTGGGCAGATCTATTTGTTTCCCTGAGCCAGCAGACTGCGATTCCACACTAGCCTAAAAAACATTCACGCACACCATCTCCATTTCCTCCTTCCTTTCTTACTCCTCCCAATGCATTTATTGACATTGCAGCTGAGGCCAAAAAAGTGATATTCTCCTACTGCCTCGATTTATTACCACAAACTGTCAAAGCTAATGTGAACGTCAGAAATCTCTGTCAGTTTCTAGGTCTATATTTGTAGCAATAGCAGTGAAGCAAATATAAGAATACATGCATTTTTTATTTGGTAATGGGGCTAATGCAGAAAAAGGTATATCTGTAGTGTCAACACACTTTCCTAGGTCCACTCTCGCAGCATATTTGAGAATGGCAACAGTTGTGATGAACATATTGGGAGTAAAATCTATTGTGGAAAACGAGGGTGCTGTTGTGTGTCATCGCTTCAACCATAGACAGCTGCTTTATTTTCCGATTAGTTAATACACCGAAATAAATGCCTGATATCTATATGGGATTTTCCTTTGTTTAAATATTTACTCATCAAATTGTCTGTCTTGCTACTGGCTTTAGGCTATTAAACCGGTATTGCCTGAGTAAACTCTCTTGCTACTCCATATCCAGCTATTAAAGCTGGGTGGATATCAGCCTGTAAACAGCCTATTTTACATTGTCTTTAATCCTCACAGCTTGAGAGATAAACAGTAGTTCTGCAGCATAGTAACTGGTCTCATCCTCTTATTTTCCCTAATAAATCCTCTAGTTCCTGACAGTGGTTGTCACACAAGGTAAAACCCCAAAGTTGTGATTAATTTTTTATCACGCTTGTTTCTATGTCCTCTATGGAGTAAACTGTATACCAGCATGCCATTATGTGGCCGGCAAAGAGTTCCACTTTGAATTGGCGAGGCAGCAAATTGAACAAATGCCCCATTGTGCACAACACACCATGGTCCAGTGGGTCTCTTGCCATGGGCTGTGTTCTTTGTTTGTTGTGACTGTAACAGTGGGATAACAGAAAACTGACAATCACTGTGAATCTTTACAAAATGGTGTCCAACTGTTATGTTTTCTGTTTCTATACTATCTCCGAAATCATGATGTTAATTGACTACACCCCCAGCCGAACCAGATCGCTTCACTTTTGTACTGTACCTGTGTTGCCCTCTTAAAAAGCTATAATCTAAAATAAATACATATTACACAATATGTAGAGTCACACATGTCTGAATATGACAGTAGTCACAAGAGCAACCACATCCCTAAGCAGGTTGTCTAAAAGATAAACCTGGTGTGAGGAATTATGTGCTATCTTGCAATGCCTCAATTGCATGGTTTCCAGGCCTCATCATTCTATATAAAGTCCTTAGTATAAATAAGGTTGTCAGGGGATTTCGGGAGCGAGGTGTCTTCTTGGCTCCAGTCGCTGTCAGTTCATTTAGATTCCCCCTCGGAGCAGCGACAGCTATCATCGCTCAAACCACTGTGTCAGTTAAGATGGAGGTAGAGAGACGTGGGAGAGACAGTGACATTCTAGTCCCTCAGAGGTGCTAACACAATAAAAGACACGCTACGGATCTATGAAGGGCCATATTAATTTCTCTATATACATGAGACAGCAGGGTAGGCTGTGTGTGTGTGTGTGTTTTGTGTGAGTGATTTTTATCTTCGTATCTTACTACAGGATATGGCGTGATGGCTGTTCAGATACGGGCATCTATTATCTTGGCCATCGATGAGCATTCAACTTTTTTATTCATTAAAAATTCATTAAAAGTTATCCATGTTATTCAGTCTTTAGTGATGTGGAAAAGATTGATGTCTGCTGTCATTTTTGTAGAATTATTTTCCCTGCTGGATATCTCAGGTAATAACATCTGCAAATCTTCCAGACAGAACAAATGTTGTTGTTGTTTTTTATTTTTTGGGGTGGTGGTGGGGGGTTTGAGTGCACATACAGTATGTATGAGAGATACACTGAGTGTACAAAACATTAATGACACCTTTTTAATATTGAGTTGCACTGTGAGTCTTTCTGAGTAAATCTCAAAGAGCTTTCCACACCTGGATTGTGCAACATTTCCCCATTTTAAATATATATTTTTTTAATTATTCAAGCTCTGTCAAATAGGATGTTGATCATTGCCTGACAACCATTTTTAGGTCTTGCCATAGATTTTTAAGCAGATTTAATTTAAAAAATTAACTCGGCCACTCAGAAACATTCACTGTCTTCTTGGTAAGCAACTCCAGTGTATATTTGGCCTTGTGTTTTAGGTTATTGTCCACCTGAAAGGTGAATTAATCTCCCAGTGGCTGGTGGAAAGTCGACTGAACCAGGTTTTCCTCCAGGTTTTTGCCTTTGCTTAGCTCCATTATATATATTTTTTATCCTGAAAAACTCCCCAGGCCTTAATGATTACAATCATACACATAACATGATGCAGCCACCACTATGATTGAAAATATGACAATTGGAACTCAGTAGTGTGTTTTATTGGATTTGCCCCAAACATAACACTTTGTATTCAGGACAAAAACTGAATTGATTTGCCACATTTTTAGCAGTATTACTTTAGTGCCTTCTTGCAAACAGGATGCATGTTTTGGAATATTTGTATCTGTACAGGTAAACTTCAACATGCTCAACATGCTCAAAGGGTTATTCAATGTCTGTTTTATTTTGTAGTTCTTTGCGCGGCATTGGAAAACATCCCTGGCCTTTGTGGTTGAATCTGTGTTTGAAATTCACTGCTTGACTGAGGGACCTTACAAATAATTGTATGTGTGGGGTACAGAGATGAGGTTGTCATTCAACAATCACCTTAAAACCTGTTAAGGCTAGGGCAGAATACTGGTGAAATGCGTGCCCATAGTAAATAGAAAAAAAATCTGTATATATATGCATATAATAAATATTATTGAATAGAAAACACTCTAAAGCTTCTAAAACCGTTTAAATTATGTCTGTAAGTAAAGCAGAACTCTCAGGGCACTCATTCTCCCAAACTCTCTCTTGTCATCCAAAAAGTTGGCCCAACTTTGACGTCATCGCCCCCACCCATCCCAAGCACCTACGGTCCTGGGAACACTTCCTATGCCTTCAGCGCGGTGTTCGCTTTCAATGGGGCTTCTCATTGTGTGATTCGCGCGTTCACGAGATTAATGACGGGCCGAATCCTTTCGGTCGCGTGAGAATACAGGTTACTCTCACGCGCAATCTGCGCCTGTGCTGTCTTTCTTTCAAGATTGATTAAACGATGCGTGTGTTTCTCTTTGTCCTGAGAATTGCGGTGAAGCTATATAGCATGCTAACGCTGTGTTCTGAACCAAGTTTGACAAGTTTAGTCGACATATAATATGTAATTTCGACGTTTTGGTGCGAACTAACTTTACTTTTTGGCTGCATTTCAACCGAAATATGTCGTGTTTGATAACCGAAAGACACAGACTTCAAAACTAAAGCTGTTTTTGGTAAGTATAAACCCTTCCAGGTCTTCTGATGGAAGAACAGCAAAGGTAAGGGAACATTTATGTGTTAAATTTGGGTTTCTGTGGAGGAGCCAAAATGCTAATTCCTGAGCGCCGACTCACATTATAGCCTAGTGAACGAAATCTGTAAAGTTAAAAATAAATGTAACACAGCTGTTTTATTAAGAAGTATATGTAGAACATGTATATTTAGTCAACGTTTATGATGTGTATTTCTGTTATCTGGCAGAGTTACCATAATTTCTCCAGGCATTGTTGTAGCATTTTTTAGCCATGACCTTCTATGTAAACCGTGATTTATGGATATAATTAGCATATTATTGAAAAAAACATAAATGTACTGTATAACATGTCCTATTCCTGTCATCTGATGAAGACTTTCAAAAGGTTAGTGAATTATTTTACTTTTAATCCTGCTTTTGTGATTGCATCTATTGTTCTACAAAATGGCTATGTAAATTAGCCTATCTTTGGTGGTGGTTTGACATAAATATGTGCTATGTTTTCGCCGTAAAACATTTTAGAAATCTGACTTGGTGGCTAGATGAACAAGGTGTTTATCTTTCATTTGAGCTATTGGACTTTTTAATGTGTGGAGGTTAAATATTTCTAAGAATATTTTTTGCGTTCTGTGTGCTACTGTGTCAGTTGAGCAGTGGGGGGAGGTGCCCTAGCGGGACGTGTGGTGCCAAGTAGTTTTAAACGCTATTATTAGTCCATGCAACTTATTACATGTCTTGTTAAGCCAATTGTTACTTCTGGACTTATTTAGGCTTGCCATAACAAATGGGTTGAATATTTATTGTCTCAAGACATTTCAGCTTTTCATTTTTAATTAATTGTATATAGATCAGTGACAAAAAATAATTGCACTTGAATTGATTTTAAATTCAGGCTGTAACACAACAAAATGTGGAATGTGTCAAGGGATGTGAATAATGTCTGAAGGCACTGTACAGTGCCTTGCGAAAGTATTCGGCCCCCTTGAACTTTGCGACCTTTTGCCACATTTCAGGCTTCAAACATAAAGATGTAAAACTGTATTTTTTTGTGAAGAATCAACAACAAGTGGGACACAATCATGAAGTGGAACGACATTTATTGGATATTTCAAACTTTTTTAACAAATCAAAAACTGAAAAATTGGGCGTGCAAAATTATTCAACCCCTTTACTTTCAGTGCAGCAAACTCTCTCCAGAAGTTCAGTGAGGATCTCTGAATGATCCAATGTTGACCTAAATGACTAATGATGATAAATACAATCCACCTGTGTGTAATCAAGTCTCCGTATAAATGCACCTGCACTGTGATAGTCTCAGAGGTCCGTTAAAAGCGCAGAGAGCATCATGAAGAACAAGGAACACACCAGGCAGGTCCGAGAAACTGTTGTGAAGAAGTTTAAAGCCGGATTTGGATACAAAAAGATTTCCCAAGCTTTAAACATCCCAAGGAGCACTGTGCAAGCAATAATATTGAAATGGAAGGAGTATCAGACCACTGCAAATCTACCAAGACCTGGCCGTCCCTCTAAACTTTCAGCTCATACAAGGAGAAGACTGATCAGAGATGCAGCCAAGAGGCCCATGATCACTCTGGATGAACTGCAGAGATCTACAGCTGAGGTGGGAGACTCTGTCCATAGGACAACAATCAGTCGTATATTGCACAAATCTGGCCTTTATGGAAGAGTGGCAAGAAGAAAGCCATTTCTTAAAGATATCCATAAAGAGTGTCGCTTAAAGTTTGCCACAAGCCACCTGGGAGACACACCAAACATGTGGAAGAAGGTGCTCTGGTCAGATGAAACCAAAATTGAACTTTTTGGCAACAATGCAAAACGTTATGTTTGGCGTAAAAGCAACACAGCTCATCACCCTGATCACACCATCCCCACTGTCAAACGTGGTGGTGGCAGCATCATGGTTTGGGCCTGCTTTTCTTCAGCAGGGACAGGGAAGATGGTTAAAATTGATGGGAAGATGGATGGAGCCAAATACAGGACCATTCTGGAAGAAAACCTGATGGAGTCTGCAAAAGACCTGAGACTGGGACGGAGATTTGTCTTCCAACAAGACAATGATCCAAAACATAAAGCAAAATCTACAATGGAATGGTTCAAAAATAAACATATCCAGGTGTTAGAATGGCCAAGTCAAAGTCCAGACCTGAATCCAATCGAGAATCTGTGGAAAGAACTGAAAACTGCTATTCACAAATGCTCTCCATCCAACCTCACTGAGCTCGAGCTGTTTTGCAAGGAGGAATGGGAAAAAATGTCAGTCTCTCGATGTGCAAAACTGATGGAGACATACCCCAAGCGACTTACAGCTGTAATCGCAGCAAAAGGTGGCGCTCCACTGAATAATTTTGCACGCCCAATTTTTCAGTTTTTGATTTGTTAAAAATGTTTGAAATATCCAATAAATGTCGTTCCACTTCATGATTGTGTCCCACTTGTTGTTGATTCTTCACAAAAAATAAAGTTTTATAACTTTATGTTTGAAGCTTGAAATGTGGCAAAAGGTCGCAAAGTTCAAGGGGGCCGAATACTTTCGCAAGGCACTGTAAATCTATTGTCTTTCCCATTCACCCTCTGAATGGCACACATACACAATCCATGTCTCAATTGACTCCCGGCTTAAATATTTTTTTTTTACCTGTCTCCTCCCCTTCATCTACACTGATTGAAGTGGATTTAACAAGTGACAACAATAAGGAATCATAGCTTTCATCTGGATTAACCTGTCAGTCGATGTCATGGAAAGAGCAGGTATCCTTAATGTTTTGTACACTCAGGGTATAAGATGGCTGATGGGGAAACATGAAGGTGAGAGAGGGGAGGGAGAAACATTGAATACGAAACAGATATCTGATCCTTGTTTATTGATTGGATTATTGTCCTCCGTTAGCTATGAAATTAAACCCCATTTTCTGAACATGACACCCCGCTGTACCTGCCGCGCTCCCGGGTGTTATGCTATGCTGTTAAGTGTGCAGGGGAGATGAAATGGCTGTTTAGGTCATTTACATGAGCTTCAAGCACTGGAGGTACAGCCCTGGAATCTCAGGTCTCACTGTAGGGAGGGATGCTGCAGAGAAACTGCCTCACTAATGCAGTTATCTCAGTGGTGACAGGGACACTAAAGGGTTCTGATTGGACATTAGATTATGATTGGCAGGTCAGGAGGGGCTCTGAAAGCACATTAAATGAAGAGTGATGACTCCAGAGCAGCAAGCTAATTTGAATAAGTGACCCTAAGTATGTTTATCACTCAAGGTGCCATGCTCCTTGACGGGAGAGAGAGGGACACCTTAATATCTTATTAAAGATAGGGGAGTGGGTTCCTTATCCAATCCACCCTGGATTTTTCCAAATGGATTTACTGTATCTGAATCTAAAATCAATATAGTTTTGGAAAAAACACCACTGTTACTATGGATATAATAAAAAATAAGTGCATGTGTGAACTGTAGCAATTTTTGAAACCCAAACCAACATTTCTCTGAATACATGTGGCGAAGTCGTTTGCATACAGTACAGTAAATAGCTCTCACTGTCGACCATCCATAGTTGGCATAACTGCACCCGTCTTATTTTACAAGTTATGTGAGTCTAAAATTGCTCCTTCCCTTTCGTGGGAACATTATGAACAAATGTACAGTCCTGCTTGGAATGAGAAGACTGTATGACTGAATATGCATTTTGATATGTAAAACTTTGTTATAGACAGTTGGACTTTACTTGACTGGAAATGTATGATGTCGTACATTATGTATGATGAAAATACAGCATCCACATCATCACACACAAACAGTAATTGATGTGTACGGAATCCAGAACATGAGCATTCACCTGTTGCCAGGAGCGTTTTCATTCGAGAAAGTATGTGTGACCTGTGATACTCTGCAAACTGTCAGCCGAGAACCGTCAAACGCAGTATGTTTTTATTAGAAGCTCATCGCGCTCCAGTCACATTGCTGCTATTTATACAAACAGCTTTTAAACACTGGACACTTACCGTACTGTTTTCACACTGTGGGTATTCTCACACACTGTAGCTCATTCTAATATATCTACTACCTCACATTGCATTTTTGTTACACTGTTTATACACACTGTGTATTTACTGTACATACTGGATTCTTGACATAGCTCACTATACATATCATTGTTACTATACATTTGTTGGTGTATATACTCATAAATTGCATTTGGATTACTGATAGTGTTATTTGGGTTTTTAATTGGATTCATTCTGCGTTCTTAAATTCTTGTTTCTATTTTTGTTTTTCAAATGATTTGTGTAGGCTTCTATTTTGACATTTTACAGTGCTGTTAGGAGCTAGTAACACATGCATTTCACTGCACCCACTAACATCGGCTAAACTGTGTACGAGACTGATAAACATTGATTTGATTTTGATGTGTACCCTTTGTCACACCCTGACCTTAGATATCTTTGTTTTCTTTATTATGTGGTTAGGTCAGGGTGTGACAAGGGTGGTGTGTATAGTTTTTGTATTGTCTAGGGGGTTTTGTATGTCTATGGTTGCCTAGATTGGTTCTCAATCAGAGGCAGCTGTTTATCGTTGTCTCTGATTGGGAACCATATTTAGGTAGCCATATTCCTTGGTTTATCTGTGGGTTATTGTCTATTTGTAGTTGCCTGTTTCAGCATTCTTGGTATATAGCGGCATATTTGGGTTGTTATTTTTGTTAGTTTGTTTAGAGTTCTTCAGTGTTCTTTGTTAATAAAAGAAGGATGTATTCAAATCAATCTGCGCCTTGGTCTCCTCTATACGACGAACGTGACACCCTTTCTTTGACATTAAGAAAATTATTATTTTTAAGTTTGAGATGTGTGAGTATGAAGCCTCAGATTCATGTTTGATGTTGTGCCTTAATAAAATAGTTCCTTATGACAATCCAACAAGACTTAGCGGGGAAGTTCCACATCAAGGCAAACATATTTGCTTGATCCCTTTAGGTTTTTGTCACGTTCTCTTGAAATCAAATGAAAGATATAAAGGAAGCACCTCATCAGAATTCATGGCAATCTGTTCTCTGTTTGTTTGTATGTTTTTAATCAGGGGGAGACAGAAGAAGGAGGAGGAGATTGTGACCCCAGGCTTTTTTCATTTACCCTTTCTTGTAGTTCGAACAAATATCTACTTCTCTCTTGTTCTCTAGAGACTTCAATCCTCCATGTGTTATGAAGTTACATGTGGCTGCCTAGTGCCTATACTAGGTTATCCACCAAACAATATGTTATTATCCAAGTCAAAATAACCAGCTTTAACCAGCTTGGAGCTATAAATACAATAACACAAATGTTTGAGACATAAATCGTTTTGGTTATAACCTGGTTTTTTCTCTCCTTTTCTTGTTCTCTTCCATTTGCCCTCCTGTTCCACCAGCCAATTAGACATGTGTGCTGTGCACTGTTGCTGAAAAGCCCTGCGCAGCACAGTGGCTCGGAATGCCCAAGGTGTGTTATTATCTTGTATTAGTGCACCACCTGCCTCGCTATAATGATTAACTAATTGGCTTAGTGCGTGTCCTGAAATAATAAAGAAATTAGACACTTTTTCTCAGATGATATTTATGATGTCTGCGATGTACAGTTAATGAGGGAAAATAAGTCAAACATGTCTCTCGGTTTCCATTAGGTCTCTTATATATTTCAACATACAAATGAAAATCAAGTGAATGGTTCTACTGAATGTACGAAGCTACCATGAAATTACTTTGACTAAAATGGATAAAAGTGACATGATGTAAACGTTGCTGTGAGTGACTGTAAGTTTGACGTTACTCTAGTCTATCTATACTGAGCTGATGATTATACAGTAAATTTGCATTTGAAACAGACAGATAACCTGTGATTTGCATATCAGCATTGCTACGTTGCTAGGAAGGTTTGTGGGTATGAAGACAGTGACACTCATCTTGCTAGTAAAAGTATGCACCCTGAAGGGGATGCCTGCAGCACCCATCAGTCTGGAGCCAAGAGATGAACAAGGTCAATTGACATGCAACCATGTTAGCAAATTAAAGCCATACACAAACACTGCACGCAAATAACTGAAAAAAATGTCACAGGTTAATAGGGTTGTGCTGCTAATGCACTGGGAGTATATTCATTTATTGATTTAACATCTGAAATGTATCCACACGTTTCACATATTTACATACAGTAGATATGTTTTTGCAATCGTGCCCTGAGCTATTAGACAGTTACAGTTTTACATTGTTTCAATCCTAACATTACCCTCAGGGTAGTTTCCTTGTTATTTCAACTTCCTTTATCAATGGTATCATGTTATTTTAACTTCCATCATCAATGTAATCAGGTGGTTATAGAAATAATTCAGATTTCCAACTTGAAATCATATCATTGATTTATGGTTGAAATGATTGACATCCATAATTCTAACCCAGATTTCAACCATTAATCAATAATAGTCTTTCAAGTGTGAAATCTTTTGACAACTCAATAAAATATCAACTTAGTGTTGGCCCTGTTGTTTCGGGTAACAGCCAGTGGATCTGGCCCCTCCCTCCATCCATGGGTAGGGGATGCTGTTCTGTCCTTGCTCCATGGGTAGATAGGGTGCTAAGGGCTGTCAGTCAGATGAATAGCAGGTTGGCTAATTGCGAAGGTTGCTCTCAGGAGTCCCCAAGCAGGGCAAGTTAACGTGAGAGCACTTCAGGGGCTTATTCATGAGTAATGACCTTGCCTGTCTTGACATAACTTCCTGGATGTAAATAGACAGTGAGATCATCTACGCCCGACAAGGTTACCAAGTAGATAAGTTTTGAGTAGTACAGGATTTTTGTTGCAATTGGGGGAAGGAAGGAGGAGGTGGATGAGAGTGGTCCATTAGAGAGATAGGGTTTGGGACTAAATGGATACCGTGTCTATTGTTTTTGTATTGGAATGAAAAAAAAAATGTTTCCAACAAGGATTTGAAAGTGAACACCAAGGTAACCTTTCTAAATGACTAAAATGAATTTTTTTTTATTTAACTAACTTTCACTCCATAGCACTCACATCTGTAGCCATGAAATGCTTTGAAAGGATGGTCATGGCTCACATCAACACCACCACCCCAGACACCCTGGAACCACTCCAATTCACATAACGCCCCAACAGATCCACAGATGACGCAGTCTCTATTACATTCCACACTGCCCTCTCCCACCTGGACAAGAGGAACACCTAAGTGAGAATTCTGTTCCTTGACAATAGCTCAGCCTTTAACTCCACAGTTCCCTCAAAGCTCATCACTAAGCTCAGGACCATGGGACTTAGCACCTCCCTCTGCAACTGGATCCTGAACTTTCTGTCAGGTCACTCCCAGGTAGTGAGGGTAGGCAACAACACATTTGCCACGCTGATGCTCAACAAAGGGGCGTGCCTAGTCCCCTCTTGTACTCTCTATTCAACCACGACTGTGTGGCCGGGCACGACTCCAACATCATAATTAAGTTTTCTGATGACACAACGGTGGTCAGCCTGAACTCCGACGACGATGAGACAGCCTATAAGTAGGAGGTCAGGGATCTGGCAGTGTGGTGCCTGGTCATCAACCTCTCCCTCAACATCAGCAAGACAAATCGGTTGATTGTGGACTACAGGAAACAAGGGGTCGAGCACGCCCCCATCCACCTTAACGGGGCTGTAGTGGAGCGGGTCGAGAGCTTTAGGTTACTTTTTGTCCACACCACTAAGAAATGATCACACCAACACTGTCGTTAACCTTTTGCGACGAGCAAACCCGTATCCGGGTACGTAATCATAGCCTCAAATGCATTAGTATAACGCAACGGACATAAATAACCCTATAAACTTTTCCTATTCATGAAAATCGCAAATTAAATGAAATAAATATATTCAAACACAAGCTTAGCCTTTTGTTAACAACACTGTCATCTCAGATTTTCAAAATATGCGTTACAGCCAACGCTAGACAAGCATTTGTGTAAGTTTATCATGTCATAATGCTATGCTAGGCTCTGCTGACAGCAGGCAATATTTTCAAAAAAATAAGAAAAGCAACGAAATGAAATCATTTACCTTTGAAGAACTTCGGATGCTTTCACTCAGGAGACTCCCAGTTAGATAGCAAATGTTCCTTTCTTCCAAAAATATTATTTTGTAGGCGAAAAAGCTCCCGTTTCTTCACCATGCTTGGATGAGAAATCGACCGAAAAATGCTACAACTATAACGCCAAACTTTTTTCAAAATTAGCTACATAATATCGACAGAAACACGGCAAACGTTGTTTAGGATCCATCCTCAAGGTGTTTTTAACAAATATATTCGATAATATATCCGTCGAGGCAGTTGGTTTCTCATAAGAAGCGATTGGAAAAATGGCTACATCAGTATTTTACGCAAGGTTTTCTGCGGGAGACACCATGTGACCACATGCCATATATGGTCCCTTACAGCCATTCTTCAAGGGAAATGCCTAAAAAGACGTCACAATGCTGTAGACACCTTGCGGAAAACGTGGAAAACGTAAGCTCATTCGTAGCTCATTCACAGCCATATAAGGAGTCATTGGCATGAGGTGGTTTCAAAAAATGCGGCACTTCCTGGTTGGATTTTTATCTGGGTTTCACCTGTAACATCAGTTCTGTGGCACTCACAGACAATATCTTTGCAGTTTTGGAAACGTCAGAGTGTCTTCTTTCCAAAGCTGTCAATTATGTGCATAGTCGAGCATCTTTTTGTGACAAAATATCTTGTTTAAAACGGGAACGTTTTTCATCCAAAAATGTAAATAGCACCCCCTAAATCCAACTGGTTAAGAAGGTATGACAAAGCCTCTTTCCCCTCAGGAGGCTGACAAGATCCGGTATTGGCCCTACGATCCTCAAAAAGTTCTGCAGCTGCACCATTGAGATCACCTTGACTAGCTGCATCACCGTTTGCTATGGCAAGTGCTTGTCATCTGACCACAAGGCACTACAAAGGGTATTGCATACAGCCCAGTACATCACTGGGGTCAAGCTCTTTGCCATCCAGGACCTCTATACCAGGCGGTGACCGATGAAGGCCCTAAAAATTGTCAAAGATTCCAGCCACTCAATCCATAGACTGTTCTAACTGCTACCGCATGGCAAGCAGTACTGATCCACCAAGTCTGGAATCAACATGATCCTTAACAGCTTCTACCCCTAAGCCATAAAACTGCTAAATAGTTAGTCCTGGTAGCTATTGGTTAACTATTTAACTGCATTGTTCCTTTTTGCACTAACTATTTTGCCTCATCACATTCGCTGCTGCTACTGTTTATTATCTATCCTATTGCCTAGTCACTTTATCCCTACCTATGTACATTGCTACCTCAAGTACCTCGTACCTCTGCACATTACCTCGTACATCCGGAAAATCAACTCGGTACTCAACTATGTATATAGCCAAGTTATATTTGTCATCTTGTTTGAGTGTCCACATGAGGTAAAAAATGAACCTTTCTCCACAACTCCATCAATAGGTGCTAAAAAATATATCCACATATTGCTTATGCAATCAACCCATTATTCTTTGTCCATAGCTACCTACTTTAATACTGGTGTGTGCTAGTGCATAACAATTACATATTTTCTCCATATAGGAGGAAATGAATATAATCATAAATGTTTGTCCCATTGTCAAACCAGCTTTCCTGTACATCAAATCTGGATGAGTAACCAAATGTGGGAGATGCCATGGCAAAGACACATTGTACAGTACCAATCTGAAATCTTTCATTAATGCTGCCATTATTATTAACATTCTATAATGTACTCTCTCACCCGCCTTCTTATTTGTCACCCATCTCCCGGTGATGTGTTCTGCTGTGCGGGCATCAGCTGAGCGATGTAATAATGGAAAGAGATTAAAATAACCTGTTCTATCACTCTGTTATCTGTCAGTAGAGACACCACCACCACCATCATCTTCATCACCACCACCATAATTTCAACCATCCAGATGACTTAATCTACACATTCATATGAATTTGCATCATGGCGCCCATTCAGTGAAGAAAAATAAGAAATAAGAGAGGGAAAGTAAACGGATTGGAAATAAATGCCTGCTGATACAATATACTGTGGCAGATCAGAGAGAGAAGAGAAGAGAGAGAACGGATTTGACTATTCTTCAACAATATTGTGCAACTGGCAGCATCAGGCTGAATTGCGAGTAAAATTTACATTGACACGGTATTATTCCAAAACACAATAAACAAACAGATATAGGAGCAATTAATAACATGTATGAAAGTAGCTAGTAATAATGTTCATAGTCTGCTGTTGGCTTGGGTGAAGGGGGGGGCATCAATGTTACAGCCAGGGATAATCAGTCATATTGACAAAGACCAGGAGCTCTTCATAAGGGCACCTCACCGTCTCAGACATTCACTGTTTCCCTGTCATAGCTAGCCCCTCCTATGGAACTAGTCTTCCATGGATGAAAGTCCCTAGGCAACAACGAGCACCAACAGTCATCCCATCTCCGCAAACAGTCCTGAAACTCAGTGATTCAAGATTGCAGGTCATTGTTGTATGCAATCAAAAGTCAGAGATATAAAAAATGTTAAGTTATATGTACACATATACAACCCTCTGCCATGGCAATGATAGAACATACAGATCTTGATATTTATTAGTTAGAAATTAGAACAAATATTTACATGCCTTTGCAGGATCTCTTGATATGCACCAACTTCTTTTCAAGAGTCCAAATAAAAATAAAAAAATCGTATGAAAGTCAAATCAAAGTGTATTGATCGTATACACAGTTTAGCAAATGTTGTAGCGGATTCAGCAAAAATTACTATGTTAATACTTTAAAAAAAAGATAGTATGGTAACTACTGTCTAATAATAACAATGAAATAACAATAATTCAAAACAAAGACTTGCATTAAAAACTCTTAATATTAAGGATCTCTACAGATCGGTGTCCCACCCATGGGACAGTTGAAGAACATTTCCCAGGACATAAACATATCTGATATTGGCAGAAAGCCTAAATTCTTGTTAATTTAACTGCATTGTCCAATTTACGGTAGCTATTACAGTGAAAAAATACTATGCTATTGTTTGAGGCGAGTGCACTGTTAAGAACTTGACAAGTTATTAATAAACCAATTAGGCACATTTGGACAGTCTTGATACAAAATGTTGAACATAAATGCAATGGTTCATTGGATCAGTCTAAAAATGTTGCGCATACACTGCTGCCAACTAGTGGACAAAATATAAATTGCGCCTGGGTTGGAATAATACATTATGCCCTTTCTCTTGCATTTCAAATATGATTATACACAAAAATACAAAATAACAGATTTATTTCTTTGTATTATCTTTTACCAGATTTTTTGTCTTATATTCTCCTACATTATTTTCACATTTCCACAAACTTCAAAGTGTTTCCTTTTGAATGGTATCAAGAATATGCATATCCTTGATTCAAGTCCTGAGCTAGAGGCAGATAGACTTGGGTTTGTTATTTTAGGCGAAAATTGACGGATCCTTAATATACTCATACTATTGTAATGATATGTTATCTGGTTCGTAAGGGCAGCGTCGCCAACAAATTGTCAGCCAACATAACGGGTAAGGTAACTTATTTGAAAAGTTATTACTTGATTACGTTGAGTAGCAAGCTACCCGTTGATCATAAAGGCACATCTGTGATAGGAGGGTGGGGGGATTCACATCTAGCTCGGCTATTAGACTATTCTTTAGTAAAGGTTGAATAGTCTATTGTTCAGCTATTAGCCCTCCTCCCCTACTTGCAAAAATTGCTGTTCCCATCTCATTCCTTTTCCTTTTCCACGCATCATCATTCTGCTCCTGAGTGGCTCACTTGTGGGCGTGCTGGCAGGATATGGCAGCTTTTTGGTTGTGCGTCAAGAATTCTGCATACAGTAGCATGTTTGTATGAAGGTGTGGTTATTCACAGGCAAATTGTTACATGCTATGGAGGTACATTTGTTTCTTTTTGTCGAGAGCAAAACCTTTTATATTTTCAATCAAAAATCATTGTTCTGAAAGCAACTTTTTCAAAAGTCAAAGTTAAAGCGGACACCTACGAAGATGGCATCTCATATCTAAGCAGCCATGGGCTGTATTGACGTATCCTAAAAATGACATCTGCTGCTTTAGATTCAATGGTCATATCTCAGTTATTGTTTTCATATCTAAATAAATAAGCTGTTTTCTTTACTTTACAGAGAGTGAGCTGACGAAGAGGTCGAAAATGTAGATATTGCCAGATATTGTCACTGTCCGAGGAACAGGCTGTGGAAGCTTTATTGCTGGCAAAACCAGAGGTAATTCAACTGTTCTGTGTTCTTTTTCTCCATCTCTGCCTGTCTTGTTGTACATGGAACCTGTCTCACATGCATTAATTAAAAAACCTTTAAGATGTCAGCTGCTAATTGTCAGATTTACACCACATAAACACAGTCATTTTCACTGAAATATCTGTTGCTGCCAATTCTTGATTTCCCTGGGGTTAGCCTTCAAATAATCTCAGTAGTGAGACACATAGCCCTCTATATTCAAATGTTTCAGGTACACTCTGTAGGTGTCTGTGTCACATACAGTATCTTCTATTGACATTATCTTCAATTGATTGTCCTCATGACACCAGGTGAGACCACACACCCACAATAACAGCCTCTCTTCTTCACTTCATCTCTCTCCCCCTTCTCACTAAATACTCTAGGACATATCAGATGAACTCCTCCTGCATCTGAACTGGCTGACACAGAAGGCACAGCATGATCATAGGTGAGATGTCACTTGGTCGGGTCAACAGGAAGTATTATTAAAGAGATTCTTTACATTGAAATACAGACAGAGATGTAAGAGTCCCAGAGTTAATGATCCAAGGTCAATTTTGCATTACACCTCCTGATTTAAGATGACTGACCATGTTAGAATAAAAAAAACAAGGCTTAATCATGCTCTCTATCCATTTGTCTCTCGTCTGCAGGTATGTTTTGATGTGAGAGAGGAAGCCAGTCCAGTCATCACCACCTCACCCACTCGTAAGATAACCTTTGGGCCAACTGGGGGCCCAAGGCTGGTAAGGAGACACCACAATTGTGATGAACTAAGATAATTTTAGGGTAGCACTATAATTCAAGAATCATATCCTGTCTGCTGCTGTTCTTACCTCTTTCCCTTTCTGTCTTCTACACCTCTCTCCCCACCTCGTCTTTCTTCCTCGTTTTATAACGCACACCATATGTGCATTGAAGTTCAGATTGAACTAGTATTTATAATATTACAATTCTCATAAATATAATGCATTTATGTATTTATAACACCTGGATAATGAACTTCTTTCATTAAAGCATTTCACATTCTCCACTGGTTGAAATTAAGTATCTCATTGAAATACTATCCTGTGTCCTCAGATGAATGCAGATGAAGGGAGTTAGATATGCATAGTTTTTTTCTGTATATATGAATTACAAATCAATCATGTTTCTAGTCTATTGCTTAGTTACATTGTGTTTTCATTGATGTCCCAGGAGCAGGAGTGGTAAACATTGTTGAAGTGTATGATTGTAATACATACATGCAGACACAGCATCATTCAAATAATGGAGTTTGATATGACTGAAAAGTAATCTCTCAGAGATTCATACCTGAACCGCACCTTTATTTGCCAAGGATGTGTACATGATTAGTGAATATATTCAATGTACAGGCTACAATGTGGGAATTTAATGTGTGGTAATAACTACAATACATGTGTATATAGGACTTGCATCCTTGGCACAATGAAGTTGTTATATTCTACTCTATCCATAGGCATCATTAATGCCATTCAGATTTGATGTTTATACAAAACTATGATAGCTGAGGTTCATCGATTGGTATGAATATTAGTTCAGAACCTAACGTTTTAGGGTCCATACACAGATCGGCTACATACTGTAGCTAGCTACACATCCATAGGCATACAGTTGTTTTTATCCTTCTCTACACAATAAGCAAGTAAATAGTTAGCTAGCTATGTTACTTCAGCTGCATTGCAAGGCAAGCTTACACAATTATACATTCAATTTACAGTAAATGCTTTAGCTAACTAGATTCTTTACATCCACTGTTTCACAAGACGACAGCCTGGTTTGCTGGTTTTCTCAGGAGTCCCTAAAACATTAAACAACATGAATTACAAATTAGCTAGCTGGCTAATGTTGGCTAGTCAGATAACTTTCTAAATAGCGATTTTCTTAAATGACAAAAAATATGCACAAACGTTTGTCTCTACATTAACTAACATATCACTCTCAATTGTAAATTTTTTGCTTGACTCATAATGACATTATAACAAATAACATCTGGTTCCACCGTAATGCTTTGTCAGCCATCTTTGTTGAAGAACGCCCAACGGCAAGGGTGGCTCGCGTTAAAAATCGTCATTGGAACCAGTCGATATATTTGGTCATATAAAAACCTTGGGACCCAAATGCATAATGAGTGCTCTAACTCCCCCTTGTGGTGGTCTGGAGCAATGAAGCCGTGATGCTGAGTACTTCTATGTCCCGCGGTGCAAGCTCGCAACTTTTAAAGGAGGAACCACTGTATTTGTATGTAAGTGGTTTTAATGATGTGTCACCAGCATAGCATGTATTAAGGTAGTGTCTATAATGTTATCTCATCAGTATAGCTGATATTTATAGGGTAGTGTTTATAATGGTACCTCATTAGCATAACAGGTATTGATATGGGAGTGTCCATATTACCCCATCAGCAAAGCAGGTATTTACTGTATATGGAAGTGTTAATAATATTAACTCATCAGGATAGTGTCACATCTCTCCTCTTCTTTACCATTAGCAAGCGGAACGTCATTCACTTATTAACTTTAGCCAATGAGTACAGCACACTCAGGCATTTCCACCACACCTGGTGATTAAATCTATGGGTTCACTCGTGCAATAATCACATCCCTTTCTGTCAACCAATGGGCATCACTTTATGTTTTGCCGCAACAGTCTCCCAACAACTTTCCAACTCCCCAGTTATGATATTCGCGTGCCAGTTATGATTTTCATGTCTGTATTTTCGTGGAAAAGTTTAATTTCAATAATGATGTTTTCATTTCTCAAAATCATCGTCACATGATTAATAATACAAATCGGAATTAAAATGATACAGATCTGCTGATGCTAGAGTACCAGCCTCTGCCATATGGACATTGATTCACTGTGAGTCATTGGCAGCTAAAGAAATGAGCGCATGGAACTAAGAGAAGGCATGGAACTAGCAGTAGGCTATTCATTGTCAACTAAGTAAAAATACATAAAGCCAACAAATAAAACCAGAAAATATCTTGATGAAAATGCAGGTTATTTCAATCACATTCATCTCTCTATTCCCCCTGTAAAGGTATTTTATGACATTTAGCAGCTATATGATATCCTCAGAACATGACATATACCTCTTTCACACCGAAGCCTGGTGATTATCGAGGGGAAGAGGAACTAATATCATTCACAATGGATAAAATAGAAAAAACTGACTTCGATGACTTACTGTGTGAAGTGAATTTGTTTTTGTGAAAAACTGAGCTTATTAGTGGTGGTGAGTTAAGACAATTAGACATCCCCAAATTGGCACTTTCCTTAGTTAATGTAGCCAAATGACTGGAATTAATGGTACGTTTACTACTGGTGACATACTGTATGTAACAGAGAATTTATAAAAATGAACAAAGGGCAAACAATTAACACAAAAAAACAATGAATGTGCAAGAATTGTCTGGAATGTGTCAATATCTTTGCCACACCCCTCCCCTTCTTCCTGTCTCTACAGTTGAAATTATACTCAAGACACATTATCTTCACACATATTTTAGATGCATTGCTTTTCACTGACTGCCACATCTCAATAATCAGCCTACCAACTAGGCATATACTTCTACACGCTTGTGATTTGAAACAATCCACAGCTTTTTAAAGAAGCGAATGGTCCTCTGTGCCTAAGTCATGCGCTTTGTCGAAGTATTTTGAATGATTTTAATTTATATCTGTATAGACAGGAGTAATTACATAATTTAGGCACATTTATTTCAATTTACTTTAGGCTGCGGTGACTACTGTTCCCGAATCTTGTCCTATGCTTAGGCTACTCATCACATTAGGAGTTGTACTTTATTGTTATCCTGCAAATACTTTATTGTGAAGTATTTTCCCACTGCTATGAACATTGTTTCAAATTGATTTAATGATCACCTAATATATTCACTACAGTGTAGGCTGTGTTAATATTACTTTATTATTCATTGAACACTGGCATTATGAATAAATAACGAGTTAGTTTATCTAAATGAAAGGTTGACGCACTATGCATGCACGGGCCTCTAGTAACAAATCAAGGCTTCACCTGGGGAGCGGACACTGCAGTTTTTCCACTAACCCACTTTTCGCCAAAGCGAGTTTCACCTTGGAGTGGCAGTGATTGTGGGAAGCTGCTATTGAAATGGGGATAAACTGTGCTGGCAGTCCTCCAATTGCAGTTACCCAAACACACTGCTCCGTCCCTCCTTCGATCCCTCTGCCAGGAAGATAAATAAATAAATAAATATGAAGGCAGAAATACTAGCGCTGCTGCATCCTCCCGAGGATAACAAGAATAATGCCTTCATTTGCTGCAGGGCTTGACTCTGCACCAACTACAGACATGCCTTTTATGGCTGTAGTATTTCTGATTGGCATTCTAGGACAGCCATTTGAATTATTTAATAGAAAATCCCATTCCCCTAGTAGAGGAAAAGAAGAGATATGTTTGTTTTTGTGCGCTGTTGTGTGTATTCTACAAGGCCTCTTTTTATTTGTCTGTGCCTGTGTTTTCTCTCAGGCATGGAAGGATGAGTCGAACGTACACTCAACATTCTTTTGCCTCATAAACACTCAAAACAGCTGAAAATACCAGTGTGCAGATACAGTATACCAGTTATATTCATGTTTTTATTTTTTTTATTGAAGATCAGAATACAGATTATGACAATCCTATTTCACCACACACTCAACTCCTCAACTTAATGACAATGCGGAGCGTCTCCCGCTCCATCTATCTCCCCATTTCAGTCCGAGCGTACTGTAAGTGATTGAGCCTCACAGGGAATGGAATTGAAGGAATCTGGGCTTGGCTTCCATAAACCTGATCCATTTCCTGTCTTAGAGAAGATGAGTCAGTCAGTGGTGAGCAGGAATCTCTCCCCAGGGTCTTATGTGGGAATCTGCAGGTGTTACCTTATTCCTTTCCTCCTCTTCTCCCTCGCACTCTCTGAAGATGTGAGCATGCTACTGAAGGAACTGGAGGGAAGACTAAACGGATATAGTTCAACACAGATTCACAAAAATGCAGTAAAACTATTGCACTGTAGTTTAGATTTGACAACAAACTATTGTACTATCCATAAAATGTACACTACCGTCCAAAAGTTTGGGGTCACTTAGAAATGTCCTTGTTTTTGAAAGAAACTGGCCTTCTTTAGATTAGTTGAGTTTCTGGAGCATCAGCATTTGTGGGTTCGGTTACAGGCTCAAAATGGCCAGAAACAAAGAACTTTCTTCTGAAATTCGTCAGTCTATTCTTGTTCTGAGAAATGAAGGCTATTCCAAGTGAGAAATTGCCAAGAAACTGAAGATCTCGCGCAACGCTGTGGACTACTCTCATTTCATAACCTTGATTTGGTATAGTATGCTATTGCATCTGGAGGTTGATTCAATAATTGTAAGAAAAGGCAAGCGTTGCTATCAAGGGACTCTTTGACGAGACTCGGCCAGCTAGACTTGACCCTCCTGACCTCCACCCAGTCTCACCCCCACCCCCCCTCTTCCTTATCGGGTGTGATCACCAACCTGGCTGTCAGAAAAAAGCAGCATACAGATAAGGAAAGAAGAGGAGTGGGGGAAGCGAGAGAGGAAAGGAGTGGCTTGAAAATGTACTTCCTAAACTCTGGTTGTGGAAAACCCCAATTTACATTACAGGGAGGGGAAATCCACAGGGAGGTTTTAAGATTGATGAATAAAGTATGCAAAGAGGGGGGATGAGGAGGGGAGAGAGGGGGGAGAAGGGCGGTTGTCTGGGGTGACCCGCTTTAGCAAATGTGGCTCTGGGGAAAGGAAGAGAGAGAGCTGGTGGATTTAAGCCATACTTTTTGAGTAGTGAGAGGATAGGGGATATCACTCTACAAGCTCTCATGTGACAAGCGTTATATTTATCACAGTGTCATATTGGGTATTTAGGAGTGGGCTTTGGAAATGCAGTATTCCTTCCCCATCAGTACAGCAGGTCACAGCAAAACACTGAAAGGAACGGAGGGGGTATAGCCCTACTATACCCAAATACACAAACGTTTTGTTGTCCAATACACAGTGCATTAGCCCATGAAGATTTCACTGATCATTATTGCCGTGCGTTGGTTTTGCATTAGTGTGAACGTTGCAGTGAATTCGTTAGGTGTGTTTAGTCAATAGCCCAGCAATTGTAAACACTTCTAATAAAGCACTGTTCCGAACTGCTTGACATAGTTCCGTACGCCACTGGCAGAGAAAAATAAAATGGAATGGCGGTTTCTAAACGTGACACCTCATTGTATCCATCGCTTTCCCCAGTGTCATACTGTGCCATTAATGAAATGGCAGTTCAGGTGACTTACATGAGCTTAAAAGTACTAGAGGTGCAACCCTGGAATCTCAGGTCTTACTGTAGGAAGGGAGGCTGGAGAAGACCTGTCTCTCTAGTGCAGTTCTCTCAGTGGTGACAGAGAAGTTGTGGTGCGATTGGACGTTCAATTATGGCAGGTGTGATTGGACATTCAATTATGGCAGGCGGGGCTCCGATTGAACGTTACATGATGATTGGCAGGTCAGGAGAGCGGTTTCTTCCTGAGCAGATGTCAATGACCGAACTTTGTGTGTCTCCACAACTCTCTAGAGCACGAGGCTAATGTGAATAAGTGACCATAAGTATGTTTAGCACTTAATTAAGGTGGCTTGCTGCTGGCCTGGGAGAGAGAGGGGCAGTTTATTATACACCTGTCTCTCAACATTGTGGAGTGAACAGATAAAGTCTATTAAGAAGAAGACTGCCTCTTGACTGACAGGTGCAGGACTATGCCACTTGCTAAGGATGTACATTTTTGTTGTGGTCTGATTTTGTGATTTGTATTGTTATCTGGATGAAGCTCACTCCAAGACAGAGAGGACACCATATGTTACACAAACAAAATATCTTATTTGAAAATTTTTGTACAAAATATAACCCTGCATGCTACCCAATCCTAAATTGGCACTCAGCTTTTGTCCCTCCATTGTGAAATTAGCATGTATTCAGTGTTTTATCTATGTGAGGCAGCACCAGCTTTATGTTGTCACACTGTGTTTGTAATTGCACATCTCCATGTTGCGTGCCCACGGCTATACCATTCCAACTGTCCCATCCCCGCCAATCAAGGTAGTCGTAGCTTGGCTGTCATTGGTCAGTTCCACACTACAGTTCCTGTCCTTTCGGGGGGGGGGGCCCATTTGGGTCGTCGCGGTTGGCTACCTCACATCCTGTCAGACACCAGTTCCGTGAGGCACAGAAAAGCAGCCCCAGAAATGTAAAACACACTAGCAGTACAGATGTAGGATATTCATTTGTCCTGCAGCAACAGCAAATGTGAAATATTATGTGGATTATAATGAATGGACATTTTTGTAGGGTTTGATGAATTTTTCGTAAGGGTGTGGAAATTACAAAGCAGAAACTATTTATACCTCAAATACACTACACATTTAACATTTCCTGCATGACAGTAAAGTTCTCATGCAACAGGGTGATCACATTAAGATCCTACATCTGTACTTTGGCTGCAGTAGCGTTCCTGTTGTGACTTTGTTGGTAGAGGTTGGATCAATGTTAATGGAATATCTGCTTTCTCTGACAGAGATAGCTGTGATTGGCATTCTAGTAATAATCAAGTTCTTAGGGCTAGGCGTACGGTCATCGGGACACCTATCGACAACTTCCGGTGAAATTGGAGGGCGTACAATTCAAATAAATTATCATAAATTATGGATTTTAAACACCTAGGTACATACAAGTGTCTTATATCGGTTAAAAGCTTAAATTCTAACTGCATTGTCTGATTTACAATAGGCTTTACAGCGAAAGCAAAAGCGAAAGCATGCCATGCGATATTTTTTCAACCAGCACGGTCTTCGTAAATTCACAAATAGCAATTAAATATTCAATTATTTATCGAAAATCTTCCTCTGATTTGCAATCCCAAGGGTCCCAGCTACAACATGCATGGTCATTTTGTTAGAGAAAATCCTTCTTTATATCCCAAAAAGTATGTTTAGTTGGCTCCATCAATTTAACCTGTCACGCCTTGGTCTTAGTATTTTGTGTTTTCTTTAATTATTTGTTCAGGCCAGGGTGTGACATGGGTTTATTGTGTTGTCGTATTGGGTTTTTTGTAGGCATTGGGATTGTGGCTGATTAGGGGTGTGTCTAGCATAGGCTTGGCTGCCTGAGGCGGTTCTCAATCAGAGTCAGGTGATTCTCGTTGTCTCTGATTGGGAACCATATTTATGTAGCCTGGGTTTCACTGTGTGTTTGTGGGTGATTGTTCCTGTCTCTGTGTATGTTCACCAGATAGGCTGTAATAGGTTTTCGCGTTCTGTTTGTTGTTTTGTTTATATATAGTTATTTCATGTATCGCTATTTTTTCACTAAAGAACATGAGTAACCACCACACTGCAATTCGGTCCGACTCTCCTTCAACAGACGAACGCCGTTACAGAATCACCCACCACACCCGGACCGAGCGGCGTGGTAACAGGCAGCGACAGCAGGAGCAGCGAAAGGAGGAATGGACATGGGAGGACGTTATGGACAGCAGGAGTATGGAGTATACGACGTGGGAGTAAATAGACAGGTGGGTGGTCGACCCAGAGAGAGTGCCGGAGCCCGCCTGGGATTCACTGGAGCAGTGCGAAGAGGGCTATAGGAGAATGGAGTCGAAGAGAAAGACACGGCGGCGCAGAAAGAAACCCGAAAGTCAGCCCCAGAAATGTATTGGGGGGGGCTCAGGGAGAGAGTGGCAGAGTCAGGAGTCAGACCTGAGCCAACTCTCCCTGTTAATCGTGAGGAGCAGCGATCAAAGGACTTCTGGACTTGGGAAGAGATATTGGACGGAAAAGGACCCTGGGCACAGCCTGGTGAATATCGACGCCCCAAAGAAGAACTGGAGGCGACTAAAGCGGCGAGGCGCTGGTATGAAGAGGCAGCACGGCGATGCGGATGGAAGCCTGAGAGTCACCCCAAAAAAATTATTGGGGGGAGGCTCCCAGGGAGTATGGCGATGCCAGGTAGGAGACCTGCGCAAACTCCCTGTGCTTACCGGGGGGCTAAAGAGACCGGGCAGGCACCGTGTTATGCTAGTGAGCGCACGGTGTCTCCAGTGCAGGTGCATAGCCCGGTACGGTACATACCAGCTCTTTGTATTAGCCGGGCTAGAGTGGGCATCGAGCCAAGTAAGGTTGGGCAGGCTCGGTGCTCAAGAGCTCCAGTGCGCCTGCACGGTCCGGTCTATCCAGTGCCACCTCCACACACCAGTCCTCCGGTAGCAGCTCCCCGCACCAGGCTTCCTGTGTGTGTCCTCGATCCAGTACCACCAGTTCCAGCACCACGCACCAGGCCTTCATTGCGCCTCGCCTGTTCAGCACAGCCAGAGCCTTCCTTCCCTCTAGCGCTGCCGGAGCCTCCCGCCTGTTCAGCGCAGCCAGCGTTTTCCTCCTCTCCTGCGCTGTCGGAGTCTCCCGCCTGTTCAGCGCTTCCAGAGCCTTCCTCCTCTACAGCGCTGCCGGAGCCTCCTGCCTGTTCAACGCAGCCAGAGTGCCAGTCTGCATGGAGCAGCCAGAGCTGCCAGTCTACATGGAGCAGCCAGAGCTGTCAGCCTGCATGGAGCAGCCTGAGCCGCCGGTTTGCATGGAGCAGCCAGAGCTGGCAGCCTGCATGGAGCAGCCTGAGCTGTCAGTCTGCATGGAGCAGCCAGAGCTGCCAGTCCGCATGGAGCAGCCAAAGCTGCCAGTCTACATGGAGCAGCCAGAGCTGTCAGCCTGCATGGAGCAGCCTGAGCCGCCGGTTTGCATGGAGCAGCCAGAGCTGTCAGTCTGCACAAAGCTACCAGTCTGCATGGAGCGGCCAGAGCTGTCAGTCTGCATGGAGCAGCCAGAGCTGACAGTCTGCATGGAGAAGCCAGAGCTGTCAATCTGCATGGAGCAGCCAGAGTTGCCAATCTGCATGGAGCAGCCAGAGCTGTCAGTCTGCATGGAGCAGCCAGAGCAGCTAGATCCGCTAGTCAGCCATGATCTTCCAGATCTGCCAGTCAACCAGACTCTTCCAGATCTGCCAGTCAACCAGACTCTTCCAGATCCGCCAGCCAGCCAGGATCTGCCGGAGCCAACTACCTGCCTGACCTTCATCTCAGTACTGGGCTTCCTCTCAGTACTGGGCTTCCTCTCAGTACTGGGCTTCCCCTCAGTACTGGGCTTCCCCTCAGTCCCGGGCTTCCCCTCAGTCCCGTGCTTCCCCTCAGTCCCGTGCTTCCCCTCAGTCCCGTGCTTCCCCTCAGTCCCGAGCTGCCCCTCAGTCCCGAGCTGCCCCTCAGTCCCGAGCTGCCCCTCAGTCCCGAGCTGCCCCTCAGTCCCGAGCTTCCCCTCAGTCCCGAGCTGCCTCAGTCCCGAGCTGCCCCTCAGTCCCGAGCTGCCCCTCAGTCCAGTGGGCTTCTGGGTGAGGACTACGAGGTCATGGTCGGCAGCGAGGGTGGACTATCCCAGGACGCAAGGGGGAGGAACTAAGACATTTATGGAGTGGGGTCCACGTCTCGAGCCGGAGCCGCCACCATGGACAGACGCCCACCCGGACCCTCCCTATGGTTTTGAGGTGCGTCCGGGAGTCCGCACCTTGGGGGGGGGGGGGGGGTTCTGTCACGCCTTGGTCTTAGTATTTTGTGTTTTCTTTAATTATTTGTTCAGGCCAGGGTGTGACATGGGTTTATTGTGTTGTCGTATTGGGGTTTTTGTAGGCATTGGGATTGTGGCTGATTAAGGGTGTGTCTAGCATAGGCTTGGCTGCCTGAGGCGGTTCTCAATCAGAGTCAGGTGATTCTCGTTGTCTCTGATTGGGAACCATATTTAGGTAGCCTGGGTTTCACTGTGTGTTTGTGGGTGATTGTTCCTGTCTCTGTGTAGGTTCACCAGATAGGCTGTAATAGGTTTTCGCGTTCCGTTTGTTGTTTTGTTTATATATAGTTATTTCACGTATCGCTATTTTTTCATTAAAGAACATGAGTAACCACCACGCTGCAATTCGGTCCGACTCTCCTTACATAACCAGGCTGTAAAATTAAGATTTTCTGAAACATTGGACGAAATGAACTAAATTAAAAAGATAAGAGAACAATGAGAACAATATTCTAATGTGATATCTGTGTCACTAATAATAAATCAGGTGAAAGTATTTTTGATTTCCCTTCACATCTGCAATATGCTTAGTGCTGTTCAGCCACACAGTGACAAACAAAGATATTACCACCTTTCATGCCCTGCAGTGATAGAGACCTCCCTCTCCACCATACAGGTGTCCAGGTGTGCATCTCACCCCAGGTATGTGTGTGCCCTTGGCTTTGCCTCCCTGTTTACCGACACCTAGCCGTGTCCCCTCGTGTCCCTATTACTCCTTCACCCAAGGCCTTTAGCTGCATTATGGGATAGCAACAACACTATGACAGACCCAGCCCTGCATGTGTGCCCTCTCTACATCTACTATTGGCTGCTCTCCAAGAACCTGAAAAACAATGGCTGAAACACATATGTATCAAGTCAATTAGATTATTTGATACATGTGATTCATCTCGCTAATCTGTGTAAGGTGGAGGATTTAGAGTGTTTTGTCCCCCACCTGCGCTGTAGGTTACGCAGGTACGTACATGCACGAACGTGCACACAAACACACACACACACACATACACACTGTCCTATGGTCATGGCGACATTAATAACTGACTGTGAGGTCACTCCTTCCCCTTTGGTCCGGCAGGAGGTGTACGTCTGGCACCATCTGTGTCTAGTTGTCATAGAGATTAATCTAAGTTAAGTTTAATGCCGTGCTGAGGTTGGGCAACCGGTGACTGATTAGAGCCATGTCTGAAGAGAGACGTCTGATAATTGCCTTTCTGTTACACAGGTAAAGGGCATTCAGTGTCAAGGTTACTGGTCCTGTCCACTCTGTTTAAATAGGGGAGACATACAGGAGGCCTGTGTGTTGGTAATGGTGGGAGGGGGGAGTGGTGAAGGTGTGTGTGTGTGTGTGTGTGTGTGTGTGTGTGTGTGTGTGTGTGTGTGTGTGTGTGTGTGTGTATGTGTGTGTGTGCTAGTACACTACACATATACAAGTATGTGGACACACCTTGAAATTAGTGGATTTGGCTATTTCAGCCACACCCGTTGCTGACAGGTGTATAAAATCAAGCACACAGCCATGCAATCTCCATAGACAACCATTGGCGGTATACTGGCCTCACTGAAGAGCTAAGTGACTTTCAATGTGGCACCGTCATAGGATGTCACCTTTCCAACAGCCGAGTACTGTAATCGTCTGTTCTCGTTTGCAACACCCACTACCGAGCTTCAAACGGACGCTGTAAGCAACGTCAGCACAAGAACTGTTCATCGGGAGCTTAATGAAATTTGTTTCCATGGCCAAGCAGCCACACACAAGCCTAAGATGACTATGCGCAATGCCAAGCATCGGCTGAAGAGGTGTAAAACTCGCCACAAGTGGACTCAGTGGAGCATTGGAAACGCGTTCTCTGGAGTGATGAATCAAGCTTCACCATCTGGCAGTCCAAACGCTACCTGCCCCAATGCATAGTGCAAACTGTAAAGTTTGGTGGAGGAGGAATAACGGTCTGGGGCAATTTTTCTTGGTTCGGGCTAGGCCCCTTAGTTCCAGTGAAGGGAAATCTTAATGCTACAGCATACAAAGTCAGTCTAGACGATTCTGTGCTCCCAACTTTGTGGCAACAGTTTGGAGATGGCCCTTTCCTATTTCAGCAGGACAAAGCCCCCATGCACAAAGTGAGGTCCATACAGAAAGGGTTTGTCGAGATAGGTGTGGAAAAACTAGATCTGGCCTGCGCAGAGCCCTGACCTCAACTCCATCATACACCTTTGGGATTAATTGGAACGCCGACTGCGAGCCAGGCCTAATCGCCCAACATCAGTGCCGACCTTACTAATGCTCTTGTGGCTGAATGGAAGTAAGTCCTAACAGCAATGTTCCAACATCTAGTGGAAAGCCTTCCCAGAAGAGTGGAGGCTGTTATAGCAGCAAAGGGGTGACCAACTCCATATTAATTCCCATGTTCAACGAGCATGTGTCCACATACATTGGGTAATGTAGTGAGGATGTGTTTGTGTATTAGACCCTAATCAAAATTCTTGTTTTCACAACAATTTCCTGCCTTTTACTTCTTGCACCTGTTACAAATGCTGACATTTCTAGACTTTAATATGTGTTGCATTACCCATTGATTGTGAAGATCAGATATATATCACTAAATCATCTTCTTCCTGTCCTGTAGCTATGCCTTTTCGCTCTTTTGTCTTTTTGTTCAGTGATGCTTGGCATTTCTTGTCAACTTCCTTCAATGCTGAGATTATTTCTCCTTAAGCAGTCATCCAACGTCGTGTCACTATGCTGTTATCCCTCCTCAAGTGCCCTTAAGGCTGCCTTCAGAATGCTTCTCCACAGCCCAAGTAGCACCTTTCTCTGCAACTCTTAAAGATCACAAGAGCAAATGGCACTTCTGAAAAGGAATGCCTGTGACATTACTACCACTTCCAAGGTGGAGAGCAACTCAAGAGGAGTTGTTTCATAATTGCAGATATTTGCAATTGTGTTCCTTTTTATCTTAGTAGGAATTCAACGTCATTGGCTGAAAGTGGTGCACAGCGACCCGTGGCCACTTGAACCATGGCTGTGAATGGAGATCTGGAGGTTTATTTACTGTAACGACAGGACCCAGGGAGCAAGCGTGATTTACAACCACAGAGGTGGGATAGGCAGCTTTACTGCTCATTGACATTTCATTAGGTGTAAACTGCAGGACCAATCTGAATATGTCCTATATAAAGCCGTCAGCGAGTTGAAGAGTGTGTTGTCGGTGTTGGAAAAATTCCTGATGCGTCTCGTCTTATTTCTCCCTCTGAATGGACCAGTCACAGCTATCACTTCTGACATTCTCTCTCTCTCCCCCCCCCCTCTCAATTACCTGAGCTGTGTCGGCAGCGCCTCCATGTGTGAGTGTGTTTGTGTGTGAGTTTGAGTAAGACAGAGTGAGAAATAGAGAGCGAGAAAGAGAGATTGTAAAAGTCTGTTTGTATGTCTGCATAAGGCAGTGTCAGAACCAGGAACAGAACCGAAAACCATAAAATAATCTCATTTTTTGAAGAACCCAATCAGAACCCGGGACAAAGTAATCTATAGTGTTCCAGAACATAACCAACCTTTTAAAAGCATGGGAACCTGTTAATAATGTTCCGGCATTTTTTTCAGTCCCACAAAAAAACGCAACAAAGTGCCTATGCAAAGCCCTCACATATATTTTTAATTAACTTTTTCAATGCTAGGTAAGGATACTATAGTTATCACATTTCACGTTTATTAACTGCAAAAAGGTAAGATGTGTTTTTAATTCTGGTGCTGATCTGCACACACAAGCTTCTTAGCTAGCTAGTTATTCCTGCAATTCTACAAATTTTGTCCTGTGGTGCAGAGAAAAATGAGCACTTTTAAATCACGTTTTCTTGTATTTCTATACATTCTGCCATGTCTACTGTGTATTCATGTGATATTTGAGTGACTCAAACATTACAACAAAATCTATGGGCTTAAAAACCTAGCTAAAACATGTTAACTGACATGGGCTAGTTGATCTGGACATTTCTGACAAGTTATAAATAGCTCTCTAAGGTATGCAATGACTTACATGACAAGAGGAAAACTGATGAAAACTGAATTCCCAATTTTGAAATTGCAACTTGTCCTTTCTACTATTATAACTTTCAAGACAAAGTTGAAAGCCGGACTGTGTTCCTTTAAAAAAAGAAATGTGCCCCCCTGGCTGACCCATCGCAACCCACAGTTTGGGAACAACTGTGCTAAATGACTAAAACGTCAAGTGTAAATGTTTTACATACAGATCTCATATTACTGTTTTGAATTATTTAAAAAATATATGTATTTTTATTATTGATGTCACAAATACAGTATGTCATTTGTACAGTTCTTTATAAAAAGTTAACTTATTTTGTTACATTTGACTGTGTAGAACCTAGCAGTACTAATCTCTGAAATGAAACCATCAAGTGAGATTTTCTTTTTACAAATACATGTCATTAAACAACCTCATGCCATGATTAAATTGTGAAAAACAAACCAATCTTGATTTATTTAAATGTTAAAAGCTAATATACCAACATTTCTGAATATGTAAATATGACATTTTGGAATGAAACTCTTCATGAAAAGTAACAATGAAATGTTTTCCTGTATTGAATTGAGATTGAAACTCCTAAGGCTTCCACAGATCCTTTAATTACAGATCGCCTTTTTTATTCCCATTTGCACCTCACAAATGTGTGGTGGATCGTCCTGATGTTGAAGAACTCAGACTAGTCTTTATGAGTCATTCAAGCCCTCAGAAGTCTAGTTCCCTGTTCCTGGCAGGCACATCAACACAGACAGTTGAGAGCTAAGGATAACTGCTAGGTCCTAAACTGTGAGGGAATCAAGTCCTATCTCACCGTTCTATACCCTAGGTTAATGATGTGTTTACACCAGTGTCTATCCCTAGTCTGGTCACTTCAGAGAGACTAGTGAAGTTCATAGCTGTACAGAGTAGTGTATGTATCTAACATAACAATACAATCCCTTTGTTTGACATCCATACACCTTTGTCCTATTCAAAATGTAAATCTGTTTGTAGTGATGGTGACTACAGTGCAAGTGGGTGTACTAAACTTGACATTTGCAAATACAGATGAGATTGCAAATCATGGTTTTACTGCTGTCTCTTAGCAGGACAAGGCACATATTCCTTTATTTACACTCCTAGATTACTACCATCAGTCAGAGCGTAATACATTTCTTCCCTCATCAATAGGCAATCTGCTAAATGCATGTGGTGGATCAATTTCTGCAGCGTGGAGCGCCAAAATACAAAGCAACTTTCTTCTCTCCCTATCTCTCTGACGCACACACTTGTATGCATGTGCACACATACACACGATTGCATGCGTCTTCACACACATACGCACACACAGATATACACCCACATATGAAGGCACACACACACAGGCACACACACACACACACAGCATTCAGGAATGACCTACTTAAATAGAAACATTGCTTCCAGTCAAATGGTTTGCCTGTAGTGGGAAACAGAAGAAGTGGAGATGAGATGCATGAGAGGAGCTCTGTGTCTGTGATAATTCTTTCTTTATAATTCTACCACCAGGCTCTAAGGAACTCTAAGGCATCCATTACTCTTTAAAAAATATTTTTCATTGCTGAGTACATTACAGTTTTTTACAATCACTTTGGCACTAATATCAGAACCTAGTTGTCATTTTTCAAAACTCTAGACACAAAACTCAAAACAGTCATCACTTGTAACACAGGCTGTCCAATGTTCAAAACATTGCATTGTGCATTCATATCTTTAAAGAAACCTTGCACTTGCAGGATCATTGGTTCAAATAACTCCTTTATCATGAAATACCATAGTAACATTAATTTAGATCACCCACACACAAGATACCAATAGTTTCACTGTGTAGTTGTTCGTACAATCATTAAATACTGTAGTACAAAATATGTGATACATGTTTCAATATGCTACTACATGTAAATACATCACTGTAAAAGGACTAGTAGAGAGAATATTACAGACACTGGAATCATTGAAAAAAATATGACATTTATTGATAAAATGCAATAAAATCACAACATAGGTTTCTTTGAATCAAAGCAAAAATAATTAGCTACCAAAAAAGAAAAAAAACTAGTAAAACATCAACTGCAGTGTTTAACACCTGGCTTACTGTAAAAAGCCAAACAAAGGTTGATTACTGTACTTCTATATTTCCCTCAACCCTGTCTTGTGGATTTGGCCATAGGTTCTCATCCACATTTAGGGAAGAATCTTCGGGCATGGCGAATCCAGGCCTGACACTGGTCTGCTGTGATGTCATTGCATGCGTCATCCATGGCCTGGAGAAGGGAGGCTTGTATGTGAGGGCGCCTATCATATACCTTCCACCTCCATGTGGAGAAAAATTCCTCAATCGGGTTAAGGACAGGAGAGTGGGGGTAAGTACAGGGTGGTAAATTGTGGTTGGGCCTGAAACCATGCTTGTACCATTTGAGCATGGTGGAACCTGACATTATCCCACACAATGACAGGTCATCTACAGACCTGATTTAGCTCATCAAGGAAAGTTACATTCGAACAGCGCATCATGTGGCTGCCTGCAACTCAATATATAGAGTATATAGAGTAGAGAGCTTTAGATGTTGTTCGACCAAACATTAGAACAGGCAAGATGAGTAATCTAAGCCACTTTGACCGTGGTACGATTGATGCCACACATGGTGATTCCAGCATCTCAGAAACAGCTGCCCTCCTGGGATTTTTACGCACTACAATCTCTAGAGTTTACAGAGAATGGTGCGATAAACAAAACACATTCAGTGAGCGGCATTTCTGTGGGCCAAAACACCTTGTTAATGAGAGAGGTCAGAGGAGAATGTCCAGACTCATTCAAGCTAACAGAAAGGCCACAAATGCTCAAATAACAGCGGTTTAAAACAGTGTGCAGAAGGGCATCTCTTAACATACAACACCATGAATAATTCAGGCTGTTGTGGAGGCAAAAGGGGTCCTACCCAGTACTAGATAGGTTTCCCAAATAAGTGGCCAGTAAGTGTACAATAATTTCAAATCTGAAAACATGGTCTGGAAAAGTGGTACATGGGACCATAGAAACAGTGTCTGATGAAGAATGATGATGAAATATTACATCCATAGATAATATAGTCCAATTGGTTCATGTTCCACGGTAATTGGTGTCAATGGATCTCGTTATCCTGAAACTTTCATGATCTAAACATGGAATATTGTTTGTCAGTTTCCATAAAACTATGCATTAAGAGTAATGCAACAGTCACTTATAATTTTGAGCAGTTGTATCAATTGATAGAAAAGATCATTGTAATGAAATTAATAGACAGTCATCTCAGATGTAATGTGTGAATTGCATTTTGAAATGGTAATACTTTGATGTTAAGTTGTGTCATTTTGAACAGGTGATTTTAGTTCAATGAACAAATGATCTTAGCTTTATGTGTATAGACACTTTTGACACTTTTGGAAAAAGTGTTAGAGTTTAGAAAAACTTGCATTTTGATCATCGGTTGTGAGTGCTTTCCACTGTTTTCAGCTGCAAAATAAAGTTTTGAACCGGTTCGAAACCCAAAACAGTTACGGTTTATATAATTCCTTTCTGTTCCTTTTTAAATGTATGAAATCAACATTTTTTAACATTTCTCTCAACATAAAATTACTTCACCAATCGGTGCAGATAGAGCTGCTTGCTATGGAGTGGGCAAGCTATAGTTGTTTACATGCGTGATGCACAGACATGTGTAGGGAGCGAGATGAGTCTGGCATTTTGTGGGTGAGGTGAGAGCGAGAAAGGGTGGAGGAGGAGGCTTGGTTTGAAGTGTGGGCATCTTGTTATGACATGTATTATCTGAATTAGGCCCACTGAATTATACCTTTAGGAGGAGCTGCTTCTATGGAGGAATTTTCTGAACTTCTGAGAGTTGGCTTAACGTTGGACCAGAGAAGACCAGAGAGGTAGCTGAAGCTTTAAACCTGCACAATGTTCTCTCTGCCAACAAGAGGTGTGAACAGTTTGTCTGATAAACTGTGCTTATACCCATAGAAACAGATGTGGCATGCGCTAGGAGGACGGATACGAACATTCCATCCAAGCTAATCGATGGATATATAGCGTTATGCCACCCCCCCCAAAAAAAATCATACACATTGAAAATGTATTAATAAAAAAAACTGACACCAGTATTATTTTCCGCACACAAGCAATCATTTCTGGTGAAAAACCACAAATGTATGCATATGGCATTTGGAAATAAACTCTACATACCAATGAGAACAGTCTGTATCTTGAAAACGAGTCATTGTGATGTTGAGTATGTCTATGGCTGCGGCTGTGTCTATGTGTGAAGTCATCCCTGCATCGTCTGCCGTGTTTGTTTGGAAATCAATCCCTATCCTCCTAACGGCATCGGAAGTGAAGTCGCCTGTGATCTGTCTCTTTTATCAATCCTCTTTCTTTGAACGGCGCAATGACCACAAAGCCAGTGCACAAGACATCCCTGAAACACTCTCACACACACACACACACACACACTCACACGCACCACCCCTTCTTCCTTCTCCATCCCACCCACCTTTAACTTCGAACTGCAGATCAATGGCCTAAATGTAACACAATCAATGCTGTGGGTATTGTCTTAATGCCGGTGTGCCAAAAATAAGTCTGGTCATTCCATTTCACAGTTTCCTGGAATGGCAGCAAGGGATGAGTCATCATACAGTTCGTTCAGTAGTTCATTCATAGACATCTGCTCCGAGCGGGTGGTTGCTACGGTAGCGTGGCTTGGCGAGTGCAGAGAAGAGGCAGGTCAATACTTAATGGAACAGAATATAAAAGCTCAAATGAGGCAGCACTGTGTGTGTTTGTGGGAGCTCCTAGTAAGAAGTAATGGGTCACTAAACCACAACAAATATAACAAACACATTTAAGAAGGTCTGTGCAGCGGCCATTAGTAATTGAAAAAGAAAAGGTAACAAAAAAATGTGTCATTGAAATATGTCATATGAAGTGGGATTGGTGGTTCACTCTAATCAATGTCCAATTAGGAGTGTTAGAAATAATGTGTCAAAGAGACGGTTGTTCATTGGATGGCTTATTGATTAACACTAAAGTGTGATAGTTGCATGTGAATTAAGTGCAAGTGTACTGTATGGATTTCACAGTTCATACTTATCGATTATAACGTTTTTAAAACATCACAGTTCTAAGCTGCCGTGGTGTAAGCTCATTGATCGTCTCTCGAGGGACCTCTGTTTAGAATTCCTCATAGCTTTTCAGGTAACCAGTGAATTTCACAACTTTACGTTTGCCTGTCACAATCGTATGTTTTCAGAGATTTCCAATCTCTTTTTACTGAAAATACTTTATATGACCAGGTGCTCCCTGTGTCTGTGCTTTGGGAACGAGACACCAAAGGGAGACCATTATCTTGAGTTGATGGTCCTGAACTAGGGTGGTCACAGACACTGGTCCAGCTAAAACCTTTTCAGACTGCAGTTGGATCCTTATCCTTTATTAAGACGCTTTGTCAGTTTTCCTAACGATCCCCTCCTCTATCGCCCTCTCTTTGTCTGTTGAACTGTTTCAAATGGTATTTTTTTCAACAATTTTTGAGGCTTACACCCTGAAAGTTATGATAGTTCATACCTTGAAACCTTGAAACATTAAGATTGTTAATACAATGTTATAACTCCACAATAATGCCACTTTTTCTTTAGTTGTGAATTTCCAAACATGCTAATATTATTGAGTCTGTATGTGGGAGAGATGTGGACTCCGAGTACAACTCGTGTCACAAATTTTGTGACAGTTGACTTTGACATGAGCATATACTGTAAGACTTAAGTTGGACTTCACTTGGACTTCACTTGTAATAATCAAGAGACTCGGGAGACTTGGATTTCCCCCTCCCAAAATACCAGCACCAACTTCCTCTCGTGTTCAATTCTGTATTTCACTGTGAACATATATTCGTGGCAATTTCATTGCTCAAAGCAGGGAATTTCATTGGGTTATATTGGAAATGACCTTTAAATTATGTCCGGCATAGCGCTGTGGCGCCGGAAGGCGCGAAAAGAAAATTAGAGCTTGAATATACGCGCTCTGAGCAAGAGGTTCAGTGAATGTTTATTCTCAGCCAACCACAGACCTTTTAATGTGCATGTAGTGGGCAGGGAGAAAACAACAACACTTGATGTTAATTGGAAATGTCAGTCAAACTGTAGCTGTATTATCATCACTAGCTGTAAATAATCATTTGGAAGGTCTTTCTAATAGCAATGATCATTCAAAAAACATTTATTTCAGAATCTGTGTTCATTATGTAGGCCAATGTATTGTACTAGTAGATATAGTGTAAGGAAAACAGAAAATATAACTTGATTAAATAAAATTGCATTGAAATTGGTATAAAACACTTAACCATTGGACTCGAAATTCTAAATTAAGACTTCCCATTGTTACTTGTCTACTTGATTATAGAATCAAATGTTAAAGACTTGAGACTTGCTTAGGACTTGCTGAATTGCATCTTGGTCCCATCACTGGTATATGGACAAGTGAAGCTCCAGTGCATTCTGAATGTATTCAGACCCCTTTACTTGTTCCACATTTTGCTACATTACAGCCTTATTCCAAAATTGATTAAATTGTTGTGGTTGTTTTTTCTCATCAATCTACACGCAATATCCACTAATGAGAAAGCAAAACAGGTTTTTAGAAATGTATATAAAAAAACAGAAGTATGTCATTTTTACAAGTATTCAGACCCTTTGTTGGAGCGATTACAGCCTCTAGTCTTCTTGGGCAAGCTTGGCACACCTGTACTTGGGGAGTTTTGCCCGTCATTCTCTGCAGATTTTCTCAAGCTCTGTCAGGTTGGATGGGGAGCGCCACTGCACAGCTATTTTCAGGTCTCTCCAGAGATGTTTGATTGGGTTCAAGGCTCTCTCGATCCTAACTTGTCTCCGAGTCCCTGCCGCTGAAAAACATCCCCACAGCATGATGCTGCCACCACCATATTTCACCGTAGGGATGGTGCAAGGTTTCCTACAAGTGTCAAACTTGGCATTCATTCCAAAGAGTTCAATCTTGGTTTCATCACACCAGAGAATCTTCTATCTCCTGGTCTGAGAGTCCTTTAGGTGACTTGCAAACTCCAAGGAGGCTGTTATGTGGCTTTTACTGAAGCGTTGCTTCCGTCTGGCTACTCTACCATACAAGCCTGATTGGTGGAGTGCTGCAGAGATGGTTGTCTTTCTGGAAGGGTCTCCCATATCCACAGTCAAACTCTGGAGCTCTGTCAAAGTGAACATCGGGATCTTGGTCACCTCCTTGTCCAAGGCCCTTCTCCCCCGATTGCTCAGTTTGGCTTGGCATCCAGCTCTAGGAAGAGTCTTGGTGGTTTCAAACTTCTGCCATTTAAGAAAGATGGAGACCACTGTGTTCTTGGGGACCTTCAATACTGCAGAAATGTTTTGGTACCCTTTCGGAGATCTGTGCCTTCGACACATTCCAGTCTCTGAGCTCTAAGGACAATTCATTCGACCTCATTACTTGGTTTTTGCTCTGGCATGCACTGTCTACTGTGGGACCTTATATAGACTGCTGTGTGCATTTTCAAATCATGTCCAATCAATTGAATTTACCACAGGCAGACTTCAATAAAGTTGTAGAAACATCTCAAGGGTGATCAATGAAAACAGTGATGCAAAAAAAAGCAGGTGATGCACCTGAGCTCAATTTAGAGTCTAATAGCAAAGGGTCTGAATACTTATGTAAATAAGGTATTTCTGTTTTACATTTCTAAAAACCTGTTTTCGCTTTGTCATCATGAGGTATTGTATGTAGATTGATGAGGATTTAAAAAAATCTACTTTAGAATAAGGCAGTAATGTAACAACATTATGAAAAAGTGAAGCAGTTTGAACACTTTCTGTTTGCACTGGATGTTACCATGCTATTCTGTAACCGCCACAAGAAAATCTAATTATACAAGTAAAAAAACACATTATTTGCTGAATAATATGAATTGCTATGACCACAGGTGTCACGTGTGCTCCCTCTCCAACCTCTAGGTTACCAGGCTGCTCGTTATGGCGCACAACTGTCACCATCGTAATGCGCACCTGTGCGTCATCAGACTCACCTGGACTCCATCACCTCCCTGATTATCTTCCCTATATATACAGTTGAATTCGGAGGTTTACATACACCTCAGCCAAATACATTTAAACTCTGGTTTTCACAATGACTGACATTCAATCCTAGTAAAAATTCCCTGTCTCAGGTCAGTTAGGTTCATCACTTTATTTTAAGAATGGGAAATGTCAGAATAATAGTAGAGAGAATAATTTGGCTCAGCTTATATTTCTTTCATCACATTCCCAGTGGGACATACGTTTACATACACTCAATTATTATTTGGTAGCATTGCCTTTAAATTGTTTAACTTGGGTCAAACGTATCAGGTAGCCTTCCACAACCTTACCACAATAGGTTGGATGAATTTTGGCCGCTTCCTCCTGACAGAGCTAGTGTAACTGAGTCAGGTTTGTAGGCCTCCTTGCTCGCACATGCTTTTTCAGTTATGCCCACAAATGTTTTACTGGATTGAGGTCAGGGCTTTGTTATGGCCACTCCAATACCTTGACTTTGTTGTCTTTAAGCCATTTTGCCACAACTTTGTCATTGTCCATTTGGAAGAGCAATTTGCGACCAAGCTTTAACTTCCTGACCGATGTCTTGAGACGTTGATTCAATATATCCACATAATTTTCCTACCTCATGATGCCATCTATTTTGTGAAGTGCACCAGTCCCTCCTGCAACAAAGCAACCCCACAAAAACATGATGCTGCCACCCCCGTGCTTCACGGTTGGGTTGGTGTTCTTCGGCTTGCAAGACTCCTCCATTTTCCTCCAAACATAACGGTCATTATAGCCAAACAGTTCTATTTTATTTAATCAGTCCAGAGGACATATCTCCAAAAAGTACAATCTTTGTCCCCATGTGCAGTTGCAGACCGCTTTTTTTATGGAGGTTTTGGAGAAGTGGCTTCTTTCTTACTGAGCAGTCTTTCAGGATATGCTAGGACTCATTTTACAGTGGATATAGATACTTTTGTACCTGTTTCCTCAAGCATCTTCACAAGGTCATTTGCTGTTGTTCTGGGATTGATTTGCACTTTTCGCACCAAAGTACGTTCATCTCTAGGTGACATAACGCGTCTCCTTCCTGAGCGGTATGACGGCTGCGTGGTCCCATGGTGTTTATACTTGCGTACTATTGTTTGTACACATGAACGTGGTACCTTCAAGCATTTGTAAATTGCTCCCAAGGATGAACCAGACTTGTGGAGGTCTACAGTTTTTTGGCAGTCTTGGCTGATTTCTTTTGATTTTCCCATGATGTCAAGCAAATAGGCACTGAGTTTGAAGGTAGGCCTTGAAATTCATCAACATGTACACCTCCAATTGACTCAGATGATGTCAATTAGCCTATCAAAGGCTTCTAAAGGTATGACATCATTTTCTGGAATTTTCCACGCTGTTTAAAGGCACAGTCAATTTAGTGTATGTAAACTTCTGACCCAATGGAACTGTGATACAGTGAGTTATAAGTGAAATAATCTGTCTGTAAACAATTGTTGGAAAAATTACTTGTGTCATGCACAAAGTAGATGTCCTAACCGACATGCCAAAATTATAGTTTGTTCAAAATAAATGTGTGGAGTGGTTGCAAAACGAGTTTTAATGACTCCAACATAAGTGTATTTAAACTTCCGACTTCAACTGTATGTCACTCCCTTTAGTTCCTTCCCCAGGTGTTATTGTTTTTGTTCCAGTGTCATGTCTGTGCATTTTTTGTGTTTCTTGTTGTGTTTATTTATTAAAACACTCACTCCCTGAACTTGCTTCCCGACTCTCAGCGCACTCGTTACAGCAGGGCAACCCCCAACATGGCTTTCTAAATTGATCGTATGAGTAAAAGCAAGAATAAACTCCAGCTTTTTATTGCCACATTGTATTAAAAACAGGCAAATAAATACATAAATAAAATAGGGAAACACTTTATATTAAGGTCCCTTAATAAACCAATTATAAACAAAGAGTTGACATACTATGTATTAATCATTATTCTTACATTTGTAAATGTAAATAATCAATCTCTAGTCATTCACACATTGATAAACATTATTTTAATGTATTAATTAATTATTCAAGATAATGTGTTTGATTATAGTCTGTTCACAGTTTATAAATTATTAATGATGTACTATTAATGTGCTTGCAAACCAGTTACAGTGGGGCAAAAAAGTATTTAGTCAGCCACCAATTGTGCAAGTTCTCCCACTTAAAAAGATGAGAGAGGCCTGTCATTTTCATCATAGGTACACTTCAACTATGACAGACAAAATTAGAAAAAAAATCCGGAAAATCACATTGTAGGATTTTTTATGAATTTATTTGCAAATTATGGTGGAAAATAAGTATTTGGTCACCTACAAACAAGCAAGATTTCTGGCTCACACAGACCTGTAACTTCTTCTTTAAGAGGATCCTCTGTCCTCCACTCGTTACCTGTATTAATGGCACCTGTTTGAACTTGTTATCAGTATAAAAGACACTTGTCCACAACCTCAAACAGTCACACTACAAACTCCACTATGGCCAAGGCCAAAGAGCTGTCAAAGGACACCAGAAACAAAATTGTAGACCTGCACCAGGCTGGGAAGACTGAATCTGCAATCGGTAAGCAGCATGGTATGAAGAAATCAACTGTGGGAGCAATTATTAGGAAATGGAAGACATACAAGACCACTGATAATCTCCCTCGATCTGGGGCTCCACACAAGTTCTCACCCGTGGAGTCAAAATGATCACAAGAACGGTGAGCAAAAATCCCAGAACCACAGTGAATGACCTGCAGAGAGCTGGGACCAAAGTAACAAAGCCTACCATCAGTAACACACTATGCCGCCAGTGACTCAAATCCTGAAGAAGAATCCAGAAGAAGATTGGGAAAATATAACTTTTTGGTAAAAGCTCAACTCGTCGTGTTTGGAGGACAAAGAATGCTGAGTTGCTTCCAAATAACACCATACCTACTGTGAAGCATGGGGGTGGAAACATCATGCTTTGGGGCTGTTTTTCTGCAAAGGGACCAGGACGACTGATACGTGTAAAGGAAAGAATGAATGGGGCCATATATCGTAAGATTTTGAGTGAAAATCTCCTTCCATCAGCAAGGGCATTGAAGATGAAACGTGGCTGGGTCTTTCAGCATGACAATGATCCCAAACATACCGCCCGGGCAACGAAGGAGTTGCTCCGTGAGAAGCATTTCAAGGTGCTGGAGTGGCCTAGCCAGTCTCCAGATCTCAACCCCTTAGAAAATCTTTGGAGGGAGTTGAAAGTCCATGTTGCCCAGCAACAGCCCCAAACATCACTGCTCTAGAGGAGATCTGCATGGAGGAATGGAAAAGTGCGTGTAAACCTTGTGAAGACTAACAGAAAATGTTTGACCTGTGTCATTGCCAACAAAGGATATATAACAAAGTATTGAGATAAACCTTTGTTATTGATCAAATACTTATTTTCCACCATCATTTGCAAATAAATTCATAAAAAATCCTACAATGTGATTTTCTGGATTTAGTCATAGTTGAAGTGTACCTATGATGAAAATTACAGGCCTCTCTCATCTTTTTAAGTGGGAGAACTTGCACAATTGGTGGCTGACTAAATACTTTCTTGCCCCACTGTATAAAGAAGTTATTGTCCACTCGTGATTGTTTAGAAAAAATGTGTTAATTTTTGATTAATGGTTTGACTCCCCATTTATATACAGTTGTGGACAAATTTATTGGCACTCTTACATTTGTATTAAATTATTCCCTAAAATTAAATACATTTAAAAAAATGTTCGGTCACCACTCCTTGTTACTCTATAATCAACATTGCAGAATTTATTTTATTTTTGGAAACATAAGTTTCCCGTTTCAAATGAGAAAACAAAATTATTGCCACCTGTCACAGAGCTCATACTTTGTTGCATAGCCTTTGACCAATATACAGTGCCTTGCGGAAGTTTTCAACCCCCTTGGCATTTTCCTATTTTTCCTATATAGTTTTTATTGTGAAACAAACAAGAAATAAGACAAAAAAACAAAAATTGAGAGTGCATAACTATTCACCCCCCCAAGTCAATACTTTGTAGAGCCACCTTTCGCAGCAATTACAGCTGCAAGACACTTGGGGTATGTCTCCCTAAGCATGGCATATTTAGCCGCTGGGATTTTTGGCCATTCTTCAAGACATAATTGCTCCAGCTCATTCAAGTAGGATGGGTTCCGCTGGTGTACAGCAATCTTTAAGTCATACCACAGATTCTCAATTGGATTGAGGTCTGAGCTTTGTCTAGGCCATTCCAAGACATTTAAATGTTTTCCCTTAAACCACTCGAGTGTTGCTTTAGCAGTATGCTTATAGTCATTGTCCTGCTGGAAGGTGAACCTCCGTCCCAGTCTCAAATCTCTGGAACACTGAAATAGCTTTCCCTCGAGAATTTCCATGTATTTAGCGCCATCCATCATTCCTTCAATACTGACCAGTTAACGTCTTCGATATAGGGGGCGCTCTTTTAATTTTTGGATAAAAAAACGTTCCCGTTTTAAACAAGATATTTTGTCACGAAAAGATGCTCGACTATGCATATAATTGACAGCTTTGGAAAGAAAACACTCTGACGTTTCCAAAACTGCAAAGATATTATCTGTGAGTGCCACAGAACTGATGCTACAGGCGAAACCAAGAGGAAATGCCCCAGATTCTGAAGGCGCTGTGTTCCAATGTCTCCTTATATGGCTGTGCCAGGAATGAGCCTACACTTTTTGTCATTTCCCCAAGATGTCTGCAGCATTGTGACGTATTTGTAGGCATATCATTGGAAGATTGACCATAAGAGACTACATTTACCAGGTGCCCGCTTGGTGTCCTCCGTCGAAATTATTGCGTAATCTCCAGCTGCGTGCAATTTTCCATTTGGTTCAGAGGAGAAACCAAACTGCCACAAATTATTTATCATCGAATAGATATGTGAAAAACACCTTAAGGATGATTCTAACACAACGTTTGCCATGTTTCTGTCGATATTATGGAGTTAATTTGGAAAAAAGTTTGGCGTTGTAATGACTGAATTTTCGTTTTTTTTTCTTAGCCAAACGTGATGAACAAAACGGAGCGATTTCTCCTACACAAATAATATTTTGGGAAAAACTGAACATTTGCTATCTAACAGAGAGTCTCCTCATTGAAAACATCTGAAGTTCTTCAAAGGTAAACGATTTTATTTGAATGCTTTTCTTGTTTTTGTGAAAATGTTGCATGCTGAATGCTAGGCTTAATGCTATGCTAGCTATCAATACTCTTACACAAATGCTTGTGTAGCTATGGTTGAAAAGCATATTTTGAAAATCTGAGATGACAGTGTTGTTAACAAAAGGCTAAGCTTGTGAGCCAATATATTTATTTCATTTCATTTGCGATTTTCATGAATAGTTAACGTTGCGTTATGGTAATGAGGTTGAGGCTAGAGGTTAACCAGTCCCTGCCGATGAAAAACATCCCTACAGCATGATGCTGCACCATCAAGCTCCACTGTGGAGATGGTGTTCTCGCAGTGATGCGAGGTCCATTATCCATTTTGCATGGTATTTGAAAATGTACAATTCACATTATATCTTACGAATTGCAATTTTGTGTGAATTTTGTTTGAATTTTGTATGAATTTGCAATAAGTGTGATATGTTACGAATTCCACTTTTCTGTTGCTAATCTTAGCTAGGTGGCTAGGCTTAAGGCAAGAGTTAGTGTAGGGTTAGGGGAAGTGTTAGCTAACATGCTAAGTAGTTGCAAAGTAGCTAATTATCTAAAATGCTAAAGTTGTCCGTGATGTGATTTGAACATGCCCGTCCTCCACGACTAGCCTCCCTCCTTTTGTTTCTGGCTTATTAAAAAGCGACTGAACTTCCTGATTTGGCTTCATGGGTGTGTTATGTTCACATGAAGTACCCTGGCAGGTACTTTTGCTTGTCCCTCCTGAGTCACCATAGCAACAACATAGTCACTTCCTCAAAATAGTCACTTCCTGTAAATAGTCAGAATGATTGTTGGAAAAATCAAGAAATCTGTAAATAATTTTGACATTTTTGCTGAGTAGGTTTTTCTGAATTTTGCTGAGTCGCTAAGGTGTTTGGTGCAGTATTTCTCAAGTTAAAATATGTGCATGAAAAACTAGTCAGTGCACTGCATATAGTCAATCGAGTCTGGAAAGTCTGGCTTCACACTCAGGATTTATTTCTGAGAACAATAACATGTCTTCAACTTCATCTTCTGCAAGCCATCAAACTATTGTAAATAAAGCACAAGTGACACAAACTAGTGCCTAAACTCACATGCTAGCTTTGTGTTTGTCAATAAAGCTATCATTAAATAGTACATGGCAGGCACAATGAGCAACTAGGCTACAATCAGTTTATCAATTCACTGGCGAGTGGCGATGTGTGTGCTTCTTTAACTATTACAAGACTGTATGTCTGTCTGGAAGTCTTTCATAGGGAATCATGTATCAAAACAGGTTGTGGGGAGATGGAAGATGCTCTCAAATTTGTTTTGGAATATTGACAAATTGCAGCTCTGATCGTCTCAATTCTCATTTTGCCCCAAAATGTGGCGGACTCAAATGTGGACACTATCATACACATCAGCAAGTGGCCACTCCATAATGGGCTTAGGGCAAAGGCTTATTTCAACATAACATTGGTGACATGTTGTGTTATGTAAACAAGTCTGAGGTGCTGCGTAATAGACAGCTCTGTCTCACTGTCTGGAGGTTCTGGCTGCTATGATTGGATAGAGTGCACACAGCTGATAGAGTGTAATTAACACAGCTGCTTTTCTCCTGTTTGTGGGCACTGGGCAAGTGAGCATGATCGTAATCCATACCCAAACCCAGTATGTCGTGACAAATTCACTTACAAAACTCCGTTTTTGACGAGACTGACTTAAATGACAAAAAAACGATCCTATTTAAACTTTGTCAATTTTGACACTATAATTTGTTTCTGACTCACATCAATGTCACAAAGGCTGTTTAAAACCAGAGAAGTTGGTTCTAAGAAGCAGTTGACCTTTAAGTAACCTTCTGTCTTATGTAACTATACCAAACATTACTATTATACTAATTTGAGTGTCACAAATGTACTATGTTACATTTAGTCTTTGAGGCCAGGCTGACATATCTCTGCATGATCATTTCCCAACACACATTAATGCCCCGAGGGTGACACATTTATTTTGGATGCGTGTGAAGCCGAGAGTGTTAATTAATATAATTTGAGGTGATTAATACATAAAATAAATATTTGGAACTTATTTATCGCTTCTGCAAAGGCAGAAGGAAGTCAATTCCAGATAACTTTCTTTACCTTTGGGCTTGTAATACTTAACCAGCACTTAACCCCTAGGTAAGAATAATCAACCCTTCCATTAAGACTGCAATCTTTAAAAAACATCAGATTGAATATTATGTGGAAATCAACATGGGAAAAGTGTCTTCACAGATGTCATGACTGTTCTGTAAGGATCCAAATAGGTCTGATCAGCTTTGCAATAAATAACTTCAGCCAGACCCCATCTCACCCGCAGAGAGGGGAGAAGGAAGCTGGTGGGGTGTTGACAGCTCACACCCTCTTGTAAATCAAGGAGAGAACATCCCTCTCCAATGTTCACCACAGGAAAGTGCATTTGTTATCCTGCCAAAACTCGTACACGTTCTAAAGCGAATACTGGAACAATATTTCTAACAGAGAACGTGGGGAATAGTCAGAGGTGACCCAGAGACCCCGAATGTCATTTGGTTATTTTGTGACGTCATTAAAAATGTTATAAAGGAATCCACAATACATGTATACATAATACATGTACAAAGTTTCCATCCCCTACGTTGTGTATGAAAAATTATGAACGTGTTTTTGTTAAGAGAGGAATATGATCTTAGAAACTATAAGAGAAAATTGTTTAGTGAGGTCATAGAGCACGTCAGCCAACAGAACCGCCCATTTTGAACTAACTGTATAAAACGATGGGTGAAGAAGTAACATTTCAGACCAGAAAGACATTTAGCTGCATCTGCACACTTAGAGTGACCTAAACTTTGAATCTCAACACAAGGTAGAGACCATAGTCACCTCCCGGACAATCACTGGTATGGCTGATTCGCTGTCCTAAATAAAGTATATAGAAAAGTACATTTAATGGGACCATTCTACTACTCTCTTCCAACCATCAAATATTCTACTACTCTCATCACCCCACTGAAAACCATCAACAAGGCTGGTTAGCCTATCTTCAAATCAAATCACGTTTTATTGGTCACATACACATGCTTAGCAGATGTTAATGCGTGTGTTGCTAAATGCTTGTGCTTCTAGTTCCGACAGTGCAGTAATATCTAACAAGTAATCTAACAAATTCACAACGACTACCATATACACACAAATGTAAAGGGAAGAATGAGAATATGTAGATATACATATATGGATGAGCGATTGCCATGCGGCATAGGCAAGATGCAGTAGATGGTATAGAATACAATACATACATATGAGATGAGTAATGTAGGATATGTAGACAGTATTAAAGTGGCATTATTTAAAGTGACTAGTGATACCTTTATTAATCCTTTTATTAAATGTATTAAAGTGGCCAGAGATTTGAGTCTGTATAGTGGTAGCAGCCACTCTATGTTAGGAGTGCCTTTTAGTTGTGGGTGGGCAATTGCTGTACCAGGTGGTGATAGAGACTGACAGGATGCTCTCAATTGTGCATCTGTAAAAGTTTGTGAGTGTTTTTGGTGACAAGCAAATTTCTTCAGCCTCCTTAGGTTGAAGAGGTGCTGTTGCCCCTTCACCACGCTGTCTGTGTGGGTGGACCATTTCGGTTTGTCCATGATGTGTACACCGAGGAACTTAAAACTTTCCACCTTCTCCACTCCTTGATGATTGAGTTGGAGGCATGCATGGCCATGCAGTCAAGGTGGAACAGGGAGTACAGGAGAGGGCTGAGAACGCACCCTTGTGGGGCCCCAGTGCTGAGGATCAGCGGGGTGGTGATGTTGTTTCCTACCCTCACCAACTGGCAGCCTATCAGAAAGTCCAGGACCCACAAGGGTGCGTTCTCAGCCCTCTCCTGTACTCCTGTTCACATGGAATAAACAAACATACAGCCAATGATACAGTAGAAAAGTATATATACAGTGCCTTGCGAAAGTATTCGGCCCCCTTGAACTTTGCGACCTTTTGCCACATTTCAGGCTTCAAAACATAAAGATATAAAACTTTATTTTTGTGTGAAGAATCAACAACAAGTGGGACACAATCATGAAGTGGAACGACATTTATTGGATATTTCAAACTTTTCTAACAAATCAAAAACTGAAAAATTGGGCGTGCAAAATTATTCAGCCCCCTTAAGTTAATACTTTGTAGCGCCACCTTTTGCTGCGATTACAGCTGTAAGTCGCTTGGGGTATGTCTCTATCAGTTTTGCACATCGAGAGACTGAAATTTTTTCCCATTCCTCCTTGCAAAACAGCTTGAGCTCAATGAGGTTGGATGGAGAGCATTTGTGAACAGCAGTTTTCAGTTCTTTCCACAGATTCTCGATTGGATTCAGGTCTGGACTTTGACTTGGCCATTCTAACACCTGGATATGTTTATTTTTGAACCATTCCATTGTAGATTTTGCTTTATGTTTTGGATCATTGTCTTGTTGGAAGACAAATCTCCGTCCCAGTCTCAGGTCTTTTGCAGACTCCATCAGGTTTTCTTCCAGAATGGTCCTGTATTTGGCTCCATCCATCTTCCCATCAATTTTAACCATCTTCCCTGTCCCTGCTGAAGAAAAGCAGGCCCAAACCATGATGCTGCTACCGCTATGTTTGACAGTGGGGATGATGTGTTCAGGGTGATGAGCTGTGTTGCTTTTACGCCAAACATAACGTTTTGCATTGTTGCCAAAAAGTTCAATTTTGGTTTCATCTGACCAGAGCACCTTCTTCCACATGTTTGGTGTGTCTCCCAGGTGGCTTGTGGAAAACTTTAAACAACACTTTTTATGGATATCTTTAAGAAATGGCTTTCTTCTTGCCACTCTTCCATAAAGGCCAGATTTGTGCACTATACGACTGATTGTTGTCCTATGGACAGAGTCTCTCACCTCAGCTGTAGATCTCTGCAGTTCATCCAGAGTGATCAAGGGCCTCTTGGCTGCATCTCTGATCAGTCTTCTCCTTGTATGAGCTGAAAGGTCTTGGTAGATTTGCAGTGGTCTGATACTCCTTCCATTTCAATAGTATCGCTTGCACAGTGCTCCTTGGGATGTTTAAAGCTTGGGAAATATTTTTGTATCCAAATCCGGCTTTAAACTTCTTCACAACAGTATCTCGGACCTGCCTGGTGTGTTCCTTGTTCTTCATGATGCTCTCTGCGCTTTTAACGGACCTCTGAGACTATCACAGTGCAGGTGCATTTATACGGAGACTTGATTACACACAGGTGGATTGTATTTATCATCATTAGTCATTTAGGTCAACATTGGATCATTCAGAGATCCTCACTGAACTTCTGGAGAGAGTTTGCTGCACTGAAAGTAAAGGGGCTGAATAATTTTGCACGCCCAATTTTTCAGTTTTTGATTTGTTAAAAAAGTTTGAAATATCCAATAAATGTCGTTCTACTTCATGATTGTGTCCCACTTGTTGTTGATTCTTCACAAAAAAATACAGTTTTATATCTTTATGTTTGAAGCCTGAAATGTGGCAAAAGGTCGCAAAGTTCAAGGGGGCCGAATACTTTCGCAAGGCACTGTACATTGTGTGCAAATGAGGTGAAATAAGGGAGGTAGGCCATAAATAGGCCATGGTGGCGAAGTAATTGCAATATAGCAATTGAATACTGGGATGGTAGATGTGCAGAAGATGAAAATGCAAGTAGAGATACTGGGGTGCAAAAGAGTGTCATGACGTTGCCCTCTTTGGGTGTGGCGAGCCCCATCCCCCTCTCCCTGCCTCCCCCTTTCCTCCTTCAACTTGGCTGCTGCGGTCAGAGAGACGTCGTAAATTCCTGAGGATCTCCTCCTCCTCCACACAGTATAGAGAGAGTACATTTTCATAGAGGACAGGGGAATTTCTTCCACCTCACAGAACTCGAGGTCTGAACAAATTTCATGTTCCGGAGAAAGTATAGAAGATCGGTGAAGAATCCAGCAACAAACTGGTCTGTTTGTTAGAACTTATGGAAGCTCATGGGAGACGGTGTGGCCACATTACCATAACGCTGTTTATATAATAGCCTCAGATATGAGGTTTACATATAATTGTTGTATAAGATGAATAAGTGAGTATGATACTGTTTATACAATTTTACAATGTGATTTTGGACTGTATAATAAAGGGATAATAAAGGGAATTGGAGTTAACTAAATCAGAGGACCGCCCCTGAGCCCAGGTAGGGTCAGGCGTCCTGGGACAGCCCTTTTCTGCAATTCCGAATAAAACCCAACTTTGAGAAATTATCACCAGACCATGTTTTTCTCCAATAGGAGAGGACAAAGGATGTCGACCATTGCTGAATCTTTCATAACACATGGTTAATCTCTTAGACTATCGATACCGACAGAATAAGAACAAGTCTTTGATATTAATTACTAGTCTGCAGCTAGGAATTCGGTATCATTGAACGCGAAGAACGACAACCGCCGAAACAACCTTTCTATAACGAAATGAATTAATGTCACTGAAATGGCTCAGGGAGAGTGTGGCAGAGTCAGGGTTCAGACCTGAGCCAACTCCCCCTGTTTATCGTGAGGAGCAGCGATCACAGGACTTCTGGACTTGGGAGGAGATATTGGACGGAAAAGGACCCTGTGCACAGCCTGGATAATATCGCCGCCCCAATGAAGAACTGGAGGCGGTAAAAGTGGAGAGGCGCTGGTATGAAGAGGCAGCACGGTGACGCGGATGGAAGCCTGAGAGTCAGCCCCAAAAACGTATTGGGGGGGGGGGGGGGCCTCACAGGGAGTATGGCTACGCCAGGTAGGAGACCTGCACTAACTTCCTGTGCTTACCGGGGGGCTAAAGAGACCGGGCAGGCACCGTGTTATGCTATGGAGCGCACGGTGTCTCCAGTGCGGGTGCATAGCCCGGTGCGGTACATACCAGCTCTTCGTATTGGCCGGGCTAGAGTGGGCATCGAGCTAGATAAGGTTGGGCAGGCTCAGTGCTCAAGAGCTCCAGTGCGCCTGCATGGTCCGGTCTATCCAGTGCCACCTCCACACACCAGTCCTCCGGTGGCTTCTCCCCGCACCAGGCTTCCTGTGCGTGTCCACGGCCCAGTACCACCAGTGCCAGCACCACGCACCAGGCCTTCAGTGCGCCTCGCCTGTTCAGCGCTGCCGGAGTCTCCCCCTTGTCTAGCGCTATCAGAGCCTTCCTCCTCTCCAGCGCTGCAAGAGTCTCCCGCCTGTTTAGCGCTGCCAGAGCCTTCCTTCTCTCCAGCGCTGCCGGAGTCTCCTGCCTGTTCAGCGCAGCCAGAGATGCCAGTCTGCATGGAGCAGCCAGAGCTGCCAGTCTGCATGGAGCAGCCAGAGCTGCCAGTCTGCATGGAGCAGCCAGAGCTGCCAGTCTGCATGGAGCAGCCAGAGCTGCCAGTCTGCATGGAGCAGCCAGAGCTGCCTGTCTGCATGGAGCAGCCAGAGCAGCTAGAGCCGCCAGTCAACCAGGATCTGCCGGAACCGCCAGTCAGCCAGGATCTGCCAGAACCACTAGCTAGCCAGGATCTGCCAGAGCCAACTACCTGCCTGAGCTTCCTCTCAGTACTGGGCTTCCTCTCAGTACTGGGCTTCCTCTCAGTGCTGAGCTTCCTCTCAGTACTGGGCTTCCTCTCAGTGCTGAGCTTCCCCTCAGTGCTGTGCTTCCCCTCAGTGCTGAGCTTCCCCTCAGTGCCGAGCTTCCCCTCAGTGCCGAGCTTCCCCTCAGTGCCGAGCTTCCCCTCAGTGCAGAGCTTCCCCTCAGTGCAGAGCTTCCCCTCAGTGCCGAGCTTCCCCTCAGTGCCGAGCTTCCCCTCAGTCCCGAGCTTCTACCTCAGTCCCGAGCTTCTACCTCAGTCCAGAGCTGCCCCTCAGTCCAGTGGGGTCCTTGGTGAGGGTTATTAGGCCAAGGTCGGCGGCGAGGGTCGCCAATCAAAGGACGCGTTACAGGGGGACTAAGACTTGGTTGGAGTGGGGTCCACGTCCCGAGCCGGAGCCGCCACCGTGGACAGACGCCCACCCGGACCCTCCCCTATGGGTTTTAGTGTGCGGCCGGGAGTCCGCACCTTGGGGGGGGGGGGGTTCTGTCACGCCCCGGTCTTAGTATTTTGTGTTTTCTATATTTATTTGGTCAGGCCAGGGTGTGACATGGGTTTATTTTGTGTTGTGTTTATGTATGGGTGTTTTTCGTAGGTTTTAGGATTGTGGCTTAGTGGGGTTTTCTAGCAAAGTCTATGGTTGCCTGAGGCGGTTCTCAATCAGAGGCAGGTGATTCTCGTTGTCTCTGATTGGGAACCATATTTAGGCAGCCATATTATTTGAGTGTTTCGTGGGTGATTGTTCCTGTCTTTGTGTTAGTTGTCACCAGATAGGCTGTGTAGGTTTTCACATTCCGTTGGTTGTTTTTGTATTGTTGTGTTTATTCGTCAATAAACAGACAGGAATGTATCGTATTAACCACGCTGCATTTTGGTCCGACTCTCTTTCGACGGAAGAAAACCGTAACAGGATGACTCATAGTGAAGACTGGGTTTGTGCAGATAACCAACAATTTACGACGTTTGGAATGAGACTAACGTGAGGTAAAGTAAATAATTCATTAATCAGAAGACTATGGATCAGATATGAAAATATCTGAAAGGTTATATTAGGAAATTATAACCTTGTAATCTGAATATCTGAATCTGAAAATACTTATTTTCCACCATAATTTGCAAATAAATTCATAAAAAATCCTACAATGTGATTTTCTGGATTTTTTTCTCATTTTGTCTGTCATAGTTGAAGTGTACCTATGATGAAAATTACAGGCCTCATCTTTTTAAGTGGGAGAACTTGCACAATTGGTGGCTGACTAAATACATTTTTTCCCCACTGTATATGATTACTGGGAGAGTGGTTTATAAATGTACCACACTAATACATCTCTGTCCCTCGCTGCCCCCCCCTCCCCTCTCCATCTCTTTTGTAACAAGCCACCATATTGTGTCTGTCTGCTGGGGACCTTTTTTAATGTATTACGTGTGTATGCTTATCCTGTGTTACTATTTAGTTCGCTAGTAGGAGGTTATGACTGTTCGGAATAATGATATGATACAAGGTTATGGTTACTCCGTTGACTGTTTCTGGATGTGATCGGTAAAGACCTTCAGAGTTTAATTTGGGAGATGGTAACTCTTTAAAAAACTTCCCTTGTGGTGCCCCAATTCCTAATGAGTTAATTGTTACATGATTATTTTAATTGGGTAACAATTAAACATAGTTAGTTGATTAGATAAATAACAGTCATCAGATTAATAAAAGTAAATTCACGACACAGATAAATCATGTACTTTGGATGTCATGTTTGGATTCACAGCATATGCCTGAAAAAATCTTATTTTAGGAGTCTGGAGGAATTTCCAATCTTGGGCAGCGATCTCAAATCTTATATGTGTGATTAGAATCCTTTAGCATGGCTGAGGGCCTGAGGAGTGGGGGACGGCTGAGCATGTTGCGTTATCTTTGGATATCCCAATAAATGAATTGACTGCTGAGGTTAAATGGTAGGACATCTAGGGAGTGTATCTCTGACTACTAAGGAGAGGATCGTGAGAGTGGGGAGATCTATACTGCCTAGGGTCTGCTCAAGGTCGATTTATAACAAAATAACACAAGTAGTGACCTTTAAATCGCATGTGTATGTCTGTGTAAGGGAGTTGACACCCTTCAATGACTGTTAGTCATGGTTTTAATAAACAAATCAAAGGAGGGCTGAACTGTTCTGCCTCTTTTGTAAGCTTGCTCATTAAGCGCCCATGACTAAAGCCAAATAAGAGTTGTTTTGAGGGTGTGGTTTGATGTGAGTGTTTCTTGGGTGTGTCTTTGCCATTCAATCACAACAAATAAGGGTAGTAGTGAGTACAGTGAGGGAAGCTAAGCTAACTTTGCTATGGTGAGAACAAAGTTTTGGCAGGAAAGCCATGGTATTTGTATCCCGCCACGGGAGTGAACGAAAAACCATGATTGTACAATGGTATTTTTTTCATTGTACTACCAAAAAAATACCATGGTTTTGCATTTCGTGAAACATAAAAGCATGGTAGTTGCTTATATTGTACAGTATTATCATGATGGTCTGTGTCCCACCATTTTTCTGGTAATCCTAACCTTAACGGCACTGCTACATTTAACCACACCGCTAACCTTATGCTTAATACTAATCTTAAATTAACTTCTTCGATTAACTTCTTTGAATTTTTGGATAAAAAAAACGTTCCCGTTTGTCACGAAAAGATGCTCGACTATGCATATAATTGACAGCTTTGGACAGAAAACACTCTGACGTTTCCAAAACTGCAAAGATATTGTCTGTGAGTGCCACAGAACTAATGCTACAGGCGAAACCAAGATTACATTTCATACAGGAAGTGCCCCAGATTTTGAATGCGCTGTGTTCCAATGTCTCCTTATATGGCTGTGAATGCGCCAGGAATGAGCCTACACTTTCTGTCGTTTCCCCAAGGTGTGTGCAGCATTGTGACGTATTTGTAGGCATATCATTGGAAGATTGACCATAAGAGACTACATTTACCAGGTGCCCGCTTGGTGTCCTCCGTCGAAATTATTGCGTAATCTCCAGCTGCGTGCATTTTTCCATTTGGTTCAGAGGAGAAACCAAACTGCCACGAATGATTTCTCATCGAATAGATATGTGAAAAACACCTTGAGGGTTGTTTCCAAACAACGTTTGCCATGTTTATGTCGATTTATGGAGTTAATTTGGAAAAAAGTTCGGCGTTGTAATGACTGAATTTTCGTTTTTTTTTCTTAGCCAAATGTGATGAACAAAACGGAGCGATTTCTCCTACACAAATCATCTTTTGGGAAAAACTGAACATTTGCTATCTAACTGAGAGTCTCCTCATTGAAAACATCCGAAGTTCTTCGAAGGTAAATTATTTTATTTGAATGCTTTTCTTGTTTTTGTGAAAATGTTGCCTGCTGAATGCTAGGCTTAATGCTATGCTAGCTATCAATACTCTTACACAAATGCTTGTGTAGCTATGGTTGAAAAGCATATTTAGAAAATCTGAGATGACAGTGTTGTTAACAAAAGGCTAAGCTTGTGAGCCAATATATTTATTTCATTTCATTTGCGATTTTCATGAATAGTTATCGTTATGGAGAGCTTGAGCTTGAGCTTGAGGCTATGATTACGCTCCCGGATACGGGATTGCTTGACGCAAGAAGTTAAAACATCTATGGGATCGGTGTCTGTCACATATGGGTCCTTGGAAATTGTGGGAATGCATGTTTTTTTAAAACAACTTTGTTTTCATCAATTTAAAAGATCTGCAGAATAATTGCTTGTGGCTGTGGCTGTGGTAACTAGTGACAACTGACTCACTGACGAGGCAAGCTGGTGCAAGAGCCACTGTAGAGCAAGAGCACGTGAAGCAACCACTAAGCAAGCTGATTCTTCTGCGGGCCGAAACAAGCACAACACCCAATGACTATAAATAAATGATTTCAAAATACCCAAGGATTAAATAAAATCAAAACAAATGTATTTATGTAGTCCTTCTTACATCAGCTGATATATCAAAGTGCTGTACAGAAACCCATCCTAAAACCCCAAACAGCAAGCAATGCAGGTGTAGAAGCACGGTGGCTAGGAAAAACTCCCTAGAAAGGCCAAAACCTAGGAAGAAACCTAGAAAAGAACCAGGCTATGAGGGGTGGCCAGTCCTGTTCTGGCTATACCGGGTGGAGATTATAACAGAACATGGCCAAGATGTTCAAATGTTCATAAATGACCAGCATGGTCAAATAATAATAATCACAGTAGTTGTCGAGGGTGCAAAAGGTCAGCACCTCAGGAGTAAATGTCAGTTGGCTTTTCATAGCCGATCATTGAGAGTGTCTCTACCACTCCTGCTGTCTCTAGAGAGTTGAAAACCGCAGGTCTGGGGCAGGTAGCACGTCCGGTGAACAGGTCAGCGTTCCATAGCCGCAGGCAGAACAGTTGAAACTGGAGCAGCAGCATGGCCAGGTGGACTGGGGACAGCAAGGAGTCATCATGCCAGGTAGTCCTGAGGCATGGTCTTAGGGCTCAGACACTCAGAGAGAGAATTAAGAGGGAATTAGAGAGAGCATGGTTAAATTCACACAGGACACCGGATAACACAGGAGAAATACTCCAGATATAACAGACTGACCCTAGCCCCCCGACACATAAACTACTGCAGCATAAATACTGGAGGCTGAAACAGGAGGGGTCAGGAGACACTGTGGCCCATCGAATATACACCCGGACAGGGCCAAACAGGCAGGATATAACCCCACCCACTTTGCCAAAGCACAGCCCCCACACCACTAGAGGGATATCTTCAACCACCAACTTACCATCCTGAGACAAGGCTGAGTATAGCCCACAAAGATCTCCGCCACGGCACAACCCAAGGGGGGGCGCCAACCCAGACAGGAACTCAACCCACTCAAGTGACGCACCCCTCCTAGGGACGGCATGGAAGTGCACCAGTAAGCCAGTGACTCAGCCCCTGTAATCGGGTTAGAGGCAGACAATCCCAGTGTCGAGAGGGGAACCGGCCAGGCGGAGACAGCAAGGGCGATTCGTTGCTCCAGAGCCTTTCCGTTCACCTTCACACTCCTGGGCCAGACTACACTCAATCATATGACCTACTGAAGAGATGAGTCTTCAGTGAAGACTTAAAGGTTGAGACTGAGTCTGCGTCTCTCACATGGGTAGGCAGACCATTCCATAAAAATGTAGCTCTCTATGAGAAATCCCTGCCTTCAGCTGTTTGCTTAGATATTCTAGGGACAATTAGGAGGCCTGCGTCTTGTGACCGTAGCATATGTGTTGGTATTTACGGCAGGACCAAATCAGAAGATAGGTAGGAGCAAGCCCATGTAATGCTTTGTAGGTCAGCTGTCAAACCTTGAAATCAGCGCTTGCCTCTTCTTGTAACTAGGGTGCAGTATTTTCATTTTTGGAAAAATAATGTTTACAGAGTAAACAGGCTATTTTGTCAGGACAAGATGCTAGAATATGCATATAATTGACAGCGTAGGATGGAAAAAACTCTAAAGTTTCCAAAACTGTAAAGATATTGTCTGTGAGTATAACAGAACTTATATTGCAGGCGAAAGCCAGAGAAAAACCCATTCCGGAAGTGACTCATGCTTTGAAAGCTCTGCGTTCCGATGCGTCCCTATTGAGCAGTGAATGGGCTATCAACCAGATTCCTTTTTTTCTACGTATTCCCCAACGTGTCTACAGCATTTTGACGTAGTGTCACACATTTTTGTTGAAGAATGAGCGTAAGCGACTATATTGCGTAAGTGGTCACCTGATGGCTCTCAGAGTGATTCTTGCTTAAAATACAGAGGTAGCCATTTTTCCTCTCGGTCCTACTGAAAAGCCAACTGTCCTGGTTGATATATTATCGAATAGATATTTGAAAAACACCTTGAGGATTGATTTTAAACAACGTTTGCCATGTTTCTGTCGATATTATGGAGCTAATTTGGAATATTTTTTCGGACGGTCGATTTCTCAGTCAAACGTGAAGAACAAACGGAGCTATTTCGCCTACAAAAATAATATTTTTGGAAAAACGGAACATTTGCTATCTAACTGGGAGTCTTGTGAGTGAAAACATCCGAAGCTCATCAAAGGTAAACGATTTAATTTGATTGCTTTTCTGATTTTCGTGACCAAGTTGCCTACTGCTAGCTGGACATAATGCTATGCTAGGCTATCGATAAACTTACACAAATGCTTGTCTTGCTTTGGCTGTAAAGCATATTTTCAAAATCTGAGATGACAGGGTGATTAACAAAAGGCTAAGCTATATTTCAATATATTTCACTTGTGATTTCATGAATAGGAATATTTTCTAGTAATATTTATGTCCGTTGCGTTATGCTAATTAGTGTCAGATGATGACAACGATCACGGACACGGGATGGGTAGTTAAAACAGGTTATAACAGGAAGCCAATGTATGGAGTAATATAATTAAATTTGGTTGGTTCTAGTCAGGATTCTAGCAGCCGTACTTAGCACTAACTGAAGTTTATTTAGTGCTTTATCCGGGTAGCCGGAAAGTAGAAAATTGTAGTAGACTAACCTAGAAGTAACAAAGCATGGATACATTTCTCTGCATCATGTTTGGACAGAAAGTTTCTGATTTTTGCAATGTTATGTAGATGGAAAAAAAGCTGTCCTTGAAACAGTCTTGATATGTTCGTCAAAAGAGAGATCAGGCTCCAGAGTAACGGCAAGGTCCTTCACAGTTTTATTTGAGACGACTGTACAACCATCAAGATTAATTGTAAGATTCAACAGAAGATCTTTTTGTTTCTTGGGACCTAGAACAAGCATTTCTGTTTTGCCCGAGTTTAAAAGTAGAACGTTTGCAGGCATCCACTGCCTTATGTCTAAAACACAGGCTTCTAGCGAGGGCAATATTGGGGCTTCACCATGTTTCATTGAAATGTACAGCTGTGTGTCATCCGCATAGCAGTGAAAGTTAACATTAAGTTTTTGAATGACATCCCCAAGAGGTAAAATATACAGTGAAAACAATAGTGGTCCTATAACGGAACCTTGAGGAACACCGAAATGTACAGTTGATTTGTCAGGGGACCAAACCATTCACAGAGACAAATTGACATCTTTCCGGCAGATAAGATCTAAACCAGGCCAGAACTTGTCCGTGTAGACCAATTTGGGTTTCCAATCTCTCCAAAAGAATGTGGTGATTGATGGTATCAAAAGCAGCACTAAGGTCTAGGAGCACAAGGACAAATGCAGAGCCTCGGTCTGACGCCATTAAAGGGTAATTTACCACCTTCACAAGTGCAGTCTCGGTGCTATGATGGGTTCTAAAACCAGAATGAAGCATTTCGTATACATTGTTTGTCTTCAGGAAGGCAGTGAGTTGCTGCGCAACAGCTTTTTCTAAGACTTTAGAGAGGATTGGAAGATTCGATATCGGCCGATAGTTTTTTATAATGTCTGGATCAAGGTTTGGCTTTTTCAAGAGAGGCTTTATCACTGCCACTTTTAGTGAGTTTGGTACACATCTGGTGGATAGAGAGCCGTTTATTATGTTCAACATAGGAGGGCCAAGCACTGGACGCAGCTCTTTCAGTAGTTTAGTTGGAATAGGGTCCAGCATGCAGCTTGAAGGTTTAGAGGCCATGATTATTTTCATCATTGTGTCAAGAGATATAGTACTAAACCACTTGAGTGTCTCCCTTGATCCTAGGTCCTAGCAGAGTTGTGCAGACACAGGACAACTGAACTTTGGAGGAATACGCAGATTTAAAGAGGAGTCTGTAATTTGCTTTCAATTGATCATGATCTTTTCCTCAAAGAAGTTCATGAATTTATTACTGCTGAAGTGAAAGCCATCCTCTCTTGGGGAATGCTGCTTTTTTGTTAGCTTGGCGACAGTATCAAAAATACATTTCAGATTGTTCTTATTTTCCTCAATTAAGTTGGAAAAATAAGATGATCAAGCAGCAGTGATGGCTATTCGATACTGCACTGTCTTTCCAAGCTAGCCTGAAGACTTCCAGTTTGGTGTGGCGCCATTTCCGATCCAATTTTCTGGAAGCTTGCTTCAGAGCTCGGGTATTTTCTGTATACCAGGCAGCTAGTTTCTTATGACAAATGTTTTTAGATTTTAGGGGTGTGTAATGCTCCGGGTGTCGTGGGTGTGGAGTCAAATGCAGGAGACAGAGAGTTCAATGCTGTGCGTCTTTTAATAGCACCTAACGCACCACAGGGTGCTCACAAAAGTTACGTTCCCAAACACAGGGAATCAAAGTGTACAATGGAACAAATCACGACCAGGCACAAACACGTACCTCTACAACAGAGCCGAAGGTTACACTGAAATAATCCCGCACAACAACCAGGCGGGCCGGCTGTCTAATAAAGACAATATAATTAACCATACACAGGTGCTACCACTAAACATACAAGGAGGGGGAGGAAAAACAATCAGTGGCAGCTAATAGGCCGGTGACGACGACCGCCGAGCGCCACCCGCCCGGGAAGGGGAAACACCCTCGGTCGGACTCGTGACAGGGTGCAACTGCATCTAGGGTATTGCGCAAGGTTAAATTGAGTTCCTCAGTTAGGTTGTTAAGGAATCTTTGGGTTGTCTGAGAATTTATAGCACGACTTTTGATGCTCCTTGGTTGGGGTCGGAGCAGATTATTTGTTGCGATTGCAAACGTAATAAAATGGTGGTCTGATAGTGCAGGGTTATGAAGAAAAACATTAAGATCCACAACATTTATTCCATGGGACAAAACTGTATGACTGTGGCAGTGAGTAGGTCCAGAGACATGTTGAGACACGATGATGGCTCCGAAATCCTTTTGGAGTGAGTCTGTGGACTTTTCCATGTGAATATTAAAGTCACCAAAAATGTGAATATTATCTGCTATGACTACAAGGTCTTATAGGAATCCAGGGAACTCAGTGAGGAATGCTGTATATTGCCCAGGAGGCCTGTAAACAGTAGCTATAAAAAGTGATTGGGTAGGCGATATAGATTTCATGACTAGAAGCTCAAAAGACAAAAACATATTTTTGGGGGGTAAATTGAAATTTTCTATCATATATGTTAGCAACACCTCCGCCTTTGCGAGATGCATGGGGGATATGGTCACTAGTGAACCAGGAGGTGAGGCCTCATTTAATTAACACAGTAAATTCATCAGGCTTGAGCCATGTTTCAGTCAGGCCAATCACATCAAGATTATGATCAGTGATTAGTTCATTGACTTTAACAAGTCCAATACAGCAAATGAAAGATACTTCTTTTTAATCTACCCATCATGTCCGATTTCAAAAATGCTTTACAGCGAAAGCACAACATATGATTATGTTAGGTCACCGCCAAGTTAAAAAAAACACACAGACATTTTTCCAGCCAAAGATAGGAGTCACAAAAAGCAGAAATATAGATAAAATGAATCACAAACCTTTGATCTTCATCAGATAACACTCATAGGACATCATGTTACACAATACATGTATGTTTTGTTCGATAATGTGCATATTTTTATCCAAAAATTGGTGCGTTACATGCAGTAATGTTTTGATTCCAAAACATCCGGTGATTTTGCAGAAATACTCATAATAAACATTGATAAAAGATACAAGTGTTATTCACAGAATTAAAGAGACTTCTCCTTAATGCAAATCTTTTAAAGGAAAAAGCATAATCTGAGAAAGGCGCTCAGAGCCCAATCCAGCCAAAGAAATATCCACCATGTTGGAGTCAACAGAAGTTAGAAATAACACTATGAATATTCACTTACCTTTGATGATCTTCATCAGAAGGCACTTCCAGGAATCCCAATTCGACAATAAATGACTGATATGTTCCATAAAGATCCATAAATTCCATCATTTTTGTCCAAATAGCCACTTGTTGTTAGCGTGTTCAGCCCAGTAATCCATTTTCATGAGGCGCGAGCACTTCGTCCAGACAAAAACTCGAAAGTTCCGTTACAGGTCGTAGAAACAAGTCAAACGATGTATGGAATCAATCTTTAGGATGTTTTTAACATAAATCAACAATAAGGTTCCAACCGGAGAATTCCTATGTCTGAAGAAAAGCACTGGAAAGACAGCTCTCTCGTGACTGCATTGTCATGAGACCAAGGCACTCTGCCAGACCACTGATTCAAACAGGTCTCATGAGCCCCTCCTTTATAGTAGAATCGTCAAACAAGTTTCCAAAGACGGTTGACATCTAGTGGAAGCTGTAGGAAGTGCAACATGACTCCATAGACACTGTGTATTCGGTAGACCAAGCTTTGAAAAACTACAACCCTCAGATTTCCCACTTCCTGGTTGGATTCTTCTCAGGTTTTCACCTGCCATATGAATTCTGTTATACTCACAGACATCATTCAAACAGTTTTAGAAACTTCAGAGTGTTTTCTATCCAATACTAATAATAATATGCATATATTAGCATCTTGGACAGAGTAGGAGGCAGTTCACTCTGGGAACGCTATTCATCCAAAATTGAAAATGCTGCCCCCTATCCCAAAAGGGTTATGTTAGCTGACTAGTCACTTCAAATAATGACCATATTATATAGCGAACAACATCTTAAATTTAGATAATTTCAGGAAAATAAACTCACACCATGATCATTATTTTCAAGTTAATAGTGAGCTAATTACAGAAAATAGCTTACAGTTATGAGTGTGATGAAAAAAACGCTTCTCCCTCTCTGTCATGGTTGCCCTTAGTTTGAAGATATAATCTGGAGACAGATGTTTTATACACACAGCCTTCTGTGTGCTCTCTTCTCGATTCCCTCCGCATATTTGCAATCAAACGCCTGAATTTTCTCCATCTCCTTAGCTATCATGCTCTGCTTCCACTGGGCATTAGCAAGAGCATTAGCAACAGTTTTGCAGTTGTTCATACTATCTTTAAAAAAAAGCTGCGTTAAAAAGGATTACCTACACATACTGAACAGCTCATGTTATAGACAGAAGCCTGCTACATGGCAGACCAATCCCAACTCATCTCTTGACATGTCCAGTCCATCCATCTCAGGGAATCATGGCTAGCGGGAAGGTTTCTGACTTTTTCCATGGCTAAACCAACTAGGCTCATAATTTAATACTTTTCTTTATATTACAGATGGCATACACGTTTGTAATTAAGGCTCATGAAAGTTCACATGTTCCAGAAGGCATTCCCCCCCCCCCCCAATTTTTTTTGTTTGTTAACAAAACAAATGTTTGCGTTCAAATTACTCTCCTGTGAGGTTGTGACTTGCGACATATGCTTCGTTTCCTGAAACTAGTCATAGATGCATGTTTAGAACTAGAAAACAACTAGATAATGGTAAAGATAAAGGTAACCTGTCCAGGAGGTATGTTTTGTCAAGTTCCTAAAATGGTTTTGTAAGTGAGTTCGTCACTCTGTTATTGAGGGTTGGGTATGGATTACTTACATGCCCATTTTTCCCAGTAATGCCCAATTGCCCAGACACAACATGTTGTGGTCCACCCCCAGCTGCCTTGTGGACAATGCACACACGTTTTACATGGTGGCAGGTAGCCTAGCGGTTAAAAGCATTGGGCCAGGAATGAAAGGTCACAGGATCAAAACCCTGAGCTCACTAGATGAAAAATCTGTTTATGTACCATTGAGCAATGCACTTAACCCTCATTTCTCCTTTATGTCACTCTGGATAAGAGAGTCTTCTAAATTACAAAAATATAAATAGCAGTGAAAATTGGCTTCAATAATGTTGGCGCAAACTTCCAATGCATTTCATCAATATTGTCAGATGGCCAGGAATGAATTACATCTGTCACGACTTCCGCCAAATTCTGCCCTTCTCCTTGTTTGGGTGGTGTTCGGCGGTCGACGTCACCGGCTTTCTAGTCACTACCGATCCATTTTTCAGTTTCGTTTTGTTTTGTCTGATTACATACACACCTGTTTTACATTCCCTCATTACATTCCCTATTTAACCATCTGACATACATTTCTGTTCTGTCCGTGGTTGTTTATGTCGTTAGTGGTTGTTCGTGTAAGAGTTTTGTTGTATGTTCCATTTTGGAATTTTGCTTTATTCTTTGAGTAAACTCAGTTGAGCGGAGTTTACGGAGTCAGGCACAGGACACTCCATACCTGTGTCCTGCGTCTGACTCCGCATTCACTCTGCACCCAATCGCTGACAACATCTGACACGGGCAATTCTGCCATCTGTCAGCCTGACTGATGTTGGGGAGTAGGCTACTTTACGTTTGGTTATACAGCATTATTTGATAATGCTAGAAAGCCAGGCTAGCTTTGACACCACAGGTGAAAGGGGAATGTGTAATGTGATGTAATGTGATGTAGCATGTCAAAGGAAGATGTTACGTTAGCTAGCTACATCGCTAACAACAGCTAATTTTAGCCAATTGGCATTTGTGACCGACAGTCTCGATTCGGTTTAATGTAGCAAAATTTCAAATTGTGTTTTTTACATTGGATAAAAGTAGAGACCCAGGGCTAGAAAATCTTATATTCTACAATACATTGGAAGAACATGCATGAATCTGCAGGTAGCTAACCAATCAGGTTCAATGTTAGCTAGCTAAAATTAGGCTATAACTAGCAATGTAAATGGCTCTGAGATACGATTTATATTAATACACAGATCGTACACATCTAACGTTAGCTAGCTAGCTAACAGTAATCTTTAACTAGAAATTAAAATGACTTTCTGACAAAATTAGAATTGTGTAATATCTAAAATGTAGCTACCTAGGCATTCTTACCCATATACATTGATGGACGCTTCTCCCTCTCTGTCACAGATACCATGGTTGCCTTAGTTTGAAGATGTAATCCGGAAACAGGTGTTTTATACAACAGCCTTCTGTGTTCTCTATTTGACTCCGATTGCATATTTGCAATTAAATGCCAGCATTTTATCCAACTCTTTAGCTATCATACTGTAATTCCACCGTGCATTCCACTGATTTCGAAACTCGGTCCTCCAGAAAGTGGAGAGCAACATTTATGCAGTTCTACTTTGTGATATCTTTCAGAAAAGCTGAGTTAGAAAGGATTACCTACACATACTGACCAGCTCATATTATAGACAACATATCCAAGGATCACAGTTGAAGAATTAAAGAAGTTGTTTACATCTTGGGATCACCATGTATCCAAATCCAAAACTACAAGTCATGCCAGCAAGTTTTCTGGAAGGGTTGCCAGAAGAAAGCCTCTGCTGTCACCAAACAACAATTTTCCAGTTATAAGGCTCTATAAATGTTACTGAATGATGTATCAATGCATTTCCAGCAAATATTGAAACAATAAAGGGTCTCAATGAAATATGTGCAGTGTCACATGGTTAGTGTAAATTGTCACATGACCAGAGCTGTTTACTTCCTGGTTGCGCCATGAGAAGAGGATGGCTTCATCAAAGCTCCCAAACAAAAGGTCAGTAAAGTATGTTAAATAAAGAAAGGACAAAGGTTTTTGGTACACATCATCTTTAAGGTATCTAGTATTGATATATGCATTTGCAATTGCTCAACCTTGTTCAGTGTGGTCATAGAATGTGTAAACATGTTGACGGCAATAATAGTGACCGGAGGGATAACACAGTGCATCTTGTTATACACATAGTTATACACATACATAGTTCTTGTTTTACCTAACTTTCTACTCTGTTCTTTCTTTTAGTTTCACTTTGAGTCAAGTTCTGGATATGTTGGATCGAGGTGACTGCCAAGACAAGGTGTGCAACATTGCAGTTATCCCTCAAAATGAGAAAGATGCTGTCCTGAGTGATTGTAATAGCGATGGGTCAGATATGAACTATGGACAGGACATTTGCCAGCCAGGCTGTTGAATGCATATGCTGAACCTATGCAAACAGATCATGACAGGAACAACGTTATCAGTGATGATGACCTACCCCTCACCCCCCCAATCCACAATCTTCCCCACCCCCCTCCATTGTTGATAATGAAGAGCCAAGGGCCTCTACCCGCCAGAGGGTCCAATCAGGAGAGCCAAGGGAAAAGCTGCAGGTGAACAAAAATAAAGATTGAGTGTTCAAACAATCAAAGAGGCCTGCCACCAATGTGATTCCAAAACACATAGTATAGAGCCCAAATATGCAACAGTTTGGCACGAAACCACTGAGCCATGGAAGGAGATCTTTAACGGCTGCTACTGTTGAAGATCAGGCAAGATACTGTATGACAAAGCTTCTCACTGGCCAATAAACACGATGCACCGGTTCCAGAGAAGTCATCATTGTGACAAATGTACTACCTATGCATGTGAGAAATATAAAGCGCCACTGCACTTTGAGTGCTTCAAGATATACCATGGACAGTAGAAAAGGAGATAAGGGCTGAAAAAGACAATAAAAGAAAAATAGAAAAGTCGACAAAGGGTGAGGAGAAGCAGTACAACGGACTCTAGGAAGAAAAGAAAAGTTGAAGAAAAAGACAATCAAAATTACTGAAATGTTATTGGAAAAGGTCAATTGATTGAAGACATACTGTATGACAGGAGGTCTGACTGATCACAGTTTAAAATAGTGACGCACTAACTAATCTTGCCCTTGGTTCTGAAGCCTACCTCTATGATATATATATAGGCACTCATTGTGCAGTGGTGCTTTTTATATATATATACAATTGTATTTTGTTCAGTGTAGGACTCTACTTGATGCATATTCTACAGGCTACCTCTGTCCTAAATGTTACCTTTATGTTCAGTGGGAATGAATCACACGACTGCTATACAGTTGTTAGTGAATGTTGCACTAAAATGTCACAATGACAATGTTACAATGAATATTGCACTAAAGTACAAGTTCAAATGTTACAATAAAGTTACAATATTAATGTTGCACGAAAGTAACATTGTTACAATGTATGTTACAATAAAGTAACAATGTTGAAATAGGTTAATCGCTTTTTTTTTGTCTTTGCTCTCAGTATTCATATCGTGTTGTATAAGGGTTTTTGATGTGTAAAATAGTCACACTAAAATATGACGGGGCATTCTCGAGGCAATGCTGGGGACTGTTAGTGACAGAGTTTTAAATGTGTTAATAACTGGGTTGAGATTTATAAGAACGTTGACACCTGCATAGGAAAAATATGTTAATTCAGTAAACGTAACATAAAACACACCTTTTCACCTACTTTTCCATGAAAATTTCAAAAAATAATGATTGATTACTTCAAAGGGCTGCTAATGACACTTGATCTGGATATTTTCATGGTTGGGAAAAATTCGGGATCAAATAGGTTAAATGCCTGGAGTTTGCTAAATGTCATTGGAACTTTGATTGGAACCAGGTTCTATGGTCTGATGAGACTAAAATATAGCAACAAACACCAGAGGTTGGTTTGGTGTAAAAAACATAAAATAATAATAATAATAATCCCCACTGTGATCTATGGGGATTGGATCTGTGATGTTGTGGGTCTATTTTACTTCCAAAGGCCCTAGGAACCTTGCTAGGATGTATAGCATCATGGACTCCATCAACTGGGTCGTCGTTGGCTCTTCCAGCAAGACAACGATCCAAAGCATACATTCAAATCCACACGAAAATGGTTCAGTGACCTGAGAATCAAGCTTTTGCAATGGCCATCCCAGTCCCCTGACCTAAACCCCATTGAACACCTGTGGGTGAGCTGAAGAGGAAAGTCCACAAGTGGACTCTGAAGGATCTGGAGAGTTTCTGTATGGAGAAATAGTCTAAAATCCCTTCCAATGTGTTCTCCCACCTCATAAAACATTACCCTTCTGGCAAAGAGAGGGTACACAAAGTACTAAATGCAGGGGTGCCAATAATTGTGACATGCATGTTTTTGAATAAAATAATAATTTCTTAATGATGATTAGTTTTTTCTTTGAAATCCTTAACTCAAAGGTTAAATTCATATGATATTTTGAGTATAAGATCAAGCTGATAACTTACCTAGGGTGCCAATAATACAAGAGGAAATTGTATACCATGGTATAAATGTGGATCATGGAAATACTATGATTTTAACCTGCGTTATACATTCTACCATGGTAACGCGCAATTATGATAAATGGTACCAAAAATGTTCACAAGGTTAATTTATTAATTGTGCGTTACCTTGGTACAACGGCAGTATAACGCATAAAATAAATAAACCCACCAAGGTCAAAAGAGGTTGGTTGATATTATATTGATGCATATACCTGTCAGTGGGCTACTATTGACGGTCCTAGTTTTTCTGTAACATAAAAAAATGGAAATAGTTTCTGTCAAAAAGTAAATTATGTATTAGTAGTACGGTTTTTTGGTCATGTTTGTGTTCCCTGTGTTGCCAACCAGAAATGTGGGAGAATGTGTGATATATGGTAGCTTAATCACTTTGCTACCTGACAACTTTACGTTTTTTACTTTTTAATTACCGTTTATATTTTTAGTTTTCCCCTCACTGAACTTTTTTTCATTAAACTTTTTCACTCCGGACGTTTTATTTAGACATGGTTCATCAGGACTTCCAACAGCCGAAGCTAAGTAGTAACATTAACATGATGCCTTCTAATTGCAGTCGCTGTACTCATAATATACAGGAGAACGATTGCCTTACGGCGAGGATAGCTGTGCTGCAAGCCCAGCTTCAGACGCAATCGTGTAATTTCAGTGTAGGAAATGATGAAACAGCATCTGTGCCACCAGTAAGTACAGATAGTATAAATACCCTCGCACGGTCCCCGCAGCCAGACAACTTTCTCATGGCTTTAATGTTGTAGGAATGCTTAACCGGTGTCGCTCATTCAGCCGACAGAAATTTTCAACCGGTTTTCCCCATTAAGCAGTGAATCAGAGTCAGAGGCCAAGCCTTCTCTGGTCTCTACTCCTTCCGTTACGGGGTCTGAGACGCCAAAGACTCCCACCATTAGCTCTGACAAATTGAAAACCCTAGTCATTGGCGACTCCATTACCCGCAGTATTAGACTTAAAAAAGAATCATCCAGCGATCATACACTGTTTTCCAGGGGGCAGGGCTACCGACGCTAAGGATAATCTGAAGATGGTGCTGGCTAAAGCTAAAATTGGCGAGTGTAGAGAGTATAGAGATATTGTTATCCACGTCGGCACCAACGATGTTAGGATGAAACAGTCAGAGGTCACCAAACCCAACATTGCTTCTGCGTGTAAATCAGCTAGAAAGATGTGTCGGCATCGAGTAATTGTCTCTGGCCCCCTCCCAGTCAGGGGGAGTGATGAGCTCTACAGCAGAGACTCACTCACAAACAGGACCAAGCCTGGCCTGTTGAGGAGTGACGGAATCCATCCTAGCTGGAGGGGTGCTCTCATCTTATCTACGAACATAGACAGGGCTCTAACTCCCCTAGCTCCACAATGAAATAGGGTGCAGGCCAGGCAGCAGGCTGTTAGCCAGCCTGCCAGCTTAGTGAAGTCTGCTACTAGCACAGTCAGTGTAGTCAGCTCAGCTATCCCCATTGAGACCGTGTCTGTGCCTCGACCTAGGTTGGGCAAAACTAAACATGGCGGTGTTCGCCTTAGCAATCTAACTAGAATAAAGATCTCCTCCATTCCTGCCATTATTGAATGAGATTGTGATACCTCACATCTCAAAATAGGGCTACTTAAATAAGCACACCCCATTAAAAAAATATAGAACCAGGATCAGGTATAGCCCTTTTTTCACTCCAGACTTGACTGCCCTTGACCAGTACAAAAACATCCTGTGGCGTACTGCATGAGCATCGAATAGCCCCCGCGATATGCAACTTTTCAGGGAAGTCAGGAACTAATATACGCAGGCAGTTAGGAAAGAAAATGCTTGCTCTTTCAAACAGAAAATTGCATCCTGTAGCACAAATTCCAAAAAGTTCTGGGACACTGTAAAGTTCATGGAGAATAAGAGCACCTCCTCCCAGCTGCCTACTGCACTGAGGTTAGGAAACATTGTCACCACCGATAAATCCACAATATTTGAGAATTTCAGTAAGCATTTATCTATGCATGGCCATGCTTTCCACCTGGCTACCCTTACCCCGGTCAACAGCTCCGCATCCCCCACAGCAACTTGCCCAAGCCTCCCCATTTCTCCTTCACCCAAATCCAGATTGCTGATGTTCTGAAAGAGCTGCAAAATCTGGACCCATACAAATCAGCTGGGGTAGACAATCTGGGCCCTCTCTTTCTAAAATGATCTGCCACAATTGTTGCAACCCCTGTTCGTAGCCTGTTCAACCTCTCTTTCGCATCGTCTGAGATCTCCAAAGATTGTATAGCTGCCAGGGTCACCCCCTCTTCAAAGGGAGAGACACTCTAGACCCAAACTGTTACAGACCTAAATCTATTCTACCCTGCCTTTCTAAGGTCTTTGAAAGCCAAGTTAACAAACAGATCACCAACCATTTTGAATCCCACCTTACCTTCTCCGCTATGCAATGTGGTTTCCGAGCTGGTCATGGGTGCACCTCAGCCATGATCAAGGTCCTAAACGATATCATAACTGCCATCGATAAAAGACAATCCTGTTCAGCCGTATTCATCGACCTGGCCAAGGCTTTCGACTCTGTCAATCACCACATTCTTATTGGCAGACTCAACAGCCTTGGATTCTCAGGGTTAAATTCTCAGGATGACTCTTTTCTCTGTATACATCAATGATGTTACTCTTGCTGCTGGTGATTCTCTGATCCACCTCTACTCAGACAACACCATTCTGTACACTGCTGACCCTTCTTTGAACACCTCCAGATGAGCGTCAATGCCAATCAGCTTTTCTTCCGCTGCCTCCAACTGACCCCTAAACGCAAGTAAAAGTAAATGCATGATCTTCAATTGATCCCTGCCCACACCTGCCCGCCCGTCTAGCATCACTACTCTGGACCATTCTGACTTAGAATATGTGGACAATTACAAATACCTAGGTGTCTGGCTAGGTGTCTGTTTAGAATGAAAACTCTCCTTCCAGACTCACATTAAGCATCTCCAATCCATTAAAATCTAGAATCAGCTTCCTATTTCGGAACAAAGCATACTTCACTCATGCTGCCAAACATACTCTCGTAAAACTGACTATCCTACCGATCCTTGACTTCGGCGATATCATTTACAAAATAGTCCCCAACACTCTACTCAGCAAATTGGATGCAGTCTATCACAGTGCCATTCGTTTTGTCACCAAAGCCCCATATACTATCCAGCACCGCGACCTGTATGCTCTCGTTGGCTGGCCTTCGCTTCATATTCACCGCCAAACCAACTGGCTCCAGGTCATCTGTAAGCCTTTGCTAGCTAAAGTCCTGACTTATCTCAGCTCATTGGTCACCACAGCAGCACCCACCCGTAGCATGCGCTCCAGCAGGTATATTTTACTGGTCAGCCCAAAGCCAATTCCTACTTTGGCTGCCTTTCCTTCCAGTTCTCTGTAGCCAATGACTGGAACGAATTGCAAAATCACTGAAGCGGGAGACTCATATCTCCCTCACTAACTGTAGGCATCAGCTGTCAGAGCAGTTTACAGATTATTGCACCTGTACATTGTCCATCTGTAAATAGGCCATCCAACTCCTTTATCCCCATATTGTAAAAAAAAAAATCTCCTTTGCAACCCAGTATCTCTACTTGCGCATTCATCTTCTGCACATCTATCACTCCAGTGTTTAATCTCTAAATTGTAATTCCTTTTCCACTACTGTCTATTTATTGCCTTCCTCTCTAATCTTACCTCATTTGCACACACTGTATATAGACTTTTCTATTGTGTTATTGACTGTATGTTTGTTTATTCCATGTGTAACTGTGTTGTCCTGTCTCAGCCTCCAGTATTTATGCTGCAGTAGTTTATGTGTCGGGGGGCTGGGGTCAGTTTGTTATATCTGGAGTACTTCTCCTGTCCTATTCGGTGTCCTGTGTGAATCTAAGTGTGCGTTCTCTAATTCTCTCCTTCTCTCTTTCTTTCTCTCTCTCGGAGGACTTGAGCCCTAGGACCATGCCCCAGGACTACCTGACATGATGACTCCTTGCTGTCCCCAGTCCACCTGGCCATGCTGCTGTTCCAGTTTCAACTAACCTGAGCCCTAGGACCATGCCCCAGGACTACCTGACATGATGACTCCTTGCTGTCCCCAGTCCACCTGGCCATGCTGCTGCTCCAGTTTCAACTTCCACCTGACTGTGCTGCTGCTCCAGTTTCAACTGTTCTGCCTTATTATTATTCGACCATGCTGGTAATTTATGAACATTTGAACATCCTGGCCATGTTCTGTTATAATCTCCACCCGGCACAGCCAGAAGAGGACTGGCCACCCCACATAGCCTGGTTCCTCTCTAGGTTTCTTCCTAAGTTTTGGCCTTTCTAGGGAGTTTTTCCTAGCCACCGTTCTTCTACACCTGCATTGCTTGCTGTTTGGGGTTTTAGGCTGGGTTCCTGTACAGCACTTTGAGATATCAGCTGATGTACGAAGGGCTATATAAATAAATTTGATTTGATTTGATTTGTTGTTTGTGTCATACTGCGTTGCTTTATCTTGGCCAGGTCACAGTTGTAAATGAGAACTTGTTCTCAACTGGCCTTAAATAAAGGTGAAATAATAAAACACAAAAATAAAAAATAATGTTTAGACATGTAGCTAACTAGCTAGCCAGCTAAACAATAACACCAATCCGTAGCGTACTAGCAATACAAACCAATTGTCATAACTAGCTAAATTTAACCAAATGGGCTCAATGTTAGCTAGTTAGCTAGCTAGCATTAGGCTTTAACTAGCAATAGAAAATGGCATTCTGAGAAAACATCACTAACGTTACACACAGTTTATACACGGAAATTAGTGTTAGCTAGCAAACCAGCAATCAAACCTTAGCTAACATTAGCTAGCTAACAGCAAGCTTTAATTTGGGGTCTTTTGTTTAAACATGTAATGTTAATGTTAGCTAGCTAGCTAAACAATGAACTACAATTCCAATCCAAAACAAACGGTTTGTCATTGCTATCTAATGTTAACCAAATGGGTTCAATTTTAGGTAGCAAGCCAGCCATCGAACTTCAGCTGGCTAGCTAACAGCAAGCTTTAACTTCCACTTCAATTTTGGGACAAAATTAGAAATATATAATATCTGAAACTGTTGCTAGACTCTTACATGGATGGAAGCTTCACGGCAGACTGCAATCCCTTTCATTAAATAAGACATCCTGTGTCGTTTCCATTTAGTTTACACAGCTCAGATAGAGTCAGCATGGCATGATCATTCTCCAGAAAGTAGTCCATCACAACTTTTTCCCACTGACCTTTGTCAATAGTGCCTGATAAATTCAGGGCCACAATGTTGAGAGCAGTAGCAACATATTTGTAGTTCTCCATGGCTAACGTTATATCTTTCGAACAAACTGCAGTAGAAAGGATTATCTACGCATAACGAGCAGCTTTATAGACACAAGATGTTACACCGCAGACCAATCTGAAACTCATCTCTCTGTATGTCCAGCCCACTCATTATCTCAGCCAATCATGGCTTGCGGGAAGATTCCCCACTTTTTCTTTGGTTAAACAAACTAGGCTCGTAATTTAAAAACTTTATTCGTATTCACATGATCGAGTAGGCATTTCTGCCAAATTAACTCAATTTGAAAGATTTGGGTTTTTATACGTTCTAACGGCTCTCCTATGAAGTCGTAAGTAGCGACAAAGGCCTAGTTTCATGAAACGGGTCACAAATGTTCCCAGATCAGGCAATTTTCACTATTCTCAAAATTTGGAAAAAACATTCATTTTTACTGGTCATAAACATAGAAATTCTATCCCTCTAACCAATGTGAAACTAAAAACATGCATTCCCACAATTTCCAAGGAACCAAATGTGACAGACACCGATCCCATAGAGGTTTTAACTTCTTGCGTCGAGCAATCCCGTATCCGGGAGCGTAATCATAGCCTCAAGCTCATTACCATAACGCAACACTAACTATTCATGAAAATCGCAAATGAAATGAAATAAATATATTGGCTCACAAGCTTAGCCTTTTGTTAACAACACTGTCATCTCAGATTTTCAAAATATGCTTTTCAACCATAGCTACACAAGCATTTGTGTAAGAGTATTGATAGCTAGCATAGCATTAAGCCTAGCATTCAGCAGGCAACATTTTCACAAAAACAAGAAAAGCATTCAAATAAAATAATTTACCTTTGAAGAACTTCGGATATTTTCAATGAGGAGTCTCTCAGTTAGATAGCAAATGTTCAGCTTTTCCAAAAAGATTATTTGTGTAAGGAGAAATCGCTCCGTTTTGTTCATCACGTTTGGCAAAAAAAAAAATACGAAAATTCAGTCATTACAACGCCAAACTTTTTTCCAAATTAACTCTATAATATCGACAGAAACATGGCAAACGTTGTTTAGAATCAATCCTCAAGGTGTTTTTCACATATCTATTCGATGATAAATCATTCGTGGCAGTTTGGTTTCTCCTCTGAACCAAGTGGAAAAATGCACGCAGCTGGAGATTACGCAATCATTTCGACGGAGGACACCAAGCGGGCACCTGGTAAATGTAGTCTCTTATGGTCAATCTTCCAATGATATGCCTACAAATACGTCACAATGCTGCAGACACCTTGGGGAAACGACAGAAAGTGTAGGCTCATTCCTGGCGCATTCACAGGCATATAAGGAGACATTGGAACACAGCGCATTCAAAATCTGGGGCACTTCCTGTATGAAATGTAATATTGGTTTCGCCTGTAGCATTAGTTCTGTGGCACTCACAGACAATATCTTTGCAGTTTTGGAAACGTCAGAGTGGTTTCTTTCCAAAGCTGTCAATTATATTCATAGTCGAGCATCTTTTCGTGACAAAATATCTTGTTTAAAACGGGAACGTTTTTTTATCCAAAAATTAAAAGAGCACACCCTATATCGAAGAAGTTAAGGTTGCAGCCCCTATCATCCATTAAAAATGTTTTAACCTGTTTCTCTTCTCTGTGGATGTTCTGAGTGCTTGGAAGGCAGCCATGGTGTGCTCTTTGTTTAAAGGGGGAGATCAAGCTGATTCTAACTTTTATAAGCCAATTTCCATCTTTCCCTGTTTAGACCATTCCATTCTTGTGTGTCGGCTAAGGAGTATTTACGTTTCTGAGGTGTATTTTGCCTGGTTTGCTAACTTCCTTTCTCAAAAAATGCAATGGGTAGTCTGAACATCTACTGTCTCAGCCACTGCCTGTCGCCAAGGGACTACCCCAAGACTTGATCCTAGGCCCCGTCCTCTTCTCAAGTTCCATCAACAACATAGCTCTGGCAGTAAGAAGCTCTAACATCCATTTATATGCAGATGATAGTCTTATACTCAGCTGGCACCTCCCCAGATTTAGTGTAAAACGCTCAACAACAAATGTTGTCTGCCCTTAACCTTGTCCTGAACACCTCCATAAACAATCATGTGGTTCTGTATACCCAGCATGCTTATGATGCTTATTTATAAAACCCTCTTAGGCCTCACTCACCCCTATCTGAGAAACCTACTGCAACCCTCATCCTCCACATACAGCACTAGTTCTGCCAGTCACATTCTGTTAAAGGTCCCCAAAGCACAGACCTCCCTGGGTCGCTCTTCTTTTCAGTTCGCTAAAGCTAGCGACTGGAACAAGGTGCAAAAACCACTCAAACTGGACAGTTTTAGCTCCATCTCTACATCTAATACTCAATCATTGACATTCTTACTGACAATTGTGCCTGCTTCGCATGATGTATTGGTGTCTCTACCTTTTTTCCCTTTGTGCTGTTGTCTGTGCCTAGCAATGTTTGTACCATGTTTATGCTGCTACCATGTTGTGTTGCTGCCATGCTGTGTTGCTACCATGTTGTGTTGTTGTCATGTTGTGTTACTACCATGTTGTATTGCGTTGTTGTCTTAAGTCTCTCGCTATGTAGTGTTGTGGTGTTTCTCTTTTCTCATGATGGGTGTTTTGTCCAAAAAAATGAATCCCAGCTATCGCCCCCACAGGAGGCCTTTTGCCTCTTGGTAGGCCATCATTGTAAATAAGAATGTGTTCTTAACAGACTTACCTATTTAAATAAAGTTAAAATAAAAACATTTTATTTTAAATGACCTAACCCTAACAACCCTCGCTTTACGTCTTGGCTCAACCCTTCTGCAAAGGTCCCTCAAAAGCACGTTAAACTCTAGGTCAGGCTTCAAATTATGCCTACCTTTCTGCCATGTAGCTGGGGGAGGGGCACATGTATTAATTGTTCAGGTTAGCATTGTGTCTAGGGTTGACACCCTAACCCTGGCTTCATGTCCACTTCCAGTTCAACCATAACCCTAACTGTCTGTCCATCTGTCTATGAGTGGATATGTACTGTATGTATGTCTGTGGAGGTGGGAAAGTGGAGAGAGAGGTGGAGGTGGGAGAGATAGATTAGAGGGAGGAGAGAAGAAAAAGGGAGATAGAATGGAGGGGAAGGAGAGAGAAAGGGAAGAGAGAGGGTGAAGGGGAGGGGAGAAAGAGAGAGATAGGGAGAGCTCATGTCTGTGATGCCTTTCTCCATGCTTTCATATTGTGATGTTCATGTTCCCTCTTTGAATGCACTCCTCTTTTCAGATTGAATGCACTATATTGACATAAGCTTCAACCATTTGACACTCATCTTTTCCTATTGACATAAGCATCAACACTGTGACACTCATTTTTTCCCACTCACTTCAATTTATTGACATAAGATTCAACGGGTTGATGGTTCTCTTTTACCATTGAGTACTATGTACTGACATAAACATCAACCTTTGACACGCATATTTTTGCCATTGACTGTGCCATGACTCTCTCCTTGGTGAAGATCAAAAGGACCCAACAGCTAGGCAAATGTTTGAGGATAGCCAAAGCCCCCCCTCTATCCCACAGGAGAGGAGGGGGGGGGGTGGTCTGTTTTATGGCTTAAAACCTTGCAGAAACTCTCCCTTTGGCTCTGCAGGATTGGAAGGCTGAAAATCCTTTGTTACACAGAGGGACTTAGCCACCAAAAACTTAAACATCAAACAATGGACACCATGACAATATATTTCAACATCCTAATGTTGGGAATGATGGGTTTGGAATATGGACATTGTATGTCTATTTTGTGATGTCATGGAAATGATCAGAAAGATATTATGGTGGACAACCAGAGACTCACATCGAACCAAGACGACTGATCCGTGTAAAGGAAAGAATGAATGGGGCCATGTATCGTGAGATTTTGAGTGAAAACCAAACACAAAACCTTCTAACTCAGAGTCATGTAATTATGCCTATCCTTACCCACATCTACAGGCCCCTAGCAAAACCCAAACCTACTTGATGGTAATAGTGCTCACTGTTGCCCCTAGTGACCAGGTTGGAAGGAATTTCCTGATGTCCTCATGACATGGATAGACATCCAATTTCGAAATCACTCTTAAGCGAACTGCCTGGATTTAAAATGGGTCTCTACCTCTTTCTAGCTAGTTCCTGCCATAGACTTTACCAGGTTTTCCCGATTAGGGAAGTGTGGTTCTCAGTGAGGCTACCCTAACCCGAGCCATATGGTAAGGGTTAGGGTTGAGCTGTGATCTGGACATAAAGATACAGTAGGGTTAGGGTTGGGTGAGGTTGATGCCTGCCTACCTGAGACTTTAACCAATTTAACCATTACAACTTTATCACCAACTTTTATGCCTTGAATGCAATGTATTGACTTACTCATCAATATCCTTGACACATACAGTACCAGTCAAAAGTTTGGACACACCTACACATTCAAGGGTTTTTCTTTCTTTTTTTTCTTCCCCTTTTTTTTTTTTTACAATTTTCTACATTGTAGAATAATAGCGAAGACATCAAAACTATGTAGTAACCAAAAAAGTGTTTAACAAATCAAAATATATTTAATATTTTAGATTCTTCAAAGTAGCCCACCTTTGCCTTGATGACAGCTTTGCACATTCTTGGCATTCTCTCAACCAGCTTCATGAGGAATGCTTTTCCAACAGTCTTGAAGGAGTTCCCACATATGCTGAGCACTTGGTTGGCTGCTTTTCCTTCACTCTGCGGTCCAACTCATCCCAAACCATCTCAAATGGATTGAGGTCGGGTGATTGTGGAGGCCAGGTCATCTGATGCAGCACTCTCCTAGGTCAAATAGCCCTTACACAGCCTGGAGGTATGTTTTGGGTCATTGTCCTGTTGAAAACAAATGATAGTCCCATGAAGCGCAAACCAGATGTGATGGCATATCGCTGTAGAATGCTGTGGAAGCCATGCTGGTTAAGTGTGCCTTGAATTCTAATTAAATTACAGACAGTGTCACCAGCAAAACACCTCCACACATGCGGAGATAATCCGTTCACCTACTCTGTATCTCACAAAGACACAGCGGTTGGAACCAAAAATCTTACATTTGGATTCATCAGACAAAAAGACAGATTTCCACCGGTCTAATGTCCATTGCTCGTGTTTTATGACCCAAGCAAGTCTATTCTTCTTATTGGTGTCCTTTAGTAGTGGATTCTTTGTTATTTTTATTTATCCTGGCAAGTCAGTTAAGAACAAATCCTTATTTACAATGATGGCCTACACTGGCCAAACCCTAACCCAGACTAAGATGGGCCAATTGTGCACCGCCCTATGGGACTCCTAATCATGGCCATTTGTGATACAACTTAGCACTGAGATGCGTGCCTTAGACCGCTGCGCCACTCGGGAGCCCCAAACAGTCTCCTCTGAACAGTTGATGTTGAGATGTGTTCTGTTACTTGAACTCTGTGAATGATTTATTTGGGCTGCAATCTGAGGTGCAGTTAACTCTAATGACCTTATCCTCTACAGAAGAGGTAACTTTGGGTCTTCCTTTCCTGTGGCGGTCCTCATGTTTCATCATAGTGCTTGATGGTTTTTGCGACTGAAAAGTTCTCGAAATTTCCCAGATTGACTGACCTTCATGTTAAAGTAATGAAGGGCTGTTGTTTCTATTTGGTTATTTGAGATGTTCTTGTCATAATATGGACTTGGTCTTTTACCAAATAGGACTATATTCTGTATAACCCCCTTACCTTGTCACAACACAACTGATTGGCTCAAATGCATTAAGAAGGAAATAAATTAGACGGATTAACTTTTAACAAGGCACACCTGTTAATTCAAATGCATTCCAGATGACTACCTCATGAATTTGGTTGAGAGAATACCAAGAGTGTGCAAAGCTGTCATCAAGGCAAAGGTTGGCTATTTGAAGAATCTCAAATATAGGATATATTTTGATTTGTTTAAAACATTTTTGGTTTCTACATGATTCCATATGTGTTATTTCATAGTGTTGATGCAGTCACTATTATTATACAATGTATAAAATAGTCAAATTAAAGAAAAACCCTGGAATGAGTAGGTGTGTCCAAAGTTTTGCCTGGTACTGTATATTTTTGCATTGAATGCAATGTATTGACCTATGCGTCAATATCCTGTCTGCAGAAGTGGGAGACAGGGGAGATAGGTTGAGGTCGGAGAGAGGAGGGAGAAAAGGATGTGGAGGGTAGGAGGGGAACAAAGGAGGGAGAGAATAGAGGGGGAAGAGGGAGATAGGGGGAGAGTGAGGGAGGGGGGAGAGTGGAGAGGTTAAAGGAGGGAGGAGGGGGAGGAGGGAGAGGAGAAAGAAAGAAAGAGGAGGAGGAGAGAGGGAGGGAGGGAGAGAGAGAAGTCAGGAGAGGGGGAGAGTGTGGAGGGGTGAAAGAAGGGGGAGGGAGAGAGAAGAGAAGGAGGAGGGGATAAAGAGGAGGTTGAGAGAGCGAGAGACAGAGGGAGGTAAAGAGAGGGAGAGAGAGAAAACCAACATGTCTGTCTATCTGTCTGTCTCTCTGTATTTCCTCAATATACCCATTGCAGCTTTATCACCAACTTTCTTTTTCTCCCTAGAATGCAATATACTCCCTTGATGCACATGTATGTATGTATGCATGTGTCAATATCTTGACACACATATTTTTGCATTCAATGCAAAGTGTTGACTTGTGCATCATGCCACGTGACGAATGTATCTTTCTGCTACACAGAATGATTGTTGAGGCGGCATGTTCATGATGCCTTTCTCCAGGCGTGTCCCCCCCCCCCCCCTGTTTGGCCCTGTCCGGGGGTGTCCTCGGATGGGGCCACAGTGTCTCCTGACCCCTCCTGTCTCAGCCTCCAGTATTTATGCTGCAGTAGTTTATGTGTCGGGGGGCTGGGGTCAGTTTGTTATATCTGGAGTACTTCTCCTGTCCTATTCGGTGTCCTGTGTGAATCTAAGTGTGCGTTCTCTAATTCTCTCCTTCTCTCTTTCTTTCTCTCTCTCGGAGGACCTGAGCCCTAGGACCATGCCCCAGGACTACCTGACATGATGACTCCTTGCTGTCCCCAGTCCACCTGGCCATGCTGCTGTTCCAGTTTCAACTGACCTGAGCCCTAGGACCATGCCCCAGGACTACCTGACATGATGACTCCTTGCTGTCCCCAGTCCACCTGGCCATGCTGCTGCTCCAGTTTCAACTTCCACCTGACTGTGCTGCTGCTCCAGTTTCAACTGTTCTGCCTTATTATTATTCGACCATGCTGGTCATTTATGAACATTTGAACATCTTGGCCATGTTCTGTTATAATCTCCACCCGGCACAGCCAGAAGAGGACTGGCCATCCCACATAGCCTGGTTCCTCTCTAGGTTTCTTCCTAGGTATTGGCCTTTCTAGGGAGTTTTTCCTAGCCACCGTGCTTCTACACCTGCATTGCTTGCTGTTTGGGGTTTTAGGCTGGGTTTCTGTACAGCACTTTGAGATATCAGCTGATGTACGAAGGGCTATATAAATACATTTGATTTGATTTGATTTGATGAATACAACTAATAAGAGTCATGTTCCTTGAGGCCTATCTTATGCTTATCAATGATATCATGTTGACAAAAACAAGAATTATGAAGAAATAGAAAAATCCCAATCTCTATTTTCATGGCGACTGCATGGAGGGTCTGTACACACAAGGCTCGAAAATTATTTACTTTATTGCACTCAGTAGTCCTATTACAGCAAAGAAGCTATAATTTACATATGCCGATTCAGGGAATGTGAAGAGGCGGGCGACATCTAATCTAATTTATGGGTCATTATATCTGGTGTGTGTGTGTATCCAGAATGTGTGTGTATTATATCTGGAGTGTGTGTGTGCCCTGCCGATAGTTGGCCATAATGCCCACTGAATTAGATGCTCCTGTTAAATGACTGGTTCTCGGGAATGGGATGACGCACACACAACAACCCTCTCACTCCTCAATGCTTTAAAGACCCCACTCCAAGAGACTGTTGTGCTGAAGGAGAGTGGAGGCTGACCTACCTACATAACTACCTCAAGCCAGGGTATGTATTATGTGTCCACATGAATATGTGTATAATTATCTGTAAACTTTTGACACCTTTTTATCTCCAATTGGTAGGTACAGTCTTTTTCCCATTGCTGCAACTCCTGTACGGAATCAGGAGAGGTGAAGATTGAGAGCCGTACGTCCTCCGAAACACGACCCAGCCAAGGCGTACTGCTTCTTTACCCAACGCCCACTTACCCCGGAAGCCAGCTGCACCGTACATCCGGCTACCGTGTCAGCGTGCATGCTCCCCTCCCACCACAGGAGTCGCTGGAGCGCGATGGTAAAAAGACATCCCAGCCGGCCAAACCCTCCCCTAACCCGGACGACCCTGGGCCAGTTGTGCACCACCCCATGGATCTCCCAGTCGCGGCCGGCTGAGAGAGAGCCTGGACTCATACCAGGATCTCTAGTGGCACAGCTATCACTGTGATGCAGTGCCTTAGACCCCTGTGCCACTCGGAGGCCCATGAATATGAGTATCTTTGGTTATGTGTCTTGAGAGCTTGTGTGTGTGTGTGTGTGTGTTTGAACACCTCTGTAGCTGTGCAATATCTACATTAGCAGTCTGCCATCACTCGCTGTTACCATTCATAGCAACAGAAAGCTCTGGAAGCACTCTGTGGCATCATTACCACAAACACTCCAATGTAAAGTAGACCATGTTAGCGTTGAAGAAATACACTCTCTTCTGACCAGAGAAAAATGTTATGTTCGATTTACCAAGCCCAAAGATGGTGAATAAATTATGATAATCAGTTCCAGTCTTCTTAACAGCGTGGTTCTCCCATAGACACCAATGCAATAGCAGCTGGGTCTGGTCTGCTTAGTTCCTTGAATGTATTGTAACCAGAAAAAAATAGGGAGCGGAGTTTGTTTCCTCTTCCGTCTCTGACCAAGGCCCCACACACATCCCTCAGACCGTCTCTCTGTGGCAATCATTGTATGGGCCTGACAAGTGTGCGTGTGTTGTTGTTTTTGGAATTGTGAAAGGATACGCTGAAATTTGTGAACAGCTGTTGAAGGCCTAATTGCCCTGAGAGGAAGGAATTCGCTCATCAAGTGGCTTCTCCATATACTGTATGTAACTGAGGAATATACATCTGAAATTCTCTATTGTCGCTGTTTACTTATTTTTAGTTGATGGAAAATCCACTTTTATTTCTGCCCCTTTTCAGATATCTTCTTCAAGGTTTTATATGGTGACAATAAATGATCGGCCAGATTTAAAGTGCTACACATACAGTTATCAAAATGCAAGAGAAGGTCACAATGTATTATTCCAGGTTAAGTGAAATTTGAATTAGGACAAGTTTGTGTAAATGTGAAATTAATGTGGTAGAATATAACACATTAGATCTGCTAAAAGATAATACAAAGAAAAAAACATGCATCATTGAAATGCATTCCAGCCCAGGCGCAATTAAGATTTTGTACCCTAGATGGCAGCAGTGTATGGGCAAAGTTTTAGAATGATCCAATGAACCATTGCATTTCTGTTCAACATGTATCAAGTCTGCCCAATAGTGCCTATTTGGGTTATTGATACATTTTCAAGTTTATAACTGTGCACTTGTCCTGGGAAATGTTCTTGTTACTTACAACCTCAAAGAAACATGGAGAAAGATTCAGGACCGGTGTGTTCGCAATTTGAAAAGGTGAATGAGGGGGAGGAATGGGGCTGTTGCTGGTGTGTGCCCCCCAACGATTGTCAGACAACTAGATTGGCTTCGCGTTTACGTGAAACATTGTCAGACAGACACCAATATGCCAGATACATTATCATGCAGCCGAGTCCTTTTTGTACAGTCAGTGTGTGTGTCTGTGAGCTTATGTTCAGCAGACGTAGTTAGAACATGTGAAATCAGCTCTTTTCTGGGTGGGAGAAATTGTGAGTGGGAAATTATTCAGTGACTGTGTTGTCAAATTATAATGATTAGCAGAGCAACTGCAGTTCAAACATCAGAAAACAGACAGTCTGGTGTGTGTGTTAATTAGATTGAGATGTTTATTTTTTTTAAACAGTCCTTTTGGGTAAACATTCCAACTGACAGTAGCCCATGTAGATGTTTTAAGATTGATTGCAATTGTATTCTAATGTACTTGCCATCTGCTTGTACAGTGCCTTGCAAAAGTATTCATCCCCCCTTGGTATTTTTCCATTTTTTTTGCATCACAACTGGTAATTTTTAAATAGATTTTTATTTGGATTTCATGTAACAGACATACACAAAATAGTCCAAATTGGTGAAGTGAAATGAAATAAATAACTGTTTCAACATATTCAAAAACGTTCAAAAAGTAAAAGTTGTCCGTGCATGTGTTCACACCCTTTGCTATGAAGCCCCTAAATAAGATATGGTGCAACCAATTACCTTCAGGAGTCACATAATGTTAAATAAAGTCCACCTGTGTGGAATCTAAGTGTCACAAGATCTGTCACATGATCTCAGTATATATACACCTGTTCTGAAAGGCCCCTGGGTCTGTAACACCACTAAGCAAGGGGCACCACCAAGCAAGCGGCACCATGAAGAACAAGGAGCTCTCAAAACAGGTCAGGGACAAAGTTGTGGAGAAGTACAGGGTGGGTTATAACCCAACCATCATTGGCAGGTTGGGTAATAAAAAAATATCCGAAACGTTGAACATCCCATGGAGCACCAATAAATTCATTAATAAAAATGGACAGAATATGGCACCACAACAAACCTGCCAAAAGTGGGCTGCCCACCAAAACACATGGACCAGGCAAGGAGGGCATTAATCAGAGAGGCAACAAAGATACCAAAGATAGCCCTGAAGGAGCTGCAAAGCTCCACAGCGGAGATCGGACTATCTGTCCATAGGACCGCTTTAAGCTGGGCTTTACAGAAGAGTGGATAGGAAAAAAAGCGATTGCTTAAAGAAAAGAAAATATATAATAATAAATAAATAAGCAAACACGTTTGGTGTTTGCCTAAAAGGCATGTGGGAGACTCCTGAAACATATTGAAGAAGGTTCTCTGGTCAGATGAGACTAAAATTAAGCTTTTTGGCCATCACAGAAAACACTATTTCTGGTGCAAACCCAACACCTCGCATCACCCAGAGAATACCATCTGTTTTTCATCGGCAGGGACTGGGAAACTGGTCAGAATTGAAGGAATAATGGATGGCGCTAAATACATCAGGACAATGACCCTAAGCATACTGCTAAAGCAACACTCGTGTGGTTTAAGGGAAACATTTAAATGTCTTGTAATGGCCTAGTCAAAGCCCAGAATTCAATCCAATTGAGAATCTGTGGTATGACCAAAAGATAGCTGTACACCAGCGGAACCCATCCAACTTTGAAGGAGCTGGAGCAGTTTTGCCTTGAAGAATGGGCAAAAATACCAGTGGCTAGAAGTGCCAAGTTTATAGAGACATACCCCAAGAGACTTGCAGCTGTAATTAGTGTAGAAGGTGGCTGTACTAAATATGAACTTTGGGGTCGTGAATAGTTATGCACTCAAGTTTGTTCTGTCTTATTTCTTGCTTGTTTCACAATACAAAATATTTTGCATATTCAAAGTGGTAGGTGTGTTGTGTAAATCAAATGAGACAAACACCCCAAAAATCTATTTTAATTCCCTGTTCTGAGGAAACAAAATAGGAAAAATGCCAAGAGGGGTGTTTACTTTCGCAAGCCACTGTTGGTGTTGGAGAGGGGTGGTGTTTTGGACAGTGCTGACTGCCAATCTGTAGGTGGTTCATCGCCCCTTGATTCATCTTCTCCCCAGGATGGTTCATCACCTCTCGGGCCCCTCTCTCCCTAAAGCCCAGGCTCTTCTCACCAACACCCAACCCAATGTCCAGGTTCACCAGTGCTCTCTGCCCTGCAACTCCATCAACCTCCCATCTATCTCCCCGACCCATTGGCCGGAAGATGAAGACAGCTGCGGATCCTTTGGACACTGACATTACGCACCAAATGGATGACTTAAAGAAACTGCAACAGGAGTTACAGAATCAGGAGCAGTGTCCAGCAAAGGGAGTCTATGATGTCATGGGACAATGGATGGTGTCTATTGCCGTTTGTCTCACCCCAAAAACTGTTCTGTGCTTTTGAGGTCAGGGAGTTGAGGTCGATCTTCACAAACCATTTTTCACTGGGGTGTTATGATTTGTATCAATGGGGAGGGCATTTGTTTTGCTAAATTTAATTAAAGGGCAGGTACACCCTCCAAATTAATATATTTTAGATTTTTCCCAGACCTCAAAAATGGTCTCCTGATGCAGTTAAGCATTGTTGTGGACTTAGAACATCACATTTTTGTGTTCAGTTTTTCTGTAAAACAAGTAGTGTGAACATCTAAAAAATCTGTACGAAAACCCATAAAAAACATAGAATTTGTCACACAGGGCGCATTTCCTTCACCGGGCAGGCCATTTGGAAAGATTTTGGCTAAATGTTGTGTACTCACTTTGCCATGCACCACTACACAACTGAGAGAGAGAGAGAGAGAGAGAGAGGGAGAGGGTGAAGGGGGCATGGGGAAAGTGAGGAGGGAGAGAGAGAGGTAGTGAGCTCATGGGCTCCTGAGTTATTCTGCAAAAAGATAGAATAAGAGTTGGATAAATGTAGATAAACATGCATTATTTCGCAAGGATTTATACAGGATAATAACCTCAACATCAATACCTTCAATCCAGATCCAAATTCCATACCTGAAACCTGGATTTTGGTCTAAATTGCCTGAATGGACTATCAATAAAAACGTCTAACAAACCAAAACCTGCAGAAGAAACACAGCAGAACCTGGAAATACCCTCCAACACAAAACTGAGTGAGTAATGTTCAGTCTGAACCTACTTCTGAAAACAAACAGTGAAAGACAATCATCTCTAGGTAAATTTCTATAATAAGCCTGCTAAGCTACTGACCTGGCTGCAATTCATTTAGCACTGAAGTGTGAAGTGAGAGGTGTGAAAAGTCTTGAGCCTAACAATGGCAGGAGAGTTTAACAGCCCCCCCCCCCCCCCCCCCCAAAAAAAGAAAATATAATTGCAGAGGCCTTTGAAGCCCTCATGGCTTATCCCTGTGGAGAGGTCATTACAATACAGTACTAACACTGCACAGAATAAATATTTTAAAAAAGCTCCTCAAGGACAATAGACGCTATTTGCTGACTGCTACAAAGAGGGGAAGGTAAGCAACTTTACTTTCCACGCAGACCATGCCCTGGCATGATACACTAAAAGCACACAACCCTATATATTATTTTAATATTTATTTTTAATTTCACCTTTATTTATTAACCAGGTAGGCTTGTTGAGAACAAGTTCTCATTTGCAACTGCGACCTGGCCAAGATAAAGCAAAGCAGTTCGACACATACAACAACACAGAGTTACACACGGAATAAACAAACATACAATCAATAATACATTAGGAAAAAAAATAAAAATCTATATACAGCATGTGCAACTGAGGTAGGATAAGAGTGGTAAGGTAATAAATAGGCCATGGTAGTGAAGTAATTACAATACAGCAATTTAACACTGGAATGGTAGAATGTGCAGAAGATGAATGGTGCAAGTAGAGATACTGGGGTGCAAGGGAGCAAGATAAATAAATAAATACAGTATGGGGATGAGGTAGATTGGATGGGCTATTTACAGATGAGCTATGTACAGGTGGAGTGATATGTAAGCTGCTATGACAGCTGGTGCTTAAAGCTAGTGAGAGAGGTAAGATTGTATTGTTAATACTCAAGAGAGTATTAGCCCAGGGTGGAAACTCAGAATACTAGACATTTAGGAGATTGAAACAACCTCTGTCAACGTGTCCAAGCCTGGGACAGTAATGGTGCAGGGCATCCTCATTCAGTTCCAGCAGGACTTTTACGGGATCAAAGAGAGCATAGCAGGAAAAGCTCTCTCTCTCTCTGATGACTCCCCTAACCTGAGTGAGTCTGATCACACCTCTTCAAACTGTCCTGCAGACAAGGAAAGTGGGCATAACCCATTTGTGGGCATAACCGAAAAAGCATGTGCGAGCAATTAGGCCTGCAAACCTGACTCAGTTACGCAAGCTCTGTCAGGAGGAATGGGCCAAAATTCACCCAACTTATTGTGGGAAGCTTCTGGAAGGCTACCCAAAATGTTTGACCCAAGTTAAAAATGTTAAAGGCAATGCTACCAAATACTAATTTAGTCTATGTAAACTACTCACCCACTGGGAATGTGATGAAATAAATAAAAGCTCAAATAAATAATTCTCTCTACTATTATTCTGACATTTCACCTTCTTAAAATAAAGTGGTGATCCTAACTGACCTAAGAAAGGGACTTTTTACTAGGATTAAATGTCAGGAATTGTGAAAAACTGAGTTTAAATGTATTTGACTTCAACTGTAGCTGTGTCATCAACTTGATAATATTTAACAATATTTGGAGGTTATTTTGTTTTCAAAAAAATGAAGGAGTGCGATTGTAATCTCAATAAAATCCTAAATAATATTTGTAAAGGACAATACATTTATTTCTGTTTTTGAGGGAGAGAAACGCTTGGCCAATTGTGCGCCGTCCTGCTAATAGCCATAATGTCTCTGTACAACATGACCGTGTGTGTTTGAAAGAATATTTTCCAGTAAGCAACAATTTGTTTACCTTCATTAGGCAACTTTGTTCCAATATTTCTGTAATTCACGGATATTTATTCCCATGGTAACCAAATAAATCAGCATTTTGAAAGAGTATTTTTATCATTATTTTATAAATGAATGAATACATTTGTTCACACCTACATTAGCCATAAAGTACTTCACACCTACATTAGCCAGGCTATAAAGAGTCTATTGTCCTGTTAATCGGGCTACATGTTTTTGAAAACCTGTTTTCAAAATCCCACCAGCTGTCCATCACTACTGTGAATAAAAACACAGCAGCTTGTTTACAGCTTGTTTAATTTCTTTATTGTAACCACAATAATAATTTGCATCTATCTTTACAATTACTTTTGGAGTTTGGGATGCATTTGATTAATTTTATGGTGTTTCTATTCCAAGGAAAACAAAAGGAGGACGGAATGGAAAATATGGCACTGTACAACATGACAGCCGGGTGTACAGAAATGAGACCGGGGTTCAATTCCCCGATGGGGAGGAAGGAGTAGGCTGTCCTTGTAAATAAGAATTTGTTTGTAACTGACTTGCCTAGTTAAATAAAGGTTATACAAAGAGCATAATATTTCTACACCCTAATTTTCTAATTCTAGTCTAACCAATACCCAAACGGAGATTCAGTGAAAATTAAAATCTCATTGATTTATCAAGACCTGTCCCCATGCTTGTCTCAGAGCAGGCTATTGCTTCTAACTTTAAAATGCTCTTTAAATAAATAAGACCTACACCACTTTTAACAGCACATTACTCAACACTAGTGAGACGACTCATTTCACGTACAGTATATTGAAAGATATGATGTGACTCTCCGCCAATAATTACATATAGAGGATTGGAGGATATTTCTGTAATTCAGTGATATTTATTCCCATTGTAATTCATTATGGATCCATAACTAAATAAACATAGGCATTTTAAAAGAGTATTTTTATAGTCATTTTATTAAATGAAATCATAAAGATGCCATTATTAGTTACATTGTTTTAGTTTGAACGTGCAGACTGGCACTAAGAACTGAACAGCGGGAACATTTACCTAGTCAGTGTCATTATTAGAGCAATGACCCAAATATATTTAGTGATCATTTCCTTTTCAAATAACGTAGAATGAGCAAGAAAAGGCCATTCTTGAACATCGTGTGAGACATTGTTACTTATTTGTAAATAAAGTTACTGTGTTATTTATTTCTGTTTTCAGAGGGAGAAAAAACAAAAACCTACAGTCTTGACTGGGAGTCTCCCAGTCACGACTTGCACCAGGTATTGAACCAGCATCTTTAGCAACACAACTTACACTGATATGCAGTGTCTTAGACTGTTGTGCCTCTCAGGCACTGTACCATATGACTGGTCAGGAGTGGCCTACAGTATTACTGTAAGAGCAAAATAATCCTAACAAAATAAAATAATAAAAACCTTAGTGTAACAACAGTTTAACTAAGTAATACTGAAGTCGTGCACAATTATCCGTTTCTATTTAGGTTTATGTCACCCATTCATTGTCAGTTAGAGACAGTAGGACCCAAAAGCATAATCAGTGCTCTAACTCCCCATTGCACTGGTCTGGAGCAATGAAGTGGTGACGCAGAGTACTGTACTAAATCACAAATTACCTCTAAATCCTGCGGCGTAAGCTCGCAACTTTTAAAGGACTGCACTGTAGTAGTATTAGTATCCATACATGATGTCAAAATAAGCATGTGCTTATGTGCTTATTCCATTTTTTGATGGAATAAATTATCCATTTGAATTTAAATTAGTTTCATTAATTTAAATTATACTCATTTAATTCAAATTCTATTCAAATTATGCTTCCTGTGGGGTGTGGCTAATTCAAATTCAAAAACTGAAAAATAATTTTAAACTAATTTGCAACTAAATTCAGAATAGACCCTATCCCTGAGGTCAGTAGCAATGTAAAGTAATGTATTGACCTACACACTAATCTCCCACCCACTGAATGCAATGTATTCACTTATACATCATGTCCGAGACTCCTTTCTCTAGGCTTCAATAGTGTGAGGGAATCTTAAATTCTTCCCTTGCTTTGGATTATTCATCTGTCTAAGCATTTCAAACTTCAGAAGACTTTTAAACCTGCATTGCAGTTCTCCTGAAACAGGGTGATCAAATGAAAATGCTATACCTTTATGCAGCTGTAGCACACCTAAGAAAAACACAAGGAATGGATGGATGGGGGAGTGAACGCTGTCGCATCATGTTCCCCTGAGCAACAACAATGTCATATCAATCAGAGGAGGCCGGTGGGAGGAGCTATAGAATGACAGCCTCATTGTAATTACTATGAGCCCATCCTCCTATAGCTCCTCCCACCAGCTTCCTCTGGTATAAATCCCTAGCTATCTCTACCATGTTGCTACCTTGTCACCTCCGGTATGTGTGCCACTCAAGGGGGATTTGGATGTACATGTATGGGAGCATAACGCAGGGTGACCATACATTCCTGTTGTCTCTGGGTTGCTTACCGCCAAACCCTCTCTTCCTGCAACCATTTTTTACCCACCCAGACTCTCCCAGATTTATTCCAAAGCAAAAGAACACATCCTTCCTCCGGCTCCCTCCTTCCCCCTGGCGGATTTCACTCCCTTCCTCTTATCTCGCTTCGATCAAAAGGCTTCGGCTTTGGGTAGCATTATATTCCAAGTTCTTATTTACTTCTTACTCTGCCCACTGCCAGTACTACTATCTGTCTGTCTGGGTTTCAGAGGAAATCCATCTCTATTTGTAAGAGGTAGAAATAGGCACAGAGTTTGGGGACAAGGGATAGTGATGTTTTGGTTTAGATTTTTTGTATGGTGCATGTAGTGCTTGCTTGACCCAAGTTTTGATTGACATAATTCATGTTGCTTAAACTTAACCAGAGAAACTTGAAAATGTGTGTGTATATCATATGGACTGAGATACAGTATATTCAGAAAGTATTCAGACCCCTTCACTTTTCCACAATTTGTTACGTTAAAACCTTATTATATAATGTATTGAACTGTTTTTCCCCCTCATCAGTCTTCACACAATAACCCATAATGACAAAGCAAAAACAGGTTTTTAGAAATGTTGGCAAATTTATTACAAATAAAAAACATACATATCACATTTACATACAATAAGTACTCAGACATGTTACTCAGTACTTTGTTGAAGCACCTTTGGCTGTGATTACAGCCTCAAGTCGTCTTAGGTATGATGCTACAAGTTTGGCGCACCTGTATTAGGGGAGTTTCTCCCTTCTCAGCAGATCCTCTCAAGCTCTGTCAGGTTGCATGGGGAGCATCGCTGCACAGCTATTTTCAGGTCTATCCAGAGATGTTCGATTGGGCTCCATTACGGACTCTGACTGGGCCAATCAAGGACATTCAGAGACTTGTCCTGAAGTCATTCCTGCGTTGTCTTGGCTATGTGTTTAGAGTTGCTGTCCTGTTGGAAGGCGAACCTTCACCCCAGTCTGAGGTCCTGAGTGCTCTGGAACAGGTTTTCATCAAGGATCTCACTGTACTTTGCTCCGTTCAACTTTCCCTCAATCCTGACTAGTCTCCATGTCCCTGCTGAAAAACATCCCCAGAGCATGATGCTGCCACCACCATGCTTCACCGTAGGGATGGTGCAAGGTTTCCTCCAGATGTGATGCTTGGATTTGAGGCCAAGGAGTTCACTCTTGGATTCATCAGACCAGAGAATCTTGTTTGTCATGGTCTGAGAGTCCTTTAGGTGCCTTTTGGCAAACTCCAAGTGGGCTGTCATGTGCCTTTTACTGAGTAGTGGCTTCCGTCTGGCCATTCCTTTGACCTCCATGGTGTGGTTTTTGCTCTGACATACTCTGTCAACTGTGGGACCTTATATAGACAGGTGTGTGCCTTTCCAAATCATGTCCAATCAATTGCATTTACCACAGATGGATTCCAATCAAGTTGTAGGAATACCTTTAAGGATGATCCCAGGATGCACTTGAGCTCAATTTCGAGTGTCATAGCAAAGGGTCTGAATAGTTATGTAAAAAAGGTATTTCAGTTTTTTTTTCTCATAAATTTGCAAACATTTCTAAAAAACTATCATTGCTTTGTCATTATGGGATCTTGTGTGTAGATTGATGAGGGAAAAAAATGTATTTGATCCATTTTAGAATAAGGCTGTAACGTATCAAAAAGTGAACGGGTCTGAATACATTCCGAAAGCACTGTATGTGTTCTCTCATGAGACAATCAATATTGAATAACCTTGCAAAACGTAATATAAATATATCGGTGAAGGCAAGTGATGACTAAGCGTTCCAAATATGACTTTCATCTATCAAATTAATTTCTTGCTAATCTGGAAATGCTCAGGGATGACTGAAATGCCTCAAATAGAAGACCTCCAGCAAGCATCACAGTCACAGCAATAACACAACACAGGGAGAAAAATACACTTTGGTTCCCATAGTGATTTTCTACAGTAACGCAAGAGAATAAGGAGAAGAAGCAATAAACTAACAGTTACTGTACAGTATACAGTGCCTTGCGAAAGTATTCGGCCCCCTTGAACTTTGCGACCTTTTGCCACATTTCAGGCTTCAAACATAAAGATATAAAACTGTATTTTTTTTGTGAAGAATCAACAACAAGTGGGACACAATCATGAAGTGGAACGACATTTATTGGATATTTCAAACTTTTTTAACAAATCAAAAACTGAAAAATTGGGCGTGCAAAATTATTCAGCCCCTTTACTTTCAGTGCAGCAAACTCTCTCCAGAAGTTCAGTGAGGATCTCTGAATGATCCAATGTTGACCTAAATGACTAATGATGATAAATACAATCCACCTGTGTGTAATCAAGTCTCCGTATAAATGCACCTGCACTGTGATAGTCTCAGAGGTCCGTTAAAAGCGCAAAGAGCATCATGAAGAACAAGGAACACACCAGGCAGGTCCGAGATACCGGATTTGGATACAAAAAGATTTCCCAAGCTTTAAACATCCCAAGGAGCACTGTGCAAGCGATAATATTGAAATGGAAGGAGTATCAGACCACTGCAAATCTACCAAGACCTGGCCGTCCCTCTAAACTTTCAGCTCATACAAGGAGAAGACTGATCAGAGATGCAGCCAAGAGGCCCATGATCACTCTGGATGAACTGCAGAGATCTACAGCTGAGGTGGGAGACTCTGTCCATAGGACAACAATCAGTCGTATATTGAACAAATCTGGCCTTTATGGAAGAGTGGCAAGAAGAAAGCCATTTCTTAAAGATATCCATAAAAAGTGTTGTTTAAAGTTTGCCACAAGCCACCTGGGAGACACACCAAACATGTGGAAGAAGGTGCTCTGGTCAGATGAAACCAAAATTGAACTTTTTGGCAACAATGCAAAATGTTATGTTTGGCGTAAAAGCAACACAGCTCATCACCCTGAACACACCATCCCCACTGTCAAACATGGTGGTGGAAGCATCATGGTTTGGGCCTGCTTTTCTTCAGCAGGGACAGGGAAGATGGTTAAAATTGATGGGAAGATGGATGGAGCCAAATACAGGACCATTCTGGAAGAAAACCTGATGGAGTCTGCAAAAGAACTGAGACTGGGACGGAGATTTGTCTTCCAACAAGACAATGATCCAAAACATAAAGCAAAATCTACAATGGAATGGTTCAAAAATAAACATATCCAGGTGTTAGAATGGCCAAGTCAAAGTCCAGACCTGAATCCAATCGAGAATCTGTGGAAAGAACTGAAAACTGCTGTTCACAAATGCTCTCCATCCAACCTCACTGAGCTCGAGCTGTTTTGCAAGGACGAATGGGAAAAAATTTCAGTCTCTCGATGTGCAAAACTGATAGAGACATACCCCAAGCGACTTATAGCTGTAATCGCAGCAAAAGGTGGCGCTACAAAGTATTAACTTAAGGGGGCTGAATCATTTTGCACGCCCAATTTTTCAGTATTTGATTTGTTAAAAAAGTTTGAAATATCCAATAAATGTCGTTCCACTTCATGATTGTGACCCACTTGTTGTTGATTCTTCACAAAAAAATACAGTTTTATATCTTTATGTTTGAAGCCCGAAATGTGGCAAAAGGTCGCAAAGTTCAAGGGGGCCGAATAC